>NC_050100.1:78820073-79445073 GCF_902167145.1 Zea mays | reverse complement strand
TTATATGGGCCATGAGGAGTCAGGGACTGGAGCTGGATGCTAAGTGCTTCTGCAACATTCATGAGTTATCTTACCAGACAAAGGCGACTAGAAAAGAACAATATCATAACAACTTCGGTTGTTATAGCTTTGTGCCCCGCTCGGAGGCAAATTACCTCGTGCCTACATTTTAGAATAAGTGGTCAGGCTCTTGGATGAAGCAGTGGTTTTATGTGAAGAATGACCTGGATCAGAGGGAGGATGTGAGGGGCATTTTTCAACGTCCTATATGGTCACGCTTCAGCATTAGAAGGCCATCAATCGCACTTGGGAATGAAGTGCAAGCGTGCCAAATGGCCTTCAACACCATATGTACCTACATTGGCACGAGAGTTTTAGTTCAAGAGCACATTGCTTACAAAGTATGGCCTCTTGCAAATGGATGGGAAATGCTGAAGGAAGCTATCGCTGGCTCCAGCCAAAGTGGTTTGGTCTATCTCAAGTATACCTTCCGGTACAGAAGTCAATTTGATGAACCAAATGATGACTGGCTAGACGCTATAGAGGCAACAAGTGATAAGCTACTCGGAGCCTACTCGAGGACGGAAGATGAAGCCATGACAGTTGCCTTCGGCGCTCGAGGGAAAAAGAGACTGAATAGAGTTTTCGATGTTATTGGGTTTGTTTACCCTGATTACAGCTTTCCTATCCGAAGGCAAGGGAAAAAAGGAAAGTTGCTGCTTCAACTTCTTCTAGTGCACCGAAGGCGAAGAGAGTCAAGGTCTTGACACATAGGCCGAAGCCTATTGGAACGGCCGAAGTGCCGAAGCTTATTGAAAGTGCAGAGGATGGCCCGCTAGCCACAGAAACAGCTCCTGTGATGCCAATCGAAGCTAGTGCGGGCTCGGTAGAAGAGCCGGGACCAAAGAAAACAACAGAAGAACAGCCGAAATTGCTGAGTTGTCCAACTGTGACAGAATTGCCAAAACTATCAGCTACTGCAACAACGACTCTGAGGAAGAGGAGGATGGCTAGTGTTTTGGATGCTATTTTGGAATCCGTGAAAACGCCAACTCTTGCTTCTGCCGAAGCTTCTGGCGAGAAAATTGAAGATGCAAGAGAAGCAGTCACTGCAAGCGCTTCTTCAGTTCATGCTGAAGCAGGATCTTAAGAAGCTGCGCCAGTAAAGCTGCTGGGAGAAAGTCTTCCAGAGAAGCCCATGACACATGTTCCTGAAGCACCTCCCCAGGGTGATTTGATCTATATTGTTCGACATGCTTCGAGAAAACAGCTATTCGCAAAGCAACTTGCTGAAACACAACATTATGCTAAGGAGCTGAAATACCCCCAGGGGTCCTTGATATACAGAGGAGATAACAAAGATGACTTCCTCTACTATCTACCAGACAATAAGAATATCAATGTTTGCCGTGAAATGATGGACAACATGGGGTATCCAAAGCTTGAGCTTGGTTTGTCTGCAATGACAAATGGTCAGCTTGCAGATAGCCTTGCCTACAACAGCTTGAAGGTTTGTATACTTTGGCTTGTCATTTTCTAATTTTTGTTATGGTGAACTATTTTTGTGGTAATTCTTATCGTTATTATTTGTTCACTCTTTGTTTGTCAGGGCTTAATTCTAAGCAAGGCTCTGAAGGCTCAAAAGGATGCAGAAGACGAGAGCTGTCAGATAGCACTTGGACACCTCCGATCGGAGGTTATAAACATGAGGAATGAAGCTCTCGTGAAAGACAAGATTTTGCTATCTTTAGTCGAGAAGCTGAAGTCCAGCGAAGCCAAACTATATGCTCAAGCAGAAGCCCACAAAACCGAAGTGCAAGAGCTAGAAAATAAAGTTGGTGAAGCAACTGAAAATTTTACCGTGGAGCTGATGAAACATGAAATTTCTGAGATCGAACGATCAAGGGAACAAAGAAATGTTGATGAGCCTCGGGTAACTAAAGAAAAATGTTACGATACGGTTATGAAATGCGCTAAGAATCTAAAGAACAACTTTTCAAAAGTTGGTGCATTTTCTTCAGAGCAAAAATTCATCTATGGTGACCCCGATGGAGTTATCCAATTGATTAAAGGCGAAGCCGAAGCCTTCGAGGAGATTCTTTGTGACAGAGAGGATTTTTGTGCTTTTGCCGGTGCCCGTGGGGCCATGTCTATTTTGGAGAAGGTTGGTTGTGATCATGCTAAGGCTGTAGCTCAACCAAATTTTTTCCTTCTCAGCTGACGACGTTAGAAACCTTCAGCCAAAGCTACTACTCTGGGTGGGAAGTTTTATTCTGAAGTATGGCTGAAGGGTGGCTGAGAAATAGCTAATGAGGCCATTAGAAAAAATGAGAAAGAATCTCATGACACCTTAGAAGAGGCTAAAAGAGTTGAAGAGGTTGTTGAACGAGCCAGACTTATAGGTATATTCTTTATAGCTTAGCTTCATATGTTTTTGTAGCTTCGGTACTAACACATATTTGTGTTTTAATGCAGCTGAGCTTTCTTCCCCTCCCGAGCCATATGATCCTGAAACTGATCTATCTGTGAAGGAGGCGCTCGATATGATTAAGATTGCTAATGAGGCTATTAACGAAGCTGTCGACAAGCTGGTGAACGAAGCTGCCGACAAAGTCCTAAAAGAAGACTGAAGCTGTTTATATTTGATAGTTTAGTGTCCTTGTATGTAGCTTTTGTTTTTGTGAGTAACAATTATCAACAATTTGTATGAATGTTGATGTAATATATTTGTTTGTGATGTGTGGAACCTTCGAACATGCCGTTTTGAGCCAACGGCGAAAAAACACCTTCCCTTCTTTTCACGCTTCAGAAAAAAAATCCCCCTTCTTTGCCGAAGCGACTGTATAGTTTTTGCCATAGACGTTGCATAAGAATACTATTGTCGAAGGCATAAACTCTGTATGGCAGTACCTCTGTCACAAGCATGGATCATGCCTTAGTAATGTGCTCTTCTCATTAACCTTTGCCGAAGCAGACTGTAACACCCTGAATTTGAGGGTATAAAATTTCTTTCTTATTATCATCCAAATTCAGGTGTTACTCTTCTCTCTCTCACTCTAGTTTCTATCTCTCTCTAGATTCTCTCTCTCTTTCCTTTTGAGTAGATTTAGCTTAAGTAGGGAAGGATTAATTATTTATTTATTTATTTTACCAAAACATTATGAGTCATGAAATGTTGCATCATGCTGAGCTTAGATATTCCTTGAATTGTTGCACATGTTTGAATTAGTTTGAATTTGAAACTTGGTTTGAGTTTGAATTGAAAACCCTAGAGAAAAAGAAATGGAAAAGCAATTAGAAATTTCAGGGAAATAGAAAAAGCCAAAGCAGCCCAACCGGCCCAGCTCGGCCCAGCCAGGCCGCGCGCCCACGCCGCCTGACAGGTGGGTTCCACGTGTCAGCGGCGATTTCCTTCCCCGTGCGCTCTCTCTCTCTCTACTCAGTGGGGCCGGGTTGTCGGCACTGGTTGCCTCGCTCGTGCGCCCTTTTCTGTCTCTGCCTTGCGGGCCCGCTTCGTCAGCACACCGAGTCGTTCCCTCCGTGCGCCCGCTCCCTCTAGCCGCGCCGTGGGACCGCCCTGTCAGCTCCGCCTTCCCCGTGCCCCGCCGTGGACCAACACTCGTGCACGCACGCCGAGATCCCTAGCCACGTCGCCCGCCCACGCATCCTAGCTCCTTTTTTAGCACCGCCCGCACTCGCACTCGCTCCCCCCGTTCCATTTCACGCAAGCTCGCTCTCTCTCGTGCTCTGCCCACGCCGCTCGACCTCGCCGGAGACCCGCGCCCGCTGTGGCGGTCATCTAGCCCACCCGAAACCGTGCCAAGCCACCCCGAGGTGAGACGTCCGTTCGCGTACTTGGTTTCCCTTATTCACGCCTCAATGTGGCCAATTCGGTCTCGCCGGTGTGCGACCGCGTTTCCTCGCTGCGCCCCACGTGGTGTCCGGCCAACCCAACCCCGTCTCGTGTCCTGGTGTAGATCCATAGTACTTCCCCACCTCCGCCGGTTCTAGCCGAGCCCTGTTGTGATCGATTGCCCCTCCCTGTGGTCGGAATTCCTCACCGGAATTGCCCCAACCCGCCCGGAGCCTTTCCTCCACCGTTCTCCCCTCTCTGACCCCGGTCTCGTGGCCACAACCCCAACATCAAGTTCGTCGAGTCTTCCTCTCCAGTTCTGGCCAACCCCGGCGACCCCGGAACCGTCGTAGCACGCACCCGCCCCAACTCCGGTGACCTCACCGTCGCGAGAAGGAGCGGCGCCGCCCGCAGCCGTTAACCCCTCCCAGAGTTGATCTCCACCGTCTGATCCCGATCGCACAGCCGAGATCGCGGGATACCGCTTCGCGCACGCGCGCCCTATGACCGGACCCATCGGTTGGTCGCCTGTGCCTCTGGCACCGGGCCCGACCAGTCAGTCTGCCTCCCCGCCCTCGGTCGCTGATCGCCCTGGCCCACTGGTCAATGTGTGCCCACGTCCGCGCGCTCGCCTGCGGATCTGTTTTCAACCGTTGATCTCAGATCCGACGGCCGAGAAAGCCCGATACCCCTTCGCGCGGTGATTTTGTTAAACAGACCCTCGGTTTAGTTGGAATCAACCCATCGTCCCTGGTTTTCGCGCTTAGGCCCCTGTAATCTTGCAGATTGAACCCTAGGCTTTTAAATAATTACAGAATTAGACCTATTTTCATATTTTAAACTCCCAAACTTATTTATTTCATATCTTTTGCATATGAACTCCAAATTTAGTGATTCAAATTGCAAAATTTTCATAGGAATATTCTCCGTTTAAATAAATTAGTTCCATTCACTATCTGCACACTCTAATTTTTATGGCTAACTATGAACTAGTATATGTGTTGATTTATTCATTTAATAAAATAAATAAAAGGAAAACCCTAGAGGTTAAAGTATATTTAATCTTGTGAGATTAATAATGTGTATTACATGAATTTATCTCTGGTTTAATTTTTTATGTCTCATTAAAAGGAATTAAATCAGATTGTGTAATCATGGACAATACTTAGGGAATAATCAACTGCTAATTGAAAATTAGTTCACCCTATAATTTAAATTCCCTTTTGAGTTTATGCTATTCTTTTGAGATGTGTTCCCATGTTTGTACATGATTGATGTGCTCTTTATTTATCATTTACCAAATGTATTGAATGCATGATCGCTTTATTTAGACAATGAGCAGTCTGTGGTTCCTGAGTGTGGTGCTGAAGATCTTCCTGTGCAACAACCTGGTGAAGGCAAGTGTCCTCTGACCCATTATGTCCCATTCATTTTTAATTCACTGTCCCTGAAAGGGAAATAGGGTTTAACCTTTTCCTATAAATAATTTTGGTGGTTGAATGCCCAACACAAATAATTGGACTAACTAGTTTGCTCTAGATTATATATTCTACATGTGCTAAAGGTTCAACACAAACCAATAAAAAGATCAAAGTTAGGGTTCAACAGAAAGGAGCAAAAGAAACTGAAGAGAACCCTGGTCTAGCGCACCGGACTGTCCGGTGCACCAGGGGCGATCGACTCCAACTCTTCACCTTCGGGTTTCTGAGGTCGCGCTCCACTATAATTCACCGGACTGTCCGGTGTACCACCAGAGCAACGGCTAGCCAACGCAACGGTCGGCTCCAATGGTCGTCTCACAACGCACAGTGCGCGGACAGTTCACGCAGAGTCAGAGAAGCCACCAAAAGGCGCACTGGACAATGAACAGTGCCTGTCCGATGCGGCACCGGACTGTCCGGTGCCCCAAGAAGTCAAAGCTCCAATGGTCGAAACCATCATAACCCTAACGGTTGGGTGACATGGATGGCGCACCGGACTGTCCGGTGCGCCCATCGACAGCAGCCTTCCCCAACGGTTGAATTGGTGGTTTGGGCTATAAATACCCCACAACCACCTCCACTCCAACTATCCAAGCATTCACTACTTCTCATTCAATACAAGAGCAATAGACACCACTCCAAAGACACAATCCAAGAGATCGATCCGCTCAAAGTCTCAAAATCCACTTTAGCGCATTTAGACTTGTGAGATGATCATTTGTGTTTTCTTGTGCTCTTGTTTGCTTGGTTGGCTTTCTTCTTCCTCATTCTTGTTCTCAAGACACTTATAACCAAAGCAAGAGACACCAAGTGTGTGGTGGTCCTTGTGAGGGTCTAAGTGACCCAATTGATTAAGAAGAAAGCTCACTCGATCTAGGTGACCATTTGAGAGAGGGAAAGGGTTGAAAGAGACCCGGTCTTTGTGACCACCTCAACAGGGACTAGGTTCTTTGGAACCAAACCTCGGTAAAACAAATCACCATGTCATCTACTTTATTTCTTGGTTGATTTGTTTTCGCCCTCTCTCTCCTGGACTTAGATTTTATTCTAACACTAACCCCGGCTTGAAGTGTGCTTAAAGTTTGTAAATTTCAGTTTCCACCTATCCACCCCCCTCTAGGCGACTTTCAATTAGTATCAGAACCAGGTTCTTCATTAGAGTTTAACAACTCAAAGTGATGTCGGGAGATCACACCAAAAGGGAGATGGAAACGGCCACAAGCCACGAGAAGGCTCCATCAAGAGAGTTCGGCGCCAAAGGAAGGGAGGAATTACCTCCCCGCGTCAAGTCGCACCGGAGTGGTGACAAGAAGAAGAAAATAAAGAAAGTGGTCTACTACGAGACCGACTCTTCGTCGCCCTCCACCTCCGGCTCCGACACGTCGTCCGTCACTTCTAAGCGCCATGAGCGCAAGAAGTTTAGTAAGATTCCCCTACGCTATCCTCGCATTTCTAAACACACTCCTTTACTTTCCGTCCCATTAGGCAAACCACCGGTTTTTGACGGTGAAGATTATTGTATGTGGAGTGATAAAATGAGGCATCATCTAACCTCACTCCACGCAAGCATTTGGGATATTGTTGAGTTTGGAGCGCAGGTACCATCCATAGGGGATGAAGGATATGATTCGGACGAGGTCGCCCAAATCCGACACTTTGACTCCCAAGCAACTACTATACTCCTCGCCTCCTTGTGTCGAGAGGAGTATAATAAGGTGCAAGGGCTAAAAAGTGCCAAAGAGATTTGGGATGTACTAAAGACCACGCATGAAGGGGATGAGGTGACCAAGATCACCAAGCGGGAGACGATCGAGGGGGAGCTCGGTCGATTCATCCTCAACCAAGGAGAGAAGCCACAAGCCATGTACAACCAGCTCAAGACCTTAGTCAACCAAGTGCGCAACCTTGGGAGCACAAAATGGGATGACCATGAAATGGTCAAGGTTATTCTAAGATCACTCTTTTTTCGCAGTCCTACACAAGTTCAACTAATACGTGGTGATCCTAGATATAAGCTAATGTCTCCCGAGGAGGTCATAGGAAAGTTTGTGAGCTTTGAGTTGATGATAAAAGGCTCCAAACATATCGTTAACTTGGAGCAAGGCGGCACCTCCACACCCGAGGTGCAACCCATCACATTCAAGGCGACAGAGGAGAAGAAAGAAGAGTCTACATCAAGTAGGCTCCCCATCGACGCCTCCAAGCTCGACAACGAGGAAATAGCGCTCATCATAAAGAGCTTTCGCCAAATCCTCAAGCAAAAGAAGGGGAGAGACTACAAGCCCCGTTCCAAAAGGGTGTGCTACAAGTGTGGTAAGCCCAGTCATTTTATTGCAAAATGTCCTATATCTAGTTACAGTGACAGGGGCGACGACAAGAGAGGAAAGAAGAAGGAGAAGAAGAGATACTACAAGAAGAAGGGCGGCGATGCCCACATGTGTCGGGAATGGGACTCCGACATGAGCTCCACCGACTCCTCCTCCGATGAGGACGCCGCCAACATCGTCGTCAACAAGGTTCTTCTCTCCCCCAACATCGGCCACAAATGCTTCATGGCAAAGGACAGCAAGAAAAAGAAGGTACAAGCTAGAACCAACCCCAAATATACTACATCTAGTGATGAGGGTAGTTCTAGTGATGACGAAGATAACTTGCTTAGTCTTTTTGCCAACCTTAACATGCAACAAAAAAGAAAAATTAAATGAATTAATAGGTGCAATTCATGAGAAGGATGAACTCTTGGATAGCCAAGAGGAATTCCTTATTAAGGAAAATAAGAAGCATGTTAAGGTGAAAAATGCTTATGCTCAGGAGATAGAGAATTGTGAAAACTTGACCAAAGAGCTTAGCATTTGTCATGACACTATTTCCAACCTTAGAACCGAAAATGCTAGTTTAAATGCTAAGGTTGATAGATTAAGTGCTTGTAATGATTCAATTGCCAATCTTAAAAATGAAAATGCTAGTCTAATTGCTAAGATTGATAGATTGAATAAATCAATTTCTAGCCTTAAAATTGAAAATGCTAGTTTAATTTCAAAGGCTAAAGATTTAAATGTTTGCAATGAATCTATTTCCTATCTTAGAGATGAAAATGCCATGCTAAAATCTAAGATAGAGGAATTAAATGTTTGCAAACCCTCTACATCTAATATTGATCATGTTACTATTTGTACTAGATGTAGAGACATTAATGTTGATGCTATTCATGATCACCTAGCCTTAATTAAACAACAAAATGATCACATAGCACAACTAACTAGTAAAATTAATGAGCATGAGATAGAGAATGAAAAATTTAAATTTGCTAGAAGCATGCTCTATAGTGGGAGACGCCCTGGCATTAAGGATGGCATTGGTTTCCAACAGGGAAGCAATGTCAAACTTAATGCCCCCAAAAGATTGTCTAACTTTGTAAAGGGCAAGGCTCCCATGGCTCAAGATAACGAGGGTTATATTCACCCTGTCGGTTATCCTGAGCATAAGATTAGGAGAATTCATGCTAAGAAACCTCATAATGTTTCACACCATGCTTTTATGTATAAAAATGAGGCTTCTAGCTCTAGGCATTCCACTCATATTAAAATGCCTAAAAAGAAATCTCCTACTGCATCAAATGAACCTAATGTTTCATTCAAAACTTTTGATGCTTCATATGTGCTTACTAACAAATCTAGCAAAGTAGTTGCCAAATATGTTGGGGGCAAACACAAGGGCTCCAAGACTTGTGTTTGGGCACCTAAGGTGCTTGTTTCTAACGTGAAAGGACCCAAGACTGTTTGGGTACCTAAGAACAAGGCCTAAATTGTGTTGTAGGTTTATGCATCCGGGGGTTCAAGTTGGATCATTGATAGCGGATGCACAAACCACATGACTGGGGAGAAAAAGATGTTCTCCTCCTACGAGAAAAACAATGATCCTCAAAGAGCTATCGCATTCGGGGATGGAAATCAAGGTTTGGTCAAAGAACTTGGTAAAATAGCTATATCACCTAACCATTCCATTTCCAATGTTTTTCTTGTAGATTCTTTAGAATACAATTTGCTTTCTGTATCTCAATTATGCAAAATGGGTTACAAATGTCTTTTTATGGATATAGGTGTTACTGTCTTTAGAAGAAGTGATGATTCAGTAGCATTTAAGGGAGTATTAGAGGGTCAGCTATACTTAGTTGATTTTAATAGAGCTGAACTCGATACTTGCTTGATTGCTAAGACTAATATGAGTTGGCTCTGGCATCGCCGACTAGCCCATGTTGGGATGAAGAATCTTCACAAACTTCTAAAGGGAGAACACATTTTGGGACTAACAAATGTTCATTTTGAGACAGACAGGGTTTGCAGCGCATGTCAAGCAGGAAAGCAAGTTGGTACTCATCATCCATACAAGAACATAATGATGACCGACAGGCCGCTTGAGCTACTCCACATGGATTATTCGGCCTGATCACTTACATAAGCATCAGCGGGAGTAAGTATTGTCTTGTAATTATGGATGATTATTCTCGCTTCACTTGGGTATTCTTTTTGCAGAAAAAATCACAAATCCAAGAGACTCTAAAGGGATTCTTGAGACGAGCTCAAAATGAGTTTGGATTGAGAATCAAGAAGATAAGAAGCGACAACGGGACGGAGTTCAAGAACTCACAAATAGAAGGATTTCTTGAGGATGAGGGCATCAAGCATGAGTGCTCTTCTCCCTACACACCTCAACAAAATGGTGTAGTGGAGAGGAAGAATAGAACTCTACTAGACATGGCGATGACCATCCTTGATGAGTACAAGACTCCGGACCAGTTTTGGGCTTTGGCGATTAACACTGCCTGCTACTCCATCAACCGGCTCTACCTTCACTGAATCCTCAAGAAGACATCTTATGAACTCCTTACCGGTAAAAAACCCAATGTTTCATATTTTAGAGTCTTTGGTAGCAAATGTTTTATTCTTGTTAAAAGAGGTAGAAAATCTAAATTTGCTCATAAGGCTATAGAAGGCTTTTTACTTAGTTATGACTCAAACACAAGGGCATATAGAGTCTTCAACAAATCCACTGGATTAGTTGAGGTCTCTTGTGACATTGTGTTTGATGAGACTAATGGCTCCCAAGAGGAGAAAGTTGATCTTGATGAGCTAGATGATGAAGAGGCTCCATGCGTCGCGCTAAGGAACATGTCCATTGGGGATGTGTGTCCTAAGGAATCCGAAGAGCCCACTCAAGCTCAAGATCAACCATCATCTTCCATGCAAGCATCTCCACCAACTCAAGATGAGGATTAGGCTCAAGGCAATGAAGATGAAGATAAAGAGGATGAGCCACCTCAAGAGGAGGACAAGGATCAAGGGGGAGATGAAGTTGATCAAGACAAGGAAGATGATCAGGGTCAAAGACCGCCACACCCAAGAGTCCACCAGGCCATTCAAAGAGATCACCCCGTGAACTCCATCCTTGGCGACATTAATAAGGGGTAACAACTCGATCTCGAGTCGCACATTTTTGTGAACATTACTCTTTTGTGTCTTCTATTGAGCCATACAGGGTGGAAGATGCATTAAGAGATTCGGATTGGGTGTTGGCAATGCAATAGGAGCTCAACAACTTCACGAGGAATGAGGTATGGCATTTAGTTCCACGTCCTAACCAAAATGTTGTAGGTACCAAATGGGTATTCCGCAACAAGCAAGATGAGCATGGCATGGTGACAAGGAACAAAGCCTGACTTGTGGCCAAGGGTTATTCACAAGTCGAAGGTTTGGATTTTGGTGAAACCTATGCACCCGTAGCTAGGCTTGAGTCAATTCGTATATTACTTGCCTATGCTACTTACCATGGCTTTAAGCTTTACCAAATGGACGTGAAAAAGTGCCTTCCTCAATGGACCAATAAAGGAAGAGGTCTATGTTGAGCAACCTCCCGGCTTTGAAGATAGTGAGTACCCTAATCATGTGTATAAACTCTCAAAGGCGCTTTACGAGCTCAAGTAAGCCCCAAGAGCATGGTATGAATGCCTGCGAGATTTTCTTATCACTAATGGCTTCAAAGTCGGCAAAGATGATCCTACTCTCTTTACTAAAACCATTGCAAATGATTTGTTTATATGCCAAATATATGTTGATGATATCATATTTGGGTCTACTAACAAATCTACATGTGAAGAGTTTAGTATGATCATGATTCAAAAATTTGAGATGTCTATGATGGGGGAGTTGAAGTATTTCCTAGGATTTCAAGTCAAGCAACTCCAAGAGGGCACCTTCATTAGCCAAACCAAGTACATACAAGACATACTTACCAAGTTCGGAATGAAGGATGCCAAGCCCATCAAAACACCCATGGGAACTAACGGGCATCTCGACCTCGACACGGGAGGTAAATCTGTAGATCAAAAGGTATACCGGTCGATGATAGGATCTTTACTCTATTTATATGCATCTCGACCGGATATTATGCTTTCTGTCTGCATGTGTGCAAGATTCCAGGCTGATCCTAAGGAAGTTCACCTTAGGGCCATGAAAAGAATCATGAGATATTTAGTTTATACACCTAAGTTTGGTCTTTGGTACCCCCAAGGGATCCACTTTTGATTTAATAGGATATTCAGATGTTGATTGGGCAGAGTGTAAAATTGATAGGAAGAGCACATCAGAGACTTGTTAGTTTTTGGAAAGATCCCTGGTGTCTTGGGCTTCAAAGAAACAAAACTCAGTAGCTCTTTCTACCGCCGAAGTCGAGTATATTGTCGCGGGTCATTGTTGTGCGCAATTACTTTGGATTAGGCAAACCCTCAGGGACTATGGCTACAAATTGAGCAAAGTCCATCTCCTATGTGATAATGAGAGTGCAATCCGCATGGCGGATAATCCCGTTGAACATAGCCGCACTAAGCACATAGCCATTCAGTATCACTTTTTGATGGATCACCAACAAAAGGGGTATATCGAGATTGCTTATGTTAGCACCAAAGAACAACTAGCCGATATCTTTACCAAACCATTAGATGAGAAAACCTTTACCAAACTTAGAAATGAGCTAAACATACTTGATTCTCGGAACTTTGATTGACACTTTGCACACATAGCTCATTTATATACCTTTGATCATATCTCTTTTATGTCTATGACTAATGTGTTTTCAAGTGCATTCTATGATAAGTCGTAGATTGAAAGGGAAATGGAGTCTTCGGTGAAGACAAAGGCTTCCACTCCAGTCTATCGGTATTATCTACCCTTCACCGTCACTCCGCACCACTCTCCAAATTGGTATAATCTCCACTCATATTTATTTGTACCATTGGGAGAGAAAGTAAAGGGCTCACAAAGTATCCGTTTTTGGCGAATCATGCCAAAGGGGGAGAGAGTATTAGCCCAAAGCAAAAGGACCGCACCACCAACCTTCAAAAATTTTCGAAATAATGATTTATGTTTGTCTATTCAATTGGTATCTTATGATGAAAATTTTTAATTGACATATTTCAAAATTGGTATGTTTTTCAATTGGTTAGGATTTTTCAAATTAGTATCTAAAAATATTTGATCTTCTTTCAAATGATAAAACCCTCTTGAACACTAAGAGGAGAATTTCATCCAAGGGGAGTTCTGTTTAAGTCAAAGGAAAAGCATTTGAAACAGGGGGAGAAAATTTCAAATCTTGAAAATGCTTCTCGCAAATCTTATTTATATACCTTTGACTACTTGCAAAAAAACTTTGAAAAGATTTTCCAAAAGAACTTGCAAAAACAAAACAAGTGGTGCAAGCGTGGTCCAAAATGTTAAATAAAAGAAAGCAACCATGCATATCTATTAAAAGTAACAATTGGTTTAATTCCAAGCAACCTTTGCACTTATCTCATGCAAACTAGTTCAATTATTCACTTATATATTTGCTTTGGTTTGTGTTGGCATCTGTTGGGGGCCTTCATCTTCCGAAGGTCCTCAAAAACATGATTTAACAATGTTTTCCAAGTGTAACATGTGGACAGGTACCTTCGGACTCGGGTTAAAACCATATACGGTGTGAAAAGCATGGTCGAGATGAAGGCTGATGTCGCTCCGAAGCTACGTGCAAGGGAGCTTCGACGCAATGGCGGAAAAAGGAACCGACTTAAAGAGGAAAAGGCTATCTAGTCCCCATTGGGTTATCCATAAGTCAATAGTAAATATGAAGGGCATAAATGTAAATTTACACAGGCTGCGCCCTGTGCCTATAAATAGATACCCCCGTACTGTTCACGCTGACTTGTATTCATTTGTGCGTCACGCTTGGACTTTTACCTTCTGTCAAGCCGAAGGTACAAATGTAATTCAATATTGTTCTTGTTTATTCATGTTAACATAAAGAAGACATATTAATAATGTCATATATGATTATTCATGTTGTCTCTTATATTTCATATGCTTCTTCTTTCATTAACTTACACTGTGATGATGAAGGTATGTCCTTCATGACCTTCGTCTGAAGATCATTATTGTTGGGGCCTTCGGCTACCGAAGGTCCTCAAAAACATGATTTAACAATGTTTCTGGAGTATATTACATGAACAGGTACCTTCGGACATAAGCCGAAACCACAACGTGAGGAAGCACAAAGAATACGAAGGATAGCGCAGAGCCGTAGCTATGCGCAGAAAAGCTTCGGCATGATAGCAGAATGAGGAACCGACTTAAAGGGGAAAAGGCTATTTAGACCCCGATGGATTACCATAGAGTTATTACTAAATGTAAAGGGCATGAATGTAATTTTACATGGGCTGCGTCCCGTGCCTATAAATAGATGAAAAGTACCCGTCCTGTTCACGCTGACTTGTAATTGCTCGTACGTCACGCTTGTACTTTTTTATCTTCTGTCAAGCCGAAGGTACATTTATAATTCAGCATTGTTTCTGTATTACTAAGAACAATATATTGCTAATGAATTGATAATATTATGTGATTATTTATCTTGCTTCTTATATCTCATATGCTTCTTTTGTTAACACATATTACGTTTATGAAGGTATGTCCTCCATAACCTTCGTCTGAAGATCATTATTTCCTAAGGGAAATAATGCTTTGAAGGACGAAGGGACATTAACATTTAACATTCTGTGTTGCCTTGTTCTTAATTCATAGCACTTGAGAACAAGTCCCCAACATTGGCGGCCACCTCCGGTGAACTCACTTCCACTTTTTGAGTTTTGAACATCTTCGGCAAGCATCACCTTCGTCATGCCGCCGAAGAAAACTTCAGCAACAGGGGCTGCCGCTCTGCAGCCGCTGGATCCCAATCAGGATGCCCTTTCTCTTAGGGAGGCCCAAAGCCAGAAGAGGAAGGCCACCAGTCCAACGCCTTAGGAGGGCGACTTGGACCAAGAAATCCAAAACTTGGAGATGCTCCATGTAAGGAAAATGGACCCCGGGCCATTTGGCTAATTGAGTTTTGGTGTTTGATGAACAACACAATCCGTGAACTAATAAGTTTTCTAGTGTTTGTGTTTGTAGTTCACAGGATGCGAAGAGAATTGGACCAAGGCAATGAGGATGCAACACCTCAAAAGAAGACATAAAAAGATACATAGGAGTCCAATACTCAAGAACAAAGAAGCCCGAAGAAATCAGCGAAGAAATCCAAGATGACGGCTGTCAGCCAGCGCCTGGTGGCGCACCGGACATCAGTGTCCGGTGTGCACCGGACTGTCCGGTGTGGCACCGGACAGTCTGCGCAGAGAGGCCGCAGACAGGCGTTCTCTGGCTGTAGCACCGGACTGTCCGGTGTGCACCGGACTGTCCGGTGTGCCACGGGCAGACGGCAACGGTCGGATCCAACGGTCGACTGCTACAGGCGCCAACGGTCGGCTGACGTGGCGTGCACCGGACATCCACTGTGCAGTGTCCGGTGGTGCACCGGACTGTCCGGTGCACCCGACGACAGAAAGTTGCTGCTTTCTGTCCAACGGCTAGTTTGGGGTATGGAGGCTATAAATACCACCCCAACCGGCCATTCTCAAGTGTGGGAGCCCAAGCAACATACCAAGGCATATTGTAGACATTTCCAAGTGCTCAAACACCCAAGTGCTTAATAGAATCACTCGGTGATTAGCGTAGGTGCTTTGCGAAGTGCTTAGGTTAGTTAGACCGCATTAGCGCTTGCTCTAGGTGAATCCTAGTTTGTTGAGTGAGTTTAGACAAACCACACAACCCCTCGGCTCTTGCGTGGGCCATTGTAATTGTACCGAGTGGGGCGAGAGTCTTGCGAGACCGTGACAACCGTGTTTGTGTCACGGCCGCCACCGTGTACCGGAGGGAACGAGGCCCGCGGCGTTTCGGCCGGAAGCTCGATAGTGGAGACGGCGGGGAGCGTCCGAGAGGAGCCGGAAGCGGAGCACCACTGGCGCGTGGAGAAGGCCCGCGGCTCTCTACGGAGTTACTCGACCGTGGTGCTTGGCCCTCGCGTGGGCTTCCCTTTGCGTAGGGGCACCAACGAGGATTAGTCGGGACCTTGCGTGGTTCCGGATACCTCGGTAAAAATACCGGCGTCTTCCACGAGAGTTTGCTTCTCTACTTAGCTCTTTACATTCCGCATTTATATTAAGCATTTAAGTTTCAATCTTATTGTCATACTTATTTAGTGTAGATTGAAACTTAGCCTTTGCGGTAGAGATAGCAACACTTAGACAAAACCGAGTTTGCACATTCTAGTTTTGATTATTTGCATAGGTTTTGCTCTAGGGATTTAATTGTGGCCTAGTTTAGTAAAAGTTTTAGAAGTCCTAATTCACCCCCCCCCCCTCTTAGGCGTCACCCGTTTCCTACAAGTGGTATCAGAGCCCGGTTTGGCTCATTTGAAACGCTTTAGCTTCACCGCTAAAAAGAGCCGACGCTTTTTAGAGGAAGGGATGGATACCCGTAGGCCACCACACTTCGACGGCACTAACTTCCCATATTATAGTGCTAGAATGGCTTGTTACCTAGAGGCCGTTGATCTAGGTGTTTGGAGAGTCACTCGTGACGGGATGAAACCTCTCAAGAATCCCGAGAAACCCACCACGAGTGAGGAAAAAGAAATTCATTTAAATGCTAGAGCCAAAAATTGCTTGTATGAATCTCTTAGCATGGATATTTTTAATCAAGTATTTACCTTGAGAACTGCTAATGAGATTTGGCTAAAATTGCATGAGCTCCATGATGGCACATCCAATGTCTGTGAGCAAAAACATTGCCTAGTCTTGAATGAGTATAATTCTTTTGCTATGAAAGATGATGAGCTTGTTAGAGACATGTATTCTCGTTTGAATCTAATTATCAATGAGCTCAATTCTATTGGCATTAATAAGCTAGGTGATGCGGACATTGTGAGGAAGATTATCTCCCTGCTACCACAACAAAGATATGGGAGCATCATCACCATCCTTCACAACATGGAGGATTTGAGCAACATGACCCCGACCATTGTGATTGGGAAAATTGCAGCCTTTGAGATGTCGCGAAAAATGAGTCGGGGAGAGGAGCCAACTTCCTCAAGGCCATATGCTTTTGCATGTGATGAAAGGAAGGGCAAAAAGAAGGCTCCCACTCCAAGTTCCTCAAGTGAAGAAGAGGAAGAAGAAGAAAGTGATGATGATGAAGATAATCAACCATGCACATCATCCTCCGAGGACGAAGAAACAATCCGACGCGTCGGAAAGGTAATGAGGATGATCCGCAAGATTAATCTAATGGGTGTGCCCCTGCAGGTCGAGGATCTTCTCTTTAACATTGACAGGAAAAAGCAAAGGAAGAGAGGATGCTTCGCATGTGGGGAGAAGGGCCACTTCAGGGACAACTGTCCAAATATGGCCAATCCCAAAAAGGAGAGGAGCAAAGGCAAGGCGCTAACAAGTGTTAGAACTTGGGATGATTCTTCAAGTGAAGATGAACCTCCAAGGACGCGCAGCCACCGGTCCTCGTCACGATCATCACGGTCATCACACAAATGCCTTATGGCAAGAGGTAACAAAAGCATTCCATCCTCTAGTGATGAAAGTAGTAGTGATGATGAAGGTGAGGGAAAGCCCTCTCTAGATGAGCTTGCGGAAGCCGTAGAATTTTTCCAGGATGTTTGCACTAAGCAAAAAGCTCAACTTAAAACTTTGAAAAATAAGTTGGTTAGCTCTCAAAATGATTACAAAGGTTTGCTAGAAAAATTTGAAACTTTTGCAAACTCAAATAGTGAGCTATCAACTAAAATTGAGCTATTAGAATCTAGTGCTCCATCCACTGCTACCGATGATAGCCTTATTAAAAAGAATGAAAAACTTAAGGCTAAGTTAGCTAGCTCCCAAGAAGCTATTGAAAATTTGCTAAAGAAAATGGAAATTCTTAGCATACACAACAATGAGCTAACTACTAAGCTAGAAAACATTGGTAGCACCCCAGCAGCATCTTTAGTTGAAATACCTGAAATAATTAAGAAAGATGCCTCTACTTCCTGCTTTGATTTAATTGATGATTCTAACCCCTGCAACCAAGTCGTTGTTGAGAATATTGTTGTAGAGACATGTACGGATGAGGTTGCAAAGGAAAATGAACAATTAAAGCAAGAAGTGGCTCGCCTTGGCAAGGCTTTGTATGACAAGAAAGGCAAAGCCAAACAAATCCAACCTCCACAGGATAACACCACTGTGGGAGTGAACAAGCCTATTGAGGGAGAAACTGTGATTTGTAGGCTATGCCACAAGGAAGGCCACAAGTCTTTCCAATGCAAGGCGATGACCGGGGATAAACAAAGACAAAAGCTCAAGCAAAAGCCATCAAGCAAAATCTCAAACACCTACATCAAAAAGGTGAACAAAAAGGATGCTACACCATATTTGATCAAGAAGAAAAATAACGAAAAGGTGATAGCAATCAAGGCCAACAAGCAAGCCAACAAAGGAAAGGGGGCCAAACGCATCTGGGTGCCAAAGGAGATAATTTCAACCATGAAAAGCATCAAGAAGGTTTGGATCCCGAAAGGGAAGTGAGTGGACCGAAGGTCCACGGGAAATTTGGAGACTTGGCAAAATTAGGATGTATATCATGGGATACATCATATTGGATCAAGTTTATTGCCAAGTGGGTTAGTGAAAATTTTGGACCCAAATTTCCCACCCATGACTAAGGTAACTAGTTTTATTATATCTTTTTGTTTTTAGATATGCATATCTATCTTCTGTTTATCTAGTTTACCTTTCTTGCCTAGTATTTCATTTGTTATGCACTTTTGTTTAAAATCATGCATACTAGGTAAATCATATGGTAGGATTGCTTGTTTTTTTTTTAAATTCATATACTTGAGCAAACCTACATGGCTTAAAATGTTTATTTAAGCACGGCACATAGCTTCTATATCACTCCATAGTAAATGATGCATAAATTGAAAATTTTGATTTGTACAAGTTGTATCTTTTAACTTATATGTGCCAAAGTTTGGATTACAGATAATTTGCCCCTCTTAATATCAAATCAAAGTGCATGTCTCCTACAAGTATTCAAAACTTGTATGTACACCTTTAGGGGGAGGTTACTCTATAATCTAACACTTTGAGACTAACACCTTTTCAAGTCTATTTCTTGTGATAGTCTCATTGTAAGGAAAATAAGGTCCCCGGAGAAAGACAACAATCTTCCACTGCAAAATCTTCAAGAACTCTCATGTCTCTCAAGCTCGCCATTGACTTTCAATTGGTATCTTTTGAGACTACATCTAGTATCATTTACATGTCTTCTCCAATATTTGATTAGACTATATTTCATATCATATACTTCCATGTTGCTAAAAATGCATAAGTGGTTCATTCATATTATGTTACCTATGCATAAGGGAAGTTAGTCTTTTCAAATCATGTCTTGCACCTCTAATTTTCACATGCTTTTTCCTAAGTAGAGGATCTCTGTCAAGGGGAGTATTTCTTCATCTCTAAAGGGGGAGAAAAACTCTTTCTAAAGGAGACAACTCATTTAGGGGGAGTAATCTTTTGAGGACTCCTTCAAGTGGTATCATTCACATAGTTTAATTTAATATCCTTCTAGTGATATCATTTGATACAATTCTTGATGAGGGCAAGCTGTTATTTTCTTCCTACTGCTTTTAATGTCTTCCTTTTCGGTGGTTGATGCCAAAGGGGGAGAAGTTTAGGGACCAAAGCAATGAAAACTATATCAAACACCAAACACCACCAATTCAAAATTTTATATCTACAAATGGTTTTTCAGTGGTTTTGGTTATTTGGTCCATATATTGGAAGTAAGTGAATTATGGTGTTAGGGGGAGGCTTAAGTCCATAATATCACATTGTGGGGACAATCATGCATCTTAGCAAGTAAAATGCATATTTTCATTCAAATACTTGTATTATTTGCTTGCTTTGGTTGTGTTGTCATCAATCACCAAAAAGGGGGAGATTGTAAGGAAAATGGACCCCGGGCCATTTGGCTAATTGAGTTTTGGTGTTTGATGAACAACACAATCCGTGAACTAATAAGTTTTCTAGTGTTTGTGTTTGTAGTTCACAGGATGCGAAGAGAATTGGACCAAGGCAATGAGGATGCAACACCTCAAAAGAAGACATAAAAAGATACATAGGAGTCCAATACTCAAGAACAAAGAAGCCCGAAGAAATCAGCGAAGAAATCCAAGATGACGGCTGTCAGCCAGCGCCTGGTGGCGCACCGGACATCAGTGTCCGGTGTGCACCGGACTGTCCGGTGTGGCACCGGACAGTCTGCGCAGAGAGGCCGCAGACAGGCGTTCTCTGGCTGTAGCACCGGACTGTCCGGTGTGCACCGGACTGTCCGGTGTGCCACGGGCAGACGGCAACGGTCGGATCCAACGGTCGACTGCTACAGGCGCCAACGGTCGGCTGACGTGGCGTGCACCGGACATCCACTGTGCAGTGTCCGGTGGTGCACCGGACTGTCCGGTGCACCCGACGACAGAAAGTTGCTGCTTTCTGTCCAACGACTAGTTTGGGGTATGGAGGCTATAAATACCACCCCAACCGGCCATTCTCAAGTGTGGGAGCCCAAGCAACATACCAAGGCATATTGTAGACATTTCCAAGTGCTCAAACACCCAAGTGCTTAATAGAATCACTCGGTGATTAGCGTAGGTGCTTTGCGAAGTGCTTAGGTTAGTTAGACCGCATTAGCGCTTGCTCTAGGTGAATCCTAGTTTGTTGAGTGAGTTTAGACAAACCACACAACCCCTCGGCTCTTGCGTGGGCCATTGTAATTGTACCGAGTGGGGCGAGAGTCTTGCGAGACCGTGACAACCGCGTTTGTGTCACGGCCGCCACCGTGTACCGGAGGGAACGAGGCCCGTGGCGTTTCGGCCGGAAGCTCGATAGTGGAGACGGCGGGGAGCGTCCGAGAGGAGCCGGAAGCGGAGCACCACTGGCGCGTGGAGAAGGCCTGCGGCTCTCTACGGAGTTACTCGACCGTGGTGCTTGGCCCTCGCGTGGGCTTCCCTTTGCGTAGGGGCACCAACGAGGATTAGTCGGGACCTTGCGTGGTTCCGGATACCTCGGTAAAAATACCGGCGTCTTCCACGAGAGTTTGCTTCTCTACTTAGCTCTTTACATTCTGCATTTATATTAAGCATTTAAGTTTCAATCTTATTGTCATACTTATTTAGTGTAGATTGAAACTTAGCCTTTGCGGTAGAGATAGCAACACTTAGACAAAACCGAGTTTGCACATTCTAGTTTTGATTATTTGCATAGGTTTTGCTCTAGGGATTTAATTGTGGCCTAGTTTAGTAAAAGTTTTAGAAGTCCTAATTCACCCCCCCCCCTCTTAGGCGTCACCCGTTTCCTACACTCCATCAGCAGGTCCAACAGAAGAAGGAAAAGATGGCTCGTCTAGCTGACCTGCAAAGGAAGATAGACGAAGCCTCTGAAGAAGTTCGTCATCTTGCTCAAGATGAGCAGAACCGAAGGCCTCCGCACAGAGAGCTTCATCAGGAGGGCTTCTACAACGAGGACGACTAGTATGAAGATTTCCATCATGGAAATTTTGCTTTTGATGATACCTCTCCTCTGTCAACAGAACTGCAGGCTACACCTTGGCCCCAATCTTACAAGCCACCCCAGCTCCCCATGTACGACGGACATTCAGACCCGAAGCAATTCTTGATGAGTTATGAAGCAACCATATCTTCGTATGGTGGCAATACTGCAGTCATGGCAAAGTCTTTCGTCATGGCTATCAAGAGTGTTGCACAAACCTGGTACTCCTCTCTTCGGCCAGGAACAATCACCTCATGGCAGAAGCTGAAGGACATGCTGATAACCAGCTTCCAAGGGTTTCAAACGAAGCCGGTCACTGCTCAAGCTTTATTCCAGTGCACCCAGGACCACGGAGAATACCTTCAGGCGTATGTCCGAAGGTTCCTGCGTCTGAGGGCACATGCACCAACAGTGCCTAATGAAATTGTCATTGAGGCCATGATTAAGGGGCTTCGGCCGGGACCTTCAGCCCAATACTTTGCCAGGAAGCCTCCTCAAACTTTGGGGAAGCTGCTCCAGAAGATGGATGAGTATATTCGAGCTGACAATGATTTCCGCCAAAGAAGGGAGGAGGCATATAGGTTCTCTGAAATGACCAGGGGCTTCGGAGGAAGAATCCACCCGAGGCACGTCAGGTCAATTCACAACTCTACTCAGAGTGACGACAGAGGAAGTCAACAACAGAGGCCACAGTATTCCTCGCAAGCTTCGGGGCAGCAGCAAAGCTCTTTCCGACCGCCAGCTCCAAGGGGCAGAGGCGCCAGGGGCTTCGGAGGAAGGTTTGGGGATCAGCCCAGGAAAATTTACTGTCTATTCTGTGGTGAGGACAAGGGCCACACCACCAGGATGTGCCATGTTACCATCCAGAAGCAAAAGGAGATAGCAGAAGCTGCAGCACAACAGAGTCAGCCGAAGCAAGTCATGCATACTGCTTTGTACGATTCGCCTTACATTCCAGAGTATGTAGGCAACCACCCTGCAGCTTCTGTTGCTTCGGCAAGCCAACCTCAGGCATCTTGGCAACAGCCTCCACCTCCACCACCAACGCAACGAGGCCAGCAGCCAGAAGGGAGTCAGCACACTCACCTTCAACGGGACTTCAGAGAAGAGTCCGAAGCTCGCACAGTCAATAGTATTGTGCCAGAGTCGAACCATATTTAGTGACAAATATCCTACCCCAACAGCAGTTTCTCGCATTCAGTATCATTTTCTTTTTAATAAGGAACAATTATTGGAAGCTTAAGTGCTTTTTGTCGTTTTCAATTTCTTGTAACAGTTTCGCTTTTTACCATAATGAAAATATATCTTCTCCATAGGCTTAAGTTGCCGAAGCATAAGATTCTATGGTGGCAAGGAGAACCTCCGAATTATCAAAAAAATTGTTCTAAGGAACGCAGTATAGGTTCCCCGAAGCAGCAAAAAGTCGTTCATAAGAGAGCGCAGCGTAAGTTTTCTGCTCAAAAGTCGTTCCAAAGGGAATGCAGAGCTTACAGCGAAAAATAAACGCTGATACCGCCGAAGTAAAAGGCGAAGAAGCTCCTAAGGGAGGCTTACAGTGAAAAATAAACGCTGATTCCGCTGAAGTAAAAGGTGAAGAAGCTCCTAAGGGAGGCTTACAGCAAAAAATAAACGTTGATTCCGCTGAAGTAAAAGGCGAAGAAGCTCCTAAGGGAGGCTTGCAGTAAAAATAAACGTCGATCTTCGGCAAATATCATTTTGCATAACATCATATCATCACATCATCTGCATGAGCATAACATCATACATCATATTGCATCAATGACGCAAGAAGGGGGTTTCAATGTTGATATTTGGAAATTGTTTCGAACAAACAGTGCCAAGGCACGAGAATAATTATTGAAGAAGCATGCCTTCGTCAAATTCTGAAATGAAAAGATCTATTGGATACTGATTTTTACAAAGATTGGATGTTTTTATGAAAATACGAATATTATTTACGAAGCATGAAAAGAAGGGAAGGTGTTTTTTCGTCGAAGGCTCAAAACGATATGTATGTAAAATTTCATGCATCGTAAAGAATTGAACCATAAATAGTTTATTTATTACATTCAAAGTTACAGAATATTACACATGTTGTTCAACAAATATTACATTCCAAATGTTTTTACAATAGCATCAAATCTTCCCTTAGAACTATTTCTGCAGCTTCGTTTAGTAGTTGATCGACAACTTTATCCATGATAGCTTCAGCCATTTTTGTAATTTCGTCGTCCCCCTTCGCATGGGGGTCCGCCGATGGCTCGGCAGGCTCTGAGGGAGGAGAAAGCGCGGCTGTGTTACAAAGTGTAAACAAATTCGAAATAAAAAATTACAACAAATAGCAAAAAACTACTAATCAGTACCTAGCCCTTCGAGATCCGCACTTTTTTCAGCGGTCTCTGCTACTTTTCTAGCGTCATGAATGCCTTTCTCGCTTTTTCGTATAATTTCTTGGGCCATCTCCCGGCCACCATTGTCCCAGATGTCGGTGAAAAATTTTCCACCAACTAGGCTTGCTTCGGTCGAGGGGTCTTTTATATCTTCAGAAGATAAGGTGGCTTCGGACTGTGCCAAGGATTTCACATGATCACAGCCTTTCCTCTCTAAAATAGTAGCAATTCCCCTGGCACCCGAAAAGGCATATATGTCTCCATGACTATTCAAAATTTCTTCAAAGGCTTCAGCTTCATGGTTGATCCATCCAATTGGGCCTTCGGGGTCACCCCTTATGAAGTTCTCCTCACTCGAGAATGCGCCAACGCTGGCGAAGTTGGTTCTTACTTTCTTAACACATTCCATAGATTTTTCATAGCACATTTTCTTGGATGAACGAAGCTCTTCAGCATTTCTTTCCAAATGATTTGCCCATTGTTCACTAATTTCTCGTTTTGTTTCTTCAAGAGTACGTTCCTCTTTAGCTCTGGCTAGTTGTTTCCGAAGATCTTCAATTTCACGCTTCTGAGCCTCAGCTTGAGCTTTAAAAGTAGCTTCGTCTTCTTTTATTCTATTCAACAATGAATGCAATATTTTATCTTGTTCGAGACCTTCGTTCCTTAGTTCAATTACTTCAGAACGAAGGTTGCTCAGGGCCATAACACACCCTTCGTCTTCGGCATCTTTTTGAGCCCTGAGGGCATTGCTAAGTATAAGGCCCTGCAAAAAAAATGTGTGTGTGTCAATAAGTTTAAGCAAATGAAAAATCTTGGTTTTAAGAAATAATACAAAGACCTCATTTTTTGCACCTTTAAGCTATTGTACGCCAAGCTGTCGGCCAGCTTGTTTTTCGACAACACCGAGAGCCCGTCTTCTAATGTTGGGAATCCGAAGCTCTTGCCTATCTCCCGATAGACAGAAATCTCCTTGCTGTCAGGGAGACAATACAAGAAGTCTTCTTCTCTGCTGCCGTTGAATATCAACGCCCCCTTTGGATATTTCAGTTTTTGGGCATAAAACTGAGCCTCTTGCTTTTCTTTTGCAGTCAATTCTTTCCCCGAAGCATGTCGTAAAATATAATCGAAAGCTTCGGAAAATGCTTCGGGGCGGCAGTGCCAGTTTCTTCAGCCAAAATTTGTTCTGCTGTTTCTATTTCTTCGGCTTCCAAGGATTTCACCTTGGCGGGCTCTGAAGGCCCAGCTTCAGTTTCAGCTTGGTGCTTTGCAGCTTCGGCACCCAAGGCTTTGATTTGCACTTCGGAGGTCTCACCAATTTTCTTCGGAGTAGTGCTTGAAGACTTTATTGTCTCCAACACATCCAGTACATTAACCATTCTTTTTCTCTTGGGGGTCGTCATCGGAATTGGCACCTCAATTTTTGCTGAAGGACTTAGAATTTCCGATGTCTTTGTTTCTTCAGCCCTCGGTTCTTCTATTTTTTCCGTCACCGGCACTTTGGCCAGCCCTTCAATATTCGACAGGAGAGTTGGCTCTTTGGCTTCGGTGGCCGAAGAGGTCTCACCGACAAACTCAGGCACTGTGGCCGGTTCAATATAACATGGCCGATGTGTGAGAACCTTCATCTTTTTCCTCTTCGGCGCCGGCTCGCTAGGAGCGGCTGAAGCAACTTCCTTCGCAGAAGATGTATTCTTTCTTTTTTGACCCCGTGTTGGATAACGGTAGTCGGGGTAGACAAACCCAATTGCATCAAATACTCAGTTGAGTCTTTTCTTCTTTCGGCCTCCGAAGGCCGCTGATAGTGCAGTATCTTCGGCCTTCGAGTATGATCCAAGCAGTTCATCGCTTATGGCCTCAATACTTTTCAGCCAATCATCATCTGGCTCGACGAACTTATCTCCGTATTTGAATGTGTATTTTAGCCTAACTAGTCCACCTTCGTCTGGTTCCCTGACGGTTTCCTTCGGCATTTCCCACTTTTCTGCAAGTGGCCATACTCTGAAGGCAATGTGTTCTTGGATCAAATCCCTTGTCCCAATAAAAGAGCAAACCACGTCGAAGGCTCTCTGGCATTCTTCGGCTACTTCATCCATCTCCACCTTCGGCCTCCTGAGGACGAATCGTTGCCAGATAGGGCGCATAATGATATCTTTAATATCTTCCCGTGTTTTCAAATCATTTTTCACATAAAACCATTTCGTCATCCAGTCGCCGGGCCATCTCTTTCGAAAGGTTGGCACGGGACAGCTTGACCTAGATCGGGCACCGAAGCTGTAGCAGCCAAAATTGTTGTGATACTGCTCTTTACCCCAGGGCTTTGTCTCATACAATAGCTCATGTATGTTGCAGAAACTTTTTGCATTTGGTTCTAAACCTTGGCTCCTCACGGCCCAGACGAAGATGCCCATCCTTATGATTGCTTCGGGAGTAATTTGATGAAGGAAGATTTCAAATATCTTCAGTACTTCTACCACGAAGCTGCTCAAAGGAAACCGAAGCCCAGCCTTGAAGAAACTTCAGAATATCACGACTTCATTCTCCTCAGGAGTCGGACAAGTTTTCTCTCCTTCGTCAGCCCTTACAATAGATAAATCCCGAAAATATCTACCCCTCATACTAACAAGATGACTTTGTTTAATGCTTGATTTTCCAAAAACTGCATGGCTTGGTCGCCAGGGTCGATCTTCGGAACCTTCACCACCACTATCCACATCATAACTGTCACTGTCACCAGTGTCTTCAGATAAACCCTCTAAAATCTCCCTAGTAATCTTCTCTGTATTTGTCTTTGCTATTGATTGAAGAAAGCCGAGATGCATCTCCTTAGAAAGGCTCAGCTTCGATTCAGCAACAGCTTTCTTATCTTCAGACATCTTCGAAAATGCTGGGAAAGTGCTCTCGAAACCGAAGCTTAAAAATTTAAAAAGCCAAGCAAGTGTTGTTGCGCAAGGGCTAAAAGTCGAGTAAGCAAGAGCAGATGGCAAGAAAGTGTGCCAAATGAACTCGTGGTGAGCTCTTATTTATACACCTAGCACGTTGAAAACTGGAGGGTCCCGCTTGTCAATGACTGTTGCTATTCTAGCAAAGGGAAGGTGTTTTTTCGGACCTTCGGCTTAAGGCCTTCGTCCATGTCGCAATATGTATTTATCACTAATAAATTAATATTGCGAGGGCTACTGTTGGGGGCCTTCGGCTACCGAAGGTCCTCAAAAACATGATTTAACAATGTTTCTAGAGTATATTACATGAACAGGTACCTTCGGACATAAGCCGAAACCACAACGTGAGGAAGCACAAAGAATACGAAGGATAGCGCAGAGCCGAAGCTATGCGCAGAAAAGCTTCGGCATGATAGCAGAATGAGGAACCGACTTAAAGGGGAAAAGGCTATTTAGACCCCGATGGATTACCATAGAGTTATTACTAAATGTAAAGGGCATGAATGTAATTTTACATGGGCTGCGTCCCGTGCCTATAAATAGATGAACAGTACCTGTACTGTTCACGCTGACTTGTAATTGCTCGTACGTCACGCTTGTACTTTTTTATCTTCTGTCAAGCCGAAGGTACATTTATAATTCAGCATTGTTTCTGTATTACTAAGAACAATATATTGCTAATGAATTGATAATATTATGTGATTATTTATCTTGCTTCTTATATCTCATATGCATCTTTTGTTAACACATATTACGTTTATGAAGGTATGTCCTCCATAACCTTCGTCTGAAGATCTGCTTCGAAGGACGAAGGGACATTAACATTTAACATTATGTGTTGCCTTGTTCTTAATTCATAGCACTTGAGAACAAGTCCCCAACAATTATATCCTAAGGGAAATAATGCTTCGAAGGACGAAGGACTTTTAACCATTAACATTTGTGTTTCCTTGTTCTTAACTCATATCATTTGAGAACAAGTCCCCAACATTGGCGCCCACCTCCGGTGTACCCACTTCCACAACCTTCGGCAAAGCACTGACCTTCGTCATGCCACCGAAGAAGATAACAGTGCCACGGGCTGCCGCACTGCAGCCATTGGACACAAACCAGGAGACACTCTCTCTCCAAGAGGCGCGAAGCCAGAAGAGAAAGGCCACTAGTCCAACATTCCAGGAGGAGGAGTTGGACCAAGAGATCAGGGACATGGAAATCATCCATCTACAAGTGCAAAGGAAAAAGGACTAGATGGCTCGGTTGGCCAATCTTCAAAGGAAGATCGATGAAGCTACTGAGGAAGTGTGTCAGCTTGCTCAAGATGACCAAGACAGAAGGCCACAACACAAGGAGCTTCGTCAAGAGGGCTTATTCAACAAAGATGGATGGTATGATGATTTTAATCATGATACCTTTACTTTTGATGATGCTTCTCCCTTGGCAGCAGAATTGCGGGCTATCCCATGGCCACAATCCTACAAGCCACCCTAGCTACCCATGTACGATGGGCATTCAGACCCCAAACAATTTCTGATGAGCTATGAGGCAACAATATCCTCATACGGAGGCAATGCAGCTGTCATGGCTAAGTCCTTCGTCATGGCAGTCCGGAACATGGCCCAGACATGGTATTCTTCCCTTTCGGCCAGGGACAATCACGTCGTGGCAAAAGCTTAAGGACATGCCACTGACCAGTTTCCAAGGCTTTCAGACGAAGCCAGTCACAGCTCAGGCCTTGTTCTAGTGCACGCAAGACCATGAGGAACACCTTCAGGCGTATGTTTGAAGGTTCTTGCAATTGAGGGCACAAGCGCCCACAGTGCCCAATGAAATTGTCATTGAGGCCATGATTAAGGGTCTTCGACCAGGACCTATGGACCAATACTTCGCCAGGAAGCCCTCACAAACACTGGAGAAGCTGCTTCAGGAGATGGATGAGTACATCCGGGCTGACAATGACTTCCGCCAAAGAAGGGAAGAAGCTTACAGATTCTCGAAGATGACCAGGGGCTTCGGAGGAAGAATGCACCTGAGCCATGTCAGGTCAATCCACAGCTCCAGTCAAAATGATGATAAAGGAAGCCAGCTTCAGAGGCCACAGTACACCTCACAATCTTCGGGGCAACAGCAAAGCTCTTCCAGGCCACCAGCTCTAAGGGGCAGAGGCCCTAGGGGCTTCGGAGGAAGATATGGGGATCAGCCTAGGAAGATCTATTGCTTATTCTGTGGTGAGGGCAAGGGTCATACTACAAGAATGTGCCAAATCACCATTCTGAAGCAAAAGGAGATCGCAGAAGCCGAAGCTCGGCAGAATCAGCCGAAGCAGGTCTTGCACATAGCTTCGTGCCATTCTCCCTACATACCAGAATATGTGGGCAATCATCCTGCAACTTCTGTTGCTTCGGCTAGCCATTCACAGGCTTCCTGGCCACAGTTCCCACTGCCACCACCACTGCAACCTACCTATTCCTGAAGCCAGCAGCCAGAAGGGCGCCAGCACTCCCAACAGCAACGTGAATTCAGGGAGGAATCCGAAACTCGCACAGTCAACAGTACTGTGCCAGAATCAAAGCACATTTATTGAGCGATATTGAAATACTTTTATGTTCTATGTCATTTTGTTTTTCAATAAGGAACAAGCAATGTAAATCTAGTTTTAATTCCTTGTAATAATTTCGCTTCTATCAGAATGAAATATATCTTCTTTACAGACTCACGAAGCTCAAAAGTTGTCGAAGCTCAAAAGTCGTTCCTAAGGGAATGCAGAGCCAAAAATTGCCAAAACTGCAAAAAAGTCGTTCCTAAGGGAGCGCAGCGTAAGTTTCGTCGAAGCTACAAAAAAAGTCATTCCTAAGGGAGCGCAGTGTAAGTTTTCTGCTCAAAAGTCGTTCCTAAGGGAATGCAGAGCCAAATACCGCCAAAATATAAGGCGAAGAAATTCAAAAGACGTTCCTAAGGGGATGCAGAACTTATACCGCCGAAATAGAAGGTGAAGAAGTTCAAAAGACGTTCCTAAGGGGATGCAGAACTTACACCGAAAAATAAACGGTGAAGCCGAAAAATAAACGGCAAAGAGATTCTAGTTGTTCCTAAGGAAATGAAGAGATTGTGTGTTCCAGTGTGGGAGTGTGAGTATGTGTCTTCGGCATCATTATCATTTTGCATCATATCATCATATCATTTCACATAGCATCGCATCATACATCATATCGTATCAATGACACAAGAATGGAATACGAAGCCAATTTTCGGAAGGTATTGTCAAAGTTACACGAAGTAAGCTTCGAATTACAGCTTCGTCAGCCTGCACACAAAAGAGGGATCTCTCTTTTCGAAGCATGGATATCTTTATTTTTACAAACTACGGATCTTCTTTCTTTACGAAGCATGAAAAGAAGGGAAGGTGTTTTTTCGCCGAAGGCTCAAAAATGGTATGTAAGTTTCATGCATCATAAAGAAATAGATTATAATAATTTACATATTCAATCCAAAGTTATGCACATCAAATATTACAGCTTCGTTACAATAAAAAGCACAATGTCCATTCTAGTGTCTTTTACATCATTTAAAAATGTTTTTACAATAAGTGCTAGTCTTCTTTCAGGATTTTCTCGGTAACTTCATTTAGCAATTTATTGACGACTTTGTCAACAATAGATTTAGCCATATTAATGATCTCCAGTGCTTCCTTCGTTTCTGGATCGGCCAGGGGATCGAACGGTTCCGGCGGCGGAGATAATTCAGCTGAAATAGGAAAAAATTAATCATTCTAAAGCCATAAAAACCAATGCCGAAGCTAAAAGCCAAGAAACAATACCTATACGTTTTTCGCGCTTTGCAGCTTCTTCAGCTTGTCTCGCTTCTATCCGGGCATCATGGGTGTCTTTTTCACTTTTCTTTATAATTTCATGAGCCATCTCTCGACCACCATTCACCCAGACATCATTATAGAATTTTCCGCTCATCAAGGTTGCTTCAGCTGAAGAATCCTCCGTGTCGTCTGCGGAGAAGGCAGCTTCAGCCTTGGCCATAGTCTTGATGTGATCACATCCTGCCTTCTCCAAGATAGCTGAAATCCCCCGTGCACCAGAAAATGTAGAGACGACCCCGCGATCACTTAAGATTTCTTCGAAGCTCTTGGCCTCGCCACTTATCCATTCAATAACGCCTTCGGGGTCGCCTCGTATGAAGTTTTCTTCGGTAGAGTAGGTGCCCACGTTGGCGAAACTGGTTTTTATTTTCTTCACACAGTCCAAGGATTTTTCAAAGCATCATTCCTTGGATGTGCGAAGTTCTTCAACGTTTTTATCTAAATGATTTTTCCAATATTCGTTGATTTCTCGGTTAGCTTCTACTAGCACGCATTTTTCTTTAGCTTCGGCCAATTGCCTCCGAAGGTCTTCAATTTCAATCTTTTGGGCTTCAGTCTGGGCTTTGAAGCTTGCTTCATCTTCTTTGACTTTGTTAACCAGAGAGAATAAGATTTTGTCTTTTTCAAGACCTTCGTTTCTCAGTTCAATTACCTCTGCACGAAGGTTGTTCAGGGCCATTGTATAGCCTTCGTCATCTATATTTTTCTGTGCCCTAAGGGCATTACTAAGAATCAAGCCCTGCAAGGTGGAGGAAAGAATAAGTATGACAAATAAAATACCTCATCTTTCAAATTTAGAGTTAGTTTTTATACCTTTATGCTATTGTATGCTAGGCTGTTAGCAAGTTCGTCCTTCGATAAAATCGAAAGACCGTCTTCCAGCTTTGGGAATCCGATGCTTTTACCTATCTCCCGGCAAACGGATATTTCTTTGTTATCCGGGAGACAGTACAAAAAGTCTTCTTCGCCACTGCCATTGAACACTAATGCCCCCTTCGGATATTTCATTTTTTGGGCATAGTGTTGCGCTTCTAACATCTCTTCTTCGGATAGTACCTTTCCCGAAGCATGACGAATAATGTAGTCAATACTTTTGTTCGACGCTTCGGGACCAGGAGCTTCGATTTTTTTATCTGCTCTGTTGATTTTTCCTTAGGGTCAACATGCTCCATCTCAGTGGGCACTGAAGGCCCAGCTTCGGTTTCAGTCTGAATTGTTGCACTTCGATTTCTGCATGCTTAGAATCAGCTTCGGGTTGCGCCTTGGAAGCTTCGACAACTTTCCTTGTAGGAGCAGGACTCAAGGTTTTTGTTGTTTTCAACACAACATCCAGCACATTCGCCATCCTTCTCCTCTTAGGAGTTGTGGCGGAACCCTTTTGTACCTTCGGCACTGTTGCCTCCGTTGGAGGGCTCAAAACCTCTAGCATTTTGGTTAGTTCTCCAATTTTTGGCCTTTCAGCCTTATCAGCCTTCGTCTCAACTAGCTTGACTGAAAGTAACTTCGGCATTACAGCCGGCTCTTCAGTGCTCTGCATAGACGGAACAGTTTCTTTTGTCTTGGCAGCTGAAGAAGCCCCTTCGCCAAATTCAGGTATCACGATCGGTTCAATGTAACGCGGACGGTGAGTCAGAACCTTCATCTTCTTGCCCTTCGGCTCAGCTGTGATGGCCGAAGCAGCAACCTTTCCAGAAGCAGCAATCTTTCTTTTTACCCCTTGCCCGTGTAGAGGGTAGCAATAGTCAGGATATACGAAGCCAATGGCATCAAATACCCTGTTCAACCTTTTCTTATTCCGACCCCCGAAGGCTGCGGACAAGGCATTGTCTTCGGTCTTGGAATACGCCCCAAGTAGCTCGTCGCTAGTAGCTTCAATGCACTTCAGTCAGTCATCATTTGGTTCATCAAACTTATCCCCAAACCTGAAGGTATACTTCAGCCGGACCAAGCCACCTTCGCTAGAGTCAGTGATGGTCTCCTTCGGCATTTCCTAGCTTTCCACAAGCGGTCATACCCTGAAGGCTATATGTTGTTGAATTAAATCTCTTGTCCCAATAAAGGAACAAACAGTGCTGAAGGACCTCTAACATGCTTCGACTGTCTCATCAATTTCTATCTTCGACCTTCGGAGGCCGAAGCGGGACCAGATGGGGCGCATGATGACTTCCTTAATGTCTTCCCTAGCTCTTAAATCATTCTTCACATAAAACCATTCTTCCATCCAAGCTCCGGGCCATCTCTTCCGAAATGTTGGCACCGGGTGGCTTGCGTTGGGGCGAGCGACAAATCCATAACAACCAAAGTTGTTGTGGTACTGTTCTTTACCCATGGCCTTCGTCTCATATAGAAGTTCGTGCATACTGCAAAAGCACTTCGCGCTTGGCTCTAGCCCTTGACTCCTTACTGCCCAAACAAAAATCCCCATCCTTATTATAGCTTCAGGGGTAAGCTAATGGAGGAAGATCTGGAAGATTTTCAACACTTCAACTACGAATTTGCTCAAAGGGAACCGAAGCCCGGCCTTGAAGAAGCTTCGGTAAATTACAACTTCGTTTTCCTCAGGGGCAGGGACGTTGTTGTCTCCACAAGCCCTCATGATAGACATGTCCCGAAAGTACATTCCTCTCATGTTCTCAAGATGACTCTGTTTGATGGTCGATTATCCGAAGATTGAATGACTTGGCCGCTAGGGCCGATCCTCAGAATCTTCATCTCCACTTTCCACATCATAGCTATCGCTGTCACCAGTATCTTCAGATAAACCTTCCAGTATCTCTTTAGTAATTTCCTCTGTGTTTGTTTTTGCCATTGACTCAACAAATCCAGCAACATAAGGATCTATAGCCTTCTTCTCCTCAAACAGCTTTGCCTCTTCAGTCAGCTTCATCTCTGCAACAACCTTCTTTTCCTGGGACATTTTTTTCTCCAGACATGGTAAAAACGCGTTTTCTCTAAAACCGAAGCTCAGAGAGCTTGAAAATTTAGCAAGCGCTAGTGAGCAAGAGCTAAAAGATTGAGAAAATAATGCAAATGGCAGAAACAGCGTATCAAATGCAGCTGGTGTGAGTTCCTATTTATACGCCTAGTGTGCTGCAAATTGGAGGGCCCGTCTGTCATTGATTGCTGCTATTCTAGCAAAGGGAAGGTGTTTTTTCGGACGTTCGGCTTAAGGCCTTCGTCCATGTCACAGTCTGGATTCGTTATCTTAACAAATTAATACTGCGAGGGGCTACTGTTGGGGGCCTTCGTCTTCCGAAGGTCCTAAAAACATGATTTAACAATGTTTTCCAAGTATAACATGTGAACAGGTACCTTCGGACTCAGGTTAAAACCATATACGATGTGAAAAGCATGGTCGAGACGAAGGCTGATGTCGCTCCAAAGCTACGCGCAAGGGAGCTTCGGCGCAATGGCGGAAAAAAGAACCGACTTAAAGAGGAAAAGGCTATCTAGTCCCCATTGGGTTATCCATAAGTCAATAGTAAATATGAAGGGCATAAATGTAAATTTACACAGGCTGCGCCCTGTGCCTATAAATAGAAGAACAGTACCCCTGTACTGTTCACGCTGACTTGTATTCATTTGTGCGTCACGCTTGGACTTTTACCTTCTGTCAAGCCGAAGGTACAAATGTAATTCAATATTGTTCCTATTTATTCATGTTAACATAAAGAAGACATATTAATAATGTCATATGATTACTCATGTTGTCTCTTATATTTCATATGCTTCTTCTTTCATTAACTTACACTGCGATGATGAAGGTATGTCCTTCATGACCTTCGTCTGAAGATCATTATATCCTAAGGGAAATAATGCTTCGAAGGACGAAGGACTTTTAACCATTAACATTTGTGTTGTCTTGTTCTTAACTCATAGCATTTGAGAACAAGTCCCCAACAGCATCAATCACCAAAAAGGGGGAGATTGAAAGGGAAATAGGGTTTAACCTTTTCCCATAAATAATTTTGGTGGTTGAATGCCCAACACAAATAATTGGACTAACTAGTTTGCTCTAGATTATATATTCTACAAGTGCTAAAGGTTCAACACAAATCAATAAAAAGATCAAAGTTAGGGTTCAAAAGAAAGGAGCAAAAGAAACCGAAGAGAACCCTGGTCTGGCGCACCGGACAGTGTCCGGTGCACCACGGGCGATCGACTCCAACTCTTCACCTTCGGGTTTCTGAGGCCGCGCTCCGCTATAATTTACCGGACTGTCTGGTGTGCCAGTGGAGCAATGGCTAGCCAACGCAACAGTCGGCTCCAACGGTCGTCTGACAACGCATAATGTGCGGACAGTTCGCGCAGAGTCAGAGCAGCCGCCAGAAGGCGCACCAGATAGTGAATAGTGCCTGTCCGGTGCGGCACCAGACTGTCCGGTGCCCCCAAGAAGTCAAAGCTCTAACGGTCGAAACCGTCAAAACCCTAACGGTTGGGTGACGTGGCTGGCGCACCGGACAGTGACCGGTGGCGCCATCGACAGCAGCCTTCCCCAACGGTTGAATTGGTTGTTGGGGGCTATAAATACCCCACAACCACCTCCACTCCAACTATCCAAGCATTCACTACTTCTCATTCAATACAAGAACAATAGACACCACTCCAAAGACACAATTCAAGAGATCAATCCAATCAAAGTCTCAAAATCCACTTTAGCGCATTTAGACTGGTGAGAGGATCATTTGTGTTTTCTTATGCTCTTGTTTGCTTGGTTGGCTTTCTTCTTCCTCATTCTTGTTCTCAAGACACTTATAATCAAAGCAAGAGACACCAAGTGTGTGGTGGTCCTTGTGAGGGTCTAAGTGACCCAATTGATTAAGGAGAAAGCTCACTCGGTCTAGGTGACTATTTGAGAGAGGGAAAGGGTTGAAAGAAACCCGATCTTTGTGACCACCTCAACGGGGACTAGGTTCTTTGGAACCGAACCTCAATAAAACAAATCACCATGTCATCCGCTTTATTTCTTGGTTGATTTGTTTTCGCCCTCTCTCTCCCGGACTTAGATTTTATTCTAACGCTAACCCCGACTTGAAGTGTGCTTAAAGTTTGTAAATTTCAGTTTTTGCCTATCCATCCCTCCCTCTAGGCGACTTTTAGTTTCGCATTACATTATTTAAACCTAAGGATTGACTAGTCTATATTTACCTTATCCTTGTTTACCTTTTGGGTTGTCATGGTTAGCTTTATGCAATTGCTTTAACTTAATCAATGAACATGATGTGATTATTTATGATACGATGATGTTATCCTGATGATGATATTGTGATACTCTAGGGGGCTCAGGCCATTTTCCTGAGTACCTCTCCATAAGGACCTATTCGTTGAGTGACCACCCGGGATAACAGTGCAACCATGAGGGTGGAATGGGACGCCCTTAGCTGATTAATTATGTGAACCTAGGGGTGTAGTTGGCTTTGCCTGAGGGCCATCAATGGGGGTCGGGGCGTAGTGCTCGCTCTGCCAAGGGGGGTGTAGAGGTTCATTCGATTTGGTTTTGTAAGTCAACCACCTTGGGGAGGTGTACTGCGTTTGTACGACTGGCAAAACCTAACGAGCAGCTATGCACCAGGGGAGTCTTTGAAAAAGCTACGTAGTGAAACCTTGTCGACTCACCTTGGTAGTGTTCGAGGGTTTGATCGACCCAAGGCAAAAGGGATCACGACTCGTGGGTAAAGTGTGCGACCTCTGCAGAGTGTTAGAAACTGGTATACCAGCCGAGATCACGGTTAAGAGCAGCCTTGGGATCCTCTTTGATTAGAAGAACTTTGATTACTTTATGATCATGGTTAAGAATGTTGGTTATAATTCTGATCTCTGGTATTTCCTCTTGGAGGGAGTGTTTTTGGGTAATAACTAGATTTATTACTAAAACTTGGCTCTACTAATAGCAATAAATGTTTGATCAACTAAAAGCAACTGCTTAACCTCAACCCCACATACAGCTAGTCCACTTTAGTCAAACGGGACATTTGCTGAGTAGTGAGTACGTTGATGTGTACTCACCCTTGCTTTACAAACCACCCCACCCCAGGTTGTCCCCACTAGACTCAGTGCTCAGGAGGTGAAGCGCCCCAATCCTCTGGGACTCAAATGTGATACAATTACTAGTCCCAGGAGGCTAGTAAACACATTGTTGGGGGTATGCTTTGTAGCCAAAGATCCTAAAGAAAGAGAACACCTTTGGCAGATCCTATCGGAAGCAGCGCCGAAGTTATCACCTATAAAGCTTCGACACAGTGACAGATCTCAAGACGAAGGGATGAACCGACTTAAAGATGAAATGACTTAAAAGACCCGCGATGTTTTATGTCATTATTGTAGTCGATTGCAAGGGGCATAAATGTAATTTTACACAGGCTGCGCCCTGTGCCTATAAATAGATGAACAGTACCCCTGTACTGTTCACGCAATCTTGTAGCTGCTGACACATTACGCTGGAGTTATTGCTTTCTGCCAGGACGAAGGTATAAATGTACCTAAATACTATGTTTTAATATTTGAATTCATATAATAAAATATGTGAATAATGTTATCTATTTTTAATATATCTTTCTATAATGTTTCATGTTTTACATTTTATTTCATATTGTTTTATGAGTTTGATCACGAAGGTGCGACCTTCGTGATATTTTGCTCATGGCCTTCGTCCGAAGCTCATTAGATCCTTGGGGAGATAATGCTTCAGCGGACGAAGGGAATTAATACTTAACATTTTATGTTGCCTTGTTCTTAATTCATAGCATTTGAGAACAAGTCCCCAACATTGGCGCCCACCTCCGGTGAACTCACTTCCACTTTTTTGAGCTAATGGCTTCGTTCAACAATCAAGCTGGAGCTGCTTCGGCTCCGAAGCTGGTACTCCCAATAACAGGTGGTTCATGCTTAGAGCCAGCCAACAAGAAGCAGAAGAAGGAGGCACAGAGAAGGGTACATCATGTCGGGGTGCAAGGACCCTTCATCAAGTCAAGATGGTCCCACATCCCAATTACCTTCTCCCAAGAGGACCTTCAGCTCAAGGATTACCCTCACAATGATGCTATGGTTATTTCTTGTGTCATCAAAGGATTTCTGGTCCACAATGTTCTGGTTGATACAGGCAGTGCAGCAGATATTATATTTGCTAAGGCCTTCAGACAGATGCAAGAGTCAGAGGATAAGATTCATGATGCTACACACCCTCTTTGTGGCTTCGGAGGAAGGCAGATTGTAGCGCTCAGCAAGATTACCATGCCAGTAACCTTCGGATTTGTGAACAATACAAGGACTGAGGAAGTTGTGTTCGATATTGTCAACATGGAGTACCCCTACAATGCAATCATTGGTCGTGGACACTCAATGCTTTCGAAGCAATTCTTCACCCAGCATATCTTTGCATGAAGATACCTTCGGACCAAGGGCCTATTGTTATTCATGGAAGTCAGGAAGCTGCAGAAAAGTTGAAGGAAACTGGACAGATTCAAAAGCAATCCATAACATAGATGGGGCCGAAGCTTGTGAGCAATACAAGTACAGAAGGGAGAAGGCTGCTTCGGCTGATCAGCTGAAGCCCATGCTTTTATGTGAAGATATAGCAGAGCAGAAGGTGCTGCTAGGATCTCAATTGTCTGAGGAGCAGGAGAAAACCCTAATAAGGTTCCTGTTCAACAACAAAGATGTCTTCGCATGGTCAGCTAATGATCTCTGTGGTGTCAACAGGGATGTTATTGAACACTCGCTCAATGTTGATCCATCCTTCAGACCTAGAAAGCAGAGGCTTCGGAAAATGTCTGATGACAAAGCCAAAGGTGCTCGGAACAAAGTAAAAAGACTTCTTAGCGCTGGAGTCATCAGAGAAGTAAAATACCCAGAATGGCTAGCTAACACTGTCATGGTGAAGAAGGCCAATGGTAAATGGAGAATGTGCATCGATTTTACTGATCTCAACAAGGCTTGTCCGAAGGATGAGTTTCCATTACCGAGGATAGATTCTCTAGTAGATGCGGCAGCTTCGTTAGAGCTTATGAGTCTACTAGATTGTTATTCAGGCTATCATCAAATTTGGATGAAAAAGGAAGACGAGCCAAAAACAAGCTTCATCACCCCCAGTGGTACATATTGTTACCTTCGGATGCCTGAGGGGCTCAAGAATGCTGGAGGAAGCTTCAACAGGATGACAGCCAAAGTCCTTCATTCTCAGATAGGCAGAAACGTGCTAACATATGTTGATGATATCATAGTAAAAAGCACGAAGCAAGAAAATCACATTGCTGATTTACAGGAAACATTTGCTAACTTTAGGCAAGCTGGCCTGAAGTTGAATCTAGAAAAATGTGTCTTCGGAGTAAAGAAGGGCAAATTCCTTGGTTGTCTAGTTTCAACAAAAGGAATCGAAGCTAATCCAAACAAAATTGAAGCCATTCTTCGGATGGAGCCGCCAAGCACAAAGAAGGGGGCTCAGCGACTGACAGGAAGATTGGCATCTTTGAATCGATTTATATCCAGATCGGCAGAGACAAATTTACCATTCTTTGAAGTGCTGAAATCGGCCGAAGTCTTTCAATGGGGATCAGTTCAGCAGAAAGCCTTCGAAGAGCTGAAGCAGTATCTGATCGATCTAACGACGCTAACTCCACCAGCGCCAAGGGCTCCTCTGCTGTTGTATGTGGCAGCTTCGCACTCTGCAGTGAGTGCGGCGCTTGTCCAGGAGAAGCTTGAAGGACAAACTAAAAAGCAAGCCCTAGTGTACTTTGTCTCCGAAGTTCTCAGTTTATCAAAGAAAAACTATACAGAATTGGAGAAGGTGCTATATGTTGTCTTAATGGCCTCAAGGAAGCTTCGTCACTACTTTCAAGCATACCATATAATTGTTCCTTCATCACAGCCTTTGAAGGATATTATGAAGAACAGAGAAGCTACTGGAAGAATTGGAAAATGGGTTGCAGAACTCAACGAATTCAGCATTGATTATGTGCACATATCCTCGATTCAGTCCCAGGCGTTAGCAGACTTCATCGCTGACTTGACGTCAGGGGCTCAGGAAGAAGAAGCAAGTAAAGATGCCGAAGCTTGGACAGTGTTCTGCGACGGTTCCTGGGGAACCTTTGGGGCAGGTGCAGCTGCTGTTTTAGTTGCACCTTCCAAAGCTAGAACATGTTATGCAGTGAAACTTGATTTCAGTTGCACAAATAATATTGCTGAATACGAAGCTTTACTTTTGGGGATTTGGAAGTTAAAGGCAATGGGGATAAGAAGGGCGGTTCTCAAAACCGATTCCCAAGTCATTTCTGGTCATGTTGACAAGAGTTGTAAAGCAAGAGACCCGAAGCTTGAGAAATATTTGGATACAGTTCGAAGGCTTGAAGCTTCCTTCGAAGGATTTTCTGTCAAGAATATTCCACGAGGAGAAAATGAGCACGCTGATCTGCTAGCCAAGTCAGCGGCACAGGGGCTGCCTTTACCTTCGGAAGTATTCTTTGAAACAATAAAAGCACCTTCGGTGGAACTTCTTGAAAGAGCAGTGCTCAATATATCTCCTGTTTTTAGTGAAGATTGGAGAACCGAAATCATGTCCTTTCTCCAGGGTAATTTCCTTTCAGATGATGAAGCTTATAATAAGAGAATAGAAGCAAGAGCTCGACCATATGTGATAATAGAAGGGGAGTTATACAAACGTGGAGTTTGTTCTCCATTGCTCAAATATTTATCCAGAGCTGAAGGTATAGAATTGATAAAGAAAATACACGCAGGCCTGTGTGGTTCTCACATCGGATCTAGGCCTTTGCTAGAGAAAGTTTTTCGTCAAGGATTTTATTGGCCGAAGGCAGCTTCGGATGAAGCATAATTAGTCCAAAAATGCGAAGGTTGTCAAAAATGTGCAAGAGATCAAAAACAGCCTTCGTCTTTGACTCAATTAATACAGCCCACTTGGTCGTTGCAAAGGTGGGGCCTCGATTTGCTAGGTCCACTTCCACCAGCACAAGGAAATCTAAAATATGTTGTGGTGGCAGTGGAATATTTTTCTAAGTGGATTGAGGCGAAACCTTTAGCCACAATAACTTCGGTTACTGTTCAAAAAAAATCTGGCAAAATATTGTCTGTCGTTTCGGAGTGCCGAAGGCTATTACTGTGGAGAACGGAACACAGTTTGATGTCGAAGCTTTTAAAGAGTTTTGTGAACAAATTGGCACGAAGATTCATTTTGCATCGGTTAGGCATCCGGAGTCAAATGGACTTGTCGAAAGAGCTAATGGCATTATAATGACAGGAATAATGAAGTTAATCTTCAATCAGCCCAGGGGAAAGTGGCCAGATGAATTAATCAAAGTGGTGTGGAGCCACAACACAACAATGTCAAGGTCAACAGGCTTTACACCATTTAAATTGTTGTTTGGTGACGAAGCAATAACCCCAGAAGAAGCTAAAGCGGGATCAATAAGAACAGTAGCTTCGGTAGAGGACGAAGCTGATTATTCTGTGGCAAAAGATGCTATAGAAGGGATCAGGCTTCAAGCTATGGAGAATATCAATAAATATCAAGCCGAAACAATAAAATGGCGTGACAGAAAAGTTCGGTTAAAAAATATCAAGCTAGGACACTTGGTACTTCGGAGAGTTGCCAACCCAGATACAGTAGGCAAGCTACAGTTAAAGTGGGAAGGACCTTTTCTGGTAGTATCTTCGTCAAGACCCGGTTCTTACAGATTGAAGGATATGGACGGCAACGACATTCCTAGATCTTGGAATGCGGATGAGCTTCGGCGATATTATGTGTAGCTTGATGTAATCTTTTTATTTTTTATTTTCTATTTTTTCCTATGGCATCCTTTTCCTTTTTAAAAGGGGAGAAAGGTTTTTAATGGGGCCATAGCATGTAATTTCTCTTTTTCTTATTTCAGCTCTATAAGAGCAATATCCCCCAAAGATGTAAATGTAAAAACTGAGCATGCACCATCGAGTGCAAAGAGAAAAGAAAAAACAGGGAGAAGCTCGAAAGACGTCCCTAAGGGGATGCAGAGCACGACAAAGGTACAAAAAGTCGTTCCTAAGGGAGCGCAGCGTAAGTTTTCTGCTCAAAAGTCGTTCCTACGGGGATGCAGAGCTTACAGCGAAAAGTCAAGGCTGATTCCGCCGAAATATAAGGCGAAGCGCGAAAAGTCAACGTGATACCGCCGAAATAGAAGGCGAAGAAGTTCAAAAGACGTTCCTAAGGGAATGCAGAACTTACAGCGAAAAGTCAGCGCTGATACACCGAAAAATAAGCGGTGAAGCCGAAAAATAAACGGCAAAGAGACTTTAGTTGTTCCTAAGGGAACGAAGGCTTTGTTTATGGCTTCGTATGTGTGGGTTTGGACATTCATTTGCACGATACATTACATCATACATTTGCATTCATAAACATTCATTTAGACATACATAGGATCATCATCATCATAACATAAACAGTTACTTTGGTTCTAAAGAGAAGGCTTCGGAAAAAAGAAAAAGAAGCAGTTTTATGCTTCGCTGTGTTCGAAAAGAAGGGAAGGTGTTTTTCGCCTTCGGCTCAAAATGCTAATTTCGTTCACATCAAAGCACTTTATACATTGATGGAAAGGTAAGAATATATTAAAAGGTATGGACAAGGTCCACGAAGTAAATTTTAATTACATCATTCTTTACACAAATTATTACAAGAGTTTTTAGAGTTTTTTCTACAGACTATTCAAGCTTCGTCTGTGTCCATGGAGCTTCGTCTTTTTACTCTTCAGCTCCGGCCTCGACTTCGTCATCCTGTACATATTAAAGTACTGTAAGCAAAATTCAATTTCGAAGGAAGAGGTAAGTACAAGGTATGATTTTGTTATCGGCTTAAGGTGACTTCGAGCTTCATCACCAGCTTTGCTTCGTCCACCTTTTGTCCATACCAATTTTATAAATCTATTGGCTACGCTTCGGGCAAGGTTGGGAATGTTATCCAAATCTACTGGTGATAAGTTGAAATTGGGTCTATTGATAATCTTTCTGTGTTTGCAGCCAGACTTCAGAAAGGCAACAGTTGTGCCCCGAGAAGCTACTAGGGCACAGAAGTCACCATGTCTAGCTATAACTTCATCAAGATCATCAATTTCACCTTCGATATGCTCGAAGGCACCTGGCAGGTCTTCAGCCAAAGGAGTAAATTTCTCGCTGCTGGCTCCAACAAAGTAGAACACCTGCTTCAACCGTTGAACGCATCGATTGCTGAATTCCAGACATTTATCCTGAAGGCTTGTCAATGATTTTTTCAAATCTGAACTTTTTTGGATTTCGGCCTCAAATTTTGCATTAAGCTTCTCCTTTTCTTCTTCGAAGTTTTCTAATTGAGAGAGAAGCTTCATATTTAATTCTGTTATTTTAAATTCGGCTGCCGCTAGCAAGCCTTTCGTTGTCTGGAGTTCAAAGTCTTTCTTTTCAATAGTAGTTGATTGCTTTTTTATTTTTCTCTCTAAATTTTCAATTATAACCTCGTGTTTTTTATCTTCCAAGTCCTACTGCATTTTCAAAGCTTTACTCAGCAACATACTCTGCACACAAACAACCTTCGTTACTAAAAACAATAAAAGTCAGAGAAAAGTTATTTACCTTGAAATTGGAATAAAACAAACTACCGACGATGTGCTGTCGTCGGTAACGGCTGATATCTGTTTCGAGCTTCGGGAAACCGATACTCTTTGATAGAGTACTGATAACCTTTGCACCAGTTTGATCCCGCACGCAGCCCAACCTTTCGTCATCAATGCCACCAAAGAGAAGTGCTCCAGGCCGATATCCGCAAGATATTGCATATTCTTTTAGCTCTTCTTTTTCAGCCTTTGTCAGTTCTTGACCAACTAAGTTTTGAAAGATAAAAGCTTCATCTTCCGAAGGGTCTTCCGCTATTTCTTTCTCTCTCTCGGGCTCTGAGGTCGTAATCTCTTTGGTGGTTGTGGCAGCCTCTTCTGCGGCAGCTTCTTCCGCGGCCATGTTTAATAGTATTTTATCTATATCAGCAACCATGCTTTCTAAATTAATATCTTCGGCTCCGGCAGCTTCGGCATTTGTAGCTTCAGTAGTTGATGTGCTCTCAACAGCTGGGACCTTTGGAGCTAAAGCTTGTGGTGGTGTCCCTTTGATGGCTTCTGTCACTGTAATGATTCTTTGCTTCTTTGGCCTAGCCGGCTTCTTCGTTTTCGCGGGCTCCTTGTCCTTCTGAAAAAGCTTCGTCAGATGTAGCCCTAATGGACTCAGCTTGATAGGCAAGGATTCAGTCATTACCTTTAAAATTTCTGTAACACCCCAAGTGTTACCATGGCTATGGCACAGCTATGCACTAATGACTGTGATCACATGTGGAAGAAACTTGAGGAGAAGAGCATAAAAACTTTGGAGACCATGTTTTACCCAAGAATGTGAATGACCAAAAGCATTACCTAAGCTTTTGTGCAATTATCACCTTGGACAAGAGGGGAGTAAACCCTAGACCCCTCTTGAACCCCTATCTCCTAAAACCTTGGTTGAAGGGGGGATTAAGCAAATGTGCAAATCATGACCTAACCCTTGGCCAAAGTTAAGTAACATGTTAATCAACAAATATAGAGAGGAAACATTGCAAAAAGACCCCTTAAGAAACCCCAAATTCATTCCTTAAGTAGAGAGAGAGCTAGAGCTCTCTAATTCTCTCTAAGTCAAATTCTACACCTAATCTAAAGATCCACCATGTTCACCTTGTAGATGGCCCCAAAACCACCTAAGTTTTATACCAAAAATGTGGCATACCACCTAAGGAACCCCCTGGAAAAAGTTGAGACCGAGCCCTTGACATTTGGCATGTCTTGGCATCACTTTTGTCGCGCAGTGGGCAGGGAGACAAGCCAGATTTGGCGTCCGCATATCTTCTGACCTAGGGCTTATCTTCCCTTGGACCTCACATACAAGAGATAGCCATAGGTGCCAGGAAGAGGTCTGCGCCGGATTTTTGCCAAGATTCGCACGTATGCGATCTCAGCAAGCTTTTGAACATGGGCAGAAGAACACCTCCACGTGTTCGACGCGCTCTGCGCACGCCAGAGCACGCCCGCGCCTGACCCCGTGCATCCCGCGCCACACCAAGCCACGCCCGCGTCTCCTGCTCGCGCCTATAAATCACCCTCAGGCGTCGAATGTACTCCTCCGCGCACGCTCGACCTCACCGGAGCCCGAAACCACCGGCGTTTGCCCCACGCACGGCGTGCCCGCGACCACCCGAGCCCCTGCCACCGTAGACCGGCCAACAGAGCCCTTCCCAGCCACGCCCGACCCTTGGAAGTGATTGTGCATGCCTCGGTGAAGCTCCCCGAGCAAGGAATCGGACTTTGCTTCGCCGGAGAAGCCAGTCCACGGTCGTCGAACTTCGCCCGACCGTCGGTGAACATAGACCGGGTAAATCTCTGCTCCATTCTTCGATTCCTTGTGCACATAGCCTCTACGTCACCCCGTGGAGCTCATCGTGCCATTTGATTGAACTAGATCGCCGTGGTTTAGCCGGAACACCCGCCGCCGACGAGATCACCCGCCTGCGCACGTGGACCAGACGATTCCGGCCACCTCCGTCGTCGAGCCGTACACCGTTGTGACCGCCAGGACCTCCCGGAGCCAACCCCGCCCCTCGTCGGACCTCTCTCGCCGCCGGTAAGCCGCGCCGCCCTTTTCTTTCCCGCGGGTACTGTTTGCATTAGGGGAAGGGCCTCGGGGAAGAAGAAGGAAAGGTCGGGGGGGTTTTGAACTGTCAGTGACTCAGGGGAATAGTGGCGCAGGGGTAGATTTGAGTGGGTTGATTTGGATTAAACCCAGGGTCCTCGGTGTAAACTGTTTTTCCAGGAAACCTTTTTATTAATCTAATTTAAATTCAAACAGAACTTGAATAATTCATATCTTCTGTTTTGTTCACCCAAATCGAGTCAAACCAATTTTGCCAGATCTCAAATAATGTAAACCACTTAGGAAAAATATAAAACCCCCCAGTGTTACAGAAAACTTTAGAGTTTTGAATTAAATGATTAACTGGCCAGAAGCTAAAAGAAATAAGGAAAAATAGTTACACTATTTGACTGAGGTTAAGAAAAATTAGAGAAGTACTTGATCATCTACTAACCTGTTTAAAAATGGTAAACCCCTCTGTATACCCCATTAAGGTAGAGTTTGCCATTTATTTCACCTTGTGCTTAAAGTTAAAGAAAATAGAAAAGGTAATGTAAATAGAGAACTAGGGAGCACCCACATTTTTGTTAGTCTACTTATTCAGTATAGTTCACTAGAAAATTTTATTATACTCTGGTTTAGTATAAAATAATTGAGATACCTTTTATTTTAAGAAAACAAGGAAAACTTAGAAAAACCCTAGAAAAATAACCCCAAGGAGAAAACACCCCAAACCTTGGAATAATTAATGTTTTGTTATTAAGAACATAGGAAAAATATGAAATCTGTTGTTTGACATTTTTCAAATAACAAGATAGTAGAAAGTGCCTTTTTGACATTAAACTTTAGAAAATCACAACTAAATAACCACCAATTAACCTTCTGTGATTTTTGGCACAGAAGCTTGTGATTTCTGTTAGATACCAACAAAAATGACCCTTAGGACAGAACCCACCCCTAGTCAAGAGTTGTAGTGCAAAGTGACCCCCTTTGCCCAACTTTTGTTATTTTTGTCCAAGGCATACTCTTTTTATTCTGGACCTCAAATTCATAGAACAGACTATAGTGACCAATAGTAACCCACTGTAATTTTTACAAAAAAAATTTGGAAAAAAAAAGTTAAACCACTGTTGTAGTTCAAACCCACACTAGAATTCATAAATAGAAAATGAAGAAGGGGAAAATTAATGGTGGAAATTAGTGTCACCCTAACCCAACCAGCAAAACCCTTTTAAATTGCCCACTGAAATATATAAGGGAAATACAAATCCACTATGCTTATCTTTAACAAAACCCAAACCTAGAGTGATAAGCATAAACCACTAAAAGCCACGTATGACCAAGAAACCCTAAGTTACTAACTAACTTAGTTTTTCTTCCTTTGGCATAATGTTTGTAAATCCTGCATAATCATGACATACATATTCCTATTCATTGCATTCGATAGACTGCAACCTCGCTGACAGAGAGTACGTCCTCGTGCCGGAGCAAGGAGCTGCTCAGGAGGTAGCCCCGGATCCAGCACCCGAGCCTGCACCAGAGGATCTGCCTGCCCCAGCTTTGGAAGGCAGGCCCCGGTTTTATGCATAACCTATTTATTATGCTATTTTACTACACTTAATGATTGTAGGATTGAATGTGCACTTAAGTGTAGGAGTTGTTTGAAACCCTAGTTGCATGATCTCAGGAATCCTTTTTGAGATGGATACTAGTATGCTAGGTCGAGTAGCTGCTTTGCTAATTAGGGATCTCGGTAGAAGTCGAGTGATTTTTCTAGCACTCGCGCGAGGTCAGGAATTGGTTGTATCCATTTGTATATCATACTGATGATGGTCTGTAGACAACGGTCCATGGGGATGCGTTGTCTATGAGACGGAAATTGAAATAAGGATTAAGGTGTGGTACCGTGAGTCAAGCGTTTGAACGTACTAAGCACATGCCGAAAAATATGGTAAATCGGTAAGCCTAGTACCTGATTGAACCTGGCAGTAGACTTTGCCCCTCACGCGACCTGAGACGTGGTCTCCCATTCCGGTTATGGTGGGTACAAGTGCGGTCACTGCACGACGGCAGTCGGGGTCAGTGAGGCATTGTACGCCAAGGCGGTGAGCCCTGATCTGCTGACGGGGAATCGATGGGGATGGTTGATGTGTGGGGACGGAGTGCCTCGCCACGTCGTGTGTTTAGGTTTACCTTGCAAGGATAAAAACTCGATTCGAATCGTCTGCTTCTCGCAGCTAATGAGACTGCTTGATCCATGCTGCTACATTGAGTAACAAGTGAAAATGTGATGAGGTGACAAAAGATGTTGATTGCTAAATTTGCTTGCTACCATGAATGAGTAGATAGTACATATTTAGTCTTAAGAGAGTCACACTAAAACTTGACAAAGCTAAAACTTGATTTATGAACTCAGCTAGTGCTTTTGGCAACCAAACCCCACAGCCAAACAGCTGCATGTCTAGAGGTAGAGGAGTAGACTCCTCACACCGGGTAAGTCTAGTTGAGTATTAGTATACTCAGCCTTGCTTGTGGCAAAATTTTTACAGGTTCTTTGGAGGACATGGTTGCTGGAGTGACTTGGCCGTCCATCTTGCCACCGGGTTGGACTGTCGAGTGGGACCCCGCCTCGGCTGAGGAGGAGCATGAGGAGTGATGGGATAGGCTTCCCCATCTCTCTGTTTATTTACTCTTAGTTTTATTCTGCTGCATTTCGAACAATGATGACTACTTTTGCTAAAACTCCAATGATGATGTAATATGTTTAATACTCTTTAATGTATGGTTTTATGCTTTATTGTATTTGCTCTGTGACTCACCATCGAGTGAGACTGTGGTACTTGATCCTGTCAGTGGCCTCGTCGGACTAGATCCGAGGGATTGACGGGTTATTCCCATTTAAGTGTGGTCTAGCCTCTAAGGCGGTACTTAGGCACTTAAGTTGGAATAATTCGGGCAGTTCCGCCACAATTTCCTCCACATCGGTGGTAGAGGGCGATGCAGCAGTCTCTTCTTCTTTGTCAATTGCTTTTTGCTTCGGAGTCGAAGCTTTTCTCTTCTTTGAAACACCTGTTTTTGGCTCAGGCTCCAGTTTTTTCTTCATTGGTTGTTCTTCATCGTCTTTATTCAGAGCACCAGCTACTCTTTTCCTCTTTTGGCCTTCGGCATCCTTGTCTAGCCGCTCGTAGTCAGGGTACTCAAAATCCAGAGCATCCATTACTCGATTTAACCTCCGCTTCGGACGAGTGTCGAAGGCCGCAGTCATCAATTGGTCTTCTTTTTTAGAATAATTTCCCAGTATTTCATTGCACATTACTTCAATTGTATCCAGCCACTCTTGGCAAGGCACTTTGAAATATTTCTTGAATTTGTAATAGTAAGGCAACCGAACAAACTCCCCCTTCTTCTTTTCCTCTTTCAGCTTCGGCATTTCCCACTCCTTCAAAGTTGGGAACACTCTGAAGGCCAAAAATTCTTGCACTAGTGTGACACTATGAAAATCATTAAATAAAAATAATACATTTAGTTAATAATGGTATTTATGATAATAAATTTTCCATTGAAGTGTTTGTTATTTATTTCATTCGGAATGATTTTTGATTGCTCATAAGTAATTTTGAATTTTGAATAACATTTCTTCTTAAATAAAAATCCTAGTAAATAAATAATATAATCAGTCCAAAAAAATAACTATATTATTTATAAATACTTTTGGTTTCATTACTATAAATTTTAGAATTATTTAAAAGTGTATTTTAAATTAGAAAGGAGAAATTCAAAAAAAAAAGAAAAAAACCCTAACTAACGTAAGGCCCATTAGGCCCAACACCTAACCCTAACCTAGCTCCCTTCCGAGCCGCCGCACTCCCTCCTCCTCCCTTAGCCGCCGCCATCCTGCACTCTCCCCTCCCATTCTCTCTCTCCTCTCTCCCCTTGCTTCACATCCGCACCAGGCCGCCAGGACCGGCCGGACCCAGGCGCCGCCCAAGCTCGACGCCGCCACCCGCCAGCAGAGCCCCGCGCACCCGGCCAGCGCTGCACACCCGAGCGCACGCGCCAGGCGACCCCGAAGCCGCGCGCCTGACCCTGCGCGCCCAACGCCGGCCGAGCGACCGCCCGCAGACGCGCCCTGCGCACTGGGCCGTGCGCGCCGAGCCAGCCCGAGCCACCCCAGCCCGGTGCCGTGACCCCGACTGTGCCAGGATGCCGACCGCGACACCCACCAGACCGAAGCCCAAGCGACGCCCACGCCATTCGTTTCTTCACCGAGTTATGAAGCTTCAATGTCGTCGTTACTCCCCTCCATTGATACACGCCGACGGTTCTTGCGTTATTGAAGTTCAATGGAGTCGTTTCTCCTCCCATTAAGTCCTCTCTCCATGAATGCCATCACGACGGCCACCATTTTCTTCCCTGGCCGACCCTTCCTCTCCCACCCTCTCTCTATAAAATGGACGCCCGAACCCTCTCCCTCTCCCTACCCGAGCTCTTCTCCCTCTCCATCCCCAAGCTCGTTCTCCAGGCCATCCCGAGCTCGGCGTCGTGAAGCTCGTCGCCGGACCATCCGCATCCTTACATCGTACGTCATCCGTGGAGCCTCGCCGGAGTTCGAACCCCCTCGTCGAGTTCATCCCTGCGCATGAGCAAACCCAAGGTTGAAGACAACCCACTGATTTATTTTCTAAATCATGTTTGAATTATTTTATTGATCTTATGAATTATTGTTGTAATATTAATGCGATTTGGCGATTCACGCGTATGATTTTTAGAGATTCGATATACACGTGTAACCAAAAATCGAACCCGCGATAAAATTTTGAATATGCGTATAATTTTATAATTCTAAAAATGAACACAGTCACTATTCACTACTTCCATGGTTTTCATACTAGAAATGTTTATAATTAATTTCGCTTGATTGTGTGAAATAATAATTGTTAGTAGTATTTTAAGTGTAAACTTATTTGCATGAAGAATTAGAAGAAATCCTAGGCCACATATTCTTGGTCAAATAAAAATATAGATTTTTCTAGTCATGATAAATATAAGCATAACACTTAATTACGTAGAATAGTAAAATGCTCATTTATGTCATAATAACCATGAATATGTTATTAAAAGTCTCATTCAGTAATTTACAATTAATTCTTAGTATATTAACGTCAAAAGAATTATAAATAAACAATTCTTAGTTACACGTATAAACTCTATTTAGAAAAGAAAGGAAGAAAACCGAAAGGATAGAATTTATAATAATTTAATTAGGCGCTCATATTTCTCTAATAAAGAAATTGATAGTATGTTTATATAAGGTTTCTTACTAATGAGATAGATAATTTGTTCTAATTTAAAAATGACATTTTTAATAGATATCATATTTAACAAGGTTCGTTATAGATATTTAAGAATAGACGTATTAAATAGAAACTTAAAAGTAATATGTCATATGACTTTTCTAATTATTATATAATGGCTTAATTAAGTGCTCACGTCATTATAACTAAAACAATAGTTAATAACATATCAATGAATATAATATTAATTTTAAATATCTAGGTCATATGTTTCTAAACTAAATGTAAAGATAAATAATAGAGTAACTATGTCCTCTCATAACCTAGTTAATTAGATTTATATTTGTTTACAACTGGTTATATAGGCTTAATTAATCATTTAATCAAAATTAGTTCATATTATTTATATATGTGTCACTTAGTTTTTCCTAAAGAATAAACTAAGGAAATTAGTGTTCATGTTCTTTAATAATAATGTTAGTTTGTATATTGTTTTGTATATAGCTTTCTTAATAAAATATAGGACATGTACTTTCTAATAAAAATAAAATATAATTGTTGTTCATTGTCTCTTAAATAAAAGTTTATTAAAGCATATATCATAACTTTCCATAAATAGGTGTTTAATAATAATTATCTTTTCACATAAAACCTATTTAGACTTACATCTTAATTTATCATAAGTGAAGGATTTAACAATGAATTATAATACGTTCCATAATGCTTCTAAAATTTATAATGTAGTTCATAACACAATAACCTTAGATATATAACATATATCTTTTCTAAAATGTTAAAAAAGTTTAATATTGTTATAATGTGTTTTATCATCTTAATCTTAGACATATCACATATGACGTTTTATAAAAGATTAAATTGGTGAACTTAATATTTGTATATTTTGATTAATATATTTTTAAGCTAATGTCTTGTTTTATAAAATATATAATTTTTTGAAAGAATATCTTCTTATTATAACCATTACTTGCGACGTTTTTATAAAGCGGACGCTCTTTTCGTTAGGCTTTCTTTTAGCTTTACATATGGTGAATGTTGTATGTTATTGAGTGGTGTTTGTTTCTTCTTGTTTGTTTGTGTGATATTCAGTGGTTGATCTAGTAGTTAAGAATCTATTCAGATTCTGTGGAAGAGTCTCAAGTTTTCAATAAGCAAGGCAAGTGGACTTCTCCCTCTGCATATTCTGTTTGATCCCAAACAATACATTCAATGAAGTTTATTCTTGGATATATATGCATAATTTGATGGGTTACCTATTTAGATACCCCTAACCTTTCCAACCTTACTCCTTGTTTAAACCTGGGATTATGATCTAATCAAGTAGCTATGCTATTGCTACAACTTAACTTTATGCAGTCACTCCCGCTTATGATATTAATGTTCCAAATGGTAAGTTTACATTATTGTTGTTAACCCGATGGTTAAACAAGATTATTGCATATTAATTGGAACATGGAGTGACCACCCGGGAAAACAGTGCTACCATGAGAACTATCATGGCTCTGGTCTTGGCTAAATAACTAGGGAAGTCTTATGTTGGGTGCTGGTCGTGGTCGACAGGAACGGGGGCATTTGGCAAGCTCTTATAGTTCCGACTCGGACAGATTGGATACGGGCATAGTTCCCAAAGCTTTACCCTGTAGTCTGGACTATAAGTTGGTTACGGTAGGTGTGCCTTATGCAGTTTGACCATTTCCAGCATTTGTGTAATGAGGACTCTAGGGAGAAGCCTCGTAGTGAGACCTTGGCCATTCACCTCGGAAGTGAATACAGGTCTAGCTAACCCGGGCTAGAAGGGAATCGCGACTCATGTGTAAAGATGCGCCACCTCTGCAGAGTGTAAAACTGATATATCAGTCGTGCTCACGGTTATGAGCGGCCTGGACTCCTCACATGATAATTGAACTTGAAGATGGAAATAAATCGAGATCCGATGATCTGCCAATGGTTTTGCTTAAGTGGTTTCACTTAAGTGTTTTTGATATACTCTTATACCTTTGTTTAATGGGAATACTTGGGATTCACACTTATTAGTAAGACAGGTGTTGTTAATAAAATGTTGACCAACTAAAATGCTTACTGCTCAACCTTAGCCTCACCTTGTTAAACCTGCATTAGTTTTCCCCCACTTGCTGAGCCCCGACCATAAGTGAGCTCACTCTTGCTTAATTTTGATGAGAAGTTGCAGATGAAGATATGATGCTGAACTCCATGGATGCTAGTCTAGTGATACCCCCGGTCATCTTCCTGTGGATGGATGTCCATGTCTCGTTGTACTTTGATGAATAAAGGTTAAGACATTATGTCTGTTCGAAGTGTAATATGTTAATATAATCGTTATTTACGCTTTTATGCATTGTTCTTTTGATATATTACACTTGTGATGTCAACATATGTGTGGAAATAGATCCTGGCACACATATGCTATGCACTCGGCTCTGCCCCTCGGAGAAGGGTGTGACAACTAGGTCCCTAGTGCCAATATGATCTGCAATAACTCGAAATTCAGCCAAGGCAATTTGGCTCGGACTCCCAGGTGTCATATTGCACTGGGGCCTGGTCTCCCCGAAGGTCAATTCTAACGGACTCTGGACTAGCTTCTCTTTCTCTTCGTCAACTTTGACATAGAACCACTCAGATTTCCAGCTAGCTAGTCACTTGCTTCGGTAGCTAATTACTAGAAATTTTGTATTCTTGCGATAGGCAAAGTTGTAACAGCCAAAATTTTCATGTAGCCCATCTCCTCTAGCCTTCGTCTGATAATGCAGCTCGTGTATCTGGCAGAAGCCTACACCGAATGGTTCCACTCCTTGGCTTCGGAGAGCCCAGATGTAAACGCTAAGCCTAACGATAGCGTTAGGAGTTAGCTGATGAAGGTAAATCCCAAACTTATTCAGTACATCAGCGATCATCTTGTTCAAAGGAAATCTCAAACCAGCCTTGAAAAAACTTTTGAAGACCACTACTTCATCCTTTTCTGGCTTCGGAGTAGTCTCTTCCCCACCGAAACGAACCAGCTCTTTTTTCGCTTCACTGAAATAACCCAATTTCATCATCTTAGGCAGATCATCTTCGGAGATAGTGGATTTCCCGAAATCCAGATGGCTGGGTTTACTTGGCGCTGCACTATAATCATCTTCAGACCCAGTCTCCTCAACATCAGCTTGCTCTGTTTCGGCGATAGGTGCTTCCTCCGATGTTACCAGCCCAGACCGCTTCATCGCTTCTGAAATCGGAACAGTCTCAGTAGCTTCGGTTTCATCTCCCTCACTACCAACTCTGGCAGTGGAACGAACTCTTGCCATTTGATTATGAATTTCTTGAAATTTTTGTTGTTGACTTTTTTGATTTTTCCGAAGCTCTTCCTCCTGTGACGAAGCAGAATCAAAAGCGGCGCTTCGTTTGAGCACGATGATCAAGCTTCGGCTATGGTTAAATTTTTGGCAGCAAAACAGTGCAATAGCAATGAATGTTGTGGTAACTTCACACCTACCCGTCTGTTTATATAGTGCCGCAGGTGGGAAGGTGAATCGTCAAGGTCTCCCGCACCGAACAAACAGTCACTCGCACTCGCTGAATGGTGGGCCACAGGGTCCGAGAGGGTGAATCGCCAGGGCGCGTGTAACTGCTGCAAGATGGAGCCACCTCGAGCGCGGATTATTTTAATCGTTTCTCGCCAACGAGCTCAGGGAAGGTGTTTTTCGGATCTTCGGCATCCCAAAGCCTAGAAGACTTTTTCACGGATCAAGCTCGTTACGAAAAACGATCTAGCACCGTGAAGGGGCTACTGTTGGGGTATGCTTCGTAGCCGAAGATCCTAAAGAAAGAGAACACCTTCGGCAGATCCTATAGGAAGCAGCCGAAGTTATCACCTATAAAGCTTCGGCACAGTGACATATCTCAAGACGAAGGGATGAACCGACTTAAAGATAAAATGACTTAAAAGACCCATGATGTTTTATGTCATTATTGTAGTCGATTACAAGGGGCATAAATGTAATTTTACACAGGCTGCGCCCTGTGCCTATAAATAGATGAACAGTACCCCTGTACTGTTCACGCAATCTTGTAGCTGCTGACACATTACGCTGGAGTTATTGCTTTCTGCCAGGATGAAGGTATAAATGTACCTAAATACTATGTTTTAATATTTGAATTCATATAATAAAATATGTGAATAATGTTATCTATTTTTAATATATCTTTCTATAATGTTTCATGTTTTACATTTTATTTCATATTGTTTTATGAGTTTGATCACGAAGGTGCGACCTTCGTGATATTTTGCTCATGGCCTTCGTCCGAAGCTCATTAGATCCTTGGGGAGATAATGCTTCAGCGGACGAAGGGCATTAATACTTAACATTTTATGTTGCCTTGTTCTTAATTCATAGCATTTGAGAACAAGTCCCCAACACACATTTATACATTAGATGATTCTAGATATGCTTAAACGAGACAAACCTATAAAGATGGTGATCAACTTTAAGAGTTGGTTCACAACTCGGGACATATCATCAGAGTGGGGCTGAAGCAGCCTGATATACGCAGCGAGGCAAATCAGTGGTCCAACATCCACAGGCAAGGTTGGGAACAGGCGTAACTCTTACCCGATTAGCGGTCTCCTTCTCTGAAAAACAACAAATAAGCAAGGGTGAGTACTTACGTACTCAGCAGCCCACCTTCACCCACGGAATGGGAAAATCAGATATAATGCATGGAATGTGTGGAGCTCAGAATATTTTGCAGAAATAGCAATATTTGATGCAGGGTTATTTTTGGGGGCCTTCGTCTTCCGAAGGTCCTCAAAAACACGACTAACATGTATCCCGAGTATGATATATGTACAGGAACCTTCAGACATGGGATGAAGTTGTACATGATATGAAGAGCGTAGTTCAGGAGAAGGATGAACCAATGCCGAAGCTACTCGTGGAAAAGCTTCGGCTCAACAGTGGAAAATGAAACCGACTTAAAGGGGAAAAGGTTGTCTAGTCCTCGATAGGTTATCCCTAAGTCAATAATAAATGTCAAGGGCATGAATGTAATTCCACACAGGCTGCGTCCTATGCCTATAAATAGATGAACAGTGACACCGTACTGTTCACGCTGACTTGTATTCACTCGCGCGTCACACTTGAACTTTCGCCTTCTATCGAGCCAAAGGTATAAATGTAATTCAATATTGTTTATGCTCATTCGTGATGATATAATAAAAACATATCAATAATGTCATATGATTATTTATGCTATTTCTCATGTCATATATGCTTCTACTTTCATTAATATAAATTGTGATGATGAAGGTACGACCTTCATAACCTTCGTCTGAAGATCATTATATCCTAAGGGAGATAATGTTTCGAAGGACGAAGGACTTTAACCATTAATATTTTGTGTTGCCTTGTTCTTAACTCATAGCATTTGAGAACAAGTCCCCAACATTGGCGCCCACCTCCGGTGAACTCATTCGACCACCTTCGGCAAGCTGTGAGCTGTGTCATGCCGCCGAAGAAAGCTTCGTCAGGACTAGGGGTTGCACTGCAGCCACTAGACGTCAACCAGGACACTCTGCGCGAAGCCAGAACTCAGAAAAGGAAGGCTACTAGTCCGACACCACAGGAGGAAGGGTTGGATCAAGAGATCAGGGATCTCGAAGCTATTCATCAACAGGTCTAGAGGAAAAGGGAGAAGATGCTTCGTCTCGCCGATCTTTAGAAGAAGATTGATGAGGCCGCTGAAGAAATGTGTCATCTCGCTCAAGATGACCAGGACCCAAGGCCTCAGCATAGGGAGCTTCGTCAAGATGGCTCATTCAACGAAGATGAGTGGTACGATGACTTTCATCATGGCAACTTTACTTTTGATGATGCTTCTCCCTTGGCAGTAGAATTGCAGGCTATTCCATGGCCACAATCCTACAAGCCACCCTAGTTGCCCATGTACGATGGGCACTCGGACCCAAAGTAATTCTTGATGAGTTATGAGGCAACAATATCCTCATACGGAGCCAATGCTGTTGTCATGGCAAAGTCCTTCGTCATGGCAGTCCGAAGTGTAGCCCAGACATGGTACTCTTCTCTCCGGCCAGGGACAATCACGTCGTGGCAGAAGCTTAAGGACATGTTGGTCACCAGTTTTCAAGGGTTTCAGACGAAGCCAGTCACTGCTCAACCCTTGTTCCAGTGCACACAAGACCATGAGGAGTACCTTCAGGCGTATGTCCGAAGGTTCTTGCGTCTGAGAGCACAAATGCCTACAGTGCCCAATGAAATCGTCATTGAGGCCATGATCAAGGGTCTTCAGCCAGGGCCCATGGCTCAATACTTCACCAGTAAACCCCCCCAAACTCTAGAGAAGCTGCTTCAGAAAATGGATGAGTACATCCGGGTTGACAATGATTTTCGCCAAAGAAGGGAAGAAGCTTATAGGTTTCCTAAGATGACTAGGGGCTTCGGAGGAAGAATCCACCCTAGGCATGTCAGATCAATCCACAGTTCCAGTCAGAGTGATGACAAAGGAAGCCAGTTCCAGAGGCCACAGCATAACTCACAGTCTTCAGGACAGCAACAAAGCTCCTTCAGGCCACCAGCTCCAAGGGGCAGAGGCAGCAGGGGCTTCGGAGGAAGATATGGGGATCAACCCAGGAAAATCTTCTGCTTATTCTGTGGTGAAGACAAGGGCCACACTACAAGAACGTGCCAGATTACCATTCAGAAGCAAAAAGAGATTGCTGAGCAGAAGCCCGGTAGAACCGGCCGAAGCAAGTTTTACATACTGCTTCGTGCTATTCTCCCTACATACCAGAATATGTGGGCAATCAACCTACAGCTTCTGTTGCTTCGGCAAGCCATTCACAAGCTTCCTGGCCCCAGCTTCCACTGCCACCACCATTGCAACCTGCTCATACCCAAAGCCAGAAGCCAGAAGGGTGCCAGCACCCCCAACAGCAATGAGATTTCAGGGAGGAGTCTGAAGCTCGTACAGTCAACATCACTGTGCCAGAATCGAAGCACATATATTAAGGAATATCCTACTGTTTGAAGTACTTTTATCTTTTATACCATTTTACCTTTTTGTATGAGAAACAAGTAATGAAAATTTTAGTTTCAACTTCTTGTAATAATTCTGCAAACACTAGAATGAAATATATCTTCTTCATAGATTTACGAAGCTCGAAAGACGACTCTTAAAGAAATGAAGCAGATTCCAAAGCTCAAAAGTCGTTCCTAAGGGAATGCAGAGCCTAAATTGACGAAGCTACAAAAAATCGTTCCTAAGGGAGCGTAGCGTAAGTTTTCTGCTCAAAAGTCGTTCCAAAGGGAATGCAGAGCCAAATGCCGCCGAAATATAAGGCGAAGAAGTTCAAAAGTCGTTCCTAAGGGGATGCAGAACTTATACCGCCGAAATATAAGGCGAAGAAGTTCAAAAGTCGTTCCTAAGGGTATGCAGAACTTATACCACCGAAATAGAAGGTGAAGAAGCTCAAAAGTCGTTCCTAAGGGGATGCAGAGCTTAGACTCAACAGATGTTCCTAAGGGGATGTAGTCTTCCATGTACCAGTGTGGGCGTGTGTGTGGATGTTAAAGCATCATCATATTGCATCATATCATCGCATCATCTAGCATAGCATCACATCATACATCATACCGCATCAACAGAAAGACTGAATACGAAGCAAACCCTTGGAAATACTTCGGTTGAATGAAAATGTGCTAAGGCTCCAATCAAGCTTTGGGTGATAATTCTATCAGATCTACCCTAAAAGGGGTTTCCTTCTTTACGAAGCATGAAAAGAAGGAAAGGTGTTTTTTCGCCGAAGGCTCAAAAAGCGGTATGTGTGTACGTTTCATGCATCGCAAAGAAATAAATTACAACAATTTACATATTCGATTCAATGTCACATACATCAAATGTTACATAGTTTTGTTACAGTAGAAGCTTAATCTTCCTTCCATTGTTCCATACATCAAGCGTTTCAAAATATTATTACAATAAAATCTATTCTTCTTTAAGAACTTTTTCTGCAACTTTGTTCAAAAGCTTATCGACGACTTCGTCGATAATGGAGTCTGTCAGGTTTATAATTTCCAGTGCTCCTTCATTTCTGGATCAGCTAGGGGATCGTATGGCTCCAGAGGCGGGGATAGTTCAGCTGAAGTAGGTAAACAGTTTAGTTCGAAGCCATAAAGCAAGTACCAAAGCTAAATAATCAAGAAACAATACCTATACGCCTTTCGCGTTCTGCACCTTCTTCATCTCGCTTTGCTTCTGCCCGGGCGTCATGGGTGTTTTTTCACTCTTTTTTATAATCTCGTGGGCCAGCTCTCGACCACCGTTCACCTAGACATCGTTATAAAATTTCCCGCCCATTAAAGTTGCTTCGGCTGAAGGATCCTTTGTATCATCTATGGAGAAGGCAGCTTCGGTCTAGGCTATGGCCTTAACGTGATCACATCCGGCCTTCTCTAGAATAGTTGAGATTCCCCCGCGCACCGGAAAACGCGCAAATATCCCCACGATCACTCAAAATTTCCTCGAAGTCTTCGTCTTCTCCACTTATCCATTCAACAACGCCCTCAGGGTCGCCTCGTATAAAGTTTTCTTCAACAGAGTAGGCGCCCACTTTGGCGAAGCTAGTATTTCTTCGTGCTATCCAAGGATTTCTCAAAACACCTTTCCTTGGATTCGCAAAGTTCTTCAACATTTTTCTCTATCTTATTTTTCCATTATTCACTAATCTCTTGATTAGCATGTGCGAGCACGCAGTTCTCATTAGCTTCGGCCAATTGTCTCCGAAGGTCTTCAATTTCGGTTTTCTGGGCTTCGGCCTGAGCATTGTAATTAGCTTCGTCTTCCTTTACTTTGTTCACCAATGAAATCAAAATTTTGTCTTTCTCTAGACCTTCGTTTCTCAGTTCAATCACCTCAGAGCGAAGGTTGTTAAGAGCCATTGTACAGCCTTCGTCTTCGGCGCTCTTCTGAGCCCTCAAGGCATTACTAAGAATTAAGCCCTGCAAAGAAGAAGAAAGAGTTGAGCATGGCAATAAAATACTTCATTTTCTAGCTACAAAGTTAACCTCTATACCTTTATACTATTATACGTGAGGCTATCAGCAAGATCATCCTTCGATAAGACCGAAAGGCCTTCTTCAAGCTTAGGAAATCTCATACTCTTAGCTATCTCCCGGCAAACGGATATTTCTTTATTATCCGGGAGACAGTACAGGAAATCATCTTCGTCAGTACCATTGAACACTAAGGCCCCCTTCGGATATTTCAGTCTTCGGGCGTAGTGTTTGGCCTCCAAGATTTCTTCTTCAGATAATTTCTTCCCCGAACAATGTAATCAATTCTTCAGCTAAGGCTTCGGGGACAGGAGATTTTGCTTTTTCTGCCATGTCTTGCTCTGTCGTCTTGCCGGTATCTGAAATTTGCTGACCCACCTTATCTTCAGGCACGGTTGCCTTCGTCTCAGTAGGCGCTGAAGGCCTAGCTTCGGCTTCGACTTGGTTTTTGGCAGCTTCGGCAGCTTTCTTGGTAGAAGCAGGAGTTAAGGCCTTCGTGGTCTCTATGACAGCGTCTAGTACGCTGGCCATCCTCCTTTTGGGAGTTGCGGAGCAGTTTTTTTGTACCTTTGGCAATTCTGCTCCTGCTGATGGGCTCAGAATTTCTGGCAGTTTCAATACCTTTTCCACTATCGGCTCTTCGGCCGCACCATCTTTGGCTTCGGTAGGCCCGACTGTAGGCACCTTCGGCACTACAATTGGCTCTTCGGCGCTCTGCGCAGTCGGAGCAGCTTGTTTTACTTCAGCAGATGAAGAGGTTCCTTCACCAAATTCAGGCACAACGACCGGTTCAATGTATCGTGGTCGGTGGGTCAGGACCTTCATCTTCTTGCCCTTCAGCACAGCAGTGGTGGCCAAAGCGATAGCTTTTCTTTTCTTCCCTTGCCTTCGCAGTGGGTAGTAATAATCAGGGTATATGAAGCCGATGGCATCAAATGCTATGTTTAATCTCTTCTTCCCTCGACCCCCGAAGGCTGCGGACAAGGCATCATCTTCGGCTCTGCTATATGCTCCAAGTAGCTCGTCGCTGATAGCCTCAATACTTTTTAGCCAATCATCATTTGGCTCATCAAACCTGTCTCTGGATCTGAAGGTATACTTCAATCGGACCAACCCACCTTCAGTTGACTCGGCAGTAGTATCCTTTGGCATATCCCAGTTTTCTACAAGTGGCCATATTTTGTACGCTATGTGCTCTTGAACTATATCCCTTGTGCCAATGAAGTCACAGACGTTGCTAAAAGCCTTTTGGCATGCTTCGTCATTCTGATCAATTGTCACCTTCGACCTCCGAAGGCTGAAGCGAGACCAGATGGGGCGTTGGATGATTCCCTTAATGTCCTCTCTTTCAATCAGATCATTCTTGACATAAAACCATTCTTCCATCCAGGCCCCAGGCCATCTTTTTCGGAATGTAGGAACTGGATGGCTTGCATTGGATCGAGCAATGAATCTGTAACAACCGAAGTTGTTGTGATACTGCTCCTTGCCGGTAGCCTTCGTCTCGTACAAAAGTTCATGCATGCTACAAAAACACCTTGCGCTTGGTTCCAATCCTTGGCTTCTCACAGCCCAAATAAACAAACCCATCCTGATTATAGCTTCAGGGGTAAGTTGATGAAGAAAGATCTGAAACGTCTTCAGTACTTCAACCAAGAATCTGCTCAACGGGAACCGAAGCCCTGCTTTCAAAAAGCTTCGGTATATAACCACCTCATTTACTTCAGGAGTAGGAGCAGTGCTGTCTCCTCCAACCCTCATAATAGTCATGTCACGGAAGTATCTTCCTCTCATAGCATCAACATGACTTTGCTTGATAGTCGATTTTCCGAAGATAGTATGGCTTGGGCGCCACGGCCGATCCTTAGAGTCTTCATCCCCACTTTCCACGTCATAACTATCACTGTCACCAGAATCTTCGGACAAACCCTCCATGATCTCCTTAGTAATTTTCTCTGTGTTCGTCTTCGCCATAGATTCATAAAATCCAGCAATGAAAGGGCCCTCAACTTTCTTTTCTTCATACGACTTCTTCTCCTCAGTTATCTTCTCCCCAACCATCTTATTCTCCTTAGACATGGGGCAAACGTCTTAAACCAAAGCTCGAAAAGCTCGAAAACCAGACAAAAGCTAGTAAGCAAGAGCTAGAAATTTGAGAAAATAGCGCAAATAGCAAAAATAGCGTATCAAATGATGCCGCTATGGGTTCATATTTATACGCATGGCGCTCTGCAACTTGGCAGGCCCCATCTGTCATTGACTGTCGCTATTCTAGCGAAGGAAAGGTGTTTTTTCGAACCTTCGGCTTAAAGCCTTCGTTCGCGTCGCAGTCTAATCTGTTATAACAAATTAATACTGTGAGGGGCTATTGTTGGGGGCCTTCGTCTTCCGAAGGTCCTCGAAAACGCGACTAACATGTATCCTGAGTATGATATATGTACAGGAACCTTCGGACATGGGATGAAGTTGTACATGATATGAAGAGCGCAGTTCAGGAGAAGGATGAACCAATGCCGAAGCTACTCGTGGAAAAGCTTCGGCTCAGCAGTGGAAAATGAAACCGACTTAAAGGGAAAAAGGTTGTCTAGTCCTCGATAGGTTATCCCTAAGTCAATAATAAATGTCAAGGGCATGAATGTAATTCCACATAGGTTGCGTCCTGTGCCTATAAATAGATGAACAGTGACACCGTATTGTTCACGCTGACTTGTATTCACTCGCGCGTCACACTTGAACTTTCGGCTTCTGTCAAGCCGAAGGTATAAATGTAATTCAATATTGTTTATGCTCATTCGTGATGATATAATAAAAACATATCAATAACGTCATATGATTATTTATGTTATTTCTCATGTCATATATGCTTCTACTTTCATTAATATAAACTGTGATGATGAAGGTACGACCTTCATAACCTTCGTCTAAAGATCATTATATCCTAAGGGAGATAATGTTTCGAAGGACGAAGGACTTTAACCATTAATATTTTGTGTTGCCTTGTTTTTAACTCATAGCATTTGAGAACAAGTCCCCAACCGTTATTTTGTAAAACATTTTATATTTTTCAAAGCACATCCTCTCCCAAAGGAGCAGGAAGTTTTTCAATATAGAACAAAATCCCCTGGACTAAACCATCTAGGTATCTTAATAGTTTCCCAGTGGTTTTCATTTTCAAAAACAGCTATTGGACTTCTCGTCCACCATAGCTCCCGGCTCAACCGCCAGACCTTTTAAAACCACTTTTTCAAAAGCATTTTTGGAAAACAAAACACTAATTGTCAAATCGAAGCCATGACTCATCCATATCCGTGGACACGGACTATTCGAATAGGTGTTTAACTCTATGCAGAGGTGTACTCTTTACCCACTAGTCCGGTTTCTGCAATCTCACCGTCGTGAGATCCGAATGCCGAAACTCTCTCCTTCCTTGCACGTCCTTACCTTAGCGATTATATTGGAAGGAACAAGGCCACCATCATGCCCAAACCAAACAAAACATTCCCCTTCCTTATCCTCCCGGTGCTCTCTAGCCGTCATAATCCTAGGGTTCGGACCGTGCAAGTTCAGATCAAGCGACTGCCCATACAGTCTCGAGTGGTTGTACTTGATAAGAGTATAGGTAAGGAGTGATGACAAACTGGTCCTTAGGCGAGAGGGACAATCCTTCATGCTCACACCTAAACCAGCTGAGCCATCACCTTAGGCCCTCCCCTAAACTAGGGAGTCTCTGATCATCCCGCTCAAAGGTGATAAGGGTGACAACCCTTCATCATACCCATTTTGAAAAGCATTTTCTTTTGAAAACTCACACCTTTTCTCAAATCATTTGTGACAAAGATATCAAGGAGTATAAAGATTGATTGCGACAAAAGGTTGGGTGGCCATAATAACTTGTCTCAAAATCATATCATGCATAAAATAACAGGGCGAGGGTTGTGGTTGAAAAATCATAGGTAATTTATGCATCAAAGGGATCCAGTGAGCTTGCCGTTGCTTTAACCGGCGAAAGGGTGAGAGCTCGCGGAACTGGCTTCTGGCTCCATCGCCTAGCGTAGACTTACAGATCTGGCCTCCACGAGACGGCATGAATGCTCCGATAACTATGCAACATGAACAAGCAAATATACAAACCAGCAAGTATATCAACAAATATTTAGTATAGTGGTCAGAATGACGATATATGGATGGGTAGAGTCTTGAGCAGAATCTGTGTCATGTGGTGTTGTGATATTACTGGTGGTGGAGTGGAGGTGCTTACCAGGAGGGTGGATTGGAGGCGAAGCGACACTATGCGTGTAGCCGGTAGAGCGGAGTAACTGAGTGGGTGGGGTGTTTGCCTTGGCTGAGGGTGTTGAGTGTGTGGAGAGGGAGAGGGTAACTGGGTCTATTTATAACTGGGTGTATGTGGTGTAGTACAGTAGAGTTTACTGTTGGTGAGAATAGTGACAAATGAATCATCTGACTTAGTCTGAACAGGGAAATTATATGCAGAATATGGGACAAGCGTATTTTGGGAGTTTTCTGGAATATGAACCATGCTTAAGGGATGACATGGTTAGATAGGGAATAATTTGATAAGAATTTAGAAACAAGAATTATTGGAATCTGAGTTTGGAAGCCTGGTTCGAAAGAATCTCAAAGTTAAGCGTGCTCAACTTGAAGAAATCTAGGATGGGTGACCATATGGGAAGTTCTTACTGGAAGGAAAACCGCCGTCACCAGAGTTCGTATGACTGGAATATTGGTCTGGCAGGTCTTAGGTGAACTGGACAGCATGATGGATGAGTAGTTGAAATTTGGGGTGATCGGATGGCCGATGAATAGTAACGATGAATAGTACTAGTGAAATAGTAACGATAAATATCATAGATGAATAGTAACAATGACAAATAGTAACGTTAAATAGCGGCGATGATGAATAGTAACGGTGAATAGTGACTGTAAACAATAACGACGATGAATAGTAATGGTGAATAGTACTTAACTCATTAGTTAATTTTTCACATTTTTCAACTTCCTGAGCATAAGCATTTTTGACCTTAACATGTTTCTTGTTTTCTTTAATAAGGAAGTCCTCTTGGCTATCCAAGAGTTCATCCTCCTCATGAATAGCACCTATCAATTCATTTATTTTTTCTTTTTGTTGCATGTTGAGGTTGGCAAATAGAGCAAGCAAATTATCCTCATCATCACTAGATGTTGCATATTTAGTGGAGGCTCTAGATTTTACCTTCTTTTTGTTGTCCCTTGCCATGAGACACTTGTGGCCGACGTTGGGGAAGAGAAGGCCCTTGTTGACGGCGATGTTTGCGGCGTCCTCGTCGGAGGAGGAGTCGGTGGAGCTCTCATCGGAGTCCTACTCCCGGCAAACATGGGCATCGTCGCCCTTCTTCTTGTAATACTTCTTCTTCTCCTTCCTTCTTCCCTTCTTGTCGTCGCCCCTGTCACTATCACTTGATAATGGACATTTAGCAATGAAATGACCGAGCTTACCACACTTGTAGCAAACTTTCTTGGAGCGGGACTTGTAGTCCTTCCTCCTCTTTTGCTTGAGGATTTGGCGAAAGCTTTTGATGATTAAAGCCATCTCCTCATTGTCGAGCTTGGAGGCGTCGATGGGGAGCCTCCTTGACGTAGACTCTTCTTTCTTTTCCTCTGTCGCTTTGAATGCGACGGGTTGCACCTTGGGTGTACAGGTGGTGCCTCGCTCGATTATTTGTTTGGAGCCTTTGATCATGAGTTCAAAGCTCACAAACTTTACTATCACTTCCTCGGGAGACATTAGTTTATATCTTGGATCACCACGAATTAATTGAACTTGAGTAGGATTAAGAAAAACGAGTGATCTAAGAATAACCTTGACCATTTCATGGTCATCCCATTTGGTGCTCCCGAGGTTGCGCACTTGGTTCACCATGGTTTTGAGCCGGTTGTACATCGCTTGTGGCTCCTCCCCTTGGTGAAGCATGAATCGACCGAGCTCCCCCTCGATCGTTTCCCGCTTGGTGATCTTGGTCACCTCGTCTCCTTCGTACGCGGTCTTGAGTACGTCCCAAATCTCCTTGGCACTCTTCAACCCTTGCACCTTGTTATACTCCTCTCGACTTAGAGAGGCGAGGAGTATAGTAGTGGCTTGGAGTTGAAGTGCCGGATTTGGGCTACCTCGTCCGAATCATAGCCTTCATCCCCCACGGATGGTTCCTGCGCACCAAACTCAACAATGTCCCAAATGTTAGCATGGAGTGAGGTTAGATGGTGCCTCATTTTATCACTCCACATACAATAATCTTCACTGTTAAAAACCGGTGGTTTGCCTAGTGGGACGGAAAGTAAAGGAGTGTGTTTGGAAATGCGAGGATAGCATAATTGGATCTTACTAAACTTCTTGCGCTCATGGCGCTTAGAAGTGACGGACGGCACGTCGGAGTCGGAGGTGGAAGGCGACGAAGAGTCGGTCTCGTAGTAGACCACTTTCTTCATTTTCTTCTTCTTGTTGCCACTCCGGTGCGACTTGACGCGGGGAGGTGATTCTTCCCTCTTCTTGTTGCCGGACTCCCCTGATGGGGCCTTCCCGTGGCTTGTGGCAGGCTTCTCGCCGGTCACCATCTCCTTCTTGGCGTGAGCTCCCGACATAACTTCGAGCGGTTAGGCTCTTAATGAAGTACCGGGCTCTAATACCAATTGAAAGTCGCCTAGAGGGGGTGAATAGGCAAATCTGAAATTTATAAAGTTTAAGCACAACTACAAGCCGGGGTTAGCGTCAGAAATATAATTGAGTCCGAAAGAGAGGGTGAAAACATATAAGAGCGAATAAGAGCGGATGACACGGTGATTTGTTTTACCGAGGTTTGGTTCTTGCAAACCTACTCCCCGTTGAGGTGGTCACAAAGACCGGGTCTCTTTCAACTCTTTCCCTCTCTCAAACGATCACTTAGACCGAGTGAGCTTCTCTTCTCAATCAATTGGGACACTTAGTCCCCGCAAGGACCACCACACAATTGGTGTCCCTTGCTTTGATTACAAAGAACTTGGGAACAAGAAATGGGAAAGAAGAAAAGCGATCCAAGCGCAAGAGCTCAAAAGAACACAACAAAACTCTCTCTTCTAGTCACTAATTGCTTTGAGTGGAATTGAGACTTGGAGAGATTTTGATTCACTCTATTTATGTCTTGTATTGAATGCACTAGCTCTTGTATTGAATGTGTTGGCTGAAAACTTGGATGCCTTGAAGTGTTGGTGGTTGGGGGTATTTATAGCCCCAACCACCAAAGTGTCCGTTTGGGAAGGCTGCTGTCGAAGGGCGCACCGGACACTGTCCGGTGTGCCAGCCACGTCACCCATCCGTTAGGGTTCGACCGTTGGAGCTCTGACATGTGGGTCCACTGGACAGTCCGGTGGTGCACCGAATAGTCACTGTTCACTGTCTGGTGCGCCATCTGCGCCTGCTCTGACTTCTACGTGCGCTGTCTGCGCACTGTTCACCTTTTGCAGACGACCGTTGGCGCTGTAGTCGTTACTCCGCTTGGCACACCGGACAGTCCGGTGAATTATAGCGGAGGGCAATTCTAGAAACCTGAAGGTGGCAAGTTCGGAGTGATTCTCCCTGGTGCACCGGACACTGTCCGGTGCGCCAGACCAGGGCTACCTTCGGTTGTCTTTTGCTCTTTTTATTTGAACCCTTTCTTGGACATTTTATTGGTTTGTGTTGAACCTTTGGCACCTGTAGAACTTATAATCTAGAGCAAACTAGTTAGTCCAATTATTTGTGTTGGGCAATTCAACCACCAAAATCATTTAGGAAAAGGTGTGAGCCTATTTCCCTTTTAATCTCCCCCTTTTTGGTGATTGATGCCAACACAAACCAAAGCAAATATATAAGTGCAGAATTGAACTAGTTTGCATAAGGTAAGTGCAAAGGTTACTTGGAATTAAACCAATTTCCATTTCATAAGATATGCATGGATTGCTTTCTTCATATTTAACATTTTGGACCACACTTGCACCACTTGTTTTGTTTTTGCAAACTCTTTTGGAAATTCTTTTCAAAGTCTTTTTTGCAAATAGTCAAAGGCAAATGAATAAGATTTCGAGAAGCATTTTCAAGATTTGAAATTTTCTCCCCCTGTTTCAAATGCTTTTCCTTTGACTAAACAAAACTCCCCCTCAATGAAATTCTCCTCTTAGTGTTCAAGAGGGTTTTAGATACTAATTTTGAAAGAGGTCATACCAATTTGAAATTATATCAAAAATAAGATACCCATTTGAAAAACTTCTTTAATACAAATTGAAAGACTACATTTTTGAAATTCGTGGTGGTGCGGTCCTTTTGCTTTGGGCTAATACTTTCTCCCCCTTTGGCATGGATCGCCAAAAACGGATACTTGTGAGTGAAAGTATAAGCCCTTCTATTACTTTCTCTCCCTATGGCAAGCAATATATGAGTGAATATTATACCAAAGTGGAGAGCGGAGCGGAGTGACAGCGAAGGATGAATAATTCAATGGACTGGAGTGGAAGCCTTGTCTTCGCCGAAGACTCCATTTCCCTTTCAATCTATGACTTAGCATGGAATACACTTGAAAATCACATTAGTCATATCACATGAAAGAGAGATGATCAAAGGTACATAAATGAGCTATGTGTGCAAAATATCAATCAAAATTCCTAGAATCAAGAATGTTTAGCTCATGCCTAAGTTCGGTAAAAGTTTTCTCATCTAGTGGCTTGGTGAAGATATCAGCTAATTGTTCTTTGGTGCTAACATATGCAATCTCGATATCCCCCCTTTGTTGGTGATCCCTCAAAAAGTGATACCGAATGGCTATGTGCTTAGTGCGGTTGTGCTCAACGGGATTATTCGCCATGCGGATTGCACTCTCATTATCACATAGGAGAGGAACTTTGGTTAATTTGTAACCATAGTCCCTAAGGGTTTGCCTCATCCAAAGCAATTGCGCGCAACAATGGCCTACGGCAATGTACTCGGCTTCGGCGGTAGAAAGAGCTACAGAATTTTGTTTCTTTGAAGCCCAAGACACCATGGATCTTCCCAAGAACTGACAAGTCCCTGATGTGCTCTTTTTATCAATTTTACACCCTGCCCAATCAGCATCTGAATAACTTATTAAATCAAAGATGGATCCCTTGGGGTACCAAAGACCAAACTTAGGAGTATGAACTAAATATCTCAAGATTTGTTTTACGACCCTAAGGTGAACTTCCTTAGGATTGGCTTGGAATCTTGCACACATGCATACAGAAAGCATAATATCCGGTCGAGATGCACATAAATAAAGTAAGGATCCTATCATCGACCGATATACCTTTTGATCTACGGATTTACCTCCCGTGTCGAGGTCGAGATGCCCATTGGTTCCCATGGGTGTCTTGATGGGCTTGGCATCCTTCATCCCAAACTTGGTGAGTATGTCTTGAATGTACTTTGTTTGGCTAATGAAGGTGCCCTCTTGGAGTTGCTTCACTTGGAATCCTAAGAAGTACTTCAACTCCCCCATCATTGACATCTCGAATTTTTGAACCATGATCCTACTAAACTCTTCACATGTAGATTTGTTAGTAGACCCAAATATGATATCATCAACATAAATTTGGCATACAAACAAATTATTTGCAATAGTTTTAGTAAAGAGAGTAGGATCGGCTTTTCCGACTTTGAAGCCATTAGCGATAAGAAAATCTCTTAGGCATTCATACCATGCTCTTGGGGCTTGCTTGAGCCCATAAAGCGCCTTAGAGAGTTTATAGACATGGTTAGGGTACTCACTATCTTCAAAGCCGGGAGGTTGCTCAACATAGACCTCCTCCTTGATTGGTCCATTGAGGAAGGCACTTTTCACGTCCATTTGGTAAAGCTTAAAGCCATGGTAAGTAGCATAGGCAAGTAATATGTGAATTGACTCAAGCCTAGCTACGGGTGCGTAGGTTTCACCGAAATCCAAACCTTCGACTTGGGAGTATCCCTTGGCCACAAGTCGAGCTTTGTTCCTTGTCACCACACCATGCTCATCTTGCTTGTTGCAGAAGACCCACTTGGTTCCTACAACATTTTTATTAGGACGTGGAACTAAATGCCATACCTCATTCCTCGTGAAGTTGTTGAGTTCCTCTTGCATTGCCAACACCCAATCCGAATCCCTTAATGCGGCTTCCACCATGTATGGCTCAATAGAAGACACAAAGGAGTAGTGTTCACAAAAATGAGCAACACGAGATCGAGTAGTTACCCCCTTATGAATATCACCGAGGATGGAGTTCACGGGGTGATCTCGTTGTATTGCTTGATGGACTCTTGGGTGTGGCGGTCTTGGACCCTCATCATCTTCCTTGTCTTGATCATTGGCATCTCCCGCTTGATCATTGTCCTCTTCTTGAGGTGGCTCCTCTTGATCTTCATTTTCATCATCTTGAGCTTGATCCTCATCTTGGGTTGGTGGAAATGCTTGATTTGAAGATGATGGTTGATCTTGTGCATGTGGAGGCTCTTCGGATTCCTTAGGACACACATCCCCAATGGACATGTTCCTTAGCGCGACGTACGGAGCCTCTTCATCATCTAGCTCATCAAGATCAACTTGCTCTACTTGAGAACCGTTAGTCTCATCAAACACAAGTCACAAGAAACTTCAACTAGTCCAGTGGACTTGTTAAAGACTCTATATGCCCTTGTGTTTGAGTCATAACCAAGTAAAAAGCCTCCTACAGCCTTAGGAGCAAATTTAGATTTCTACCTCTTTTAACAAGAATAAAGCATTTGCTACCAAAGACTCTAAAATATGAAACATTGGGCTTTTTACTGGTTAGGAGTTCATATGATGTCTTCTTGAGGATTCAGTGAAGGTAGAGACAGTTGATGGCATAGCAAGCGGTGTTGATTGCTTCCGCCCAAAACCGATCCGAAGTCTTGTACTCATCAAACATGGTCCTTGCCATGTCAAGTAGAGTTCTATTCTTCCTCTCCACTACACCATTTTGTTGTGGCATGTAGGGAGAAGAGAACTCATGCTTGATGCCCTCATCCTCAAGAAAACCTTCTATTTGTGAGTTCTTGAACTTCGTCCCGTTGTCGCTTCTAATCTTCTTGATCCTTAAGCCGAACTCATTTTGAGCTCGTCTCAAGAATCCCTTTAAGGTTTCTTGGGTTTGAGATTTTTCCTGCAGAAAGAACACCCAAGTGAAGCGAGAATAATCATCCACAATAACTAGACATTACTTACTCCCGCCGATGCTTATGTAAGCTATCGGGCCGAATAGGTCCATGTGGAGTAGCTCGAGTGGCCTGTCAGTCGTCATGATGTTCTTGTGTGGATGATGAACACCAACTTGCTTCCCTGCTTGACATGCGCTACAAACCCTGTCTTTCTCAAAATGAACATTTGTTAGTCCCAAAATGTGCTCTCCCTTTAGAAGCTTGTGAAGATTCTTCATCCCAACGTGGGCTAGTCGGCGATGCCAGAGCCAACCCATGTTAGTCTTAACAATTAAGCAAGTGTCGAGTTCAGCTCTATTAAAATCAACTAAGTATAGCTGACCCTCTAACACTCCCTTAAATGCTACTGAATCATCACTTCTTCTAAAAACAGTAACACCTAAATCCGTAAAAAGACAGTTGTAACCCATTTTGCATAATTGAGAAACAGAAAGCAAGTTGTAATCTAAAGAATCTACAAGAAAAACATTGGAAATAGAATGGTCAGGAGATATAGCAATTTTACCAAGTCCTTTGACCAAACATTGATTTCCATCCCCGAATGTGATAGCTCTTTGGGGATCATGATTTTTCTCATAGGAGGAGAACATCCTTTTCTCCCCTGTCATGTGGTTTGTGCACCCGCTATCAATGATCCAACTTGAGCCCCCGGATGCATAAACCTACAAAACAAATTTAGGCCTTGTTCTTAGGTACCCAAACGGTCTTGGGTCCTTTCACATTAGAAACAAGCACCTTGGGTACCCAAACACAAGTCCTTGAGCCCTTGTGTTTGGCCCCAACATATTTGGCAACTACTTTGCCTGATTTGTTAGTTAAAACATATGAAGCATTAAAAGTCTTAAATGAAATGTTAGGCTCATTTGATGCAATAGGAGTTTTTCTTTTTAGGCAATTTAACATGAGTTGATTGCCTAGAGCTAGATGCCTCACTCTTATACATAAAAGCATGATGAGAGCCAGAGTGAGACTTCCTAGAATGAATTCTCCTAATCTTGTGTTCGGGATAACCGACAGGGTATAAAATGTAACCCTCGTTATCCTAAACCATGGGAGCCTTACCCTTAACAAAATTAGACAATTTCTTAGGGGCACTAAGCTTGACATTGTCTCTCTGTTGGAAGCCAATGCCATCCTTAATGCCAGGGCGTCTCCCACTATAGAGCATGCTTCTAGCAAATTTAAATTTTTCATTTTCTAAGTCATGCTCATTAATCTTAGCACTGAGTTGAGCTATGTGATCATTTTGTTGTTTAATTAAAGCTAGGTGATCATGAATAGCATCAACATTAATATCTCTACATCTAGTACAAATAGTAACATGCTCAATGGTAGATGTAGAGGGTTTGCAAACATTTAATTCATCAATCTTAGCATGTAACATGACATTTTCATTTCTAATATTGGAAATAACATCATTGCAAACATTTAATTCTTTAGCCTTGGCAATTAATTTTTCATTCTCAATTTTAAGGCTAGAGAGAGATGCATTCAATTTGTCAATCTTAGTTATCAAATTATCATTATCATTTCTAAGACTAACAATTGAATCATCACAAATATCTAACTTCTCAACCTTAGCAATTAATTTTGCATTTTCATTTCTAAGGCTTGAGATAACATCATGGCAAGTACTTAGCTCATTAGTTAATTTTTCACATTTTTCAACTTCCTGAGCATAAGCATTTTTTACCTTAACATGCTTCTTGCTTTATTTAATAAGGAAGTCCTCTTGGCTATCCAAGAGTTCATCCTTCTCATGAATAGCACCTATCAATTCATTTAGTTTTTCTTTTTATTGCATGTTGAGGTTGGCAAATAGAGCAAGTAAATTATCCTCATCATCACTAGAGTTCTCCTCATCACTAGATGTTGCATATTTAGTGGAGGCTCTAGATTTTACCTTCTTTTTACCGTCCCTTGCCATGAGACACTTGTGGCCGACGTTGGGGAAGAGAAGGCCCTTGTTGACGGTGATGTTTGCGGCGTCCTCGTCGGAGGAGGAGTCGGTGGAGCTCTCATCGGAGTCCCACTCCCGGCAAACATGGGCATCGCCGCCCTTCTTCTTGTAATACTTCTTCTTCTCCTTCCTTCTTGTCATCGCCCCTATCACTATCACTTGATAATGGACATTTAGCAATAAAATGACCGGGCTTACCACACTTGTAGCAAACTTTCTTGGAGCGAGACTTGTAGTCCTTCCCCCTCTTTTGCTTGAGGATTTGGCGAAAGCTTTTGATGATTAAAGCCATCTCCTCATTGTCGAGCTTGGAGGCGTCGATGGGGACATTTAGCAATGAAATGACCTTATTATACTCCTCTCGACTTAGAGAGGCGAGGAGTATAGTAGTGGCTTGGGAGTTGAAGTGTCGAATTTGGGCTACCTCGTCCGAATCATAGCCTTCATCCCCCACGGATGGTTCCTGCGCACCAAACACAACAATGTCCCAAATGCTAGCATGGAGTGAGGTTAGATGGTGCCTCATTTTATCACTCCACATACAATAATCTTCACCGTTAAAAACCGGTGGTTTGCCTAGTGGGACGGAAAGTAAAGGAGTGTGTTTGGAAATGCGAGGATAGCGTAAGGGGATCTTACTAAACTTCTTGCGCTCATGGCGCTTAGAAGTGACAGACGACGCGTCAGAGCCGGAGGTGGAAGGCGACGATGAGTCGGTCTCGTAGTAGACCACTTTCTTCATTTTCTTCTTCTTGTTGCCACTCCGGTGCGACTTGACACGGGGAGGTGATTCTTCCCTCTTCTTGTTGTCGGACTCCCCCGATGGGGCCTTCCCGTGGCTTGTGGCAGGCTTCTCGCCGGTCACCATCTCCTTCTTGGCGTGAGCTCTCGACATAACTTCGAGCGGTTAGGATCTTAATGAAGTATCGGACTCTTATACCAATTGAAAGTCGCCTAGAGGGGGTGAATAGGCAAATCTGAAATTTATAAAGTTTAAGCACAACTACAAGCCGGGGTTAGCGTTAGAAATATAATTGAGTCCGAAAGAGAGGGTGAAAACAAATCACAAGCGAATAAGAGCGGATGACACGATGATTTATTTTACCGAGGTTCGGTTCTTGCAAACCTACTCCCCGTTGAGGTGGTCACAAAGACCGGGTCTCTTTCAACCCTTTCCCTCTCTCAAACGGTCACTTAGACCGAGTGAGCTTCTCTTCTCAATCAATTGGGACAGTTAGTCCCTGCAAGGACCACCACACAATTGGTGTCTCTTGCTTTGATAACAAAGAACTTGGGAACAAGAAATGGGAAAGAAGAAAAGCGATCCAAGCGCAAGAGCTCAAAAGAACACAACAAAACTCTCTCTTCTAGTCACTAATTGCTTTGAGTGGAATTGGGACTTGGAGAGATTTTGATTCACTCTATTTGTGTCTTGTATTGAATGCACTAGCTCTTGTATTGAATGTGTTGGCTGAAAACTTGGATGCCTTGAAGTGTTGGTGGTTGGGGGTATTTATAGCCCCAACCACCAAAGTGTCTGTTTGGGAAGGCTGCTGTCGAAGGGCGCACCAGACACTGTCCGGTGCGCCAGCCACGTCACCCAACTGTTAGGGTTCGACCGTTGGAGCTTTGACATGTGGGTCCACCAGACAGTCCGGTGGTGCATCGGACATTCATTGTTCACTGTCCGGTGCGCCATCTGCGCCTGCTCTAACTTCTGCGCACGCTATCCACGCACTGTTCACCTTTTGCAGACGACCGTTGGCGCTGTAGTCGTTACTCCGCTTGGCACACCAAACAGTCCAGTGCTACACCAGACAGTCCAGTGAATTATAGGGGAGGGCAATTCCAGAAACCCGAAGGTGGCAAGTTCGGAGTGATTCTCCCTGGTGCATCGGACACTATCCGGTGGCACACAGGACAGTCCGGTGCGCCAGGCCAGGGCTGCCTTCGGTTGTCTTTTGCTCTTTTTATTTGAACCCTTTCTTGGACGTTTTATTGGTTTGTGTTGAACCTTTGGCACCTGTAGAACTTATAATCTAGAGCAAACTAGTTAGTCCAATTATTGTGTTGGGGAATTCAACCACCAAAATCATTTAGGAAAAGGTGTGAGCATTTTTCCCTTTCACTATGAACGAATGATGAGCGATGAATAGAGACTATGAACGAACGATGAATAGGAACTATGAACGAACGAACGAACGATCGGAATTTCGGCAGTATAACAGTTGAACAAAGATTATTTGGACGAACGAACGGACGAACTAACCATGAACGATCGGATGAACGATTGGACGAACGAACAAACAAACTAAGAACCGGTGGACAAACGATCGAAGAACGACCGAACGATCCTTGTGCTAGTGTGTGCTTGTGTGGGAGATGGAGTGGGCATGTGGGGGGGGAGAGAGTTGCACTAAATGGCTTGGAGTGGCTTGAGAGGAGGCCCTTGCCCCTCTATTTATAGGCTAGGTGGGGGGGATTAGGGGGAGGAGGCCAGAATTAGTGGGAGGATGCGAGGATTAGTGGGAGATAAGCATGCATTTGCCTTGTATAAGTGTAATTAGCTTGTAGAGGTCACCGTATGACACTGGAGGCGTACGTATACGTATGAGCATGAGGAAAATTACAAAGAAAATATTTGTAGGGACTTTAAAAATGATTCTGAAGGTATTTCTTAGGAGGAAACTTTTGGAGAATTATCGGTGGAATGTTTGGGCAGTATTTCTAGAAAGAATTTGAAGGGGATCACTAGGGAAATATTTGTAGGATATTCTGAGGAGGATTTTGGAGAGAATATAGACCACTATATTTTATTTGTTGAGATCAACTCGCAAACAAACATTTTGAAACGAAATTTAAAATTCATTTCGAATTTAGAACGAATTTGAGAAATTTTCAAGATTTGAATTTTTGGGGTGCTACAGGAGGTGATGCTGGCAACATGGAGGACTTTGAGGAGTTCCTGGACTACGACGAGTTCTAGTTTTTCTTAGTGGCAAACCCCCAGTCAGCTGCATGTGTAGGCTTATCCTCTACGTTTCGTAATTCCGCACTTTGATATTAATGTTGAAGACTATGGTTATGTATTAAACTCTGTGGATGTCTTGGACATCTTGAAGTAATTAAAGTACCTTTCCGCTATTTACTTTCAGCAATGTGTGATGATGTCCAATTATGTAATCGCTGTGTACGTGAGTTTCTGATCCTGACACGTACATGGTTCGCATTCGGTTTGCCTTCCAAAACCAGGTGTGACACTGAAGGGGCATTTTTCCTTGTTTTTCCAGTGTATGTATCAGTGCAAAGTGATGTATGATGCGATGTCATGCAATATGATGCGATGGTATGATGCAGATGTTGTTGATGCACGAAACATAAGAAATAAGACTCAGCATCCCCTTAGGAACGACTTTGGAGTCCCTTCACCTTTTACTTAGGTGGTATTTCAACTCTGCATTCCTTAGGAACGACTTTGGAGCTAAACTCTGCATCCCCTTAGGAATGACTTTGGAGCTTATTCACCTTTTACTTAGGTGGTATTTTAGCTCTGCATCCCCTTAGGAACGACTTTGGAGCTTATTCACCTTTTACTTAGGTAGTATTTTAGCTCTGCATCCCCTTAGGAAATTACTTTGGAGCTACTTCACCTTTCTTGTTACACTCGATGGTGTAACCACAGGTTTATTACAACAGACCGAAAGTTAAACCTCCTTGTATTTGTCTTTTGGAAGAGAAATATAAATACATAAAAATAAAACTACATTGAAATGGAGCCCCTGTGGTGCTTTAGTAAATGTGTCTTGATTCGGGCACAATGCTATTGACTTTGGAGCTTTCGACTCCTCCCGAGTGTCGCGCTGTTGTTGCGCTTGGCGATGCCCTTCTAGCTGCTGATTATTAACCAAGGTAGGCGCCAGTGGTGGTGGACTGGTGGTGGTGGTAGCTGAGCCCAAGCAGCTTGAGAATGACTTGCCAAAGCAACCGATGTCGTGGGTTGTTGGTTGCCCACATATTCAGGGATATATGGCGAATAGCATGAGGCAGTATGCAAGACCTGCTTCGGCTGATTCTGCCGTGCTTCGGCTTTAGCGATCTCATTCTGCTTTTGGATCATGACTTGGCACGTCCTTGTTGTGTGTCCCTTATCCTCCCCACAGAATAAGCAAAACAATCTCCATGGTTGAGTGCCAAACCTTCCTCCGAAGCTTCTCCCCCTCTGCCTCTTGGGGCTGGTGGCCTGTAAGAGGTTTGCTGCATTCCCAAAGATTATGAGCTTTGCTGACTACTCTGGGTGTGGTTTGCCCTATCATCATTTGTGCTGGGATTGTGAATTGTTCTGACATGCCTGGAATGAAATCTTCCTCCGAAGCCTCTAGTCATCTCAGAATACATGTAAGCTTCCTCTCTTCTCTGGCAGAAATCATTGTCAACTCGGATATACTCATCCATCTTCTAGAGGAGCTTCTCCAGGTTTTGTGGTGGCTTCCTGGCGAAATATTGTGCTGTCGGTCCTGGCAGGAGCCCCTCAATCATAGCTTCGATGACGATCTCATTAGGCACCTTTGGCGCTTGGGCTCTGAGTCGCAAAAATCTTCAAATGTATGCCTGCAAGTACTCTTCATGGTCTTGCGTACATTGGAACAATGTTTGGGCAGTCAGTGGCTTCGTCTGGAAACCCTGGAAGCTGGTTACCAGCATGTCCTTCAACTTTTGCCATGACGTGATCGTTCCTGGGCGAAGGGAAGAATACCACGTCTGAGCTACAATCCTGACCACCATGACGAAGGATTTTGCCATGGCATCTGTGTTGCCCCCATATGAGGATATGGTTGCTTCATAGCTCATTAGAAATTGCTTCGGATCCAAGTGTCCATCATACATGGGAAGTTGCGGTGGCTTGTAAGATGGTGGCCATGGGGTAGCCTGCAACTCTGCTGCTAGAGGAGAAGCATCATCAAAGGCAAAGTTACCATGGTAAAAGTCATCATATCATCCATCGTCGTTGGTTGTACTTTCTTAACGAAGCTCTCTATGTTCAGGACTTTGTCCTTGGTCATCTTGGGTGATGTGGCACATTTTTTCGGCAGCTTCGTCGATCTTCCTCTGAAGTTCGGCTAGCTGAAGCATCTTCTCTCTCTTCCTCTGTACTTGTTGATGTATAGCTTCCAGGTCTCTAATTTCCTGGTCCAACTCCTCTTCCATGGTGTTGGGCTGGTAGCCTTCCTTTTCTGGCTTCGAGCTTCTCTCACTGAGAGTGTCTCTTGGTTGGTGTCCAGTGGCTACAGGGCAGCCCCTAGCGCTATTGCCTTCTTCGGCGGCATGACGAAGGCGAATGCTTGCCGAAGGTTGTGGAAGTGAATTCACCGGAGGTGGGCGCCAATGTTGGTCACTTGTTCTCAAATGCTGTGAGTTAAGAACAAGGCAACACAATTGTTAAGTATTAAAGACCTTTGTCCTTCGAAACATTATCTCCTCATGGACATAATGATCGTCAGACAAAGGTCATGAAGGACATGCCTTCATTATTTTATAAGCAAACAAGAACGCAAAGAGATGAAAATAGTGAATATAACTCATTGATTCATTTATATTTGCATTCTGTAAAATATACATGAGTATTAACAGAATCTGTATTACATTGATACCTTTGGCTTGCTCAGAGGTGTTGATGTAAGAGTTATTACAATCCAGCGTCAATAGTACGGTGCTACTGTTCATCTAATTATAGGCACGGGACGCAGCCCGGGTAAAAGTACATTCATGTCCCTGACATTTACTTATGATCATAACATAAATCATTAAGGACTAGCTATTCTTTTTCCCTTTCAGCTGGCATCATGTTCAGTCTTCATCACCATTATAAGCTGAAGCTGTTATTCTCTGATCATAACTTTGGCGTTCATTCTTATCACCTTCGGATCATATCTTCACCTTGTATGCCTTTATTATGGGGAGAAACTTCCATCCTGAATCCGAAGCTCCATGTAATAATCTATATCAAGCTGAAAACAAATGATGAGTCAAGTTTTTGAGGACCTTCGGAAGAGGAAGGCCCCTAACAATAGGTTAAATTCATTGCAATATAAAGTGTTTAATAGTGCATATAACTTTGACATCAACCATATGCGTGCACTAATTTAAAAGGAATTTAATATATCCTTATGTGTTTCAAGAATGATGATTCATTTTCCTTCCACATATAAGTATCATCATTTGTGAAACCCTCCCTTATGTTTTTAATACTCTCTTTTCTAAGTGTTTCAACAAGGTTCTTCCAAGTGCTTTCAAGATGGATTCAAAATCTACAGATATAAGTGTCTTGGGCTTTCAGTCATTGAGTTTCAATTGGTCTCATATCAAGTATGATCGAATCAAGCAAAGATGAATGAAGTTCAAGATCACTGGCTGGATGAAATTGTAAAGAGAAAAGAGATCACGGTAAATCAAGAAGGGAGTTGAACTATCCTGTAAACCAAATAATGAAGATCTAGTGACATAATCATACAATATCCTTCATTATGATGTTTGAGGTTCATATTAGCATCCTTTACCTCTCAGGACTTTAATTGATATACTTTCCGTTCTTAAACCTTCAATTGGTAACAATTTTCATCATCTATGTAAAGCATGTTATGTTAAACTAAGATATAGTGCAAACATCTCCTTTAACCTCGTATTGTTGATGTGCATGAGTGTACTTTGTGTACTCTTGCATGTACAAATTGAGGGAGAGTTTAACATTTATCTTGTGAGACTAATGATTTGTTTCAAGTTCATGTTGTGTTGTCTCACACCTTGGAGAACGCCAAATGAGGATGAATGGTTCCATAGAAATGGTCATGTATTTACCACATGCCACCCATGGACCAGTTCTATTGAGGAACTGATGCATTTGTCTTGTTCTTTGAAGAAAATGAGTTTCTCTTGAACCTATCAAGAAAATGAGTTTTTCTTGATCTTTTGGAGAGGATAAGTTTCTCTTTGAAATGTTAAGCCTACCAAAATCTAAGATATAAATTCATGATTATAATGGAGACCATGTGGCGTAGAACAAAAGGTGTGTCACTCCATAAACTGTTATATTACATTTGTGTATCTAGGCTCTTACATGCTAGTGTGTGCATGTGTATGCAATATCTTAAGTCACACCACAAGGTTACACTTGTGGTGACCATTAAAGAATCTCTAGATATTTAATTAATACCTACTTTGCTAGTTAAGAATTTAGAACATACTGAGTTCGCTGTTTAAGTTGCTATAGTCTAACTAACTTCTTTAGTTAAGGTTAGTTACTTAGTTCTTTGATTTAGTTGACTGTCTTTAGGTAAATTGCAGCGTAGTTAGCCGAGAAACAAACATACGCCAAAAATACGGTTACGATTGAATCTCGGTGTAAGTAGAACACTCGCTTGCATGCTTCACTGTTTGCATAAGCATAGGGAAATAATTACCTCTTTTAAAAATGGATGGATAGTAAGGCCCTGTTCCAATCTCGCGAGATAAACTTTAGCAGCTTTTTTTAAACTACTTTTAGCCATTTGTAATCTAAATAGGAGAGCTAATGGTGGTAATTGAAACTAAACTTTAACACTTCAATTTATATAGCTAAAGTTTAGTAAGAAGCTAAAGTTTATCCTGTGAGATTGAAACGGAGCCTAACAGTAACGACACTACTTGAAGCGAAGCTCTCCAGGCCTAATTAAAAAACTTTCGATTTCGCATTCCGCGCCCTGCCTCGCGGTCGCCCTTCTGTTTTCTTCTCCGGCCGCACCCATTTCCGCGGAATCCCACCGCCGCCCCGCCCCCGTTCACTCTTCCCCCGCAGCCGCCACGTTAGCAACCAGCGCGTCTGCCACAGGTCGTGGCTCGCTTCTCCCCTGCTTTTCCGCATCGCCGCAGCGCCGACGACGACTGGGTGCGCAGCGCGGCGCCGCCGTTCTACGCCGGGCGCCCAAGTCCTCGACGGGACCTTCTCTGGCGACGAGCGCCCCACCAGGTATGCCAATCCCTTCTGTTCCCTTCCTGCTGCACGTAACCGAGCACCCAAACCCTAGCTTATGCAGTGTGCTAGTATTTGGCTATTTGCATTTGGATCTCATCTGATTACTGAGTTTACAAGCGTATTATGCCTGTGCAACCAACTTCAATTTATTTATTTCAAAAATTATCTGGCGTGCATGCGTGTCCATCAGGCCCTAAGCTCATATGAGCACGGAGCATCAATGCAAGCTAATAAACCACCAAAGGTCAATTGGCCGCACCACGAAAACGCTGTCCAAGGCTACTCTAGCAGAGACGACTTTCTGAGTTCAAGCTTTCTCTTCTCCTTGCCGACACAGAGGCCGAACCCTGAAGCTCGTGAGAGGATGCTTTCGCTAAGGTATGCCTCTGATCTATGGAAACCAACTTCCGTGTGGCATTTGCCGAGACAGCATGAATCCCTCGAACGTTTCTCTTTTGCAGGTCTTCTGCCTGTAAAATTCAAGGCCCAGAGCGTCTTCAGGCTCCGTTGATCGAGAAGGTATGACTGCGATGCTGTGACGTGTTATGAATATATTCGGTGATGCTTAGCACATTTGTCGAGACTTACCTGGTGATACTAGAGTGTCTTCTAGCTAGGTTTCATGTAACTTTACATCAGTAGCCAGATATCTTCAAAGCCATATGTTTTCTCCATGATAATAAATGCAACTGGTAGTTGGGAATCTGAACTCCTAAGAATAGGTCAGGATTTCTAGAAAAACTTGAGATATGTTCACTAGCAATGCAACATATAGCAAATTTTTTTAGCTAGTTACAATACAGAGTTGAAGATACTCTTAACTTCAATTAGTTGTGTCAAAACTTCTACTGGTTGCATCCTAACTGAAAAATCTAATCCCTACCTTCTCTTTTACCTACATATATTAATCATCTGTCCAAAGATTATTAACCTAGTTGGATCTGTTTGCAATTACACTTTATTTACTTGTACAATTATTTCTCATCATAGGCCTGGCGTTCCCTATGCAACACTCAGGCTGCCTGCAAGAGCTATTTAAGACCTGGTTTATCTGCAAAAGCGAGAGACTGTGATAGAGGTCATGCTCGTACCTATGGAGAAGGCTCATACAACACCAACAAAATGTCTACTGTGCCAGGAAACAGGATTCTTTCCATGGAAAGCACAGGCCAACCCAGTGAAAGAGTTTCTCTGCAGAACAACAGCAGCCATCAAACAGTTGGCATCTGCTCCTCTATGAGAAGTCACCAGAACAACCATGTTGTGCAGGAAGATATGAGAGCAACAAATCAATACAATTTTGCAAGAACAAACGCTGCATTACACCAATCTATGGCTGCTGATAACATGTGCTCTTATGATAAATTTGATGCCATGGATGATGATATTCTAGCGGTTGGTGCTTTCATCCCCTGAACTTAACATTTCTTTATAACAACAACAACAAAGCCTTTTAGTCCAAGCAAGTTGGGGTAGGCTAGAGTTGAAACCCAACAAAAGTCACAAATCAAGATTCAGGCACAAACTTAACATTTCTTTAACCACAACAAATGTTCCCAGGATTATTTTAATCCATAAAACTACAACGACATAATTACATGGTGTTTTTTTAAGTGTCCATGTTTTTCTTCTCAAATGTCGAACTTATCTTTCAGACTATTGACGTGGACCAAATAGTTATGGAACATTATCAAGCAACAAATGCACCCAGAGGATCAGCATCCCATAACATGTCAACTCCACCAGGAAACAAGTGTAGCGTCAATGGCATGGATGAGGCTAATTTACCACGAGAACTATCTGAATTATGTAACCATCAATGCAAGGTAGGTTAAGTATTTATTATGTCACTATCTTTGTTCTATACTGAGGGGCTATTTCCGCATGTTATCTCATTATCTACTACTTTCTGCAGCTAGCTTTTTGCAGAGAGGCAATGACTCATCTGCAGGAGATGAAGGATGAGCTGCTTGCAGTAGCCAATGAGCTTCTTGATGATGATGGTGAACTCAATCCTCAACATTCACAAGAACTTCATAAAAGACGGTTCCATCCTTTGTCACTTATCAATATTACTTGTTACTTCTGAGTAGGCACCTCTGCTTTGCCACAGTAATGTTGATATGTGCTACTGTTATACCTTGCAGATTGCATCTTAAAAAACTGGTTCAGCTACTTGAGGACCATATGACAAGGTCAGCCCAAGATGAGGAGAGACAAATATCACACTCTATGGCATCCACAACATCTACACAGCAGCATCTGCCACCTATGACCCCAGGAAGCACTTTTACAATGGATAGCAATAGATTCCAATCTCAGGTTTACGTTGGAAATGGACCTAGGGATAGTGATTTATGCTATTCTCCTGCCCCATATTCCTGTTCAGATAATTTAAGCACACCATTAAATTCTGTATGGAAGAGCTATACCCCAAAGGTTATCGATATTAACTACACTGAAGGATCTGGTGATAGAAAGTGGAGTAGTACAAATTTCCCATGGACTAAGGAACTTGAGGTTATTTTCTTCAGCATCATTTTTTAATTATTTACGCCATCACTGATTTTTGAATACTATTAACCTTTAGTGCATATCCAGGCCAAGAACAGAAATAAGTTTGGAAACCATTCTTTCCGCCCCAACCAACGAGAAATAATCAATGCCACAATGAGTGGGCATGATGTTTTTGTTTTGATGCCAACTGGTGGTGGGAAAAGTTTGACATATCAGGTAAAAACTCAAATATATTTTTATCTATTCTTGTTATTTTTAAATGAAGGACAGTACTGGTGCAGTGGTGAGGGTTGTCTCACAAAGTCACTAGGTCATGGGTTCTAAGCAGCTTCTCTGTAGTTGCGGGGCAAGGCTTGCCTAGGTTTATCCCTTCCCCAAACTTCATTCATGTGGGAGCCTCTGGCACTGGGTCTGTCCCCTTTCTTTGTTGTTCTTTATAGATGTTTGTACTTTCAACTTCCTGCCCTGTGTCTCGTGAGTCGTGACCATTGATTTTGTTTTACTTGGCACTTTCCAAATGCTGACATATATACACCACTTCATTTTTTGTTTGTTAATGTTTAACAACAACAACAACAACAAAGCCTTTTTGTCCCAAGCACGTTGTTTGTTAATGTTTAAGAAAAGATATTTTTCAAGATCATATTTATCCAGTGGGACAACTTACATTTTTTCCTTTGCCAATCACTGATTTGTGTATTACTGTATCTGCTATCAGCATTGATGCTCATCTATTAATTTGCAGCTTCCAGCACTTATAAGTTCTGGCTTAACATTAGTAGTTTGCCCTCTTGTCTCACTGATCCAAGACCAGATCATGCACTTGTCACAGGTAATGGATCACTTCATCTCGTATGTATTTCTTGGTGTTTCTTTTCTTCTGATTGACTACCTTTTGGCTGGAGCAGGCTAATATTCCTGCAACTTATTTGAGTGGCAACTTGGACTGGTCTGAACAGCAAGAGATAATGAAAGATTTAATGTCATGCCGCTACAAGTTGCTATACGTCACTCCAGAGAAAATAGCTAAGTAAGTGGAATGGTGCCCATTGTGAGTTACACGTATGAAGCAGCTGTATTCAGATTACCTCACATCGTCTCTTGATTATCGTCCAAAGTTACCCTTTTGCAATACAATATACCTGCAGGCCGCAACCATTAGATTCATACTGTTGTTTGAGTATTGTAAGCTGTACAGGAATAATATTTTCCAGATCAAAACTACTTTTCATGATTCTATTTTACTGACACGCCACATTTAGTCTCCAGGATATGTTTTCTTTCTACTATCTTATCGTTTACATATTTTTTAAAAAAATATCATTTACATGTGTTCTTTCACTGTTTTACTGTTTTTTTGAAAACTTGTTTGCAATTTTATTGAGTATGGTGTTGCCACCCTGTTGAGACTGTTGGAAAATGTATATTCATGAAGACATTTTTCTATTTGAATACTTTTTTTGGGTATAAGTACAATTACATGTGTTGTATGAATATATTAATGTAACCAGTTAGTATTGTTTTGAGTACAGGAGTGGTGCTTTATCGAGACTATTGGACAATTTAAATTCACAAGGGCACCTTTCTAGAATTGTTATTGATGAAGCTCATTGTGTAAGCCAGTGGGGTCATGACTTCCGTCCTGATTACAAGGTATTTCTATCTGACAGGAGACGTTCATGGTTAAATTAGATGACTTCTTAATGTAGGTTTTACTATCTATCAGAGCTTAGGTGTTCTAAAACAAAACTTCCCCAAGACACCAGTCCTGGCCTTGACTGCAACAGCAACTGCTAGGGTTAAGGAAGATGTCGTGCAAGCTTTAGCCCTTGAAAACTGCATTGTTTTCAAACAAAGTTTTAATCGTGCAAATCTGAGGTGCGTGCCTGTAAGGTATTGATGCAAGTTCTATTGTCGCAGACCATCTTAGTTTTAAGTTGGGCTTTGCAGGTACTACTTAAGACCCAAGACAAAGAAATGCGTTGAGGACATTGATTTATTTATCCGCACAAATCATTCTAAAGAATGTGGCATTATATATTGCCTTTCAAGAATGGATTGTGAAAAAGTGGCAGAAAAACTAAGGGTTATTTCTCGAAACTATAAGCTGTTTATTGTTTGTATGGATATTTAAGTCCTTAATTTTACACACTGTAGTAGCAGATTGAATTCTTGATTATTTAGCTATCCAGTGGATACATGTTTTGCTTATATTATTCTTTGATATTGCATCATATTACCTGGATATAGATTGGGAGCTCTATTTTTAGCCAGTCACATTCTCATGCTTGTTCTGACTTTTCCAAAAGAGGTATTCAAGGCCGTTCACGTTTGTTTTTGTCAATCTCGTCCCATCGTTGTTGAGGGTTTGGGCTCATTGGCTGTAGTTCCTATGTGGTATTGTCCCATGTTTGTTGAATTGGCTTTGATTGCCTCAATGTTTTGTCAAACTTCTCTTGGTTATGGCCTTATGGGTTTGAAGCAGCCTCTTCGCATTCCCAGAAGGCTAGGTGCCTAGGCCTGGCACAGTGGTAAGAGACGTTTTGCGAGTCACTAGGCTACAGGTTCAAAGTAGTCTCTCCGCATTCGTGGGGAAAGACTTGCCTCGGTTTATCTCTTCCCCATCCTCACTCATGTGGGAGCCTCCGGGTCTGCCCTTTTTTTGCCCTTAGTGTTTTCCAAAGTTGAAATTTGATACCAAACTTGAGCAAGTGAGCTAGGTATAGTGGGTTTCATTAGCTGGTTGTTCAGGATATTTGTCTTAGCTTTGCTACCAGTGTCATCTACGTAAGCATCCATTATGTGCTTGAGGATTTTCACATAGTTAACTTGATGTACTTATTTTGTCTAACATTGATTACTGGTTCACTGGTTGGCGTACAGATTTTGAACAGTGAACTAAATTTAATCATCCAATGAAAATTTGGCTTACCCTACTACTAATATTTGTTATGTTGTCATGTAGATAGATATTGACCTTTCCGCCGGCTATAACTTCTAAATATTTCCATCTTTTCCCCTTTGCCAGGACTGTGGGCACAAAGTATCACACTACCATGGTAGCATGGATCCTATGGATAGAACACATATACAGAAGCTTTGGAGCAAGGATAAGATCAACATAATCTGTGCTACAGTTGCATTTGGGATGGGTAACTTAATCTTTCAAACACCTGTGTATAACATCTATTATTGGGTGTTCCAATCTAATAGGACAAACTGTAGGTATCAATAAACCTGATGTTCGCTTTGTTATTCATCATTCACTGCCCAAGTCAATTGAAGGATATCATCAGGTATATCTCATAACTGAAGTTTCATGACATGAGCACAATGGAACTGTAAAGTCGAAGCTGTATGGTGGTTGATCTATTCTCATAGGAGTGTGGACGTGCGGGTAGAGATGGGCAACCTTCATCTTGTGTGCTATATTACCAGTATTCTGACTATGTAAGTCTACTTGTACCTTAATACCTTGTTGGCATCTTCTCACTATCTTTGTACTGTATCACAAACAAGTAATTTTCTTAACAAAATGTTCAGATTCGGGTCCGACATATGATTACACAAGGAGTTACGGAGCAAACAGGAGCACCACGTGATTTATCTTCACATGAGCAAGCACTGAAGACACATAAGGACAATCTCCTGAGGATGGTATCTAAAATTCTATATGCATGCAGCATGCATTTGTTTGTTGCTACGAAATATGGAAACCATGAAAAATAATATGCTATATCTTATATTTCTGCAGGTCAGTTACTGTGAAAATGACGTGGACTGCAGACGCCTACTTCAACTGATCCACTTTGGAGAGAAGTTTGACCCTTCGCTTTGTGCAAGAACATGTGATAATTGCTTGAAAGAGTCAGGATGGGTCGAAAAAGATGTTACCAACATTGCCAGGCAATTGGTAAGTGTACAGATGTGCCCCTTCCAAATGCATTGAGACATCTCTCTATGTGAACCTAAACTCTTGTTTTGTTGCTTCTTTAGGTTGAGCTAGTCACAAGGACAGGGCACTCACATTCATCTACTTACATTCTTGAAGTTTACAGAGGGTCTATGAGCCAAAATGTACGTGCCCAGATACCTAATCAAGATCATGTTCTGATCTTTTTAGTGCAGGATCTTGCCACCACCGGGTGCAACTATCATTGCAACACTAATATGTTAATGGTAACACAACTTATTACCCATAGGTCAAGAAGCAGCGTCATGATGCTTTAGCTCTTCATGGAGCTGGGAGGCATCTAGCTAAAGGTGAGGCAGCAAGGATAATGCGACATTTAGTAACTGAGGAAATACTTAATGAGGATGTGAAAAAGAGCGATATGTATGGATCAATATCATCTGTCCTCAAGGTAAAAAATACTTGATGTGCCTTGGTTTATTTCAAGACAAAACGTTTCTATTTATTTTTTGTTTCCAATCTTGATAGCAGGCATAGGTCTAACCTGATCTTTTAAGCAGGTAAATCATTTGAAAGCTAGTGGTCTTCTCTCTGGCAAGCACAACATCGTCCTGAAGTTAGTTTTCTACCTTTTACAACCACCAAACTTATCACATGATTTGAATGTGTTAGATGCATTTGTGTGTGGCTGTCATTGTATTGGGCCTAGGCCCACCTACTCTATTATTAATACATCACCCAACCCTGTTGAGGGTTAGGGTTTCAGTCTCTTTCATGGTATCGAGCTAGGTTCTCATCTCCTCTCCCCCACCCTCCCACCCTCAGCCGCTGGTTGGCTCTCCCACAGTCGTCGGCTTGTCGACATTGCCCCTACCCCCACCTCCCCTCGCCCTGCGTCCCGCCAGGCCCCCTGCTCCCCATGCCCGGTGCGCGCGACGGCCACCATGGCAGACAGCTCTTGGGCGACTGTGGCCGCCAGTGTCCACCCCGCCACCAGCGTCGCCACCTCACCTGTCTCCACCACCGAAGCGCACGCCACCAGTGTCGCGACCACTCCTTGCGCGTACGACGCCTTCTCAGTTGGCACGACCTCTTCTCGCGTGTGCGGCGCCTGGGGCTCGCCCGGCTTCGGCCACCTGGTGCTGGCCGCCGCCGCTACCCAATCCATCTCCAACCTCGCCACAACCGTCGTTCCCCCCTCCACGTTCGATCTGGACGTCGCTGGGACCCATGCCGACATGCTAAGCGCGTCCCCTGCATCTGCCCGCTCTTTGCCACCGTCGGTGGGTACTCTAGGGCCCATGCGCCCTCCAGGCTTCCTATGCTCCTCACGGTGTGCCGCCGACGCCCCCTACACAGCTCCTCGGCGTCCCCTCCACTGTTGTTGTCTTCCCGCAACACGACTCCACCTTCTCTAGCCTCGACAGCATGTCCTCCCTCGGCGTGGTCGTCGATGCGGGGCTGGTGCACGGCGAGCCCCCTACTGCCCCCCTTTCCCCTGCCTCGACAGCCCTCTACACCGCCTTTGCAGGCATGGGCGTGGACACCCATGTCCCTGCAGCCCCCATGCCCTCCCTGCCATGCCGGCGGTCCTCGCTGCCCCGTCTCCGGCACGGTCGTTGCTCTCCGGGCACCCCTTCATGTAGCTGGGCTCATCCATGGGGGCTCCTTCCCCATGTCCCCCTCAGTCGGTTATTCCGACGACACATCCTACAATGTCCCACCGCCCTCAACGCCTGCGGCTTCGCCCCTCCAATCGATTCCGGGGACCCCTACCTCTGCCGCAGTCCCTATGAGAGCCTTTGTCATGCCTGTCAACTCGTCTTCCCTTTCCTACCTCCTCGTCTAGGGCTGCTCAAGCCTTTGATCTTGTTCATTGTGATCTCTGGACATCTGTTTTCAGTCTCTGTGGTTACAAATACTATCTGGTAATCCTGGATGATTTCTCTCATTTTCTTTGGACTTTTTCTCTGTGGCAGTGCGGCTCAAGTCCGACACCTTTCACACTCTCACCCATTTCTACACCTAGGTCTCCAACCAGTTCCGTCACCCGGTTCGTGCCCTCTAGTGTGATAATGGCCGCCAGTTCGATAACTCCGCCTCTCGTTCCTTCTTTCTCTCTCACGGTGAAAGTTACGCCTCTCGTGTCCCTACACTTCCCCTCAGAACGGCCGGGCCAAATGAATTATTCGCACCACCACTAACATGATCCGCCTCCTCTTTCAGCCGTATCTTCTTGCCAGCTATTGGACAAAGGCCCTGAATACTGCTACCTATCTCCTTAACCGCCTTCCCTCCAAGACGGTGAGTCACCCCACTCCTAGTTCGCCCTGTATGGTACAACCCACTTTTATGTCCACCTTCGTGTCTTTGGCTGTGCCTGCTATCCCAACACTTCCGCCACTGCTCAACACAAGCTCTCTCCTCGCTCCACTCACTGTCTTTTCCTTGGTTACTCTCCTGACCACAAGGGGTACCGATGCCATGACCTCCTCACTCACCGCACCATCATCTCTCGTCATGTTGTTTTTGATGAGGAGGTTTTTCCCCTTGTTGACCCCTCCTCCCCACCCCCCGACGTCGATTTCCTTCTCGATGCTGATTGTGTCGATGCTCGTCTTCCGTTGCCCTATTTCACGCAACCCCGTGCGGCCTCGCCCGCGCCCCGCACGACCCTATCGATTCTGCCTGTGTCGGATGTGGCTCCACCGACTCCGCCTATGCCATGCGCAGCCCCGTCGCCGCCTCCGCCACATCGCGTGGACCCAACGTCCCCTGCGCTGCCAAGCATGGCCCCATTGTCGTTCGTTGAGGTAGCCTCTTAGCCGCGCTTCGCGGTCCTCGTTCACATCTACCAGCGATGTGGCCGGGTCGATGCCCCGGCTCCCTCTCGCGAGGAGCCGCCTGTATACCATTCGATTGCTCTCCATCGGGACCCCAAGCATGTCCACCCGATGGTTACTCGGCGTGCTGTTGGTGTCCTTCAACCTATCAAACGCCTAGTTCTCACGGTGCCCTCCTCTCTGGTGCTCCCCCCTGTGCCATCCTCTGTCCGTAGTGTGCTCGTCGACCCCACCTGGCGGCGCGCTATGGAGGAGTATGAGGCCTTACAGGCAAACCACATCTGGGACCTGTGCCACTCCCCTTCGGCGCAAATGTGGTCACCGGGAAATGGATCTTCAAGCACAAGCTAAAGACGGATGGCTCCTTGGATCGGTACAAGTCTCGCTAGGTCCTGTGGGGCTCCATCCAGCGTCTCAGGGTTGACTATGACGAGACTTTCAGCCCCGTGGTGAAGCCTGCTACCATCCGGACTGTTCTGACTCTGGCTCTGTCATGGTCCTGGCCAGTGCAACAGCTTGACGTCAAGAATGCCTTCCTCCATGGCACTCTGACGGAGACGGTGTACTACACTCAATCGGTCCTGGTCAGTGCAACAGCTTGATGTCAAGAATGCCTTACTCCATGGCTCACTCCGACATGGTCTGCAAGCTTAACCGGTCCTTATACGACCTCAAGCATGCGCCCTGGGCTTCGTATAGCCGCTTCGCCAGTCGCCACCTTCGTGCTCTCCCATGGTTTTGTCGAGGCCAAGGCGGATACCTCCCTGTTCGTCTTCCGTCGAGGCCTGGACACGACGTACCTCCTCTATGTCGACGACATTGTTCTCACGACCTCCTCCCTCGAGCTCTTGCGGCGCATCATCTCTTCCCTCAAGCAGGAATTTGCGCTTAAGGACTTGGGTGAGCTGCACCACTTCTTGGGGGTCACCGACTCACCGTGGAACACCAGTCCTAGCGCCTGTTTCTCCACCAGCGGTATTAAACCGTCGACATCCTCGAGCGCGCATGCATGATTGACTGCAAGCCCTGTGTGACTCTGGTGGACACCAAGGGCAAGGCTTCCTCCGACGATGGTGGCCCTCGGTTGTCGATCCCATAGGATACCTGAGTCTTGCCGAGGCGCTGCGGTACTCGTCTTCACCCGGCCCGACATTGCCTACGCCGTCTAGCAGGTATGCCTCCACATGCATACCCCGCGGGAGCCGCATCTCACCGCCATGAAGCGGATCCTGCGGTACCTCCGGGGCACCCTCGACTTCGGCCTCCTCCGCCACTCCTTGACCACTGACCTCGTCTACATCGACGCTGACTGGATCGGCTTCCCCGACACGCGTAGGTCCACTACAGGCTATGTCGTGTTCCTGGGCGACAACCTTGTCTCTTGGTACTCGAAGCGGCAACCAGTCGTCTCTCGCTCTAGTGCTGAGGCTGACCGCGCCGTGGCTAGCGGTGTGGCTCCGTCAGCTGCTCCAGGAGCTCCATAGTTCGCTGACATGGAGCACGCTGGGCTACTGTGATGTCAGCGTCGTATATCTCTCCATCAACCTCGTCTAACACCAGCGCACGAAGCATGTCGAGCTCGATCTCCACTTCATGCGTGAGCGTGTCGCCATTGGAGATGTGCGAGTTCATGTACCAACCACCTCTCAGTTCGCCGACGTCTTCACCAAGGGCCATCCCACGCCGGTGTTTGAGGAGTTTCGGTCCAGTCTCAACATCTATCATGGCTAGAGTTTTGACTGCGGGGGGTGTTAGATGTATTTGTGTGTGGCTGTCATTGTATTGGGCCAAGGCCCACCTACTCTATTATTAATACATCACCCAACCTTATTGAGAGAGTTAGGGTTTCAGTCTTTTCCAGAATGCAATATTATCTAAGACACATATGGATTTGCTTCTCTCCTCAAGTTGATAGACACATGTTTTTTAGAATGCTACCTTTTTTAATGAAAAGTAGGAAGTATTCCTCTGATCCTATAACCCTATATATTAATATACATGCATATAAAAGAGTGATTGTCACAGTAAGCTACATTTACATTAAAATTTGAATCTTTGTAAGGTCTACTGTTGGCATTGGATGTCAAGTAGTATGATGAAAGTTTATTTTGTTATTATATCTAAGATTGTGCTTAAAACTGGTAGGGGCATTTCACTTCTAGGAAAAGAAAAAAAAATCCTACTTTGACCTCTTTTTTTTATATCCTGGCTGGTTTAGGTTATCTGAGATACTGAGACCAGCTAGCTATCAGTTAGTTATACTTATGCACATTCTTTGCTCCATAAGTATTCTTTATCTTCCTATGTTGGCATTTTCAATTTGAGTTGTTGTCACCTGAATTTCAATACTTCATATTCTATAAATACCCCCCCCCCCCCCCTCAAACTAACATATTTCAAGTATGTTTGAACAATGAACAGTTGGTAGTTCTCTAAAAAAGTTTAAGGATCTTGCAGGTTTCCTGCTTCTGACAAGGCCTCCAAGATGAGGAATCTTGATGCCTCGTTGCTTCCGCAAACCAACAAGAATGTTCAGCAGCAAAGTGAAGTCGATGTGGTAAAGACCTGAACATGTATAAATTAGAGCAGATCCGAGGTGTCAGATCTTTATATGTTCTTTCTCCGTTCTAATATCTATTTTCTCGTTCTTGCAGAAGCTTGCATCAATGCTCTATGAAGCTTTACTTAGCCTTAGAGAACAGATAATGGAGGAGTGTAACGAAGGATTCAATGCGTATCACATATTCAAGTAAGTTGTTTGTTGCACCTTGTCATTCGTGGAATCACTCACTGTCTCCTGATAAGGGCGAGCTTTACATCTTCAGAACAGACACGTTGAAGGAAATGAGTATCCGAGTACCGAGAACAAAAGAAGAGCTTTTGGATATAAACGGCCTCGGCAAGTAATGCAACTACTCTGCCATTTTGAATGAATTCTCTATGCTGCTATCCTTTTGTTTTCGAAAAGTAACCTTTACCATTTGAGATGCAGCGGCAACTGCACTCATGTTTCACATGTTTTCTTTCAGGACAAAGGTCAAGAAGTACGGGGACCGCTTGCTTGCAACCATCGAGGACTTCCTCAGCAAACACCCAAATCCAAGGAGAAACAGCGGCGGAGGTGGCGGCGGCAACGAGCACTCCGATGCGGCAAAGAAGCGAAGGGGCTCCACCGCCATCTCTGCAGCGAGTTACGGCGACTATGACTTCGACGAACGCACGGGCCAGCAGTCCAAGAAGCGCGCGGCCAAGACGCGAACTGTCTCTGCCCACGGCCCCCGCTGCACGGACGCCGATCTCGATGGGCCTGAGGTGGTGGAGGTGGACGGCGAGCTGCGCAGCGTCCGGAAGCCCGTGGCGTATGGCAATGGCAGGGTTCTTCCCAAGTGGGCACCCCTCTAACTTATTCCAGGAATTTGGGTACGTCAAGTAGAGTAGAGTACCGCTAGGGAATAGGAATGTAGGCTTGCACATATGTAATCTCCCAGGTTGGCTCGTGCACATGCAGCGATGCAGTGATGTCAAGGGTTTTCTGTGATGCAGTTGTACATTGGAACTGTGGCGTCGAATGTACGTCCAGCTGGTACACGCGTCAAGGACATACGAGACCAGGAGCAAGAGTTCCGTTGCTTGCTTCCGTGGGCAGCATCGCGATCGCAGTGTCGGCCACCTGTTGCCCGAAACATCTTGGATGCAGGTACATCTTCGCACGCGTGTACCATCAAGCGACCAAACTTGAATTAACATCATCGCCATCATCATCCGATGGCTACTGTAGTAATGTATGCATGTATGCTGACGTTGGACTGACCTTAAACATTTCTCTTGCATCCAGTTGTCCTAGGCTGTATATAGGTCTAGCAAGTCTTAAGGGTCCGTTTGTTTCCTCGCGGGTATTCTGGATTATATAGTCTATTTTGTATAATCTTATGAGATGTTTATTTACATAAATCATTAGTGGATAAAAAGCCAAATAATAATCTAAAATAAACATCTAATGAGCAGCTTATGGAATATCATAATCTAGCATGTGTTTGTTTCGGAACGACGTGGGTTGGGTAAGAGTCGATCTATTTTTCTAAGTTGGGTCGAACCTGTTCTTTGTTTGGTTTCAGTGATAGGTTGAACCTTGTTTAATTATAGGGTTAAAGTGGGTTGGAGCTACACAATCTCTTGTTTGTTTCGTGATGAGGGATGAATGGGACATGGACCAAATATGGTCAGCTTTCTGGTCATATTACCACTCTCATGATAATATCTTCAATTCAATAAGATGGCAACATTCAAAATAAATGAAACCAACACTATTTTAATATTTGAGAAATCCATAAGCACAAGATATACATAAATTAAAGTCATTATTATCGAAGTCATAAATTTTTAGTGATGAGGTCACTGTTATATTTCAATCATAATTAAAGGAACATCCCAACAACATCAAGATGCATTTCAGTGAATTTGTAACATTTGCCGTGACTAGCAGGCTTGTCTAGGCGATGACGAGCACTGATCTTTACCTGTCCGAAGACAGCACTAGCAAGGCTCGTGAGTTGTGCCTACTAGAGAACACGCCGGAATCGGAGGACAGGCCAGCGGGGTACTGACGGTGGGAGGCGCAGTAAGCCGGTGGGAGAGTCTGACGGTGCTAACGGAGGCCAGCACGCTGGAGGGAAGGCCAGTGGGGGGCGCTAACGGAGGCCAGCACGCGGGAGGAAAGGCTAGTGGAGGACTGACGACGGGAGGTAGGCGAGGGATTAACATTGGAGGGTAGGTCGGCGGGTGTTCCTCGTCCAGCATGCTAACAGTGGCGGCACACCCTTGTGCTGGTCTTGAGTGGATAAGGCATGACCACATGAGTGGCGGGAGGGTGAAGAGGAAGTGAGTCGAAATGGTTCACTTGTTTTTAAGGAATTCCTAGACCCTACATTTTTAAGAAGTATTTCGACCCAGAATCAACCTAATCCGCGAGCCTTTTGAACCAAACACGGATTGTTGTGGGTTGAACTCGTTCCAATCCACATCAACCTGCTAACCAAACATACACAAAATATCTAGATTATATAATTCAATCTAATAATTTGTGTTGTTTGTCTCTTAACTTATTTAAGTTGGATTATATGTAATCTAGAGGGTAAACAAAACAGGGCTTACCTATCTTCTTTCCTGAAGGGTTCCAAAACACAGTACAGATGATGCGTCCGGGGATGATGCAGAAACACAATGCAGTACGAATTTCGGAGAAACAGATAGTTGCACCCGACTTCTTAAACACACGAGGTTAATCGAACAGCGTTCATAAGCAGCACAGCACATAACAACGTTCAATCTGATTCTCCTTTTTTTGAAACTTTTCAAAGACAATGTTATTCTTCACGTTTGAAGAAAGAACAGCGAGATCGCATGACCATCAGGAATCCGACCTAGTGAGTCAGAATCTCTAGGAAACACAACAACCAGGCCTTGATGTGGATGCATCGATGTTCGGCCTCGTTAGGGATTACTACATACACAATGATTCTCTCAAAAAAAAAAAAAACTATCAAGCGTTGCGAGAGCCACACCGCACTCGCCGCCGCCGCCGCCTGTTCTGTTTCCCCAGGACACCAATGGACGATACATCTCAACGTGTTTCATTCTAATCTGCACACGACTGGTGAGGATGGTCTCCGCTTTGTTTGCAGGAGCTACGAGAAGTCAGGGCCTTTCGATGCCCACCATTTGTTGCTGCGGGAGCGCACCCGCTGGAACCACCTGTCCCAAGACGAGTTCTCCGGGCCACTGGTGCTGTAAAAACAAGACCGAGAGACCACCGGTACTGTAAGGATTCTGCAGGGTATGGTAATGGCAGTGGTGGTTGAAAACAAGAAGAGGAACAGCACTTACACAGGAAGAAGCGGGTCAGGCTTCCCTTCCGTACTCGTGACCACTCTGTTTCGTTCACAAGGACAACCATACATCAACAACGAGAAGAAACAGCACGTGATGATGATGATGTGGAAAACACAACGCTACACGCTCAAAATCTGCTTACTCCTGGCACGCCGCGGACGCAGATTCCATGGTCTCAAGCTCGTCCAGCTCCTCCTGCATGGGTAAACAAAACACCAAGAGTATCTATTGAAATTAGCAGAACTTTGCCTTCACAGAAAACAACAACAACAACAACAACAACAACAACAACAACAACAACAACAAGGTAGCACTTTGTTGCCAAATACAAAAAAATATATGTTATTCCATAGCAGTCGCACAATGGATCATTCCACAGGGACTATGTACGATGTAGGTACTAGTTAGAGTTATGGTTTCCACTGCACCCTACATTCTGAAGGATACGGCCATACACTACAGATGGTACAGAACCGAAGATCAAGTTCCGCGCCTTCGAATCCAATCCAGTTTCTTTTGGTTTTGTAAAAAGACAGAAAGGGGCAGCGCAACAACAGACGAAAGCCAAACTACTGTGATTCTGTGTACTCCCATCTGTATCGAGTCACATAAATATTCAATATAACTTTCACCCAAATACCAGCTCCGGCCAGTCCGGTGAGATTTCACAGCACTAGTTCTACACTTAATACTACCAGGATGCAAAACCAGTTCATGCGGAAGTAAATCACGTGTCATGCTAATGTTTGGGACACAAAACGTAGGGTTCCAATCTATGTCTATATACCTAATATTAAAGAGGCAAAATTTCACCCCGCCCATTTTTTTTTCGTCCACCTTCCCCTAACTACCCGACAGTGAAGTGTTTCCTTCATATATGACGCTGACGCCGACTTATGATGCATATACTCATATTAGTTAGGACTCCATCTAGCGCTGATGAATACGAAGTCCGGTTCTAATACATATTGGCCCATGCCCTATGTATCTTGTATGTGAACTAGACTCATGACCCTTCCGTTTATACGAGTTAGAACAACCGACATCTAGCGACGATATTCCTACACTTATGGTGTTCCGTTGCGACGCATGGGCACGTTTGCTAGTAACAAAATAGTACTCCCTCCGTTCTTTTTTATTCGTCGCGTTTAAGTTCAAAAACAAACCAGCTGGCGCCAAATATTCGAGAAGGGAGGTAGTACAATGTACTATAGGGTTAGGGTTAGTGCACCTTCTTTAGCCAAAATAAAGTCAACCCAACGTGTGGGCAAACCTTGTTATAAAAAAAAGTGTGTTGCAGACCTCAAAAAACCATGTATGTAGTACACATTAAGTTAAATAGACCTTCAAAAGTCTAATCTCATATTCATCTATGATGAAGTGCTACCCTAAAACCAGCTTCAATTTACAACTCCATGTACTCTAGGGAAAAAAATCAAAGCCACCAAATTGATCCACTTCCTCGACTTGATCATCTCTTCAGTTTTTATTCAACTTTGTACTATGAACATATGATTAGTACCACTGCTTGCTAATTTTGACTCTCGACATCTAGGGCATTGTTGTAGTGCCAGCTCTGCTTGATCTTATCCTTAGCTATATTTAAGTCTGTGTACTACATACATGACTTTTTGATGTTTTTTTTTAAAAAAAACTGGCACATGATAAATTCGGATGTCCCGTGTCCTCTAAAAATCTCTAAACAAGTAACGCAAATAGTCAGCACCAAGTATTGATCATTAATATTCCTTTTAAACTCAAACGATCAGTTGATTAGAGTAATGTTTTTTTAGATTAGTGTTCTGCTCATCTTGTGCAAAGAAACAGCAGATATTCAAAAGTATCTAACCACCGCATATCTCTAGACGCCAGACTGATCAAAGAACATGATGGGAAATCAAAACCACCACCCTACAAGACGAAGCCTCGCTAACAAGTTCCAGATGGCCCTCCACATCCAGAAGAAAAGGCCCTGTGTTTCTGTAGACAGAGTGACAGCAGATAGGTGCAAATGGCGAGTACTGGCAATTTCTTTCAAATGTTTCCTTTCCAATCGAGTTACTCTGGTGCAGTGAGGATCGATAAGAACAGTTTTTTTTCTAAGCATTTCCGCTTGCTGATCTTGTATCATCGCACATGCATATCAAGCATTTTCTAATGCATATCTTGCTGACTTTTTTTTTTGTGGTAGCTTCACAATCGGCTTCCTGCACTTCATACAGTAAAGATATATATAGGTGAATAAAGTGTTTTGCCTCCACCGCTACCTGGGTCGTCCTCCATTTACAGTTTCCCACTGCAGCACTAGACAGCAAGCCAGCAAGGTATTCCCCTCCTTCTGCTTGCTTGCATAGAGGCACAAAAAAAAACGCATAACAAATCGAGCAGCAATATACGATGCGCGGGACACGGCACGAACGGGGCACCGGATTCGATGCTTAGAATCGCGCAGCTTGATACGCGGCAGGCAAGATCTGGATCGCGCCTGGCTGTGGCAGCAGCAGGTTGACTCTACTACGGACGAGCTAGGAAGGAGTCGACCGCGGTTGCCGTTGATCGAGCAAAGGTGCGAGGGAGAGGAGGGCGGGGAGGGGAGGGGAGCAAGCTGAGCGCAGTAGTAACCTGGAGGGACTGGAGCTCCTGGTCGAGGCGGGCGATGGCGGCGGAGAGGCGATGCTTGCCGACGTAGCCGACGTTCCTGGCGAGCGGCGGCGGCGGGCGCGGCTGCTGCTGCTGCTGCGGGCCGGAGTACGGCCTCTGGGCCTGGTGCCGCCGCTGCTGCGGCGGGCCCTGGCCCCGGTGGCGGCCCTCGTCGTCGCCCTCCTCTTCCTCCGCCTCCTCGCCGTCGTTGTCCGCCTCGTGGTCGTCGCCCCGCTGCCGGCGGTCCTCCACTCCGTTGGCTTGCCCCCTCATCCCGCCGTCCTCCGGGAGCGGGTTGTGGTCGGCAACGGCAAGTGGACGGACGGAACGGAAGGAACGATGGGTGGGTGGGTGGATCTGCGTGCGAGTAGCTGGGTATAGTAGAGAGAGGCGGGAGTGGCCGAGTGGGTTCTGTCGTGCCGTGCAGTGCTGCCCGTTTTACTGGGAGTCAATCAACTAACCCAGCCAAGCAGCCAGGGAAGGGAAAGGGAGGCTGGGAGCAGCGCGCGGTGCGACGGTGATGGCGACGCCGACGGCGCGCGGGTGGGTGGGTGAGTGGGTCAATGGCTGGCTGGTGCCTGGTACCAGATAGATACAGAGAAAGAGATGGATAGGAGCGGCCGAGCGGGAAGGGATGGGGGCCCGTTTGACCGGTCAACGTTGCGCGGCAGCAGCGGTCGGTCAGTCAATTTGTCGGAAAAAATTTGTTGCAGCCCGGCTGCAAACGATGATGTTTGCAGCCCCTCACAAAAAGGAAGATAGAGCCCACCTGCAGGTCCACCAGGTAACGTTTTAGTTGTCTTATTAACCTGCAGGTGGGCCCTATCTTCTTTTCTATGAGGGACTGCAAACATCCTGGTTTGCAGCCCGGCTGCAGCAAATTTTTTTCCCAATTCGGAAAAAATTTGTTGCAGCCCGGCTGCAAACGATGATGTTTGCAGCCCCTCACAAAAAGGAAGATAGAGCCCACCTGCAGGTCCACCAGGTAACGTTTTAGTTGTCTTATTAACCTGCAGGTGGGCCCTATCTTCTTTTCTATGAGGGACTGCAAACATCCTGGTTTGCAGCCCGGCTGCAGCAAATTTTTTTCCCAATTTGTCACCGAGTGCAGCGGCAGGCCCGCAGCGGCCCCAGCAGGCAGCAGGCAACAGTCTGTCGTTTTTTACCCGAGCCACCTGGTCGTAGTAGATACCCTCGTTTCATACGAAACAAAAAATAAATAAAAAAATTGTAAGGGCCTCTGCTCTTAATTCATGTGGTTTAGTGGGATTGAAAGAGTTTAAATCTTAAATAAGTTAAAATATTTTTATAATATTTTTTCTAATCTCTTCTAAGGGGGTGTTTGGTTTGCCCCTGCTAAAATTTAGCCATTATCACATCGAATATTTGAACCTTCGTTGGGGGTATTAGATGTAGTCGGATTATAAAACTAATTTCTCAGCCGAAGATTAAAAAGTGAGACGAATCTAGTACAGTTGGTTGGGTCTATATTTCATACTCCTATTTGAAAGTCAAACGCTTGATGTGACCCGGGCTAAACTTTAGTCCACAGAACCAAACACCCCCTAATCCACATAGCCTAGAAAAGCAAAAAAAACAAGCCTAAGGCCTACTAGGTAACAACAAATGCTGGTGACAATTGAATACTACATGACACTTACATGGACTGCCCTGCCACAGCTACTACAGCTGTTCGAATTGCTGCAGGTACAATATATAGAAACAAAATACTATATAAGCCGCAGTCAAATTAAAACTACAGCAAGTCGCAGAAGCGAACAATATATTTCGGGGTCAGATAAACACCCTTGGGTTTGGTTTGGTTATATGAATACTATTGGGTACGTCGTAACAATCGAGTGCTGCCACTATTTGAAAGCCAAGGGCAAAACAATCTTTTTGAGAGAGAGAAAATACTTCAAGAAAATCAGAAAAAATTAGAAAAAAATTAGAAACACAATGAACTGTTTCTCTTCAAGCTCTCTGCATCTTGCGCCACTGGAAAATGAATTTCAGCTAACACGATTAGTCTACCACTGGAAACATTTGTCACAACAGACATGATTAGTCTACTGTAGGAAACATTGTCACAACCAGGATCACATATTTTAATTAGAGGACGAATATTGCAAAAAAAAAAAAGCACCGACATATTTCAAATTTCCGAATGATGCGCAAAGGCTATAACATTCTACCAAACAGAACATCACCCTGTACCTGTACTTCCCGCCGGGTCCCACTGCCCAGCTGTTGCGGCGGTATACATGTTGATGGCCTTACATTACAATACACAGCAGCAGAAGGGTACAGCTAGATGGATGATCAGATCAGTAGCTCATTGGACAGGTACAGCTAGATGGATGATGTACCAGGAGTGAAGGAGGGCTCGAAAACCCTAAGGGGGTGTTTGGGAACAAAGTTTTTCTGCAGTTTTGGAAGAATACTGCAGTATTCTCAAATACTGCAGTATTATATACATAATGGTGTTTGGCAAGCTGGGTAAAATCTCTGTTTTCAAAACTGAAGTATTGCAAATACTATAGTTGTTTTAAGGCATTCTAAACTTAGCTCTGGACCTCAGTTTTCAAAACTGCGGTATTATAAACTACGGTATTGTCATAACTAAAGTATAGTATAGTATTTCAAAAACTGTAGTTTTCAAAAACTTTGTTCCCAAACAGGGCCTAAACTGATTATCGTGTCTTGCAAGTGAAAGGTTTACAGAGTTCATGAGGCGATATACATGAACGAAGTTCAGAAACTGATGCAGATACAGTGAGTTTTTTTTCGACTAACCTAAGCCTCTAGATTTCTTGTCGAGGATAAATAGCACCACCACATCCGGCTGATGTAAAATTTCTGGTGATCCAGACTGCAGCTGGCTGTGCACGCAAGTGAGAATCCCATTCACATTTCTCTGGCTATAAACAACTACACGCCGATGTGCCCAGGAATCCTTCAAAATTTATCCGAAATTATTCAGGTCTTCTGAATGACTCTAAGCTTTGCGCTTCTGCACCTCTGGTTTAGTTTTTCCTCCTCTTGCGAGGGGGTTATTGGTCTTTTTGTGAGGACGGTTCCATTCCTTCCTTGCACTCTCTGGCCAGACCATGGTTCATCTCCGTCTTCGATATCAGTGAGTGCCTGGTCGTCTTTGTCGTCTTCTTCATTTGCTTCACCCCCATGGATGAGCTCCAAGAAAGTTTTCTTCACAATTCTATCCTCCAGACTGTGGAATGAGATTACAGCAAGCCGACCACCTGTCGCCAGACAGTCAAAGCATGAATGGAGTGAATCTTCTAGAACCCGGAGCTCATCATTGACTGCAATCCTGAGGGCCTGAAACACTCTTGTTGAAGTCTTGATCCAGCCCTGCCGCCCTGAAGTTAATCAACTATCAAATGTCTTGCAAAATTATCTTCGTTTTGCTTCTTTGGAAATATGGTCTACAATATGCTATTTGCTACATACATACCCTTTGTCCCAAATTATAGGTCATTCTAACTTTTTTAGAGTCAAGGCATCTCGATTTTGACCAAACTTACATAATAAAAATAATAACATTTATGATACCAAATAAGTATTGTTAGATTTTCATTACTTAATTGATTATATTTTTATAGTATACATATTTGATGTCATAAATCTTTATAATTCTCTCTGTAATTTTGGTTAAATCTGAAATGCTTTGACTGTCCAAGAAAATTAGAATGACTTATAATTAGAGTTGGAGAGAGTTCATTCCAAATTGTAATTCGTATGGCTTTTCTAATACATAGCTCACACTATGTATCTAGGCACACTATATCTAAGTGCATAGCAAAGGCTATGTATCGGGAAAAGCCAGAATGAATTACAATCTAAAACAGACGGAGTAAATAAAAATACTTGAGGAATTGCATGTAGAAAGGAGAAACACTGAAATGAAAACACCACAAGATGTTTCCAGAAATCGTTATTATTTTAAAAATTCACTGAATTTGGCATTAAAAACTGAAAGGAACAAACCTCTGCATAGCATTGACAGTAAGAAATATAATACCTTCAGGGCAATACTGTAGAAAGATCACACATACCGCTTGATATGGTACACATCCTTTGGATTAGTTTGACAAGATCCCCAGTAGAGTGTAAACCGCCCACAGACCGGGCTTTAACAATTTGCTTCTGGACGGATTGCCAGTTGCTTTCCTCCCCATATTCACGCAGGATACGCCCAAGTTCAAGCTCCGGCCAAGAATTCAAAATGTCCTCTGCTCTTAAAGTTGCCTGTCTATCATGTATAGGTAAGAGTGGTACAACTTGAAAACAAAACCAAAGTTTATCTGAACTGTTTGAACATAACAACTGATCAGTGACTTCAAACATGAATTTATGCTTCTAGATAACTGGGTGGAAAGGTATGGGTTTGGATTTGCTCCAGGTAGTGGCTATGGTACAGAATTGGTTAATTTTGTGCCAGGCAGAGAATAAAGAGTCGTTTAAAGATAAGGATCTCAGGAAACTGACAGATTCGGTGTTGTGGTTTAATCTGTCTTTTGACTTCAGTGAAAGGACTGGGGCATGGCCCTAAAACTCTAAAAACACTTCCAAGACAAACTTTCATAGTAGAATGAAGATTAGACTGAAAAGACAAGTGACACTGACCTTAGGGTCCATGCGCATATCAAGAGGACCATCCTGGAGTACACTGAATCCCCTATTAGATTTATTCACCTGATGGAAGTAATATCAAGATGAAATGTGAATCAGCAGATGGGAAATGCAGAAGCCTTGCAATCACTTTTCGTATCTTTAATTTGACGACTGACCTGCATGGATGACATGCCAAGGTCAATGAGGATACCATCAACTCCAGAAGATCCAACCACTAGACTCTCATCGACGCTACTGAGAACTTGCTTGATGTACTTGAAGTTCTTGACATGAGTGTAGGCACGCAGCGTCCCAAGCAAGGCATCGTCTTCCCCTCCATTCGCTTCCCTTTCCCTACCAGCAAGGAAGGCCTCAATGTGCCCATGGCCAATCCCCAGAGCGGAGGGGTCGACGTCCATGCCAATGTACAACTCCAACTCCGGGTGCGCCTCCATCATCTACACCACAAAGCTCGAGAGTCATTTCGTCAAACAGCAAGCGGGCAAGAGCACTCAACAACATCGCATCGAAGACGTCGTGGGCAGTAGTATCAGAGACCACACTGCAACCGAACAAAAGCAATGGAGCACGAGAGGGAGCGAGTGGATACGCACGGCGAGGGAGTGTCCTGCGGCGCCGAGGGTGCAGTCGACGAAGGAGCGGAGCGGGCGGGGCCTGCGGAAGGCGGCGAGGACCTCGCCAAGCAAGACGGGGATATGGTGCTCGTGGGCGCGCCGACCGTACAGGTCGGCATCGAAGGCAGCTGCGGAACGGGTGCGCCGCTTGAGATGCTCCTCCAGCGCCCGCCTATGCTGCCGCTCGCCGCCCTTGCCCGCCTTCGCCTTGGGCTTGGTTTTCCCCGTGGCCTTGCACGAGACCGCGTCATGCTTTCCGTGGCAGTGCGGGGTCGCGACGGCAACACCGGCGGCGAGAGGACGCGCTTGGAGGTGGAAGGAGAAGAGGCGTCGGGCCGCCGCCATTACCGCCGTGGCCGAAGCGAGCGCGGCGTGAGGCGTGGATAAACACGCGCAGGGACCGGGAGCGCGGCAGGGTGGCCGTGCGCTGTCCGATGCAGAACGGATGGTCCGGATAGCCGGATAGGCACAAGTGTACACAGTAGATTGTACAGTGTACACGGGTCCGGGCACTATAGATGTCCAATAAGCACGAGACCCGCGAGATCGGCACGAAGTCCGGCACGAATAAGCGGGCCATGCTCGGACAGGAAACTAAGCACGATAGGCTAGCCCGGCACGACCCGTTTACCCCTAAGCCTGTTAAGTCTGTTTTTTGCACTAAAATGTGTTTACCAGTCCGCTTAGCCCGTTTTTTGGCCCGTTTTTTTCGTGCTAAACGGATCGGCACGGCCAGGTCCGGCCCGTTTAGGCCCGCTGCGGCCCGATCTCGTACAGGAAAACGAGCCCACAGCCTTAAATGGCCCGGCCTGGTTTTCTAATCGTGCCTGGCGGGCCGGGCGACCCGTTTGGCCATCTCTGCCTGGCACTTAATCGTCGGTTTGAGCTATAGGGAAAAAAAACTGCATACATTTGTTTCAAAGGGAAAAAGGAGAGAGATGCATAAACACACTATCCCAACTACTATGTCTTTGATATTATAAATTTATTATTTTTCTATAAAGTTGACAAAACATAAAATATTTGACATTAACTAACTAAGAGTTTCTTGTGTTTCAGAGTAGATGAAGTAACGATTTATTCAGTGTCTATTGTTTTCATTTAATTACCGATACATTCAAAAATAAGATTGTCATTGTGAATAGACATTAGGTATGTAAAGTACCGAAAAAGAGATTTCGGGAGAGTGAGTCGAAGGCTAGCAGCGTTGAACCTAGAGACGAGGAACTAACACACGAGCAATTTTAGAGAGATTCGGGATGTAGTGTGAGTAAATACTCTACGTCCTCTTGCTACTCATTGATTGAAGAAGATTACAAACTCATAATTCAATGCAACATCACAACCTCCTTAGCTCTCCTTTGTCTTTCTGTTCTAGCGGGAGTTCAAGCCCATTAATCATAGTCCACCTTTATGTCTACCCACTTTGCGTAGAGTGAACCCTTGTGTGTTTGGTGCCAGATATTGGATCTTCCTATATGTTACTCTACTCCACTCTTTTATAGAGTCAGGAAGGAGAGAGGTTATATTAGTTGGACCTTATATCCCTTCAGCTAAGACTCCATAACCTGATTTTATCCTATTTGTGCAGTCGCACATTGAACCATGCTTTCGTTCATGGCACACTATCGAAGGAATTTTATTCTTCTTGTCATCCTTCATCTTATATGACTTGTCATTCCTTTTTAATCACTATTGGAGTCATCTTTCTTGCCTTTGTACCTGTTTTCCTTAGGTTTAGGGCATTAGAGAGCTATATGGTCAAGTTCACCATAATTGTAGCAGTCCATTTTAAAGGTGCCCTTCCACTCGCTACATGTGAAAACTTCTTATTCTTTAAGCCAAACTTGATGTACTTCTCAATGAGCTTTTGAGCATTTTTATTTTTTCTCACCATGAGAGCTAGCTTCACATCAGCACCTTCTACTTCACTTAAGTTATCAAGGTCTTGATTTTTTTTCCTTTACTCTTTTCTCTTGATTGGCCTTAAAAGCCAAATCTTTATTCTTGTTGGAAGAAGAGCCATCATGTGGAGCGATTTACACGTACATCACCTGAGCATTGATATTTCCCAACATTTTGATTTGACGTTGTAGTGGAGAGATGAAAGTCGCCTAGAAGGGGGGGTGAATAGGCAAATCTGAAATTTATAAACTTTAAACACAACTACAAGCCGGGGTTAGCGTTAGAAATATAATCGAGTCCGAAAGAGAGGATGAAAAACAAATCACAAACAAATGAAAGCGGATGACACGGTGATTTGTTTTACCGAGGTTCGGTTCTTGCAAACCTACTCCCCATTGAGGTGGTCACAAAGACCGAGTCTCTTTCAACCCTTTCCCTCTCTCAAACGGTCACTTAGATCGAGTGAGCTTTTCTCCTCAAACAATTGGGACACTTAGTCCCCACAAGGACCACCACACAATTGATGTCTCTTGCCTTGATTACAAATGACTTAGGAACAAGAAATGGGAAGAAGAAAAGTGATCCAAGCGCAAGAGCTCAAAGAACACGGACAAAATTCTCTCTTCTAGTCACTAATTGCTTTGAGTGGAATTGGGACTTGGAGAGGCTTTGATTCAATCTAATTGTCTTGTATTGAATGCACTAGCTCTTGTATTGAATGTGTTGGTTGAAAACTTGGATTCCTTGAAGTGTGGTGGTTGGGGGGTATTTATAGCCCCAACCACCAAAGTGGCCGTTGGGAGGGGTTGCTGTCGATGGACGCACCGGACAGTCCGATGCGCCACCGGACACTGTCCGGTGCGCCAGCCACGTCACCCAACCGTTAGGGTTCAACCGTTGGAGCTCTGACAGGTGGGGCCACCGGACAGTCCGGTGGTGCACCGGACAGTCACTGTTCACTGTCCGGTGCGCCTTATGGCGCCTGCTTTGACTCTACGCACGCTGTCCGCGCACTGTAGCTTCACTATTCACTTTTGCAGACGACCGTTGGTGAAAGGGAAATAGGCTCACACCTTTTCCTAAATGATTTTGGTGGTTGAATTGCCCAACACAAATAATTGGACTAACTAGTTTGCTCTAGGTTATGAGTTCTACAGGTCCCAAAGGTTCAACACAAACCAATAAAAAGTCCAAGAAAGGGTTCAAATAAAAAGAGCAAAATACAACCGAAGGCTGCCCTGGTCTGGCGCACCAGACTGTCCGGTGCGCCACCGGACAGTGTCCGGTGCACCACCGGACAGTGTCCGATGCACCAGGGAGATCAACTCCGAACTTGTCACCTTCGAGAATTTGGGAAGCCACCCCGCTATAATTCATCGGATTGTCCGGTGTAGCACCGGACTGTCCGGTATGCCAAGCGGAGTAACGACTACAGCGCCAACGGTCGTCTGCAAAAGTGTACAGTGCGTGAACAATGCGCGGACAGCGCGTGCAGAAGTCAGAGCAGGCGCAGATGGCGCACCGGACAGTGAACAGGACCTGTCCGGTGCACCACCGGACTGTCCGGTGGCCCACATGTCAGAAGCTCCAACGGTCGAACCCTAATGGTTGGGTGACGTGGTTGGCGCACCGGACAGTGTCCGGTGGCGCACCGTACTGTCCGGTGCGCCATACGACAGCAGCCTTCCCCAACGACATTTTTGGTGGTTAGGGCTATAAATACCCCCCCAACCACCACACTTCAACGAATCCAAGTTTTCAGCCATCAAAACTCATACAAGAGCTATAGACTTCATTCCAAGACACAAACAAAGAGATCAAATCCTCTCCCAAGTCCGGAATCACTCTAAACAAATTAGTGACTTGAGAGAGAGACTTTTGTGTTCTTTTGAGCTCTTGCGCTTGGATTGCTTTTCTTCTTCCTCTATTCTTGTTTCCAAATCACTTGTAATCAAAGCAAGAGACACCAAGTTGTGGTGGTCCTTGTAGTGGACTAAGTGTCCCATTTGATTGAAGAGAAAGGCTCACTCAGTCTAAGTGACTGTTTGAGAGAGGGAAAGGGTTGAAAGAGACCTGGTCTTTGTGACCACCTCAATGGGGAGTAGTTTTGCAAGAACCGAACCTCGGTAAAACAAATCACTGTGTTCATACGCTCTTATTTGCTTGTGATTTGTTTTCGCCCTCTCTTTCGGACTCGATTATATTTCTAACGCTAACCCCGGCTTGTAGTTGTGCTTAAACTTTATAAATTTCAGATTTGCTTATTCACCCCCCTCTAGGCGACTTTCAATTGGTATCAGAACCCGGTACTTCATTAAGAGCCTAACCGCTCGAAATGATGTCGGGAACTCACGCCAAGAAGGAGATGGTGACCGGTGAGAAGCCCGCCACAAGCCACGGGAAGGCTCCATCGGGGAAGTCCGGCAACAAGAAAAGGGAGGAATCACCTCCCCGCGTCAAGTCGCACTGGAGTGGCGACAAAAAGAAGAAAATGAAGAAAGTGGTCTACTACGAGACCGATTCTTCGTCGCCCTCCACCTCCGGCTCCGACACGTCTTCCATCACTTCTAAGCGCCATGAGCGCAAGAAGTTTAGTAAGATCCCATTACACTATCCTCATATTTCCAAACGCACCCCTTTACTTTCCGTCCCACTAGGCAAACCACCGGTTTTTGACGGTGAAGATTATTGTATGTGGAGTGATAAAATGAGGCACCATCTAACTTCACTCCACGCTAGCATTTGGGACATTATTGAGTTTGGTGCGCAGGAACCATTCGTGGGGGATGAAGGCTATGACTCAGACAAGGTAGCCCAAATCCGGCACTTCAACTCCCAAGCCACTACTATACTCCTCGCCTCTCTAAGTCAAGAGGAGTATAATAAGGTGCAAGGGTTGAAGAGTGCCAAAGAGATTTGGGACGTGCTCAAGACCACGCACGAAGGAGACGAGGTGACCAAGATCACCAAGAGGGAAACGATCGAGGGGGAGCTCGATCGCTTCATGCTTCATCAAGGGGAAGAGCCACAAGCGATGTACAACCGGCTCAAGACCTTGGTGAACCAAGTGCACAACCTCGGGAACACAAAGTGGGATGACCATGAAATGGTCAAGGTTATTCTTAGATCACTCATTTTTCTTAACCCTACTCAAGTTCAATTAATTCGTGGTGATCCAAGATATAAACTAATGTCTCCCGAGGAAGTGATAGGAAAATTTGTGAGCTTTAAATTGATGATCAAAGGCTCCAAGAAAATCATCGAGCAAGGCACCACCTCTACATCCGAGGTGCAACACGTCGCCTTCAAGGCGACAGAGGAGAAGAAGGAAGAGTCTACGTCATGTAGGCTTCCCATCGACGCCTCTAAGCTCGACAATGAGGAGATGACTTTAATCATCAAAAGCTTTCGCCAAATCCTCAAGCAAAGGAGGGGAAGGACTACAAGCTTCGCTCCAAGAAAGTTTGCTACAAGTGTGGTAAGCCCGGTCATTTCATTGCTAAATGTCCATTATCAAGTGAAAGTGACAAGGGCGACGACAAGAATGGGAGAAGGAAGGAGAAGAAGAGGTACTACAAGAAGAAGGGCGGCGATGCCCATGTTTGCCGGGAGTGGGACTCCGACGAGAGCTCCACCGACTCCTCCTCCGACGAGGACGCCGCAAACATCGTCGTCAACAAGGGTCTTCTCTTCCCCAACGTAGGCCACAAGTGCCTCATGGCAAGGGACGACAAAAAGAAGGTAAAATCTAGAGCCTCCACTAAATATGCTACATCTAGTGATGATGAGGATAATTTATTTGCCCTTTTTGCCAACCTAAACATGCAACAAAAGGAAAAATTAAATGAATTGACTATTCATGAGAAGGATGAACTCTTGGATAGCCAAGAGGACTTCCTAATTAAGGAAAATAAGAAGCATGTTACGGTTAAGAATGCTTATGCTCAGGAGATAGAAAACTGTGAAAAATTGACTAGTGAGCTTAGCACTTACCATGATATCATTGAAAGCTCTCTTGTGGTTTTGGTGTTTGGATGACAACTCAATTAAAGGACTAACAAGTGTGTTAAGTGTTGAACAGGTGCTTAGTGTAAAGCTGACAGGGTTCAACACAAGTGAACAAATGTGATGGTCCAAGAACTGGATTATGGATACATGATGGACATCACAAGTAAGATGGACATTGCAAAAGTGATACTCGGGTAAGTAGCTCGGAGACAACTGATCAAGCCAAGGACTGAGGCAAGAAGAGCTTCGAGGTACCAAGTGCACGGGAGAAGGTCAAGGAGACTGAGGAACCCAAAGCCAAGGGTGAAGAAGAAGGCTTGCAAAGTCAAGGGTGATCGAGTTGAGAACAGCTACGACACATCAAGGATCACTACATAAGGACGTGACTTACAACCAATGAGGTAAAAGCTACAGTCATGTGGTGTAAGTCATAAGGCTCAAGATCAAGCTCTAAGAAGGAGATCAAGGTCACTAGAAGGAGAACAAGTGTCAAAACCAGAACTGGAAGCAGCCCAAAAGAGCTAAGTTCATGTCGATCTTTAGTTTGGGTTGTTCCTATGTTTGGAGATGTTCTATGTGACCTTTGCAGGATGTTGGAGCTAAGAAATGTCAATCTAGATCAAGTCAAGCCAACTTGATGATTTATGAGTCCAACATCAAAGCTCAAGCATGTGGAATGCTATAGATTTAATGGTTAAGAGAAGGTATGTTTCTATACTTAGTACATTGGTTTTGTGGACTAATATACTTGTCTAAGTGTTAGAAACAGAAAGAAGAAGAAAAGAAGAGAGGTGCAAAGGGCTTGGCTATGTACAGCCAAGGCAGCTCAGTCTGGCACACCGGACTGTCCGGTGGTGCACCGGACAGTGTCCGGTGCGCCAGGCTGAACTCCAGTGAACAGGCCGCTCTCGGGAGAAGTCTGGCGACGATCGGCTATAATTCACCGGACTGTCCGGTGTACACCGGACTGTCCGGTGAGCCAACGGTCGGCTTGGGCAACGGTCGGCCGCGCAATCCGCGCGTGACACGTGGACGAGCCAACGGTCGAATGGGGGCACCGGACTGTCCGGTGTGCATCGGACATGTCCGGTGCGCCAACGGCTCCAAGACTGCCAACGGTCGGCTTCGCCATAGAAGGAAAGAAATCGGGCACCGGACAGTGTCCGGTGTGCACCGGACTGTCCGGTGCGCCACCCGACAGAAGACAAGATTTGCCTTCCTGGTTTGCTTCCAACGGCTCCTAGGCCCCTTGTGCCTATAAAAGGGACCCCTAGGCGCCTCAAGCAATACACAAGTGCAGCCAACAAGTGTAGACATCACTCGAATCAATTCTCACTCTCCCTCGTGTGTGTAACTCTATAGTTTGTGTAGAAGGCACAGCTATAAGCCTTTAGAGAGAGGAGAAGTGCTGCTTAGAGCTAGAGCAAGGTCTTGAGCGTATCGTTACTCTACCGGAGTGCTGCCAAGAAGTTTGTAAGCAGCCGCGGTTCTGTTGTAACCCCACTCAATAGTGAAAGGCTCTATCTGTCATATTGACAGATCTGAGCAAACGGAGGAAGGAGTTGAAATAGACTCCAAGCCCAGGTGTGGCTAACTCCAACGAGGACTAGGCAAGCATTTCAGGCTTGGCCGAACCTCGGGATAAACCCTTGCGTCTGTGTGCTCTGTTCTATCCTGACTCTCTGCCTTACTCGTTTTTATATCTGCACTTCAATACTTATCTGTGTTATAAGCTTGATTTGAAGTGCAGGACATATTGAGACAGGATCTTCCATTCCGCTGCGACCTACTCGAAGAGTCTTCTCATTCCACTGCGTACTAAGTCTTCGAGTAGAGTAAGAAGTTAAGTTTTAAAGTAATAAGTTTTATTCGCCTATTCACCCCCCCCTCTAGGCGACATCCAGATCCTGTTCCCGGGTCAAAGGGAACTTTCAATTGGTATCAGAGCTAGGCCTCTCCAGTGTGGGCTTAGCCGTCCGGAGATAACGATGTCGTCACAAGAGGTAACTGTAGAACTTCTTTCAGGCGATGGCTCTAATTACAAATCTTGGTCTGTCTCTATTTATAATGCTTTCATGAGTGTTGATTCTGATTTGAGACAGATCTTTAGGAGAAGTATTTTCCATCTGATATTAGTAAAAATCCCTCTAATGATGAACTAAGATGTTTTTCTCTCAATCACCGTGCTTGTAGCATCTTAGTTGATTCTCTTTCTAGAGGTGCTTATTTTGCCATCATGAGTAGTGATAATGATTTAATTGTTGATGCTCATGATTTATGGAATAGAATTAAAGTAAAATATTTTGTGGCAAATTGTACTACTTCTACTCCCTATATTGCTTGTGATGCTAACCATTCAAAGGGAGAAGATCAAGAACGATGGACACCCAACGATGAATCTACCTCGTCGATAGGTTTGGTCTCCACTAATAATAAATGTTTTATTGCTAACAATGACGGTGGAGACAAAAGCCATGATGAGGAGGAATATGAGGATGATAGCGAGGATGAATCTTCATCATCACAAGGTACTTTTTCCTATATTGCTTCCACTGACATTAATGACAGGGAAAATGAGACCGATGATGTGGAAGAAGAGGAGATTCGCCGTTTCTACAACCATCTCAACAAAGCGGACAAAGCTCTCTTGGTTAAGTTGTTGAGAAGGAACAAGGAACAAGGCGAGACGCTTCTCAGGCTAGAAGAGACTCTCATCAAAACAAACAACAGCCTGGAGAAGATGACCAAAGAACATGAGGAGCTGAGGTGCTCTCATGATGTCTTGGTCCAACGGTATGATTCAATGTTAATTGAGCAAAGTAATAATTATGACGCTCTATCTAATGTTGCTCAACTTAAAACTGAAAATTCTATGCTTAGAAGTCAAGTAGAAACAATGAATTTAGAAAAGCTTGCTCTTAGTGAAAAGTATGATATGTTGTCATACTCTCATAGTAAATTAGTTGATGACCATATCATGCTTAATGTTGCTCATGAGGTTGTAATTTCAAACTTAAATTCATGTGAACCTCATTCTCGCACGTGTGCGCATTTAGATTGTATATCATCATGTGCTAACCCCTGTTGCTCAAAAGAAAGCCAATCATTGATTGAGCAACAAGTTTTAGGGTCACAAAAGAAATTCTGTGGGAATAAGAAGCAACGACAACTGAGGAGAAGACGCTTAGCTCAACTCTCTCAAGATATCCACGGGCGCGTGGTGAAGAAGCTTGAGAAAGGAAAAACTGCAGCAAGTGTTAAACTCAATAAGAAGAATGTTCCCAAAGCTATAAATGAAGAAATCAACATGAACAAGGAAAAAGGTAAAAATTCAATTAGTCATGTTGTTTGCACTGATCATCTCTCCATGTCATTCAAGTACAAAAAGGGAAAAGGAAAAAGGAGGTGCTTCAAGTGCAAGAAGTTAGGCCACCTCATCGCGTCTTGTCCATACAAAGACAAGGATGAAGGGACAAGGAGTTGTTTTGGATGCAACAATAAGGACCACATGATCACTTCATGTCCGGTCACGAAGAATCAAGAATGTGCATCCTCCAAGATGACTCTCACCAAGGAAAATGACAAACAGCAAGCGTCATGTCAGGTTAAGCGACGTTTCTGCTACAAGTATGGTGAGCAGGGTCATCTATCTAAGGTATGTAATAAAGGTGAGGTTCCTAAGCAAGTAAATTTGTCTCAATCTTATTCGCTTAGGAGACCCAAATCATACACTTGTGCTAGATCTATAACGAGATCACCTAGAACTAGCACAAAGACTATTTGGGTACCAAAGGCACTTTTAGTTGAATGTCAGGGACCCATCCCTAGGTGGGTACCAAACTGTGCTAACTAGATCATGCAGGTGCCTTGAGATGGACTGGAGACCATGGGAGAGCTTAAGACGGTTATATCAAACTCTATGCTTAAGCTTTTAATTGTTTATTCATTGACCCAAGGATGAATTATTGTGAGACACTAATCCCATGTTCATCTCAAGTGAAATAAGGTGAATAGGTCCTTAATCATTATTGGTGAATCAAACAAAGGACCTTGATGAGAATCTGCAACTTGCTTACCCGTGAATTTTAAGTACATAACTGCAATTTAGTATTGCTCTTAAGTTGGCTTGTTGTGCTACCTATCTTTGGAGTAGTGATGCTTTATGATGGCCTGTGTTAAATGAATCATAATGATGTTTGTTTAATCATGACTGGTGCTTTATAGGGAATATATCTTGAATCATTCAATGGGTAGCTTTTCATTTGATATATCCACCATGATTAACTCTCTTAGTGTATGTGGATAAACATGTATCTTTTTGTAAGTCATGCTATGTATTTTTTTTAATGATTAACCTATGTGCAAGCATGATAGTTTTGTTTAGTCCATGTACACATGATTACTCTGTCTTGGTACTCTGTGTATACCAAAACAAGAAATCCATGTTGTGTCTCTAATGCACCCTCTCGAGCTATGAGGTGCATGAGCAAAAGGAGCCCTAAATTGGTGACAACATGTGTGGCAACATGAGCTCTCACTACACAATGCCTAAAAGAATGAATCTCATGGCATTCAGGTAAAAGGCAAAGGTATGGAGAATGGAACTATGCAATTTCATTGAATATCTTGAAGTTCCGTTGATTGTGATCATAGCTATGTTCTTGCCTTTCAATTGGTAAGTATCTTGGCTTAGGTGCTTTATGCTTTAAAATGTTGTTTCCTTTGGTGTACCTAAGAAAATACTTCTTAATCATGGTGTGCTTAGACATTGTGCTCTATATGTATGATCTTGTCGTTTTTCAATTGTCGTTTTTCAGTTGGTATATGTGTTGCAATGATCATCATGTGTGAAGCATGCCTTGGTGTTTTTAAATATTATATATCATGAGGCATGCATTGTTTCCACTAGTCATAAGTTGTATTATCTCATCTATTCAATTGGTATCTTTTTGTGATTGATATATTATGCCTAGACCAAGGTATGTTTCCCCTTTACTTCTGCGGATGCTAGAACGTGCAAGGTGCAAGTCATTCAAATACTTGATGCACAACTTTAGGGGGAGCACACATAACTTGTGTCTTTTGAGACTAACTGTTTTTTGAGTGATCCTATATAGTCTCAAGGTGGAAAAGGGAAGATGAGCAAGAAATGGAGCGATCAGGACTTGGGTACCTCCACAAGTCTAGTAATTGGTATCTAAAGTTGTAAGTAATTACGTATTTAAAGGTTGCTCGTGCTCTATAATAGTTGGTGATCCTAGATGCTTATCTTGAAATATCATGGAGCTATGCAAGTGATGATTTTTTCAATTGGTAGCCTTGGTAGTGTGCTTCAATTGGTATCTTTTGGTAATCACTAGAATAGAAGTTTCTTCTTGTGCCCAATACTATAACTTGTTCTAAGTTTGGTGTCTTAGCAACAAGAAAAGGTTAGGATAAAGAATCAGGCACAAGTGTGGAGAAGCTCTCGAGAGATTAAATACTCTCAAGATGGGAAGTACACTACAACATGGTAAAGGTACAAAAGGAAGTAGTAATCTTTTTGCGTATTTATATCTTACTTAAATGTTGGTAGTGCATATGCTCAATAAGTAAGGGGAGTTTTGATAATGTGTCTCTCCCTGCTGTCCCTTGACATCATCCTATGTTCTTGCTTGAATATGGTTTTGGTGTTTGATGTCAAAGGGGGAGAATATGTGCATTAAAGCTTATCTCAACCTGAGAGGAAAGCTTATCCTAAGGGGTGATGTGTTAGTTTGAGCTTTGCTAGTGTGTTATTCATATGCTTCTTGCAGAATTATATGTGTTGCATCATATGGACTAGTGCTTCTGTTGCTATGAATTAATTGGTATCTATTGTGTTCATTCTGAAATAGACAGTCATGTTGATAATGATGCATGTGGTTTATGGTGCTTAAGATTGCTTTAAATTAGTATCTAAGTTTAAATTGGTATCTGAATGGTGAATAGTGGTAGGTTGATATTCCTGTGAGATATCCACTAAATTGAATGGCGTTTAACTCTGATTACGTGCATTTGTGTGTTATAGCATCATGGTTTGATCTTTGACACAATGCATTCCAAAAAGTGCTGAGGTGTAGAAATGCTTCGAATTGCCTAAGTATGTGCAAATTGGCATATTAGGCCAAAATTATGATTTTGAAGTAAGCACATATTTAGGGGGAGCAATTCTATAAACTTAGATTTCAAAGTTTGTGCTTTAAATCATATTCTAATGTAAGCTTTAATTGCGTTGCCATCAATCACCAAAAAGGGGGAGATTGAAAGCTCTCTTGTGGTTTTGGTGTTTGGATGACAACTCAATTAAAGGACTAACAAGTGTGTTAAGTGTTGAACAGGTGCTTAGTGTAAAGCTGACAGGGTTCAACACAAGTGAACAAATGTGATGGTCCAAGAACTGGATTATGGATACATGATGGACATCACAAGTAAGATGGACATTGCAAAAGTGATACTCGGGTAAGTAGCTCGGAGACAACTGATCAAGCCAAGGACTGAGGCAAGAAGAGCTTCGAGGTACCAAGTGCACGGGAGAAGGTCAAGGAGACTGAGGAACCCAAAGCCAAGGGTGAAGAAGAAGGCTTGCAAAGTCAAGGGTGATCGAGTTGAGAACAGCTACGACACATCAAGGATCACTACATAAGGACGTGACTTACAACCAATGAGGTAAAAGCTACAGTCATGTGGTGTAAGTCATAAGGCTCAAGATCAAGCTCTAAGAAGGAGATCAAGGTCACTAGAAGGAGAACAAGTGTCAAAACCAGAACTGGAAGCAGCCCAAAAGAGCTAAGTTCATGTCGATCTTTAGTTTGGGTTGTTCCTATGTTTGGAGATGTTCTATGTGACCTTTGCAGGATGTTGGAGCTAAGAAATGTCAATCTAGATCAAGTCAAGCCAACTTGATGATTTATGAGTCCAACATCAAAGCTCAAGCATGTGGAATGCTATAGATTTAATGGTTAAGAGAAGGTATGTTTCTATACTTAGTACATTGGTTTTGTGGACTAATATACTTGTCTAAGTGTTAGAAACAGAAAGAAGAAGAAAAGAAGAGAGGTGCAAAGGGCTTGGCTATGTACAGCCAAGGCAGCTCAGTCTGGCACACCGGACTGTCCGGTGGTGCACCGGACAGTGTCCGGTGGTGCACCGGACAGTGTCCGGTGCGCCAGGCTGAACTCCAGTGAACAGGCCGCTCTCGGGAGAAGTCTGGCGACGATCGGCTATAATTCACCGGACTGTCCGGTGTACACCGGACTGTCCGGTGAGCCAACGGTCGGCTTGGGCAACGGTCGGCCGCGCAATCCGCGCGTGACACGTGGACGAGCCAACGGTCGAATGGGGGCACCGGACTGTCCGGTGTGCACCGGACATGTCCGGTGCGCCAACGGCTCCAAGACTGCCAACGGTCGGCTTCGCCATAGAAGGAAAGAAATCGGGCACCGGACAGTGTCCGGTGTGCACCGGACTGTCCGGTGCGCCACCCGACAAAAGACAAGATTTGCCTTCCTGGTTTGCTTCCAACGGCTCCTAGGCCCCTTGTGCCTATAAAAGGGACCCCTAGGCGCCTCAAGCAATACACAAGTGCAGCCAACAAGTGTAGACATCACTCGAATCAATTCTCACTCTCCCTCGTGTGTGTAACTCTATAGTTTGTGTAGAAGGCACAACTATAAGCCTTTAGAGAGAGGAGAAGTGCTGCTTAGAGCTAGAGCAAGGTCTTGAGCGTATCGTTACTCTACCGGAGTGCTGCCAAGAAGTTTGTAAGCAGCCGCGGTTCTGTTGTAACCCCACTCAATAGTGAAAGGCTCTATCTGTCATATTGACAGATCTGAGCAAACGGAGGAAGGAGTTGAAATAGACTCCAAGCCCAGGTGTGGCTAACTCCAACAAGGACTAGGCAAGCATTTCAGGCTTGGCCGAACCTCGGGATAAACCCTTGCATCTGTGTGCTCTGTTCTATCCTGACTCTCTGCCTTACTCGTTTTTATATCTGCACTTCAATACTTATCTGTGTTATAAGCTTGATTTGAAGTGCAGGACATATTGAGACAGGATCTTCCATTCCGCTGCGACCTACTCGAAGAGTCTTCTCATTCCACTGCGTACTAAGTCTTCGAGTAGAGTAAGAAGTTAAGTTTTAAAGTAATAAGTTTTATTCGCCTATTCACCCCCCCTCTAGGCGACATCCAGATCCTGTTCCCGGGTCAAAGGGAACTTTCAATCATATCCAACCTTAGAAATGATAATGCCAAACTAATTGCTAAGGTTGAGAAGCTAAATGATAGTGATGATTCTCTTGTCAACCTTAGAAATGATAATGCTAATTTGATTACTAAGATTGACAAGTTGAATGCATCTCTTTCTAGCCTTAAAATTGAGAATGAAAAATTAATTGCTAAGACAAAAGAATTAAATGTTTGCAATGATGTTATTTCCAATCTTAGAAATGAAAATGTCATGTTACATGCTAAGATTGATGAATTAAATGTTTGCAAACCCTCTACATCTACCATTGAGCATGTTACTATTTGTACTAGATGTAGAGATATTAATGTTGATGTTATTCATGATCACCTAGCTTTAATTAAACAACAAAATGATCACATAGCTCAACTTAGTGCTAAGATTAATGAGCATGACTTAGAAAATGAAAAATTTAAATTTGCTAGAAGCATGCTCTATAGTGGGAGACGCCCAGGCATTAAGGATGGCATTGGCTTCCAACAGGGAGATAATGTCAAGCTTAATGCCCCTAAGAAATTGTCTAATTTTGTTAAGGGTAAGGCTCCCATGGTTCAGGATAATGAGGGTTACATTTTATACCCTGCCGGTTATCCCGAACACAAAATTAGGAGAATTCATTCTAGGAAGTCTCACTCTGGATCTCATCATGCTTTTATGTATAAGAGTGAGGCATCTAGTTCTAGACAATCCACTCATATTAAATTGCCTAAGAAGAAAACTCATATTGCATCAAATGAACCTAATATTTCATTTAAGACTTTTGATGCATCATATGTTTTAACTAACAAATCAGGCAAAGTAGTTGCCAAATATGTTGGGGGCAAACACAAGGGGTCAAAGACTTGTGTTTGGGTACCCAAGGTGCTTGTTTCTAATGTCAAAGGACCCAAGACCGTTTGGGTACCTAAGAACAAGGCCTAAACTTGTTTTGTAGGTTTATGCATCCGAGGGCTCAAGTTGGATAATTGACAGCGGGTGCACAAACCACATGACTGGGGAGAAAAGGATGTTCTCCTCCTACGAGAAAAACCATGATCCCCAAAGAGCTATCACATTCGGGGATGGAAATCAAGGTTTGGTCAAAGGACTTGGTAAAATTGCTATATCTCCTGACCTATATCTCCTGTCCATTATATTTCCAATGTTTTCTTGTAGATTCTTTAGATTATAACTTGCTTTCAGTTTCTCAATTATGCAAAATGGGCTACAATTGTCTTTTCACAGATATGGGTGTTACTATCTTTAGAAGAAGTGATGATTCAGTAGCATTTAAGGGAGTACTCGAGGGTCAGCTATACTTAGTTGATTTTAATAGAGCTGAACTCGATACTTGCTTAATTGCTAAGACTAACATGGGTTGGCTCTGGCATCGCCGACTAGCCCACGTTGGGATAAAAAATCTTCACAAGCTTCTAAAGGGAGAGCACATTTTGGGACTAACAAATGTTCATTTTGAGAAAGACAGGATTTGTAGCGCATGTCAAGCAGGGAAGCAAGTTGGTGTTCATCATCCACACAAGAACATCATGACGACTGACAGGCCGCTTGAGCTACTCCACATGGACCTATTCGCCCCGATCGCTTATATAAGCATCGGCGGTAGTAAGTACTGTCTAGTTATTGTGGATGATTATTCTCGCTTCACTTGGGTATTCTTTTTGCAGGAAAAATCTCAAACCCAAGAGACCTTAAAGGGATTCTTGAGATGGACTCAAAATGAGTTCGGCTTAAGGATCAAGAAGATTAGAAGCGACAACGGGACGGAGTTCAAGAACTCACAAATAGAAGGCTTCCTTGAGGACGAGGGCATCAAGCATGAGTTCTCTTCTCCCTACACGCCACAACAAAATGCTGTAGTGGAGAGGAAGAATAAAACTCTACTTGACATGGCGAGGACCATGCTTGATGAGTACAAGACTTCGGACCGGTTTTGGGCGGAAGCAATCAACACCGCTTGCTACGCCATCAACCGTCTCTACCTTCATCGAATCCTCAAGAAGACATCCTATGAACTCCTCATCGGTAAAAAGCCCAATTTTTCATATTTTAGAGTCTTTAGTAGCAAATATTTTATTCTTGTTAAAAGAGGTAGAAAATCTAAATTTGCTCCTAAGGTTGTAGAAGGCTTTTTACTTGGTTATGACTCAAACACAAGGGCATATAGAGTCTTTAAAAAGTCCACTCGACTAGTTGAAGTTTCTTGTGACATTGTGTTTGATGAGACTAACGACTCTCAAGTAGAGCAAGTTGATCTTGATGAGCTAGATGATGAAGAGGCTCCGTGCGTCGCGCTAAGGAACATGTCCATTGGGGATGTGCATCCTAAGGAATCCGAAGAGCCTCCACATGCACAAGATCAACCATCTTCCTCAATGCAAGCATCTCCACCAACTCAAGATGAGGATCAAGCTCAAGATGATGATGATGAAGATCAAGAGGAGCCACCTCAAGAGGAGGACAATGATCAAGGGGGAGATGCTAATGATCAAGACAAGGAAGATGATGAGGGACCAAGATCGCCTCACCCAAGAGTCCACCAAGCAATACAATGAGGTCACCCCGTGAACACCATCCTCGGAGATATTCAAAAGGGGGTAACCACTCGATCTCGTGTTGCTCATTTTTGTGAACATTACTCCTTTGTGTCTTCCATTGAGTCATATAGGGTGGAAGACACATTAAGGGATTCAGATTGGGTGTTGGCAATGCAAGACGAACTCAACAACTTCACAAGGAATGAGGTATGTCATCTTGTTCCACGTCCTAACCAAAATGTTGTAGGAACCAAATGGGTCTTCCGCAACAAACAAGATGAGCATGAGTCAATTCGTAGCTAGGCTTGAGTCAATTCGTATATTACTTGCACCCGTAGCTAGGCTTGAGTCAATTTGTATATTACTTGCCTATGCTACTTACCATGGCTTTAAGCTCTATCAAATGGACGTGAAAAGTGCCTTCCTCAATGGACCAATCAAGGAGGAGGTCTATGTTGAGCAACCTCCCGGCTTTGAAGATAGTGAGTACCCTGACCATGTATATAAACTCTATAAGGCGCTTTATGGGCTCAAGAAAGCCCTAAGAGCATGGTATGAATGCCTAAGAGATTTTCTTATCACTAATGGCTCCAAAGTCAGAAAAGTCGATCCTACTCTCTTTACTAAAACAATTGCTAATGATTTGTTTGTATGCCAAATTTATGTTGATGATATTATATTTGGGTCTACTAACAAATCTATTTGTGAAGTATTTCTTAGGATTTCAAGTCAAGCAACTCCAAGAGGGCACCTTCATTAGCCAAACGAAGTACATTGAAGACATACTCACCAAGTTTGGGATGAAGGATGCCAAACCCATCAAGACACCCATGGGAACCAATGGGCATCTCGACCTCGACACGGGAGGTAAATCCGTAGATCAAAAGGTATACCGGTCGATGATAGGATCTTTACTCTATTTATGTGCATCTCGACCGAATATTATGCTTTCCGTATGCATGTGTGCAAGATTCCAAGCCGATCCTAAGGAAGTTCACCTTAGGGCCGTAAAACGAATCTTGAGATATTTAGTTCATACTCCTAAGTTTGGCCTTTGGTACCCCAGGGGATCCACCTTTGATTTAATAGGTTATTCAGATGCTGATTGGGCAGGGTGTAAAATTGATAGAAAGAGCACATCAGGGACTTGTCAGTTCTTGGGAAGATCCTTGGTGTCTTGGGCTTCAAAGAAACAAAACTCAGTAGCTCTTTCCACCGCCGAAGCCGAGTACATTACCGCAGGCCATTGTTGCGCGCAATTTCTTTGGATGAGGCAAACCCTTAAGGACTATGGTTACAAATTAACCAAAGTCCCTCTCCTATGTGATAATGAGAGTGCAATCCGCATGGCGGATAATCCCGTTGAGCACAGCCGCACTAAGCACATAGCCATTCGGTATCACTTTTTGAGAGATCACCAGCAAAGGGGGGATATCGAGATTGCATATGTTAGCACCAAAGAACAATTAGCTGATATCTTTACCAAGCCATTAGATGAGAAAACATTTACCAAACTTAGGCATGAGCTAAACATTCTTGATTCTAGGAATTTTGATTGATATTTTGCACACATTGCTCATATATATACCTTTGATCATCTCTTTCCTATGCTATGACTAATGTGTTTTTCAAGTGTATTTCATGCTAAGTCATAGATTGAAAGGAAAATGGAGTCTTCGGCGAAGATAAGGCTTCCACTCCACTCCATCGAATTATTCGTCGTCGCTCCACACCGCTCTCCAATTTGGTATAATCTTCACTCCTATATTATCTACCAAAGGGGGAGAAAGTTTGAAAAAGGGCTCATATTTCACTCACAAGTATCCGTTTTTGGCGATTCATGCTAAAGGGGGAGAAAGTATTAGCCCAAAGCAAAAGGACTGCACCACCACCAATTTCAAAAATTTGTAGTCTTTCAATTTGTATTATAGAAGTTTTTCAATTGATATCTTATTTTTTATATAATTTCAAATTGGTTTGACCTCTTCAAAATTATTATCCAAAACCCTCTTGAACACTAAGAGGAGAATTTCATTAAGGGGGAGTTTTGTTTAGTCAAAGGAAAAAGCATTTGAAACAGGGGGAGAAAATTTCAAATCTTGAAAATGCTTCTCAAAATCTTATTCATATACCTTTGACTATTTGCAAAAGACTTTGAAAAAGAATTTCCAAAACATTTGCAAAAACAAAACAAGTGGTGCAAGCGTGGTCCAAAATGTTAAATATGAAGAAAGCATCCATGCATATATTATGAAATATATATTGGTTTATGTAGCATCCCAAAAATTCAAATCCTGAAATTTTCTCAAACTCGCTCTAAATTCAAAATGAATTTCAAATTTAATTTCAAAATGTTTGTTTGCGAGTTGATATCAACAAATAAAGTATAGTGGTCTATATTCTCTCTAAAATCCTCCTCAAAATATCCTACAAATATTTCCCCAGTGATCCCCCTCAAATTGTTTACAGAAATACTGCCCAGATATTTCCCTAGTGATCCTCTTCAAGTTCTTTCCAGAAATACTGCCCAAATATTCCACCGATATATCTCTGGGTATTTTTCCTCTTGAGAAATACCTTCAGAACCATTTTTCAAGTCCCTATAAATATTTTCTTCATAACTTTCCTCATGCTCATACGTATACGTATGCCTCCAGTGTCATACGGTGAGCTCTACAAGCAAATCTCACTTATACAAGACAAATACATGCTAACCTCCCACTAATCATCTCATCCTCCCACTAATCATCTCATCCCTCCCCCTAATCCCCCACCATGGCTATAAATAGAGGGGCAAGGGCCTCCTCTCATCCCACCCCAAGCCATTTCATGGCAACTCTCTTCCCCCCCCACACACATCCACTCCATGTTCCACACAAGCACACACTAGCACAAGGATCGTTCGATCGTTCTTCGATCGTTCGTCCCCTGTTCTTAGTTTGTTCGTTCGTTCGTCCGATCGTTCGTCCGATCGTTCATGGTTCGTTCGTCCGTTCGTCCGATCGTTCGATTGTTCGTCCGTTCGTTCGTCCAAATAATCTTTTTCCTACCGTTATGCTGCCGAAATTCCGATCGTTCGTTCGTTCGATCATTCGATCGTTCATCGTTCGTTCATAGTTCCTATTCATCGTTCATCGTTCGTTCATAGTCCCTATTCATCGTTCTTCCAGATAATCTTTGTCCTGCCGTTATGCTGCCGAAATTCCGATCGTTCGTTCGTCCGATCACTCGATCGTTCGTCCGTTCGTTCATCCAAATAATCTTTGTCCTGTCGTTATGCTGCCGAAATTCCGATCGTTCGTTCGTTCGATCATTCGATCGTTCATCGTTCGTTCGTAGTTCCTATTCATCGTTCATCGTTCGTTCATGGTCCCTATTCATCGTTCTTCCAGATAATCTTTGTCCTGTCGTTATGCTGCCGAAATTCCGATCGTTCGTTCGTTCGATTATTCGATCGTTCGTCCGTTCGTTCATAGTTCCTATTCATCGTTCATCGTTCGTTCATAGTTCCTATTCATCGTTCATCGTTCGTTCATACGACTATTCACCATCACTATTCACCGTTACTATTCATCATTACTATTCACTGACACTATTCACCGTCGTTACTATTCATTGTTACTATTCATCATCATTACTACTCATCGATGATATCTAGTAACTTTTTCGTCGTCACTATTCATCGTTACTATTCATCGTTACTATTCATTGATTAGCCGATCACCCCAAATTTCAACTACTCATACATCATGCTGTCCAGTCCACCTAAAACCAGCCAAACCCATATTCCAGTCATACGAACTCCGGTGACTATGATTTTCCTTCCAGTGGGAACTTCCCATTTGGTCACCCATCCCAGGTTTCTCTAAGTTGAGCACGCTTAACTTTAAGATTCCTTCGAACCAGGCTTCCAAACTCCGATTCCAATAATTCTTGTTTCTAAATTCTTATAGAGTTATTCCCTATCCAACCATGTCATCCCTTAATCCTGGTCCATATTCCAGAAAAACTCCCAAAATACTCTTGTCCTATATTCTGCCTATAACTCTCATGTTCATACTAAATCAGACGATTCATTCGTCACTATTCTCACCAACAGTGAACTTCACTGTGCTACACCACATACACCCAACTATAAATACACCTAGCTACCCTCTCTCTCTCTCCACACACACTCAACACCCTCAGCCAAGGCAAACACCCCACCCACTCAGTTACTCCGCTCTGCCGGCTACACGCATAGTGTCGCTTCGCCTCCAGTCCACCCTCCTGGTAAGCACCTCCGCTCCACCACCAGTAATATCACAACACCACATGACACAGATTCTACTCAAGACTCTACCCATCCATATATCGCTATTCTGACCACTATACTAAATATTTGTTGGTGTACTTGCTGGTTTGTATGTTTGCTTGTTCATGTTGCATAGTTATCGGAGCGTTCGTGCCGTCTCGTGGAGACCAGATCCGCAAGTCTACGCTAGGCGGTGGAGCCAGAAGCCAGTTCCGCGAGCTCCCCTTCCCCCTTCGCCGAATAAGCACGGCAAGCTCACTGGATCCCTTTGATGCATAAATACCTATGATTTTTCAACCACAACCCTCAGCCTGTTATTTTATGCATGATATGATTTTGAGACAAGTTATTATGGCCACCCAGCCGCTTGCCGCAATCAATCCCTGATATATATGTTCTAAATGATTTGAGAATAGGTGTGAGTTTTCAAAAGAAAATGCTTTTCAAAATGTGTGTGATGAAGGGTTTTCACCCTTATCACCTTGTGAGTGGGATAATCAGGGACTCCCTGGTTTAGGGGAGGGCCTAAGGTGATGGCTCAGCTGGTTTAGGCGTGAGCAGAAGGATTGTCCCCTCGTATAAGGACCGATTTGTCATCTTTCACTACTTGTACTCATGATAAGTACAACCACTCGAGACTGTGTGGGCAGTCACTCAATCTGAACTCGTACGGTTAGAGATGGCAATGGGTAAATACCCACCGGGTATTACTACCCCATACCCATACCCACGACAAAAAAATAACCCCGTCGGGTCACCCATATACACTGGTGGGTATGGATTTACCCCCATACCCATACCCACGTGAGTATGGGTTACCCATCGGGTCACCCGTACCCATAAAAATTAAACATGTATCAAAATATTATATTATACAAATGTCAAGTATATCCATCTAAATACCATTGTAAAATTTCAAGCATCATTTAACCATCCATTCAACACACCAAAGATAATTGGATAAAGTAGTAACACTAGGACAATACTACATAGCACATTACATGTTCCATTACATGGTCATTAAACTGTCGTTAAACCTTCTATGACATTATGGCCTAAAAGGTTGTTAAATAGTAAAAAAGATGGATGACTAAAGTTCAAGATCATGCTTGGGCTAAGTTTATATTGGGTATTTTATACCCGTGGGTTAACGGGTATGGGTGAAGGTGGAACGTTCTAATACCCGTTTACCCATTGGGTGAAGATTTTTGCCCAATAACAGACCCACGGGTAGAATATTTAGCCCACATACATACCCTAATGGAGTAAATACCCATCGGGTATCGGGTCGCGGGCACCCATTGCCATCTCTACGTACGGTCCAACCCCAGGGTTATGAAGGCTGGGGAGCACCGGGAGGATAAGGAGGGGGAAAGTTTTGTCCGGTTTGGACATGGTGGTGGCCTGACTCCTTCTGGATAACCGTTAAGGTTAGGACGTGCGGGGAAAGAAAGAGATTCGGATTCGGATCTCATTGATCATGAGATCGCAGAGCCGGACTAGTGGGTAAAGTGTACACCTCTGCGCAGAGTTTGAAAACCTATTCGAATAGTCTGTGTCCACAGGAATGGATGAGTCTGGTATGGTATGGCAATTAATGTTTTGTTTTCCAAATAAAGAGATGCTTTTGAAAAGTGGTTTTTAAAGGTCTGGCTGTTGAACCGTGAGCTATGGTGGACGGGAAGTCCAGTAGCTGTTTTTGAAAATGAAAACCAGTGGGAACTGCTGAGATACCTGGATGGTTTAGTCCAGGGGATTTTGTTATAATACTGAAAAACTTCCTGCTCCTTTTGGAGAGGATGCGCTTTGCAAAAATACAAAATGTTTTTCAAAACAACTCTGCATAAAATATTGCTGTTTCTGCAAAATATCCTGAGCTCCACATATTCCATGCATTATATATGATTTCCCCATTCCGCGGGTGAAGGTGGGCTGCTGAGTACGTTTGTACTCACCCTTGCTTATTTGTTGTTTTTCAGAAAAAGGAGATCGAGTAAGAGTTACGACTGTTCCCAACCTTGCCTGTGGCTGTTGGACCGCTGATTTGCTTCACTGCGTATATCGGGCTGCTTCAGCCCCACTCTGATGATATGTCCCGAGTTGTGGACCAACTCTTAAAGTTGTTCGCCACCTTTATAGGTTGGTCTCGTTTAAGCAGATCTGGAATCATCTGATGTATAAATATGTTTACTAGCCTCCTGGGACTAGTAATTGTATCACATTTGAGTCCCAGAGGATCGGGACGCTTCAGTTTAATTCTAAGTAACCTTTGCACTTACCTTCTGCAAACTAGTTCAATTCTGCACTTATATATTTGCTTTGGTTTGTGTTGGCATCAATCACCAAAAAGGGGGAGATTGAAAGGGAAATAGGCTCACACCTTTTTCTAAATGATTTTGGTGGTTGAATTGCCCAACATAAATAATTGGACTAACTAGTTTGCTCTAGATTATGAGTTCTACAGGTGCCAAAGGTTCAACACAAACCGATAAAAAGTCCAAGAAAGGGTTCAAATAAAAAGAGCAAAAGACAACCGAAGGCTGCCCTGGTCTGGCGCACCGGACTGTCCGGTGAGCCAGGGAGATCAACTCCGAACTTGTCACCTTCGAGAATTTGGGAAGCCACTCCGCTATAATTCATCGGACTGTCCGGTGTGCCAAGCGGAGTAACGGCTACAGCGCCAACGGTCGTCTGCAAAAGTGTACAGTGCGTGAACAATGCGCGGACAGCGCGCGCAGAAGTCAGAGCAGGCGCAGATGGCGCACCGGACAGTGAACAGGACCTGTCCAGTGCACCACCGGACTGTCCGGTGGCCCACATGTCAGAAGCTCCAACGGTCGAACCCTAACGGTTGGGTGACGTGGCTGGCGCACCGGACAGTGTCCGGTGGCGCACCGTACTGTCCGGTGCGCCATACGACAGGAGCCTTCCCCAACGGCATTTTTGGTGGTTAGGGCTATAAATACCCCCCAACCACCACACTTCAATAAATCCAAGTTTTCAGCCATCAAACCTCATACAAGAGCTATAGACTTCATTCCAAGACACAAACAAAGAGATCAAATCCTCTCCCAAGTCCGGAATCACTCCAAACAAATTAGTGACTAGAGAGAGAGACTTTTGTGTTCTTTTGAGCTCTTGCGCTTGAATTGCTTTTCTTCTTCCTCTATTCTTGTTTCTAACTCACTTGTAATCAAAGCAAGAGACACCAAGTTGTGGTGGTCCTTGTAGTGGACTAAGTGTCCCATTTGATTGAAGAGAAAGGCACACTTGGTCTAAGTGACCGTTTGAGAGAGGGAAAAGGTTGAAAGAGACCCGGTCTTTGTGACCACCTCAACGGGGAGTAGGTTTGCAAGAACCGAACCTCGGTAAAACAAATCACCATGTTCATACGCTCTTATTTGCTTATGATTTGTTTTCGCCCTCTCTTTTAGACTCGATTATATTTCTAACCCTAACCCCGGCTTGTAGTTGTGCTTAAACTTTATAAATTTCAGATTTGCCTATTCACCCCCCTCTAGGCGACTTTCAGTTGGCGCTGTAGCCGTTACTCCACATGGCACACCGGATAGTCCGGTGCTACACCGGACAGTCCGGTGAATTATAGCGGAGTGGCATTCCAAAAACCTGAAGGTGAGCAGTTCAGACTTGATCTCCCTGGTGCACCGGACACTGTCCGGTGCGCCAGACCAGGGTAGCCTTCGGTTGATTTTGCTCCTTTCTATTTGAACCCTTTCTTGGACTTTATATTGGTTTGTGTTGAACCTTTGGCACCTGTAGAACTTATAATCTAGAGCAAACTATTTAGTCCAATTATTTGTGTTGGGCAATTCAACCACCAAAATCATTTAGGAAAAGGTTTTACCCTATTTCCCTTTCAATCTCCCCCTTTTTGGTGATTGATGCCAACACAAACCAAAGCAAATATATAAGTGCAGAATTGAACTAGTTTGCATAAGGTAAGTGCAAATGTTGCTTGGAATTAAACCAATTTATATTTTCATAAGATATGCATGTATTGCTTTCTTCATTTTAACATTTTGGACCATACTTGCACCACTTGTTTTGTTTTTGCAAATGTTTTTGGAAATTCTTTTCAAAGACTCTTTGCAAATAGCCAAAGGTATATGAATAAGATTTCGAGAAGCATTTTCAAGATTTGAAATTTTCTCCCTCTGTTTCAAATGCTTTTCCTTTGACTTAACAAAACTCCCCCTTAATGAAATTCTCCCCTTAGTGTTCAAGAGGGTTTTAAAATTTGAAAGAGGATCAAATATTTTGGATACCAATTTTAAAAAACTCCTCCTTAGGATATAGATATCAAATGAGATAGAATTTCTTAGAGGAATACTAATTTCAAAGATACCAATTGAAAACAAAATTTAAAACTTAGACTTGTTTCGAAAAATTTTGAAATTGGCGTGGTGGTGCGGTTGCGGTCCTTTTGCTTTGGGCTAATACTCTCTCCCCCTTTGGCATTAATCGCCAAAAATGGAGTTTTTAGAGCCCTTTTGAAATTTTCTCCCCCTTTGGTAAATAATATATGAGTGAAGGATTATACCAAAGTTGGAGAGTGATGCGGAGTGATGGCGAAGGAGAAATAATACGATAGAGTGGAGTAGAAGCCTTGTCTTCGTCGAAGACTCCATTTCCCTTTCAATCTATGACTTAGCATGAAATACACTTGAAAACACATTAGTCATAGCACATGAAAGGGATATGATCAAAGGTACATAAATGAGTTATGTGTGCAAAGTATCAATAAAAGTTTCTAGAATCAAGAATGTTTAGCTCATGCCTAAGTTTGGTAAAAGTTTTCTCATCTAGTGGTTTGGTAAAGATATCGGCTAATTGTTCTTTGGTGCTAACATAAGCAATCTCGATATCCCCCCTTTGTTGGTGATCCCTTAAAAAGTGATACCGAATGGCTATGTGCTTAGTGCGGCTGTGCTCAACGGGATTATCCGCCATGCGGATTGCACTCTCATTATCACATAGGAGAGGGACTTTGGTTAATTTGTAGCCATAGTCTCTAAGGGTTTGCCTCATCCAAAGCAATTGCGCGCAACAATGGCCTGCGACAATGTACTCGGCTTCGGCGGTGGAAAGAGCTACTGAGTTTTGTTTCTTTGAAGCCCAAGACACCAAGGATCTTCCCAAGAACTGACAAGTCCCTGATGTGCTCTTTCTATCAATTTTACACCCTGCCCAATCAGCATCTGAATAACCTATTAAATCAAAAGTGGATCCCCTGGGTACCAAAGACCAAACTTAGGTGTATGAACTAAATATATCAAGATTCGTTTTACGGCCCTAAGGTGAACTTCCTTAGGATCGGCTTAGAATCTTGCACACATGCATACGGAAAGCATAATACCCGGTCGAGATGCACATAAATAGAGTAGTGATCCTATCATCGACCGGTATAACTTTTGATCTACGGATTTACCTCCCGTGTCGAGGTCGAGATGCCCATTGGTTCCCATGGGTGTCTTGATAGGCTTGGCATCCTTTATTCCAAACTTGGTGAGTATGTCTTGAATGTACTTAGTTTGGCTGATGAAGGTGCCCTCTTGGAGTTGTTTCACTTGAAATCCTAAGAAATACTTCAACTCCCCCATCATAGACATCTCGAATTTTTGAATCATTATCCTACTAAACTCTTCACATGTAGATTTGTTAGTAGACCCAAATATGATATCATCAACATAAATTTGGCATACAAACAAATCATTTGCAATAGGTTTAGTAAAGAGAGTAGGATCGGCTTTTCCGACTTTGAAACCATTAGTGATAAGAAAATCTCTTAGGCATTCATACCATTCTCTTGGGGCTTGCTTGAGCCCATAAAGCGTCTTAGAGAGTTTATACACATGGTTAGGGTACTCACTATCTTCAAAGCCGGGAGGTTGCTCAACATAGATGTCCTCCTTGATTGGTCCATTGAGGAAGACACTTTTCACGTCCATTTGATAGAGCTTAAAGCCATGGTAAGTAGCATAGACAAGTAATATATAAATTGACTCAAGCCTAGCTACGGGTGCATAGGTTTCACCGAAATCCAAACCTTCGACTTGTGAATATCCCTTGGCCACAAGTCGGGCTTTGTTCCTTGTCACCACACCATGCTCATCTTGCTTGTTGTGGAAGACCCATTTGGTTCCTACAACATTTTGGTTAGGACGTGGAACAAGATGTCATACCTTATTCCTCGTGAAGTTGTTGAGCTCCTCTTGCATTGCCAACACCCAATCTGAATCCCTTAATGCGTCTTCCACCATGTATGGCTCAATAGAAGACACAAAGGAGTAATGTTCACAAAAATGAGCAACACGAGATCGAGTGGTTACCCTCTTATGAATATCGCCGAGGATGGTGTTCACGAGGTGATCTCGTTGTATTGCTTGGTGAACTCTTGGGTGTGGCAGTCTTGGACCCTGATCATCTTCCTTGTCTTGATCATTAGCATCTCCCCCTTGATCATTGTCCTCCTCTTGAGGTGGCTCCTCTTGATCTTCATTTTCATCATCTTGAGCTTGATCCTCATCTTGAGTTGGTGGAGATGCTTGCATGGAGGAAGATGGTTGATCTTGTGCTTGTGTGGGCTCTTCGGATTCCTTAGGACACACATCTCCAATGGACGTGTTCCTTAGCGCGATGCATGGAGCCTCTTCATCATCTAATTCATCAAGATCAACTTGCTCTACTTGAGAGCCGTTAGTTTCATCAAACACAATGTCACAAGAGACTTCAACTAGTCCAGTGGACTTGTTAAAGACTCTATATGCCCTTGTGTTTGAGTCATAACCAAGTAAAAAGCCTTCTACATCCATATGAGCAAATTTAGATTTTCTTCCTCTTTTAACAAGAATAAAACATTTGCTACCAAAGACTCTAAAATATGAAACATTGGGCTTTTTACCGGTGAGGAGTTCATATGATGTCACCTTGAGAATTCGGTGAAGGTAGAGACGGTTGATGGCGTAGCAAGCGGTGTTGATTGCTTCCGCCCAAAACCGGTCCGAAGTCTTGTACTCATCAAGCATGGTCCTCGCCATGTCAAGTAGAGTTCTATTATTCCTCTCCACTACACCATTTTGTTGTGGTGTGTAGGGAAAGAGAACTCATGCTTGATGCCCTCCTCCTCAAGAAAGCCTTCTATTTGTGAGTTCTTGAACTCCGTCCCATTGTCGCTTCTAATCTTTTTTATCCTTAAGCCGAACTCATTTTGAGCCTGTCTGAAGAATCCCTTTAAAGTTTCTTGGGTTTGAGATTTATCCTGCAAGAAGAACACCCAAGTGAAACGAGAATAATCATCCACAATAACTAGACAATACTTACTCCCACCGATGCTTATGTAAGATATCGGGCCGAATAGGTCCATGTGGAGTAGCTCAAGTGACATGTCAGTCGTCATGATGTTCTTGTGTGGATGATGAACACCAACTTGCTTTCCTACTTGGCATGCACTACAAACCCTGTCTTTCTCAAAATGAACATTGGTTAGTCCCAAAATGTGCTCTCCCTTTAGAAGCTTGTGAAGATTCTTCATTCCAACGTGGGCTAGTCGGCGGTGCCAGAGCCAACCCATGTTAGTCTTAGCAATTAAGCAAGTATCGAGTTCATCTCTATTAAAATCAACTAATATAGCTGATCATCTAATACTCCCTTAAATGCTACTGAATCATCAATTCTTCTAAAGACAGTAACACCTATATCCGTAAAAAGACAATTGTAGCCCATTTTGCATAATTGTGAAACAGAAAGCAAATTGTAATCTAAAGAATCTACAAGAAAAACATTGGAAATAAAATGGTCAGGTGATATAGCAATTTTACCAAGTCCTTTGACCAAACCTTGATTTTCTTCCCCGAATGTGATAGCTCTTTGGGGATCTTCGTTTTTCCCATAGGAGGAGAAGATCCTTTTCTCCCCTGTCATGTGGTTTGTGCATCCGCTATCAATGATCCAACTTGAGCCCCCAAATGCATAAACCTACAAAACAAACTTAGGCCTTGTTCTTAGGTACCCAAATGGTCTTGGGTCCTTTAACATTAGAAACAAGCACCTTGGGTACCCAAACACAAGTCTTGGAGCCCTTGTGTTTGCCCCCAATATATTTGGCAATTACTTTGCCTGATTTGTTAGTTAAAACATAAGAAGCATCAAAAGTCTTAAATGAAATGTTAGGTTCATTTGATGCACTAGAAGATTTCTTTTTAGGCAATTTAACATGAGTGGATTGCCTAGAACTAGATGCATCACTCTTATACATAAAAGCATGATGAGAGCCAGAGTGAGACTTCCTAAATGAATTCTCCTAATTTTGTGCTCGGGATAACCAGCAGGATATAAAATGTAACCCTCGTTATCCAGAACCATGGGAGCTTTGCCCTTAACAAAGTTAGACAATTTCTTAGGGGCATTAAGCTTGATATTGTCTCCCTGTTGGAAGCCAATATCATCCTTAATGCAGGGCATCTCCCATTATAGAGCATGCTTCTAGCAAATTTAAATTTTTCATTTTCTATCTCATGCTCATTAATTTTAGCACTAAGTTGAGCTATATGATCATTTTATTGTTTAATTAAAGCTAGGTGATCATGGATAGCATCAACATTAATGTCTCTACATCTAGTACAAATTGTAACATGATCAACACTGGATGTAGAGGGTTCGCAAACATTTAATTCATCAATCTTAGCATGTAACATGTCATTCTCATTTCTAAGATTGGAAATAGAAACATTGCAAACATTTAAATCTTTAGCGTTAGACATTAATTTGTCATTCTCAATCTTAAGGCTAGAGAGTGATTCATTCAACTTGTCAATCTTAGCAATTAAACTAGCATTATCATTTTTTAGGTTGACAAGAGAATCATCACTAACATTTAATTTCTCAACCTTATCAATCAATTTAGCATTCTCAAATCTAAGGTTGGAAATAGTGTCATGGCAAGTGCTTAGCTCACTAGTTAATTTTTCACATTTTTCTACTTCATGAGCATAAGCATTTTTAACTTTAACATGCTTCTTATTTTATTTAATAAGGAAGTCCTCTTGGCTATCCAAGAGTTCATCCTTCTCATGAATAGCACTAATCAATTCATTTAATTTTTCCTTTTGTTGCATGTTAAGGTTGGCAAAAAGTGTGAGCAAATCATCCTCATCATCACTAGAGCTAGCCTCATCACTAGATGTTGCATATTTAGTGGAAGCTCTAGATTTTACCTTCTTTTTGTCGTCCTTTTCCATGAGGCACTTGTGGGCGATATTGGGGAAGAGGAGTCCCTTGTTGACGGTGATGTTGGCGGCGTCCTCGTCGGAGGAGAAGTCGGTGGAGCTCTCATCCGAGTCCCATTCCCGACACACGTGGGCATCATCGTCCTTCTTCTTGTAGTATCTCTTCTTTTCCTTCTTCTTTCCCTTCTTGTCGTCGCCCCTGTCACTATCACTAGACAATGGACACTTAGCAATAAAATGACCGGGCTTACCACATTTGTAGCAAACTTTCTTGGAGCGGGGCTTGTAATCTTCCCCCTCCTTTGCTTGAGGATTTGGCGGAAGCTCTTGATGATGAGCGTCATCTCCTCGTTGTCAATCTTGGAGGCGTCGATGGGAAGCCTACTTGATGTAGACTCTTCTTTCTTTTCTTCCGTCGCTTTGAATGCGGCAGGTTGCACCTCGGGTGTGGAGGTGGCGCCTCGCTCGATGATTTGTTTGGAGCCTTTGATCATCAATTCAAAGCTCACAAACTTTCCTATAACTTCCTCGGGAGACATTAGCTTGTATCTAGGATCACCACGAATTAATTAAACTTGTGTAGGGTTAAGAAAAACGAGTGATCTTAGAATAACCTTGACCATTTCATGGTCATCCCATTTAGTGCTCCCGAGGTTGCGCACTTGGTTCACCAAGGTCTTGAGCCGGTTGTACATGGCTTGTGGCTCCTCCCCTTGGTTGAGCATGAATCGACCGAGCTCCCCCTCGATCGTTTCCCGCTTGGTGATCTTGGTCACCTCATCTCCTTCGTGCGCGGTCTTGAGAACGTCCCAAATCTCTTTGGCACTCTTCAACCCTTGCACCTTATTATACTCCTCTCGACTTAGAGAGGCGAGGAGTATAGTTGTAGCTTGGGAGTTGAAGTGCCGAATTTGGGCAACTTCGTCCGAATCATATCCTTCATCCCCTACGGATGGTACATGTGCTCCAAACTCAACAACATCCTAAATACTAGTGTGGAGTGAGGTTAGATGATGCCTCATTTTATCACTCCACATACAATAATCTTCACCGTCAAAAACTGGTGGTTTGCCTAATGGGACGGAAAGTAATGGAGTACGTTTAGAAATGCGAGGGTAGCGTAGGGGGATCTTACTAAACTTCTTGCGCTCATGGCTCTTAGAAGTAACGGACGACGTGTCGGAGCCGAAGGTAGATGGCGACGAAGAGTCGGTCTCGTAGTAGACCACTTTTTCATCTTCTTTTTCTTCTCGCCGCTCCGTTGCGACTTGTTGTGTGAAGGGGATCCCTTCACCTTGTTACCGGACTCCCCCGATGGAGCTTTCCCGTGGCTTGTGGCAGGCTTTTCGCCGGTCACCATCTCCTTCTTGGCGTGATCTCCCGACATCACTTCGAGTGGTTAGGCTCTAATGAAGTACAGGGCTTTGATACCAATGAAAGTTTCCTAGAGGGGGGTAAATAGGCAAATCTGAAATTTATAAACTTTAAGCACAACTACAAGTCGGGGTTAGAGTTAGAAATATAATCGAGTCCGAAAGAGAGGGCGAAAAACAAATCACAAGCAAATGAAAGCAGATGACACAGTGATTTGTTTTACCGAGGTTCGGTTCTTGCAAACCTACTCTCCGTTGAGGTGGTCACAAAGACCGGGTCTCTTTCAACCCTTTCTCTCTCTCAAACGGTCACTTAGACCGAGTGAGCTTTTCTCCTCAAACAATTAGGACACTTAGTCCCCACAAGAACCACCACACAATTGGTGTCTCTTGCCTTGATTACAAATGACTTAGGAACAATAAATGGGAAGAAGAAAAGCGATCCAAGCGCAAGAGCTCAAAGAACACGGACAAAATTCTCTCTTCTAGTCACTAATTGCTTTGAGTGGAATTGGGACTTGGAGAGGCTTTGGTTCAATCTAATTGTGTCTTGTATTGAATGCACTAGCTCTTGTATTGAATGTGTTGGCTGAAAACTTGGATTCCTTGAAGTGTGGTGGTTGGGGGTATTTATAGCCCCAACCACCAAAGTGGCCGTTGGGAGGGGCTGCTGTCGATGGGCGCACCGGACAGTCCGGTGCGCCACCAGACACTGTCTAGTGCGCCAACCACGTCACCCAACCGTTAGGGTTCGACCGTTGGAGCTCTGATAGGTGGGGCCACCGGACAGTCCGGTGGTGCACCAGACAGTCACTGTTCACTGTCCGGTGCGCCTGCTCTGACCCTGCGTGCGCTGTCCGCACACTGTAGCTTCACTGTTCACTTTTGCAGACGACCATTGGCGCTGTAGCCGTTACTCCGCATGGCACACCGGACAGTCCGGTGCTACACCGGACAGTCCGGTGAATTATAGCGGAGTGGCATTCCAAAAACCCGAAGCTGAGCAGATCAGACTTGATCTCCCTGGTGCACCGGATAGTCCGGTGCGCCAGACCAGGGTAGCCTTCGGTTGATTTTGCTCCTTTCTATTTGAACCCTTTCTTGGACTTTATATTGGTTTGTGTTGAACCTTTGGCACATGTAGAACTTATAATCTAGAGCAAACTAGTTAGTCCAATTATTTGTGTTGGGCAATTCAACCACCAAAATCATTTAGGAAAAGGTTTGACCCTATTTCCCTTTCAAGAGATCAACTTGATGGAGCATGGTGACAATGTGCCATACTTCTCAAGTGGGAGGACATTTAGATTTCCTTCTCACGACATTGGGTTGTGACAATTGAGACCCTTCAAGCCCATTGACTTCCTCTACAAGCACGTTCAAGCAAGAACACATGTCATTAGCACTTTCGCGAGAACACATCTCAAAAGAATTTAACTTTTTCATCATAAGGTGACATCGTTCTTCATTCTCATCTTTTGTTATCTCATGGAGCGCACAAATGTCTAACTGTAGTGCTTATTCTCATTCTTTGCTGCGTCATTAAGCTCACAAATATCTAACTGTAGTGCACGGGTGTTCTTGTGGTTCCACACACGGTCAAAAGCATCCTTACAAAAACCTTTTAAAAGGGTGTTTTTGGCCTTAACATTTCACTTTTTATAGTGTATCTCATCACTAACTAGATTGATGGGATACTTGGGTTTTGAAAGGCCTCGTGTAGTAGCTCTAAATACCCTAATACCAATGGCCCATTCATTCAAGTGGTACCGTGTAGATCGGTACGGGGCAAGAAATCCTGGACCATTTGTATATCCAGCATCCACTAGATAGTATTTACCACTAGGAACAACAAATGAGTCCTCCTGTGACATGGCATCACGTAGTATGTGTGAATCTGAAGCCGACCCTTCCCATCCAGCCAAGACATACAGAAACTTCATTTGTCGATCACAAATCCCTAATACATTAGTGGTGATTCGTTGCTTCCTATTTCTGTACCTACCTTGGTCAGTCAATGGAACATTCACATCGATATGTGTGCCAGCTAGTGCACCTAGGCAGTCCTCAAACCATTTCCACTTTGGATCCTCAGGTAGAGTGGTTTCTAGATTAGGAAGGTTGATGAACTCATGACTTAAAGATAGAATCCCTCTAAGCACTTCGTTGAAGTGTCGACTGATTGGTTCAAGGGACCACCCATAAGTGCTACGGATCAGCCTCATTTTGGTGTTATAACCTACTATAAGCAGAAAAATTGCAAGCTTTTCTCCTACCGACACATTTAGGGTATCCTGTAGGCCACTCTTTTCCCGTAAGATAGCACTCAAGTCACTAAAAGATCTCTTAGTTAGGCGCAAACTGTCATAGCAATAGACATTTGAACCCTGGTACATATTACGTAGCATTTGTTTTCTGCACTCGACATTTCTCTCTTGAACTTCGTTAACATCTACGATGTGTCTAGGTCTCCTCCGTTTATACCGATTTGCAATTATAGCCATAATAGACACAACTAATACAACAACTCTCTTTCGCTTCTTTCTCTTCCTTTTAATTTCCTCCTCGTTAGTATATTGATTTGATATCTAGAATATGTAATTTATATGCAATTAGACATGCTAGTTGAAAGCAAAATGCTCTACTCAAGAATAAAAACACTACTAGTAGTGGCACAAGGTGAAATAGGAGAAGTACCGATGTAGCCATGGAGATTGAAGGATTTGTTGGAGGTAGCTAGATGAAACTTGAGGCGACAGATCCCAAAACAAACTTGTGATGAAACTGCAAAAACAAAAACAAAATAATATTCTTCTATAAGTGAGAACAAGGATTTTGGAATCCTGTAATCTATAATGACTACGAGCTACTTCACAATGCTTTCACTTTGTAATAACAAACTTGTGATGTGAGTACCACTACAGTTGCTACTTCACAATATTTTTTTAACAACAGGTGCTAATGTAGTCTAGTCTAGTGCGAATCAAAACTGCATTGTGTCTATCAAAACTGTATTTAGAAATGAAGATCGGATGAAAAAATAGTGTTGTGAACAAAATTCTCCTAGCCGTGGAAGGTTAGTCCTAACGAATCAGCCGCCAAACGAGCACATCACAGCAGCAAGAGGGAGAAGCTCCAGGTCAGCAGCAGGAGACTCGTCAACGCTACCCAAAGTCCCAAACGCAGCGTCGCAACCCAACCCAACCCACCAGACAGAAGCGCATCGGCAGGCACGCAGGCTCACAGCTGTTGCAATGCTCGACGAGCACCGAGCACGAGCAAGGACGGACCGCGAGCCGGCGGTGCGCGCGAGGGAAGAACCAAAGGATAGGACAGGACAACTCGCCTGACAAGGGCCCCGGAGGCGTCGCCTGAGCTGCTTCAATTAAGGAGATGAGCAGAGGAAGAGGGTGAGGAAGATACGAGATGGATGAGGGCGATGTAGATGACTCACCTGAGCTGCTTTTTCTGACGAGGGCGAGGTAGACGAGGGCGAGGAAGATGGGGAGACGGGAGATGGATGAGGGCGGCGGTCCTTGGTGGAGATGGTGTGGGCGACGTAGCAAACCCTAGTTGCCTTTCTAGCCTTTTCTGATGGTGGAGGGTCTAAATTGAGAGGAGGCCACATTTGCAGGGATTGAAATTAGGTTGAAATGGTCAATTCAATTCCACAGACAGTCAAACAGACCAATTCTTAGAAAGTGATTCAATTCAGATCAATTCTTGGGAGCCAAACAGCCCGTAAGAAAATTCTTCTCCCTCATACAAAAGGGGGGTCCATCCCCACTAGATATCTTTCTCTAGGCGGTGAAGCATAAATAAGTTAGTACGAGACTCCAATACTAATTGAAAGGATAGATGTCCAAGAGAGATAAATTAGGATAGTTTATCACAACAATTATATCCTACCAAATAGCATGAGAGTTAGACCGCGCATGTTTTGACCAATATTCTATGGATCCTCTTATCCTCCCCTAATACAAACAGGATCAACACATCCCTTTCAACTGCATCCTCCATCCTCCGGACGACCGAACCAAAATCCATTCGTTTCGTCAAAAAAACCAGAAAAACTGATAGCAGAAGAGTATACATACCACAACTTGTCGCCCTCCTGTGCCACCCGCACTAGAAAGAAAATCTATGGAGCAACAGTGCTACAAGAGAAGACATGGAGGATTTACTTTGCTTTATACTTTAACAAAGATGAGTCCTACAAAATGGGGGGCAGAAATAAAAGAAATACTTGTCCAATAACGCCCATCCCTTTTTACCCTTTTTTAACCTATACCCCTCTCCTGGCCTGGAGACAAGAAGACAATGGAGAGGGGGGGGACAAACAACAGCTACACCAAATCTTCAGCAATGCACGACTGACAACTGTCCAGAGACACCTATTATACACCATCATCAGCAAGCAGCAACAGAGAAGATCAGTTCAGCTAGTACAGGTCAAATCAAAGAATTCACCACACCCAGGAGTTGCAATGCGCCCCAGTCGACGACAGCATCGGTGCGGCACGCAGGGTGTAGCTGGTCAGCACTGGAGGGGGTGCAAGCGACAGTTACAGACAGCCTACGGTGGCGCACCCTGCTGCTTCAGCGAGCCTATATGTTGTTAACCATAGGCGAAGGATGGCCGAGATCTTCGTCGTAAGAAATCCATGTGAAGCGGCTGATCTTTACCTACCAATCCTATAATTTATCAACCATCCCAAGCTTTCTCCTTGGTGTGGGGGTGAGGAGTGCAACCCTGCATGCATACTTCTTCCTATCCTCTTTCCACAAAGTATACCTGTACAGAGGCAACTATTCGTTTGCAGCGACCTCCGCCGCTCTTTGCCTCATCATTTCATTCACAGCAGCCCTCCTCCTGGAATCAGACTGCTGTTGCAACCTTCTAAGATGCTCCTTCAGATCCCTGTGCATAGTTTACCACACAGGTAAATCAGGTCTATCGCAGACGGCAATGCTATACAAGTGAACACAGAAACCATATGTATGTGCACAAAAGAGGAGGGACGACAACAAACCTGCACCGCGGCACATTGCAGTCTGAATCCTTGCAAGCTCGGGCATGGAGTTGAAGCATGTACCACATTTTCTTGCAAAGGACACACCCTCCTGAAGCACGCGTTTTGCACTGCATCCCATGACGGAATAGCCCCTTGACTTTTCGGCAGTTGGGATACTGGCAACTACCAGAGCGGCATGTCGACGCATGTACCAGAAGATCAAGCATCTTTCTTAGCTGCAGCGTCATGGAAAAAATAGATTTAGGTATTGCGATTCTAAAAAATGGAATTGCGACACATAACCAAACTTAAATCACATCTTTTCAGCAATGGTGGAACAAGGGCATGGTAACAACAACTAAAAGAAGGCCTACCTGCTGGACACGCATTTGCCGAGCTTCTGCGTTTTGAGCATCACGGTCAGCAGCTGATGGATGGTTCGTTAACTTGTGAGGATGAGTAACCACTCCTTTTTGGAAACAAGAGTTGCACACATCAAAATCTGGACAAATCTCGCACCGCCAGCCTTGACCAGTTTCAATATCATGACTGCAGACATTGCACGTAGTGACAAATGCTGGTGCAGTTGGATTGTGTAGGTGGTACAACACCATCATTGATGAATGCTTTGCGCGTCGAAGTGTGTCATACTGATAATGATTTCCTTGGCAAAGACTAAGGAATGCCTGTCTGGTGTCAAAGAACTCACTTTCCAAGATGTCATCTCTATCTTTGGTATCTTTGGGCACCCCAAGAATATCAACCTAAAACAGAGAGAATCGAGTCATATCTTGAGAGTCTATTTGCTCTAGTTCTATACTGAGAATGAAAAGGGTATAGTACCGGATGGAGCATATGTGTGTCTCTATTATTACTCGGGTGCCTCTCCCTGTCGTCAAGTTGCTGTTCTGCATCATAACACCTGGACCAACAAAATACTCAATTTCACCAAAAGATATCAAACAAGAATTATATAGTTTATCCATCTTGAAAAACTGTATACAAGACAAGATTATAGTGAAATAATAAAACTAAATGGTGAGGACAAGAGGAATACAGTTAGGGTTGGACGAAAAGCTACCAGCTTGACTCAGTGGCTCGGTTAAACTCAGCTCGTTTATATTTTTTAATGAGCTCAGCTAGCAATTCAGCTCGTGTAGTTAACGCGAGCTGGCTCATGAGCCTAGCTAACCAAAGTTATTGACCTTGAACTTAAATCAATTCTTACAACTTCATGTCTTGCACTCTGCAATTGATTGATAGTTGGACCTGGACCTTGGAGGTATGCACTTACTATGGTCTATGATGCTATCACTTTGTTTTAAAAGGATATATGGATAATCATTAATGGATGCATCATGTATGGTATGGAGCATGAACCATGATTGTATGGTGTGGTGCTTTAGTGCATTGTTGTATTTATGTATGCCGGTATGTTTTAGTCTATTTGTTTGATTTAAGGCTTATGGATAAGTTGTTTTTGCATTGTTATTATTCCTAAGTTGGTAAACGTACATTTTACATGTTCTGTGATTTTTATTGCCTGGCTCGTGAGCTAAATGAACCGAGCCAAGTTGGCTCGTTATCCAGCCCTAAATACAGTTGCGGCCCAATTTTTGGAAGACTTTAACTTTGGGTGTCTTGTCATTCACTCTATTTGCTAAGACTTCGTGTCTACAAAAAGTAACAAAATAATGAACACTAAAAACTCTATAAAATATATAATTTTAAAAAACACATGGTTCAATGTCAAGCTGTTTGTGAAAGGTCAGTCATTCCGACATTGTGAAGAATAGTTGATATCTGAAACAAAGTTTGTACACTTTGAATTTCAAACAAATAATACGCGTTTGTGGAACAAAAAACTCTGCAGCTGAAATAAAATGTTTGTACACCTGGGAAAATATATAAACTCGTGAAACTAAAAAAAATTACAGATGCACAACAAATTATACACCTGAAACAAGAACATTTTGCTAGCAGAACAAGTAATATATTGGATTGAAGTTTGTACATGTGAACAAGAAACTTTTTACACCTCAAACAAAAAATTGTATAACCGAAGCAGAAATTGTTCTAAGCACCAAGAAATTGATCTGAGCAAAGGGGGAAAAACTGTTTTGATAAAAAAAAGTAATTGTTCTAAACACTAGGGACAATGCTCCAAGCAAAGAAAAATGTTCTCAGAAAGAAAAAATTTATAACAAAAAAAAGAAATTGTTCTAATCACCATAACTGATCAAGGAAAAACGTTTTGATGAAATAAAGATTATTTGAGCAACAATAGTAAATTTACAAGCAAATAAAAAAATATGAGCAGGACAGAAGTGTCCAGATGAAAACAAAATGTTCCACAGAATCATGGTTAAATTATTGGAACCAACTCACATATGTAGTGATCATATGTGTCAAAAGAAGATAACTATAAACTGGTTGGAAATCATATAGCAGGATGGATAAATCATAAATCATGCAGTGCAGCATGGTCCAATTTTGTCAAAGAAATCAACATACTTGTCGCAGATGTAAAAGCTTCTGCATTGATGACAAACCCAACGTCTTCCAGACACCATAAGGGTACAACAGTGACTACACGAATACTGTAAATGGACCATAATGAAATCTTCCTTCATAGGATATATGGTTTCACCAAGCTGCATACACAAAATAGAGCACGGTAAATGTGTCGCCCAATATACAAAATTCAAGTAAAAAAGAGACAGGGTGGGAGAGAGAAGCAGGAGTATACTTTTTTTGAGTATTTATTTATGAGAGCAGGAAGTACACAGAAATCAAAGAAGCTTACCTTTTGCATCAACATAGCATCCTTGGAAGCATTCCCGCTGAGATCGGTGTGGCCAGCAGCTTTAAGAGCTCTTTTTGTAATAATCTTCTTTGTTTTACTCTTTTTCTGGAGTTTGCGGTCGTCTTCTTCTTGTCGGAGTTGATTGATCATATCTTCTGCAGCTCCTGGCCAATAATCTCCATCGAAATATGGCAAGCGAGAAGCAGTCACCTTAGCCTTGCATTCCCCCATAGTAAGGAAGAAATGGTCATATAGATTTGTGAGCTCAACAACAATTTCCTCCTTAGAAGCTTTCCGAAGCATAGATAGATACCTGGGTGTAAAAGACATTAGAACTGGTGGAGGATCTAAAAGCAACAAGATCAATTGTGTCTCTAAGGCTTACCACTCACGCAGTTTATCAGATTTCGGAGTCTTTTGAATCTCAGGATGGCAATATAAGATGTAATCTTCACCCTTCAAAGGTGGACAAGCCCATATGTAACAACTTGTGAATCCCCGCAGTTTACAGTATTCAAGATATCCTATCTGTACACAATGAGAACAGATTAGACCAAGAACAAATCCTAGCTAAAAAAAACAGTTTCCAGTCATATGGTCCCCCCAAACAGTTTTGGCCAAACCTGGTAAGGCAATAAATTTGTATTAGTCACAAAAAGTCAGCATGGATGGCAAATTACCAGAATTTCATGATACACAAATGTACGCAAGGCTTCTCCAGATACTGTTTTAATCTCAGGTCTGAAGTACTTAACAGAATCCAAGTATGACAAATAAACACGACGCTGGTTCGGGAAAGAGCATTCAGCACCAAATTCTTGAACATACATTCCAAATAGACATACTTCCACACCTTCTATTTTCTGGAACAAGAGAACAGCCTGTCCAACATTTCATAAATATACGGTTGCAGAAATTAGTACGTGTGAGTTGTGACTACAATTCATGCTTCAAATGACAAGAATGAATTCTTACCTTGGACTTGTAAGGGAACTCTGTAGGGTAGTTGTCTTCTTGAAAAATTTCTAAAAAACGTGGTTTAACCTCCAGCTTCTTATCCACTGATGAAACAACTCTGACAACAAGTCCTTCCGCTCCAGGAATCTAACAAATAAAGCATAATTAGAAGTAAACTTGATGGAGTGAAAGGACATCATACCAGGAGTCAAACTTGATGGCAAAAAGAATAAGTGCGCCATAATGCTTCATGCATGGAAAAAAAATACCTGACAGTATGTATACAAGGAAAACTAGCACAGAAGTAAATAAATAACTGTATACCAAGGTAACTTTGCCTGCTATCTACTGTGTCATCCTATTTGGCCCAAATAAGAAACCCAACCACTTCACAAAAGCATGCTCTGCATCAATACAGAGGAAAACCAGTTATGTACAATAGTTCTTGTCCACTTCACCTATGGTGATGCTGGAACCCACCAGCCTATTTGTTATCTGCAGTTCACTTATATTCTCTTATTGATAGGTAGCAATCCCACCTCCCAACCAAAGGTTATTACTATCTTTGTAAATAAATGAGAAAGAATGTACCGACAAAATATAAAACTAATGTTTTCTTGATTCATAAAACTTGTATCTTAATGATCAAAGTCCACTGTGCTTGAGTCTCCCAACTACACTAAAGAAACTGCCTTTTGCCCTTGCCATATTATGTTTTGTCAAAAACTAAAAAACTCAGGTAAATAAACAAAGCTCATTGTGCTTGAGTATCCAAACTGCAACAAAGGAACTGCTTGTTGATTTAGTGTCCATCTTGTAATGCTTCACATTACAAATCAGGACAACTCACAGAATAAACACCAACATCTCGCGAGTTATACTGGTAAGAGCAATGTGCTCAGGGGGGTTCTCCCCTTGTCGGTCCGCGTTCGAATCCCAGCACATCCTCTTAAGGCAAATCTGAGTTTTTTTGGCAGAATTATCATAAATATGTGGGTCATGCGTTCAGATTGATTATTTGGCAACGTTTCCTCAAAGATCTAGTCTCACTAACCTCATCAATATTTTTGCCAGCAGCAGCTGCACGGTCCTGTTTCTCCTGCTTAAGTCGTTTAAATAGCCGATCTTCTATATGATCACTAAGAACAGTTCTCGGCAAATCTTTTGCCCCAAGAACAGCACTCTGTGGTAAAGGTTTGCGTAGCCCACATTTGACCTCCTCAACATAGCAATTGGGGCAAGTATATTCAGCTTGTCCTCCATCGTTCCTTCTTCCATTAAATAAAGCACAAATTTGATGTTGCCAACATTCACATTTGTCACATTGAACCCACTGCAGAATGTGTGGTTTGAAAATGTTTAGCACAAAAGAAAAATATCAGAAACTCTTGAGCTTTTATGAAACCACATATCAATGGAACTGCAGTACTTACCCATTCTTCCGTTTCCTCATCATTTCTTTTTTTCTCTAACCTTGCCTTCGGAAATGTTTGACCTTCAACCTCAATAGTCTCACCACGAGACTCATTGTAACAAGGGATACAGAAATAATGACGTGTATCACCAGTACCCACAGTGTAGTATGGCGCGTTTCGCTTTATCCGAGCTCCACAAGGAGAACAATATATTGGTGGAGGTTCAAAAGTAAGTTTCTCTACTCTACAGAGCTGGCAAGAGTTCTCGTTCTCAGAATGACCAATAGCTTGATTCTTTTCAGCTTTAGCCTTGCTCTGTCAAATGGAACATGTAAAAGTTAGCTCCTCTCAAAAAATACAATGTATGATAAAGGCACAAGTTCCACCAGAAGCATTAGAAGATAGAAGTATGAACTATGAACAGTGGTTTTAGCTAAGAAAAAATTGTTGTATTTGCAAAACTGTACAGGAAAAAGACCATACCTAATTTCTGACAAAGAGACGGTAAAATACTTTATTTGTTAAGACATAGTAACACAAACTACAATGTTTATTTACAAGCTAAGAATAAATTCCTGCAAGTCCCATCCATCTCAGAAAACAAGGAGTCGACTAAAATCTCATTTAGTCCCTGGATGGAAAGAGCTTTATCTAAAGTTACTAAATACAGCTTGCCAGCTTGGCAAAAAACTATATTGTAACCCCATTCTTTACTTATATTATATTATAGTCTAGTTAATAAAGTACCATAGCCACAAGGGGGAGACGGATTCGCTACGCATTGGTTAAAGCCTTTCATAACCAATGATCATGTTGAGTTTGATCTCTAGCCTACCAAATTGCTAACAGTCAACCATGAACCACATCTTTTTAGGTGGTGTTTGGCTCGCCGAAATGTAACGTAAATGGATTACATGGGGTAATGGATACCGATACTTTTGTTTGGTTGAGCTCTTTCTAGTAATACTAGGTACTACTATCCAATCCAATTATAACTAGTAACCATTACCGCCGGTAAGAGATCCCATTACCATTCACTTAACAACATCTGAACCAAACAGCACCTTAATGGCAATGCGCAGTTATCTACAGCCCTATAGCCTATAGTTTATCATTGGTCCAGCAATTTTTTTAAAAGAAATGAAATGCAAGTGAGGCCTTTCAGTTAAGAAAATCATACCTGACCAACCCACAGCCTTAGACTGTCAATATGTTCCATTATTTGTTCTGGAGTGAATAATTCCGTCATTGAAACACCTTTTATTTTTGGTTTTCCTGATTTAGACACAGTCGCATCAGTTGGATCATTTGTTTCATTCTTAACCTCAAGGGCGGTTTCACTTGTCTCTTTGTCAACCAACAAGTTTTCTTGCTTGATATGAGAATTAATCTCACTGGGAACACCAGGAATCACATTATGCCTTGATGCAGTCACATTTCCATCAATACCATAACTAATTTTTATGGGCTTTTGAGGAGCTCGCATGTCAGCCTTTGCATCTACCTCTCGTTTCAGATATGATGTCCTGTTATTGTGGTCAAGCTGCTCAGGCTGTGTTTCCTGCAATGCAAAGCCTGAGTTTACATGATAATTGGAGACTACAGAGATATCATTCTCTAGGCCACTGGGTGATGGAGGATGCGTCTTCAAGCGTTTTGGAACGAATGGTTGATCATCAAATGCTTCAACTGACATTGGGTCAACATCCATTCTATCACCTTCTATCCCGTTCATGATTCTCTGAGGCACATTTTGTTGAGCAAGTTTTCTAGACTCGAGAGCTTTTTGCTTAGATGCCTGTTCAGTTGATTGGCGCAAAAACTTCCTTACAACGCTGCACACAGGACATTGTTCATCGACACAAGTTTTATAATGGTGAGACATCATTTTTGACTTACTGCAGCTCCTGTATGAACAATCTTTACTTTGGCAGTTCTGAAAATGCTTCAAAAGCTCCTGCACCTGAACACAACCATGGAACTTACAACTTCCAACAGGGTATGTGCATGTTTTTGCATGAAACAGTAGCAGCAACCACTTTATCTGACGGAGGTAATGTATATTTCCATTGACCTGTTCAAACCCTCCAGCTGCAGGCTTCGGCAATGCAGGATCAATAGAAGCTGCAGTGCAATTAGAAAGACGCCAATCTGATGAAAATGGTTGCTGTGCTCCATCTTGCGACATTGCTCTTTGACAAAAATCTTCTTGTATTTGCTTTTCGAGTGTTGAATTAGTAGTAACAGGAGCCTTTTCCATTGTTTGTGGCTGCCATTGAGGACGCAGCATTTGCTCTGCCTGCGATCCTTTCAGCACATAGCTTACAGCATTAGAACCGTCATCAAGCTGCTGGTTAGAGGGCAACAATTGCTGAGAACCATGTGAGACAGAAGGATGAAAATTTTGAGAGCTAGATAGATGACCAAGCATCTGCCCTCCTTTAACATTGTCAAGAGCATTTCTTTGCTGGTATTGACCCTGGAAGCTTGGAAGATCAGCAGGATCACTAGTTTGTGAAGATACCAGTTCAGTGTGTAGCAGTGACCCCTGTTCTGCCAGTTGCATTGAATGGGTGGAAGCCATTTGAGACTGTTTAAAGGAATTGTTCCTTAGCATAGCCTGCTGATGCTGTGAATTTGGCTGCTGTTGATTTATATGATACTGATTTTGAACAAACTGGGAATTAGGTTGCACCTGATGTTGCGGCATTGGGTGTTGGCGTAGTAGTTGATCATGAGTCAACTGTGGTGACTGAAAATTCACCTTTTCTGTTTGATCCAAAACCTCATTTTTTATCTGGGGCTGTTGCTGAATGGACTGAATGTTTAACTGATTGGAAACCAACATCTGATTCATTCTTGATCTAGACTGCAAATTTGCAACATTCATGCTCTGACTATTTGCTGTGGTTAAAGGGGTAGAGCCAGTAGCATAGAAGCTGCCAGAACCAGTCATTTCAACTGATGCTGCACACAAAAAGAAATTCAATTTATTTCATTGCAATGCCACATTTTTTCTCCAAATCTATGAAGAAAACTAAATGCATGAGAAATCAGTCAATTAGAAACAGTAACATGCCAACTTTAACAAAATGAGCTGTACCACCTCCCCAAGCAAAGATTATATAGGTGTATGCTTAAGAAAACTTTAGACCCCTCAATTATGTACTACGGAAAGAAGGGTGTCATGCTACCACTATTTAGGATCATTATTCATTAATAGCATTTCATCTACAATTGTTGAACTATCAACAGCAAAACTAAACAAGCCTACAAGACTCCATCTGAAGATATCCAAAGTGGTGCTAAGATACTAGATTGGTAAAAAGCATCATCACCACCTTCCTCCCTCAGGACAGGCAATGCATTACTTATAAGGCTGGCAATTCCAGCAGCAAGGAACTATAAGAAGCTGAAGGTTTTATTTTTCTATGTTTGCTACTTATCAAATGATAATCGAACTAGTTAGTTTGGGTGACAATTGATTATATTTATATACATATGAAAATTCCTTTCTACTCCCGGCAATAGCTACTCCCACATGTATATTTCAAAATTTAGGATGTATATGGCCCGATGAAGTGTACGTATACAAAGTATGTGATCATACTAAACAATTCAGGGTAGTATATATGTTAAGTATGATACAAAGAGTATATGGTTGTACATAGCATTATAATAATATACTAAAACATAGTCTCCTTTAAATTTTTCCATATAGTAATATTTAGAGCACCGTAAAACGAGTATATGAACATATTCGAACCAGTAAATGAGTATGCACCCATACACAATGTGGTTTATTAAAGATGGGAGTAACTACACCTGGGAGTAGGAAAAATGCACCATATATATCAAACTTCAACTATAGAACCATTGATACTTTCTAATTGGTGTCCTTTGCAAATATAACCTCATGTTATGGCTTATAAGACAGAACATAAGATGGTGTGAAAGAGAGGACACTAAACCAAAAGGCAGCAAGCTTACTTGGTATTCTCTGCTGAGGATGCTGATTGAATTGCTGCTGCATCGGTTTGGACGAATTGCCGTAAGGGGATATGTTCATATATGTTTGTGGTGCCGTGGTCCTGTTTGTTAGCTGCATATTTGACCCATGCACTCCTATTCCACCATTCATGTGTCCATCTGATAAACCGTATGCAGATGAGCTGTCCAGCATGCTTGAATGTATTCCAGAATTATTGTGGCCCCCAATATGCTGAATTTGGTTGCTAGGAAATTGGTTCTGGTGCTGCATATGTGATGCCACAGCTGGCTCACCATTGAAATATCCAGTTCCATTTGAATAGTCAGGATTTGAAGGTACATTCTGTTGATTACTAAATCCTGGAGTTGGAATCATATGAGGTAGTTGTCGCTGGACACCAACTGAACCCATTGTAGATTGTATGTTATTTGTGGTAGAATTTTGTGGAATGCTGGCATTTAAATGTTGGAAGCCATTAGACATTGGACCTGTGTGGAGGAATTAAGAGTGAGCAGGGGCATATAAAGAGACTGCCCAAACAAAGCTAAAAATGTATGGTGGACCAGTTAGGCAGTGCATAAATTTCAGCTTATTGACTTTGTAAAAAGATCAAATTAATTTCAAACAACACAGACACCAAAAGGCATGCTTCCTCTTTACATATGTAACCAACATAAATTTTAGTGTAAGTGAGATCCTCAAAGAGGTAAGTCCTTTTTCAGCACACAGGCACTAGATCATGGCTAGAGAGATCTTCAGCTAATAGAAAACAGGCCAAAGGACTAGTAAAAATATATGCACCTTGCATCGAGGCACCCATGTTAGCATTCTGAGGAACCATGCCTGCACCAGACGATGAAAGGCCATTGTTTTCTGTGACATAAGGAATCCTAGAACTTGCATTGGTGCCTTGCGTCATACCAGGGGTAGGAATCATAGTACCATAGCTAGAGGATGATGCTATTTGCCTTGCCATTTGTGGGTTTTGTTGATTGTGTTGGTTCTGAGCGCTCAAGGTCTTAATAGCAAACTGCAATTGCGGCTCAACTGGTCCCTTCATCATATTGTAGTAGTCAGTCTGCTCAAACAATACAGGAACCAAAAATAAAATGGTGATGAAGCAGCAAGATTTTATTTTTGCTCCCCAAAAATATACTTGATCTCTAGTACACCAACAAAGCCTTGCAAACGATGAAGGGAATGCGATAGCGATACCTTGTTTGGGAATTTTCTGTACAAGATCTCCTCAAGTCGCTTTGCCAGTTCTGGCAACCGCTTCCGCCACTCAGCCGATGACTGTTTCCTTCCTATATAGTTAAATCTGCAAGAATAGTACTAAAGGCTGTCATATACCTTCTATCGGGTCGAAGAAAAAATCCGTCACTAACCTAAATTTTGCTCGCTTATAGGAAGGAAAATCAGTAAGTCTCGGAAGGTTTAAGTAAAGCTAACAACATAAGTAATGCATCCATTGTCGCATTCGTAATTATGACAAGGAGATAAATTTATGTAAGCATGAAGTTCGATAAGGTAATATTTTTGTCGGGCATGTAGATAATTTGGATCTTCCAGTTGGTATCAGGACATATGCGGCCATTCCGCTAGCTGAGGCTTACTAACTCAGTGCAATAAATACATGACTACGAATGGACTACTTAGTTCAAGTCAGCAGTAGTAAAAAGCATACATCTTTTCGCGCATTGTGGTCCGAAACATGACAAACTGCTGGTCCGTTCCCGAGAACGCCGCCATCTCCTGCATTGGCTGGTGCTGCGGTAGCCCATCGGCAGTGCCAACGCCAATGCCGACACCGGTGGCAGGGACCTGATTCATCTGCGCTGTCTGCCCAGACATCTGCCCGGACAGGTGGGCAGCCTGCCCCACATTCATCTTGGCGGCAGGCGGAGGCTCAGGTCATCCCACACGCAGCAGCTGGAAGCAGGGCACACATGTGAGCTAAGAGAGTGAAGCCACACGTGGAAGCAGGAAGAGAAGCAAACAGACATGAAAGGAGCAAGCTTTGTGGCAGCACGCACCGCGGTAGCAGGAAATTGTCTACCCTGCACGGAATCCGAGGCGCGGGGCTTCCCGATTGAGCAGGAGCACCAGTGTGGCAGCGGCCGCATGTACCAGGAAGGCTAGCGAGTGGAAGCGGTGCCCACGGCCGCCCGCGCGGGGGCAGCTCGCGGCGATCGGCGCGGGGGAGCCTGACCCGCGCTGTTTGCAGACTCCCTTGGGCCGGCCCGACCGAAACCCTAGAATCCCGGCGGGGCCGCGAGAGACAGGGGGCGGCCTCGGCGACGGGGTACCTGAGATTCCGTACGGCAGCCGAACGGAGGCGGGAGCGGGTCGAGGATGCGGAGCCGGCGGCGTTGATTTCGGCGGGGGGCAGGGGGGATTTGGGAATGGGGGATTTGTCGGGGCGGGGCTGCTGCGAGCGACGCGGGGAGGGGGGGAGGGGGAGGGGGAGGGGAACGGGAAGGAGGAGGAGACGTCGACCAATCGCGGATCTGCGCGGGTTCGGTCGCTGCGGGTGGGCCCGGGGAGTGGCGGCTCTAGGCTCTGGTGCAGCGCGGCCGCGGGGGGTAAATGATTGGGTGCAAAAATGGCAAGCGCAGCAGACGAACAGCAGTCCGGACTCCGGACTCGCTGCTGGGTTTCGTTTCATTACATTACATTACACACGTGCGCGGTCGTCGCTCGTCGCGTTCAGGGTGTCTCAGCTGAGGAGATGCAGCAGATACGTCAGCCGAATCGCTTTATACCACTGCAGCGAAAATGCAGGCGATGGTCCTGGGTGGACAAATACCATCTTTTTGTAGGAAAGAGATCGTCACTGCTGCTACTTCGGTTGTGGTTAGCCATAACCAGCTCTGGGCACACCACCATGTGTAATGTAAGATACTGTTTCAAGCCGTGTTTGTGTAGGATAGCTTATTTTCGCTTTATTAATCGTTGATGTTTGAGTTACAAAGTTTTGTGTGCCTTTAGTCTCAGTAAATTTCAGCTAAGAAGCTGTTTGGTTGGACGTTTTTGTCCCGTGATCCATTTATAGTGTCACATGTTATCGTTGTTGCATGTTTGGTTCGACCGGCCCATGTTGAATTATAGGGTTTAGGCATTTATGGTTTAGGGTTCAGGCCACGTGATCTCATTATCGCTCCCATCTAGCATGACACATCATGTAGCGCTCCTCTCACGCGACTTCGCGAGTTGCTTTCCTCGCGGGCATCGAGGTCTTGGACGCCAAGCTGCAAGGTCTAATCAATGATGCTACCCAACCACCCATGTTCCACTTCGTCGGTGTGGACTACTCTATCCTCCTCCATCACCCAATACTTCTCTAATCTTACTCTAGTCAAACCCTAATGTGCACCTTTGTTCTTGATTTGGTTATTAGCGAAGGCCAATGGGCAAGGCTGAGGAGGATTAATAGATCGGCTATTCTACCAGGGGAGAGAAGACGAAGGGGTCCATCGACCATGGTAGCTTCGCTGACCACTAGGGGTGTCGGTCATGGAGCAACCTCTTGCTACCTCAATGGTATCATAAGATCTGTCGCGACACTTATCGTGGGTAAGGCACCCTCATCCTCGCTCATCTCTTTCTCCATATCCAGCCCATTTTTCCCAAACATTAATCACTATTGTGGTGGCACCACAAGATCTGTGAATAGAATATCTATGCTAGGGGAAGGGAAGAAAGTGAAGGATATAGTAGGTGATCTCTAGGAGGAGATGGGTGCGGTAAGATCTATTGGAGGAAAGGGAAAGCAAGGAGAAAGACCCGAGAAGGAACACAAGCACTGGCCATCGCTTCTTCCCACACCAACTCAGGTTACTTTCAACATCTTCTCTATTGGACAACAAATGGTCACTGGGCTTTTAAGTCTTCAATAATAGTAGGTGTCTACTTATCTATGATTGGTGTTGCTTGTAGATCGATATACGAATTTAATTTTGTATGGTACTTGCTCTTGTTACATGCATTTGTCAATCAGTGTGATCGTGCATATGCCCTTGAGCGCTCTATTTGTGAGTCCGGGTTACTTTCTCATGAGATAAGATGACCATCAAATTAAATCACTACTATGCTTGTTACAACAACCAAGGCTTTCAGGCCCAATCAAGTTGTTGTTGAGTGTTTGGAGATAACTTCTCATTATAGGAAATTATTATTGTATGCTCTCATCTCATATATCAAGGACAACTTTTGTTGGTCCTAAACACATATATTTTTCCTGACTAACTCCGATAGTAGAGCATGCAAACATTTTCCTGGGCCAACTAATGGATACGGTGGCTAGAAAATGTGCTTCGACAACTTTGCAATTCGTTGTTTTCCCTATGTCTCTAGACAAAAGAAGAGTTTTTTTTGCAATTAGTATGTATGGTGGTGCCATCATTGGTGTTTTAGAAATCCATACTACCTTAAAAATAAGGAGGAATTGCTAGCTTAAATTTAGTGTTGCTACCTGCTCCTACTTGCATGTCTTGGTCACAATGCATATTCACTCATTAGTGAATATTGCCCTTCTTTTAAACTATCCTGCTAGCATAGAAGTTTTTTCTTATTAATTCACATATGTGTGGTTCTCGTCATTAAATAAACCCTATGCTATCTTTGTACAACAAATATTTTGTCTTCCTTTAAGTACCCAAACACGAAGGTGAAAAATTGTTCTAAAATATGACGTCTTATTTCATTTTTATATTACATTTGGGTACTACTACTCATCTTGTATAAGCGGAAGTGTTGAAAATTAGGAAGAGTCGCAGAACTTAGAAGCGGACGTCTATACCATCTTATTTGTGAGTAGGGGTGACACCATGTTTAGTTTGCCTGGTGCATTGGCACCAGTGCAAAGTAATATTTTTTCCACTACAAAAACATTTTTGACCATGTATTTCTAAGATCTTGTGTATACTTGGTGTGCACCATGGTAAAAGTGGCGCTGGAATCGCACCTATTCGCGAGAGTGATATTCCTTGTATAAGCAAGCTTCACATGTATAGGAGAAAGTTTGATGTATTATGTGAGATGCTTAGAGATGTGGCTGGTTTGAAGGGCACTAGGAGTATATTTATACTTGAGATTGTAGCAACATTAAGGCTAAACCAATACCCGAGGATTACATAGATTTTAGGTGGAAGCATTTTAAGAATTATTTGGGCCCATTGGATAGAACACATGTGAAGGTTATCGTGCCAACTAGGTTCAAGGGGAGGTATAGGTCTAGAAAGGTATACACTATGACAAATGTATTAGAGGTTTGTGCACCAGATATGCAGTTTATATATTTGCTACCTGGTTGGGAGGGTTCTTCACATGATGGACACTGAAAGTCGCCTAGAGGGGGTGAATAGGCAAAACCTGAAATTTATAAACTTAAACACACAATAAGGTCGGGGGTTAGCGTTAGAATTAAATTCAAGTCCAAAAGAATATCTCTCTTGCTAGGAGTTCCTCAAGGATTGCGGATGACGTATGGGAGCCAACTCAAATTCACACTAGCAAGGAAACGTTAGAGAGGGAAAAACAAATCAAACAATAATCAAGGCGAGTGAACAGGGTGATTTGTTTTACCGAGGTTCGGTTCCAAAGAACATAGTCCCCGTTGAGGAGGTCACAAAGACCGGGTCTATTTCAACCCTTTCCCTCTCTCAAACGGTCACTTAGACCGAGTGAGCCTTTCCTTAATCTCACGGGTCACTTAGACCCCGCAAGGACCACCACACACTTAGGTGTCTCTTGCTTCGATTACAAGTCACTTGAGAAATAGAAGGGAAAAGAAAAAGGCCAATCCAAGCGACAAGAGCAACAAAAGAACACAAAAACACCCTCTCTCAAGTCCCTAATGGAATTGAGTTGATTTGGTGGCTTGGAGAGGATTTGATCTATTGAATCTGTCTTGGAGTGGAGTCTTTTGCTGTTGTATTGAATGTGATGTTCAGAACACTTGGATTGATATGAATGAGGTGGTTGAGGGGTATTATAGCCCTCAACCACTTCCATAGCCGTTGGTGGAGGCTACTGGCGATGGGCGCACCGGACAGTCCGGTGCGCCACCGGACAACCACTGTGCACTATCCAGTGCGCACCACGTCAGCGCAACCGTTAGGGTTCGAAGCTGGTCGACCGTTGGAGGCTTTGTCGTCTTGTTGCACCGGATAGTCCGGTGCTCTCTAACTTCTGCGCTATGACTTCTGACAAGCACTGTTTATCGCTGCAGTCGTCCTTTGGCGCGCAGGGAGCCGTTGCTCCGCTGGTTCACCGGACAGTCTGGTGGCACACCGGACAGTCCGGTGAATTATAGTGGAGCGCACCCTGGAATTCTCGAGAGTGGCTGGTCTAGAGTCGTACGGTCCTGGCGCACCGGACAATCCGGTGCGCCATTTTTCAGCACACTCAAGTTCTTTTGCTCCAAATGAATCATGACCCCTAACTTATTTCTTTCTTGGTTTGTGTTAAACCTTATGCACCTGTAATACATGAATTCTAGACAAATTTGTTAGTCTATGTGTTTGTGTTGGTCATCAACCACCAAAATTAATAATAGGAAATGGTTAACCATATTTCCCTTTCAATCTCCCCATTTTTGGTGATTGATGCCAACACAAACCAAAGCAAATATAAAGTGCAGAAATGTAACAAGTTTGCATTTATGATAAGTGTGCATAAGTTACATGGAGTTAAACCAATTGAAAGTATCACTAAGAATAAGAGTGAATGTATTGCCTTTCTTTTATTTAATATTTTGGACCACATTTGCACCACTTGTTTGTTTTTGCAAATCTTTTGGAAAATCTTTTCAAATTCTTTTGCAAATAGTCAAAGGTATAAGAATGTGATTGCAAGAAGCATTTTTAGAATTTGAAATCCCTCCCCCTGTTTCAAATGTTTTTCCTTTGACTATTAAAAGCTCCCCTGAATGAAATTCTCCCCTTAGCTTTTCAAGAGGGTTTTGAAATAGATATGAGTGAAATTATACCAATTGAAATTCTTTCCTACTAAATGTGAAGTTTTGAAGATGCCAATTTGAAATTTTACTTTCACACGCCAATTGAAAAATACACCAATTGATCACGCGCGACGGGCACCTAGATCCAGGCAGCTCAGTCTATGACACGGGGGCCTGGGTCCACAAGTCATACACTTTGCGAGTCGGATTTCGGGTGCAGAAGGAACGAACCACCGCACGCGCTTGAAGAGCAAACCGTCGCACACGGTAGCGCGCCTCTTCATTTTCGCCGCAAAAGACAACAGCCCAGTCTATGACACGGGGGGCCCAGGCCCACGGGTCATACTCCTTGAGTGCCGGTTCTCGGGTGCAGAAAGAGCGAACCGCCGCACGCACAGGGAGTGCGCCTCCTCAGGGCCGCGGCAGAAGACAGAGAAGGTATTTTTTAAAAAAAACCCGTGCAGCGGTATCGAGGCGTCCCGCGCGTGGCCCGACGAAACCACACGGCGTGGGGGCCGCGGGTCAGTCACCGCGAGGACATATATGGCAGTTGGCATGACCTAAGGTAGATTGACGGTGGGTGCGTCAGCAGACGCGCTGAAACGGCGCGCCAATCGTCAATCACACCATGTCGAAACAAAGTACAAGTTTTGGCCCCACCTGCAGGCCCGCATCCTCCCCTGAGGTGGGCCCCAGGGGCCACTGTCGGTACCCTGAAACTAGGGTACCCCTTACTACTGTATGAAGGCCCAGTACCCACGCGATTATCTTTAGTCACGTGGTAAAGGAGCTGTACGTGGGACCAGACCATGACTCGCCCCAGCCTCATACGACTACTCTGGGTCAACAATAGCGCCTGGCCCCACCACATGGGCGGCTCTGGGGCCGCCACGTGGCCAGAGAAAGTGATATACTCCAAGGCATCAACAGTGAGTCCGGACCCCCATGGGAAAGTGTCGGGCCCCTGGATATACAGTCCGGACCTCCAAGATGGTCCAGGACCCCCACGTGTACGGACCGATGGGATCCGAACCCCTCCGTATGGGATCCGGACCGCCCACAATGGGGTCCCAAGACCTTACTTAAGGCCCAGGCGGGGGTCCGGAGCTGACACGTGTCCAGACCTGTTCTGGTGTGCTCCGGACCTATTCGCATACACTCCTGCTCCCCGCTCAGGCAGAACCCCGATGCTGCCACGTGGCATACTGCGCGCGGCATAAGCCAACGGGTGGAACCCGGCGTGACGCCTCTGGGCTACGCGCGCTACTACATTCATTACAGATAACACATGCGCCTGTCCATTCTGTTGACAGGCGGCATGCTCAGTCCACGATACGTGGGCCACACAGTTACTCACCATTACTCCCGCATTACTCATATGGTAACTGCCCATCAATGCAGCATGGATTGCGGACATCATGGCGCCCGGTGATTACTCAGGTGTTATTAGTATTAATTATCCACATAATGCTTTCTTTCCATTATGTCCCTAGGCCCACATGTCGGGGCTCAACATCCTTGTATGTGCCTCCCTTAAACTATAAAAGGGAAGGCACACAACGTTACATGACAAGTTCAACTCAATAACTCTCTCAATACAGCTTACACACAGTGGATGTAGGGTATTACGCTCCGGCGGCCTGAACCACTCTAAACCCTCGTGTCCTCGTGTGTTCTTCCACCTTCCAACAGACAGGCAAACCGCTTAGGCCCCTCCTCATCTTAGGATTTTGGTTGGGTGCGTTCCGCCACCCGGCCGGTGGAATTCTTCCCACCGACAGTTTCCAACAAGGGAGCCAAAACAACACCAAACTTAATACCCCTAAGAAATTGTCTAATTTTGTAAAGGGCAAGGCTCCCATGGTTTAGGATAGAGAAGGCTGTATTTTATATCCTACAAACTATCCTGAACAAAAGATTAGGAAAATTCATGCTAGAAAACCCCACAACGTTTCTCATCATACTTTTATGTATAGAAATGAGGCTTCTAGTTCTAGGCATACCACTCATATCAAAATGCCTAAGAAGAAAATTCCAAATGCATCAAATGAGCATAATATTTCATTTAAGACTTTTGATGCTTCTTATGTACTAACTAACAAAACAGGCAAAGTAGTTGCCAAATATGTTGGGGGCAAACACAAGAGTCCAAAAACTTGTGTTTGGGTACCCAAGGTGCTTGTTTCTAATGTCAAAGGACCCAAGACCGTTTAGGTACCTAAGAACAAGGCATAAATTTGTTTTGTAGGTTTATGCATCCGGTGGATCAAGTTGGATAATCGATAGCGGGTGCACAAACCACATGACAGGGGAGAAAAGGATGTTATCCTCATATGAGAAAAATGAAGATCTCCAACGAGCTATTACATTCGGGGATGGAAATCAAGGTTTGGTCAAAGGTTTGGGTAAAATTGCTATATCTCCTGACCATTGCATTTCTAACGTTTTTCTTGTAGATTCTTTAGATTACAATTTGCTTTCTGTTTCTCAATTATGCAAAATAGGCTACAATTGTCTTTTTACTGATACGGGTGTTACTGTCTTTAGAAGAAGTGATGATTCAATAACATTTAAGGGAGTGCTAGATGGTCAGCTATATTTAGTTGATTTTAATGATAATCAAGCTAAACTAGGCACTTGCTTAATTGCTAAGACTAACATGGGCTAGCTCTGGCATCGCCGACTCGCCCACGTTGGGATGAAGAATCTTCACAAACTTCTAAAAGGAGAACATATTTTAGGACTAACCAATGTTCATTTTGAGAAAGACAGGATTTGTAACGCATGTCAAGCAAGGAAGCAAGTTGGAGTGCATCATCCACACAAGAACATCATGATGACCGACAGGCCGCTTGAGCTGCTCCACATGGACCTATTCGGCCCGATCGCTTATATAAGCATCGACGGGAGTAAGTACTATCTAGTTATTGTGGATGATTATTCTCGCTTCACTTGGGTATTCTTTTTGCAGGAAAAATCTCAAACCCAAGAGACTCTAAAGAGATTCTTAAGACGAGCTCAAAATGAGTTCGGATTGATAATAAAAAAAGATTAGAAGCGACAATGGTACGGAGTTCAAGAACTCACAAATCGAAGGATTTCTTAAGGAGGAAGGCATCAAGCATGAGTTCTCTTCTCCCTACACACTTCAATAAAATGGTGTAGTGGAGAGGAAGAATAGAACTCTACTGGATATGGCAAGGACCATGCTTGATGAGTACAAGACACCGGACCGGTTTTGGGCTGAGGCGATTAACATCGCTTGCTACTCCATCAACCGGCTATACCTTCACCGAATCCTCAAGAAAACATCGTATGAACTCCTTACTGGTAAAAAGCCCAATGTTTCTTATTTTAGAGTCTTTGGGAGCAAATGCTTTATTCTTATTAAGAGAGGTAGAAGTTCTAAATTTACTCCTAAAGCAGTAGAAGGCTTTTTACTAGGTTATGACTCAAACACAAGGGCATATAGAGTCTTCAACAAGTCCACTGGATTAGATGAAGTTTCTTGTGAAATTGTGTTTGATGAGACTAATGGCTCTCAAGTAGAGCAAGTTGATCTTGATGAATTAGATGATGAAGAGGCTCCATGTGTCGCACTAAGGAACATGTCCATTGGGGATGTGTGTCCTAAGGAATCTGAAGAGCCTCCACGAGCACAAGTTCAACCATCCTCTTCCATGCAAGCATCACCACCAACTCAAGATGAGGATCAAGCTCAAGAAGAAGAGGATGAAGATCAAGACGATGAGCCACCTCAAGAGGAGGACATTGATCAAGGGGGAGATGATAATGAAGACAAGAAAGATGAACAAGAGATATGGAATCAAAGACCGCCACACCCAAGAGTCCACCAAGCAATTCAAAGAGATCACCCCATCAACTCCATACTTGATGACATTCATAAGGGGGTAACCACTAGATCTCGATTTGCTCATTTCTGTGAACATTACTCTTTTGTGTCTTCTATTGAGCCATACAGGATAGAGGATGCACTAAGAGATCCGAATTGGGTGGTGGCAATGCAAGAGGAGCTCAACAACTTCACGAGAAATGAGGTATGGCATTTAGTTCCACGTCCTAACCAAAATGTTGTAGGTACCAAGTGAGTATTACGCAACAAACAAGATGAGCATGGTGTGGTGATAAGGAACAAAGCCCGACTTGTTGCAAAAGGTTATTCACAAGTCGAAGGTTTGGATTTTGATGAAACCTATGCACCCGTAGCTAGGCTTGAGTCAATTCGTATATTACTTGTCTATGGTACTTACCATGGCTTTAAGTTATAACAAATGGACGTGAAGAGTGCCTTCCTCAATGGCCCTGTCAAGGAAAAGGTCTATTGTGAGCAACCTCCCAGCTTTGAAGATAGTGAGTATCCTAACCATGTTTATAAGCTCTCAAAGGCGCTTTTATGAGCTTAAGCAAGCCCCAAGAGCATGGTATGAATGCCTAAGAGACTTTCTTATCACTAATGGCTTCAAAGTTGGAAAAGTTGACCCTACTCTCTTCACTAAAACAATTGCTAAAGACTTGTTTATATGTCAAATTTATGTTGATGATATTATATTCGGGTCTACTAACAAGTCAACTTGTGAAGAATTTAGTAGGATTATGATACATAAATTCGAGATGTCGATGATGGGGGAGTTGAAGTATTTCCTTGGATTTCAAATCAAGCAACTCCAAGAAGGCACCTTCATCAGTCAAACTAATTACATTCAAGATATTCTTAAGAAGTTTGGAATGAAGAAGGCCAAACCCATCAAGACACCCCATGGGAACAAATGGGCATCTCGACCTCGACACGGGAGGTAAATCCGTAGATCAAAAGGTATATCGGTCGATGATAGGTTCTTTACTCTACTTATGTGCATCTCGACCGGACATTATGCTTTATGTATGCATGTGTGCAAGGTTCCAGGCAAATCCTAAGGAAGTTCACCTTAGGATCGTGAAAAGAATCATGGGATATTTAGTTTACACTCCTGAGTTTGGGCTTTGGTACCCCAAGGGATCTACCTTTGATTTAATTGGGTATTCCGATGTCGATTATGCCGGATGTAAGATTGATAGGAAGAGCACATCAGGGACTTGTCAGTTTCTAGGGAGATCCCTGGTGTCTTGGGCTTCAAAGAAACAAAAACAGTAGCTCTTTCTACCGTTGAAGCCGAGTACATTGCCGCAGGACATTGCTGTGCACATTTACTTTGGATGAGGCAAACCCTTAGGGACTATGGCTACAAGTTGTGCAAAGTTCCTCTCCTATGTGATAATGAGAGTGCAATCCGCATGGCGGATAATCCCATTGAACACAGCCGCACTAAGCACATAGACATCCGATATCACTTTTTGAGAGATCAACAACAAAAGGGGAATAACGAAATTGCTTATGTCAATACCCACAACCAATTAGCCGATATCTTTACCAAGCCACTAGATGAAAAGTCTTTTAGCAAACTTAGGAATGAGCTAAATATACTTGATTCTCGGAATTTTGATTGAAACATTGCACACATAGCTATTTCATATACCTTTGATCGTGTCTCTTTCATTTGGTACAAATGCATATTTCTTATTCTTCTTGTACCAAGATTAAGACTAATGTGTTTTCAAGTATACTTCCATGCTTAGTCTTAGATTGAAAGGGAAATGGAGTATTCGGCAAAGAAAAGGCTTCCACTCCAACTCTGACGATATTATTTATCATTTGTCGTTACTCATGTAACTCTCATTTGGTATGACCCTTCACTCATATTTATTTTATCATTTGGGAGAAAGTATTAGGCCCTAAAGGGGTAGAATTGTAAAGGGCTCTCAAGTTATCCGTTTTTGGCTATTAATGCCAAAGTGGGAGAAAGTATTAAGCCCAAAGCAAAAGGACCGCACCACCATTTTAAAAAATTTCAAAAAACCCCCCAAAAGAAGTGTTTATTTCAATTGGTATCTTATAAATTTTCAATTGGTATTTCAATTAGCCTCATAATGGATTTTCAATTGGTATCTCATTTGACTTCAAAATTTCAATAAGTATAGAGATTTCAATTAATATAATTTCTTTTAGCATCTATTTCTAAAAAGGGAAAATCGTTTCAAAAACCCTCTTGAAAGCTAAGGGGAGAATTTCTTCAAGGGGAGCTTTCATTTAGTCAAAGGAAAAGCATTTAAAATAGGGGGAGAAATTTCAAATCTTAAAAATGTTTCTTGCAATCATATTCCTATACCTTTGACTATTTGCAAAAGATTTTGAAAAGATTTTCCCAAAAGATTTGCAAAAACAAACAAGTGGTGCAAATGTGGTCCAAAATGTTAAATAAGAGAAAAAACAATCCATTCATTCTTAGACATATGTATAAAGTCTTTCATTGGTTTAATTCTAAGTAACCTATGCACATCTATCATAATTGCAAACTATTTACATTTCTACACTTCATATTTGCTTTGGTTAAGTGTTGGCATATGTTGGGGGCCTTCGTCCTCTGAAGGTCCTCAAAAACGTGATTTAACAATATCTTCCAAGTGTGACATGTGAATAGGTACCTTCGGACTCGGGCTAAAAGCATATACAATGTAAAAAGCATGATCGTGACGAAGGTTGGAGTTGCTCCGAAGCTACGTGCAGGGGAGCTTCGGCTAAATGGCGGAAAAAGGAACCGACTTAAAGGGGAAAATGCTATCTAGTCCTCATAGGATTGTCTATAAGTTAATAATAAATGTAAAGGGCATGAATGTAATTTCTCACAGGCTGTGTCCTGTGCCTATAAATAGATGAACAGTACCCCCGTACTGTTCACGCTGACCTGTACTTGCTTTTGCGTCACGCTTGTACTTTTTCCCTTCTATCAAGCCGAAGGTACATTTGTAATTTAATATTGTTTCTGTCTTTCCAGAATAATATAATGAATTAATAATGTTACATGATTGTTTATCTTGCCTTTTATATTTCATATGCTTCTTCTTTTATTAACATATATCACATTGATGAAGGTATGTCATTCATAACCTTCGTCTGAAGATCATTATGTCCTAAGGGAAATAATGCTTCGAAGGACGAAGGGCATTAACATTTAATATTTTGTGTTGCCTTGTTCTTAATTCATAGCACTTGAGAACAAGTCCCCAACATTGGCGCCCACCTCCAGTGAACCTTTTTTCGACCACCTTCGGCAAGCACTGACCTTCGTCATGCCGCCGAAGAAAGCTTCAGCGACAGGGGCTACTGCACTGCAGCCACTGGACCCAAACCAGGAAACTCTTTATCTCCGAGAAGCTCAGAGCCAGAAAAGGAAGGCTACCAGTCCAACACTCCAGGAGGAAGAGTTAGACCAAGAGATCAGAGACATGGAGATCATCCATCAGCAAGTACAAAGAAAGAAGGAGAAGATGGCGCGACTGGCTGATCTTCAAAGGAAGATCGACGAAGCCACTGAAGAAGTGCGTCATCTGGCTCAAGATGAACAAGATCGAAGGCCTCAACACAGGGAGCTTCGTCAAGAAGGCTTATTCAACGAAGATGGATGGTATGATGATTTTAATCATGGTGCCTTTACTTTTGATGATGCTTCTCCCTTGGCAGCAGACCTGCAGGCTATCCCATGGCCACAATCTTACAAGCCACCTCAGCTACCAATGTATGATGGGCATTCAGACCCAAAACAATTTCTGATGAGTTATGAGGCAACAATATCCTCATACGGAGGCAATGCGGCTGTCATGGCTAAGTCCTTCGTCATGGCTGTCCGGAACGTGGCCCAAACTTGGTATTCTTCCCTTCAGCCAGGGACAATTACGTCGTGGTAGAAGCTCAAGGACATGCTGGTGACCAGTTTCCAAGGCTTTCAGACGAAGCCAGTCACTGCTCAGGCCATGTTCCAATGCACGCAAGACCACGAAGAATACCTTCAGGCATATGTACGAAGGTTCTTGCGATTGAGGGCACAAGCGCCTACGGTGCCCAATGAGATTGTCATTGAGGCCATGATCAAGGGTCTTCGCCCAGGACCTACTGCCCAATATTTTGCCAGGAAGCCCCCACAAACTCTGGAGAAGCTGCTTCAGAAGATGGATGAGTACATCCATGCTGACAATGATTTTTGCCAAAGAAGGGAGGAAGCTTACAGATTCTCCGAAATGACCAGGGGCTTCGGAGGAAGAATCCATTCGAGGCACGTGAGGTCAATCCATAACTCCACTCAGAGTGACGACAAATGAAGTCAGTCTCAGAGGTCACAATATACCTCACAATCTTTGGGGCAACAACAAAGCTCTTTCAGGCCACCAGCTCCAAGGGGCAGAGGCGCTAGGGGCTTCAGAGGAAGATTTGGGGATCAACCTAGAAAGATTTACTGCTTATTTTGTGGTGAGGACAAGGGCCATGCTACAAGAATGTGTCATGTCACCATTCAGAAGCAAAAGGAAATAGCAGAAGCCGAAGCTCGACAGAACCAGCCGAAGCAGGTCTTACACGCTGCTTCGTGTCACTCTCCTTACATACCAGAGTATGTGGACAATCATCCTGCAGCTTCTATCGCTTCGGCTAGCCATTCACAGGCTTCCTGGCCACAACTCCCGCCTCCACCACCACTACAACCGACCTATTCCCGAAACCAGCAGCCAGAAGGGCGCCAGCACTCTCAACAGCAACGGGAATTCAGGGAGGAATCCGAAGCTCGCACAGTCAACAGTACTGTGCCGAAATCAAAGCACATCTATTGAGAGATATCCTACCTTCTAAAACATTTTTTATTTTATGCCAGTTTGTTTTTTAATAAGGGACAAGTAATGCAAATCCAGTTTTAATTCCTTGTAATAGTTTTGCTTCTGTTAAAATGAAATTTATCTTCTTCATAGAGTTACGAAGCTCGAAAATTACCGAAGCTCAAAATGTTGTTCCTAAGGGAGCGCAGCATAAGTTTTGCCGAAGCTAAAAAAATTCGTTCCCAAGGGAGCGCAGTGTAAGTTTTCTGCTCAAAAGTCATTCCTAAGGGAATGCAGAGCCAAATACTGCCGAAATATAAGGCGAAGCACGAAAAGTCAACGCGAAAAATACCGTCGAAATATAAGGCGAAGCGCGAAAAGTCAACGCGAAAAATACCGCCAAAATAGAAGGCGAAGAAGTTCAAAAGACGTTCCTAAGGGGATGTAGAACTTACACCGAAAAATAAGCGATGAAGCCAAAAAATAAACGACAAAGAGATTTTGATCGTTCCTAAGGGAACGCAGATATTGTCTATTTTAGCGTGGGTGTGTGTCTTCGGCATTAGCATCATTCTTTGCATCATATCATCGCATCATCTCGCATAGCATCACATCATACATCATATCGCACTGATGACACGAATTGGAAACGAAGTCGACCTTCGGAGACTGCTTTATAAAAAATGAAAATGTGCTAGGGCACAAAGTTAGCTAAGAAATACAACTTCGTCAGCTCTATTGCAGAAGAAGGGATCCTTTGTTTACGAAACTGGGAAGTTTTTACGAAGCATGGATATTTTTACGAAGCACAGATTTTCTTCTTTGTGAAGCATGAAAAGAAGGGAAGGTGTTTTTTCGTCGAAGGCTCAAAAACGGTATGTATATAAAGTTTCATGCATCACAAAGAACTGAATTACAAATAATTTACACATTAAATTCAAAAATATGCACATCGAATATTACAGTCTTCATACAGCGAAGCTACATTTATTGTCTAAAAATGTTTTTACAATATCAATCTTCTTTCAGGACCTTTTCCGCAATTTCATTCAACAATTTGTTAACAACTTCGTCAACAATAGATTCGGCTATGTTGATGATTTCTATTGCTTTCTTCGTTTCTGGGTCGGCCAGGGGGTCGAACGGCTCCGGTGGAGGAGATAGTTCAGTTGCGGTAGAAAAAATCAATCAGTTCGAAGTCACGAAAACAAACGACGAAGCTAAAGGCCATTAAACGATACCTATCCGTCTCTCGCGTTTTGCAGCTTCCTCAGCTTTTTCCGTTGCTTCTCGGGCGTCATGAATATCTTTTTCACTTTTCTTCATTATTTCATGAGCCATTTCTCGGCCGCCATTTTCCCAGATGTCCGTGTAAAATTTTCCGCCCATTAAACTTGCTTCGGCTGAGGGATCCTTTGTGTCATCCACGGAGAGGGCAGCTTCGGCCTGGGCCAAGGTTTTAACATGATTGCAACCCGCCTTCTTCAAGATGGCTGAAACTCCTCTCGCACCAGAGAACGCGCAGACATCCCTGCGATCACTTAAAATTTCCTCAAAAGCTTTGGCTTCTCCGCTTATCCACTCGATAACACCCTTAGGGTCGCCTCGTATGAAGTTATCTTCGTTTGAATAGGCGCCCACGTTGGCGAAGGTAGCCTTTATCTTCTCCACGCAACCCAAAGATTTTTCAAAACATCTTTCCTTGGATGCGCGAAGTTCTTCAACTGTTTTTTCTAAATAGTTTTTCCAATATTCGCTGGCCTCTCGGTTAGCTTCTGCGAGAGCGCATTTTTCTTTGGCCTCTGCCAATTGTTTCCGAAGGTCCTCGATCTCATTCTTTTGGATATCAGCTTGAGCCTTGAAGCTGACTTCATCTTCTTTCACTTTGTTCACCAACAAAATCAAAATTTTGTCTTTTTCAAGACCTTCGTTCCTTAGCTCGATTACCTCTGAACGAAGGTTGTTCAGAGCTATTGTATATCCTTCATCTTCAATATTTTTCTGTGCCCTAAGGGCATTGCTAAGAATTAAGCCCTGCAAAAGGGAGATAGAATTAAGTATAAACAAATAAAACATTTTGTTTTCAAAATACTAAATTAGCCTTTATACCTTTATGCTGTTATACGCTAAGCTGTCAGCAAGCTCATCCTTCGATAAAACTGAAAGGCCATCTTCCAGCGTCGGAAATCCGATGCTTCTCCCTATCTCCCGGCATACGGATATCTCTTTACTATCTGGGAGACAGTACAAAAAAATCTTCCTCCCCACTGCCATTAAACACTAATGCCCCCTTCGGGTATTTTAATTTTTGGGCATAGTGTAGTGCTTCCAACTTTTCTGCTTGAGAAAGTCTCTTCCCCGAAGCATGGCGAATGATGTAATCAGTGCTTTCTTTTGAAGCTTTGTAAGCAGGACTTCAACCCTTTTAGGCGTAATTTGTTCTCTCGCCTTTTCTTCAATTACGACAGGCTCTATCTCAGAAGGCTCTAAAGGCCCAGCTTCGTTATCAGCTTGAATTACTGCAGTTTCAATTTCGGCCTGCTCTGTTTCAGCTTTAGTTTGCGCTTTTGAAGCTTCGGCAATTTTCATTGAAGGAGTCGAGTTCAAAGTCTTTACTGTTTCTAGCACATCTAGTACATTTGCCATCCTTCTCCTCTTGGGAGTTGAGGCAGAACTTTTTTGTGCCTTCGGCGCTGTTACCTCTGACGAAAGGCTTAAAATTTCTAACACTTTTGTTTCTCCAATATTTGACTCTTCAGCCTTACCCTTATTAGTCTTCGTCCCAGCTAGCTCAGCTGAGGGTAGCTTCGGCATTATAGTTGGCTCTTCAGTCCTTTGCGCAGGAGGAGCAGTTTCTCTTGATTCAGCAGCTGAAGAGGCCTCCTCGCCAAACTTAGGCACCACGGCCGGTTCAATATAACGTGGCCGATGGGTAAGTACCTTCATCTTTTTGCCCGCAGCCTTCGGCACAGGTTCAGCCGATGCGGCTAGAGCAGTAGCTTTCCTCTTCTTCCCTTGCCTCCGCAGCGGGTAGCGGTAGTCGGGGTAGACGAAGTCAATAGTGTCAAAAACTCTGTTGAATCTCTTCTTTCCTCAACTTCCGAAGGCTGTCGATAATGCATTATTTTCTGCCTTGGAATATGATCCAAGCAATTCATCACTTGTAACTTCGATGCATTTTAGCCAGTCATCATTTGGTTCATCGAATTTATCCCCATATCTGAATGTATACTTCAGCCGGACCAGTTCACCTTCGCTAGAATTGGTGATGGTCTCCTTCGGCATTTCCAAGCTCTCTACAAGCGGCCATACTCTAAATGCTATGTGCACTTGAATTAAATCTCTCGTACCAATAAAAAAGTAGACAGTACCAAATGCCTTCTGGCATGCTTCGGCGGCTTCATCGATTTCAACCTTCGGCCTTCGGAGGCCGAAGCGGGACCATATGGGGCGCATAATAACTTCCTTGATGTCTTCCCTCGCTATCAAGTCGTTCTTCACATAAAACCATTCTTCCATCCAATTTCCCGGTCATCTCTTCCGAAATGTTGGCACTGGGTGGCTTGCGTTGGGATGGGCGATAAATCCGTAACAACCGAAGTTGTTGTGATACTGTTCTTTCCCTGTGGCCTTCGTCTCATATAGAAGTTCATGCATGCTTCACAAGCATTTTGCGTTTGGCTCTATCCCTTGGCTTCTTACTGCCTAGACGAAGACTCCCATCCTCAATATGGCTTCGGGGGTCAAATGATGAAGGAAAATTCGGAAGGTTTTCAACACTTCAACTACAAACCTGCTTAGTGGGAACCGAAGCCTAGCTTTGAAGAAGCTTCGGAAAATCACAACCTCGTTCTCCTCAGGCGCAGGAACATTGTTGTCTCCGCCAGCCCTCACAATAGATATCCCGAAAGTACCTTCCCCTCATATTTTCGAGGTGACTTTGCTTGATGGTCGATTTTTCGAAAATTGCATGACTTGGTCTCCAGGGTCGATCCTCGGAATCTTCGCCTCCACTTTCGGCATCATAAGTGCCACTATCACCAGTATCTTCAGACAGGCCCTCCAGTATCTCCTTAGTAATCTTCTCTGTATTTGATTTTGCCATTGACTCGATAAACCCAGCTATGTAAGTGTTAGAAATATGCCCTAGAGATAATCATAGAGATGAGCATATTTCTTTGTATCCATGATATATATATTGCTTAATTGAATATCCACGGAAGGCACCTTGTATTGATTAGCAATTATGTGAATTATTTGTGAGATTCTTTACTTATATGGTTATTCTAAATGATGTCCCTAGTCAGAGTCGATGACTAGCATATGTATTAGTTGATGACTACATTTCACAAGTCATGAACATGGAGATGTTAAACTAATAATGTGGGCGCATGTATGACATGAGGCTGGACCGACCCAACGTGAGATATTGTAATATAGTTCTCTTCTTGCAACATGAATACTGTATCCTTAGACCTGAGATTGTCGCATGTTCTCAAGATGTGAATTGACTTACTTAGGGACTATCAAACGCTATCCCGTAACTGGGTAGTTATAAAAGGTAGTTTTGGGTTTGTCAGGAAGCATGCTTTGAGGCATGGTCAGTCAAGATGAAATTTGTCCCTCTCTTTGTGAGAGAGATATCTCTGGGCCCCTCGAGTGATTGGATCAAGAAATGCATGGCCATGCTAGGGTTAAGAGTTAACCATTGAAAGGATTCCAATTCACAGTATCGAGAAAGAGAGGTCAGCTTAGAGCCAGACCAAATATCGTGAGACAAAGGGAACAACATGTACGTAATGTCGCAATGGTTCGTCTGATATGATCTTTACGTACACATAGGAGTTGACATGTCTTGCTAGAGGCCGCTGTCAATTATTGGACCAAGTAAGAGTACTCGGGCTATGTCTATTTGTACGTGAACCTATAGGGTCACACACTTAAGGGGAAGGAAGCCTAATTCAGATTAGATCCGAAATTAGACTGGGCTTTAGGGTTAATGATGGGCCTCGGCGTCAGAAGCCCACCATAACGCCTATATAATGAGGGGCGGGGTGCGGTTAAGAGATAACCTAATTCGCCACCTAAAAACCAGCAGCCGCCGCTCGCCTCTCGCCCTCGCCCTCGCCAACCGCCGTCGCGAACCTAGCAGTTCGGTACGCGGCACTTCCTCCCTGTACGTGTGGATACCTCGGAGGTGCTGCATCTGGAGCACTTGGACGAACCGTGCGAGGACGTGAAGAACGCCGGCGACTGCACGACACTGCTCGACGCGTTCGTCTACATCGAGACGTCTTCCGCTGCTCTGCGCGTCTAGTGGTAATTCCATGACCTATAACCGCAGTAGTTCTTGGTATTATGGGGTTGAAAATTTTGTTTTGCGCTAGTGTAGCATCCCCGTAATCCTACAGTGGTATCAGAGGCAGGTTCTGCGTAGTTTTAGGTCTGGATCTAGGTTCATGAGATGGATCTACTTGATGCACGGTTTGATTAGATCAATTGGTAATAAAGGGTTGAAGTAGATTACATCGGATATGACTGGAGAGATCAGTTCGTCCTTCTCTGTTGTATGCGCGACTTGCCCCTACCGGCTGGAATCACCATCGGGGCTAACTGCGTACACAACCAGCAGATTGACGTAACAGATCAACGTCATGAGTGTAATCTTCTTCGGGTCGAAAGTCTCGGATTTGGGTTGATTTGATCAACCGCATGAGATTTCCAGTGGAATTTCCATACATACGATGCATGGACCGCCGTGGCTATCTGCTGAAGTGGCGAACGTATAGAAACGTGTTGTCTAACCTGTTTTTGCAGGACATCTTGTGATTGGTATGGCTATTGTGTATATGATGCATGTTAATAAATTATTCATGACTTGCGTGTCGTGACCAGGGCAATACGGCTGGAGCCACATGTATTGTCCAAATTTAATGTAATGACCTGCGTGTCAACATGTGATGATCCAAAGCGTATATGTAATTTGTTTACCAGCATACGTTAGATAGGTCTTGAAGGACTCATCACCTGGAGGATGGCATACATATATCATGGAGATGGAGATCATCGTGATGGACAGATTATTGGAGATGGGGATCACCATGTGACAGCAAGCCATACCGAATCACAACTGTTGTGTGAATGCCATTCTTATTGTTCTACTTGTTTATATTGCATATATGTCCTTGCGTGCGATGTTATAAGTAGGACGATCCCTCATAAATGTTTAAGCTTTAATGCCTCTCCAAACCTTGCACTATCATAAGTCTTGTACAATTGGTGGTGGGTCTATGAAATTAGGGTGCCACCAGTTTTCCTTGACTAGATAGGTTTGTATCGGATACGAACTGCAGAAAGGGTTGGTTAACTTAAACAAAGTCAGCTTAATGGTTAAGGACTTTGAGGCATAAGGTTGGGAGCCGAGACATAGAGATGTCACCCAACAACAGAAGTCATATATATGATATGATTAGCAAGGAGTTGCTTACCGATCTACCTTGTCTTCTAGCGGTGATGCTAAAGCTCACTAGTAGACTTGTTAGTTGTGGGTTCTGAATCACTAAGTATCAATAGAGGGATATTGATTTTAGTGGGAGTAGACTATTAAATGTTTAATATGATTTACTCTGTCATGGATATTTTTGTCTTAGTATTTTGCATTATTTTGTTGTAGATAAATGGCACCTAGCACACCAACATTTACTTTGCGATCAATTCTTGAAAAGGATAAGTTAAATGGAACAAACTATACGGATTGGATCCGTAACCTGAGAATTGTTCTCAGGGCTGAAAAAAAGGAAGACGTTCTAGACACCCCACTACCAGAGGATCCTGGTGAAAATGCAACTGCTGCAGCTAAAACCGCTTACAAGAAAGCAATGGATACTAATCTTGAAGTGAGTTGCCTAATGCTTGCTTGCATGGAGCCTGAGCTGCAGATGCAGTTTGAGACAAACCATGAGGTACACGATATGATCGTGGCGCTCAAGGATATGTTCCAGACTCAGGCTAGGACTGAAAGGTTCAATGTGTCCAAAGCCTTTCTGGAATGCAAGCTAGCAGAAGGCGCAGCAGTTGGGCCACACGTAATCAAAATGGTTGGTTACAGTCAGAGGTTGGAGAAGCTAGGCTTCCCAATAAGCCAAGAGTTGGCCACTGACTTCATTTTGGCATCTCTTCCGCCCAGCTATGGAAACTTCATCACGAACTACCATATGCATGGGGCAGAGAGGGGCCTCAATGAACTATGTGGCATGCTAAAAACAGCAGAGGGGGACATAAAGAAAAGCGCTGGCAGCAGCGGCCATGTGATGGCGGTCCAAAACAAACCCAACTTTAAGAAGAAGGGTAAATCTCAAAAGAAGAAGGGCAAGGCAAAGGATACAGTATCCAAGCCAAATCAAAAGCCCAAGGCTGGACCAGCTGCAGATGCAGAGTGCTTTTATTGCAAAGAACTTGGTCACTGGAAAAGGAATTGCAAGCAGTACTTGGCCTCTATTAAGGATCGCGGCGGTAAGGGTACAGCCACAGCAGGTACACTTGCTATTCACATTACAGAAATTTTTCTTGTTGATTCTTATATTAATTCTTGGGTATTTGATACCGGATCGGTTGCCCATATTTGCAATTCGATGCAGGGAATGATAAGAAGTAGAAGCGTGAAAAGAGGAGAAGTTGATTTCCGAGTAGGCAATAATGCAAGAGTTGCTGCGTTGACCGTCGGGACGATGCAACTCCACCTCCCATCAGGATTTATTTTGGAGTTAAATAATTGTTATCTAGTTCCTAGTATGAGTCGAAACATTATGTCTCCTTCATGTTTGATGAAGGATGGTTATTCATTTGCGAGTGAAAACAATGGTTGTGTGATCTCTAAGAATGGCATGTTTGTGGCTTTTGCATCCATTATGAATGGGTTATTCATTTTAAATCTTGATGATGCACCTATCTGTAATATTAGTGCTAAAAGGCCTCGGCCTAATGATTTAAGTCCTACCTACATGTGGCACTGTCGTTTGGGTTATATAAGTGAGAATCGCATGAAGAAGCTTCATTCTGATGGGCTTTTAACTTCGTTTGATTTTGAATCATACGAGACATGTGAAGCTTGCTTACTTATTAAGATGACCAAGGCGCCCTTCACGGGTTTACCGGAGAGGACGTTAGATTTATTGGAACTCATACATACTGATGTGTGCGGACCAATGAGTACGACAGCTAGGGGAGGATTCCAATACTTCATAACCTTCACTGATGATTTTAGTAGATATGGGTATGTCTACTTAATGAAACACAAGTCTGAATCCTTAGAAAAGTTCAAAGAGTTTCAGAATGAAGTAGAAAATCAGCGTGGCAAGAAAATTAAAGCACTGCGATCAGATCGTGGTGGTGAATATTTGAGTCATGAGTTTAGCAATCATCTAAAGAGTTGTGGAATTGTTCCACAGCTTACGCCGCCTGGAATGCCTCAGAGGAATGGCGTGTCTAAGCGATGTAATCGGACTTTATTGGATATGGTTCGATCAATGATGAGCCAGTCGGACCTACCTTTGTCGTTTTGGGGATACGCTCTAGAAACAACAGCTTTCACACTAAATAGGGTACCGTCTAAGTCCGTAGTTAAGACACCATATGAGATGTGGACTGGGAAGACTCCCAGCTTGTCTTTTCTGAAGATTTGGGGTTGTGAGGTTTACATCAAGCGACTACAGTCGGATAAACTCACTCCAAAATCGGACAAGTGCATGTTCGTGGGATATCCAAAGGAAACTTTAGGATATTACTTTTACCACCGGTCAGAGGGAAAAGTGTTTGTCGCCCGGAACGGTGTGTTCTTAGAGAAAGAGTTTCTCAAAAGAGAGAAAAGTAAACAAAAGGTGTATCTTGAAGAAGTTCAGGATGAGCCAGTGGGACAAGATTCAACAAGTGATGCTAATGTAGCAGAACAAGTTGAGACGTCTATGGCAAGAGAAACACCACCACAACCACGAAGGTCAGCAAGGCTTCACGAGGCACGAGGAGAAGTGCTATTGTTGGGCAATGGGGAAGTGTTGTTGTTAGACAACGACGAACCTGCAACATATTCAGAAGCGATGATGGACCCAGATTCCGAGAAATGGCATGTCACCATGAGATCCGAGATAGATTCCATGGGAGAAAATCAAGTTTGGAACTTGGTTGACCCGCCTGATGGTGTTAGACCTATAGAATGCAAATGGATCTATAAGAAGAAGAAAGACATGGATGGAAATGTTCACATCTATAAGGCTCGACTTGTTGCAAAGGGTTTTCGACAAGTTCAAGGAGTTGACTATGACGAGACATTCTCGCCAGTAGCGATGCTTAAATCTATTCGGATCATTCTAGCTATTGCCGCATATTTCGATTATGAGATTTGGCAGATGGCTGTCAAAACAGCTTTCCTTAATGGAAACCTAGATGAGGACGTGTATATGATACAGCCCGAGGGTTTTGTCGATCCGATCAATGCTGGAAAGATATGCAAACTTCAGAAATCCATTTATGGGTTGAAGCAAGCATCTCGGAGTTGGAACATTCGTTTTGATGAAGTGATCAAAGGGCTTGGTTTTCATCAGAATGAAGAAGAAGCTTGTGTTTACAAGAAGGAAAGTGGGAGCGCTGTTGTATTTCTGATCTTGTATGTGGATGACATATTATTGATTGGGAATGACATTCCTATGCTGGAGTCCGTCAAGGCTTCACTGAAAAAGAGTTTTTCTATGAAGGACTTAGGAGAAGCAGCATATATTTTGGGCATAAGGATCTATAGAGATAGGTCGAAGAGGCTTATAGGATTAAGTCAAGATACGTACATTGACAAGGTTTTGAAACGGTTCAACATGGAACAGTCCAAGAAAGGGTTCATACCTATGTCACATGGTAAACACCTTAGCCAGATGCAATGTCCTGCAACGGCTAATGAGCGGGAGCGCATGAGTAAGGTACCATACGCCTCAGCAATTGGTTCAATCATGTATGCCATGATAAGTACACGCCCAGATGTTTCATACGCTATAAGTGCTACGAGTAGATACCAGGCTGATCCAGGTGAGGATCACTGGACAGCGGTAAAAGGCATTCTTAAGTACTTAAGAAGGACTAAAGATATGTTCCTGGTATATGGGGGTAAGGAGGAGCTCGTTGTAACTGGTTACACCGATGCTAGCTTCCAAACTGACCCAGACGAGTTAAAATCGCAATCAGGTTTTGTGTTCACAATAAATGGTGGTGCTGTTAGTTGGAAGAGTTCCAAACAGGAGACTGTGACTGATTCTACAACAGAAGCCGAGTACATTGCAGCTTCTGAATCTGCGAAGGAAGGTGTTTGGATAAGAAAGTTCCTCATCGAGCTTGGTGTGTTTCCTAATGCATCTAGCCCATTGAACCTCTACTGTGACAACAATGGGGCTATTGCGCAAGCTAAGGAGCCAAGGAACCACCAGAAAAACAAACACGTACTGCGGAAGTTTCACCTCATACGGGAATTCATTAGGCGGGGTGAGATAAAGATATGCAAAATACATACGGATTTGAATGTTGCTGATCCTTTGACAAAACCTCTTCCACAACCTAAGCATGAGGCACACGTGAGATCTATGGGTATTAGATATCTTCTAGATTAACTCTAGTGCAAGTGGGAGACTGTTAGAAATATGCCCTAGAGATAATCATAGAGATGAGCATATTTCTTTGTATCCATGATATATATATTGCTTAATTGAATATCCACGGAAGGCACCTTGTATTGATTAGCAATTATGTGAATTGTTTGTGAGATTCTTTACTTATATGGTTATTCTAAATGATGTCCCTAGTCAGAGTCGATGACTAGCATATGTATTAGTTGATGACTACATTTCACAAGTCATGAACATGGAGATGTTAAACTAATAATGTGGGCGCATGTATGACATGAGGCTGGACCGACCCAACGTGAGATATTGTAATATAGTTCTCTTCTTGCAACATGAATACTGTATCCTTAGACCTGAGATTGTCGCATGTTCTCAAGATGTGAATTGACTTACTTAGGGACTATCAAACGCTATCCCGTAACTGGGTAGTTATAAAGGTAGTTTTGGGTTTGTCAGGAAGCATGCTTTGAGGCATGGTCAGTCAAGATGAAATTTGTCCCTCTCTTTGTGAGAGAGATATCTCTGGGCCCCTCGAGTGATTGGATCAAGAAATGCATGGCCGTGCTAGGGTTAAGAGTTAACCATTGAAAGGATTCCAATTCACAGTATCGAGAAAGAGAGGTCAGCTTAGAGCCAGACCAAATATCGTGAGACAAAGGGAACAACATGTACGTAATGTCGCAATGGTTCGTCTGATATGATCTTTACGTACACATAGGAGTTGACATGTCTTGCTAGAGGCCGCTGTCAATTATTGGACCAAGTAAGAGTACTCGGGCTATGTCTATTTGTACGTGAACCTATAGGGTCACACACTTAAGGGGAAGGAAGCCTAATTCGGATTAGATCCGAAATTAGACTAGGCTTTAGGGTTAATGATGGGCCTCGGCGTCAGAAGCCCACCATAACGTCTATATAATGAGGGGCGGGGCGCAGTTAAGAGATAACCTAATTCGCCACCTAAAAACCAGCAGCCGCCGCTCGCCTCTCGCCCTCGCCCTCGCCAAGCCGCCGTCGCGAACCTAGCAGTTCGGTACGCGGCGCTTCCTCCCTGTACGTATGGATACCTCGGAGGTGCTGCATCTGGAGCACTTGGACGAACCGTGCGAGGACGTGAAGAACGCCGGCGACTGCACGGCACTGCTCGACGCGTTCGTCTACATCGAGACGTCTTCCGCTGCTCTGCGCGTCTAGTGGTAATTCCATGACCTATAACCGCAGTAGTTCTTGGTATTATGGGGTTGAAAATTTTGTTTTGCGCTAGTGTAGCATCCCCGTAATCCTACAGTAAGGATTCACAGCCTTCTTCTCCTCAAAAAGCTTCTCCTCTTCAGTTAGCTTCGTCTCAGCAGCAACCTTCTTGTCTTGAGACATTTTTTCTTCAGAAATGACGAAATTTTGTCTTTCTAACCGAAGCTCAGGAAGCTTGAGAAACTAGCAAGCATTAGTGAGCAAGAGCTATAAAATTGAGAAAATAAAGCAAATGGCACAAGCAGCATACCAAATGAGGCTGGTGCGAGTTCTTATTTATACGCTCGGCACGCTCCAAATTGGGGGGCCCCGTCCGTCATTGACCGTTGCTATTCTAGCAAAGGGAAGGTGTTTTTTTGGACCTTCGGCTTAAGGCCTTCATCCATGTTGCAGTCTGAATTCGTTATCTTAAACAAATTAATACTGTGAGGGGCTACTGTTGGGGGCCTTCGTCCTCCGAAGGTCCTAAAAAACGTGATTTAACAATATCTTCCAAGTGTGACATATGAATAGGTACCTTTGGACTCAGGCTAAAAGCATATACGATGTAAAAAGCATAATCGTGACAAAGGTTGGAGTTGCTCCGAAGCTACGTGCAGGGGAGCTTCGGCTAAATGGCGAAAAAAGGAACCGACTTAAAGGGGAAAATGCTATCTAGTCCTCATAGGATTGTCTATAAGTTAATAATAAATGTAAAGGGCATGAATGTAATTTCTCACAGGCTGTGTCCTGTGTCTATAAATAGATGAACAATACCCTCGTACTGTTCACGCTGACCTGTAATTGCTTTTGCGTCACACTTGTACTTTTTGCCTTCTATCAAGCCGAAGGTACATTTGTAATTTAATATTGTTTCTGTCTTTCCAGAATAATATAATGAATTAATAATGTTACATGATTGTTTATCTTGCCTTTTATATTTCATATGCTTCTTCTTTTATTAACATATATCACATTGATGAAGGTATGTCCTTCATAACCTTCGTCTGAAGATCATTATGTCCTAAGGGAAATAATGCTTCGAAGGACGAAGGGCATTAACATTTAATATTTTGTGTTGCCTTGTTCTTAATTCATAGCACTTGAGAACAAGTCCCCAACAACATCAATCACCAAAAAGGGGGAGATTGAAAGGGAAATGGGCTTAAACATTTCCTATAATCAATTTTGGTGGTTGACGACCAACACAAACCACATGGACTAACTAGTTTGTCTAGATGTCAATTATCTCTGATGCATAAGGTTCAACACAAACCAAGAAAGAAATTCAGTTAGGGACACAATCAAAAATTGGAGCAAGAAATGAGAGTGTGGTGTCTTTGGCGCACCGGACACTGTCCGGTGCACCAGGCTAGCGAGCGAACGAACATGCCACTCTCGGGAATTCTCTGGGCACCCTCCGCTATAATTCACCGGACAATCCGGTGTGCACCACCAGGCCAGCGAGCGAACGAACAGACCACTCTCGGGAATTCTCTGGGCACCCTCCACTATAATTTACCGGACAGTCCGGTGTGCACCGGACAGTCCGGTGTGCACCGAACATGTCCGGTGAGCCAGCGGAGCAATGGCTATTGCGCGTCAATGGTCGACTGCAAAAGGAACAGTGATGAACAGTGCCACGCAGAAGTCAGACATCACCGGACATGTCCGGTGTGGCACCGGGTGCAGCAAAAGGACAAAGGGTTCCAACTGTCAATAGCTCCAAACCCCAAGGGGCGTGCTGATGTGGCGCGCACCGGACAATGAACAGTGGTTGTCCGGTGTGGCACCGGACTGTCCGGTGTGCCCATCGCCAGCAGAAACAGCCAACGACTAGAAAATGGTTGGAGGCTATAAATACCCCCCAACCACCTCATTCAAAGCCATCCAAGCATTCTGAACTTCCCATCCAATACAAGAGCAAAGCCAACCACTCAAAGACACATTCAAAGCATTCAATCCACTCCAAGTTTCCAAAATCAACTCTAGTGCTTAGAAACTTGAGAGAGGATCACTTGTGTTCATTTGTGCTCTTGTTGCTTGGATTGCCTTCTTTCTTTCCCATTCTAATTCTTAAGTGCTTTGTAAAGCTAGCAAGAGACACCTAAGTGTGTGGTGGTCCTTGCGGGGTCTTAGTGACCAGATTGATTAAGGAGAAGGATCATCCGGTCTAAGTGACCGTTTGAGAGAGGGAAAGGGTTGGAATAGACCCGACCTTTGTGGCCTCCTCAACGGGGACTAGGTTATTTAGAACCGAACCTCAGTAAAACAAATCACCGCATTCACTTGTCTTGATTTCCATTTGATTTGTTTGCCCTCTTTCCTCTCTCTAAAGTTTCCTTGCCAATATTAATTTGAGTTTACTCCCAAACGTCATCTGCATCATTTGAGCAACTCATGGCAAGAGAAACAATCTTCCGCCTCAGATTTAACTCTAATGCTAACCCTGACATTAGTGTGTGTTTAAGTTTATAAATTTCAGGTTTCACCTATTCACCCCCTCTAGGCGACTTTCAGTGGCCATGGGGTAGCCTGCAACTCTGCTACTAGAGGAGAAGCATCATTGAAAGCAAAGTTACCATGGTAAAAGTCATCATACTATCCATCATCGTTGGTTGGACTTTCTTGATGAAGCTCTCTATGTTGAGGCCTTCGTCCTTAATCATCTTGGGTGATGTGGCACATTTCTTCAGCAGCTTCATCGATCTTCCTCTAAAGTTCGGCTAGCCGAAACATCTTCTCTGTCTTCCTCTGTACATGTTGATGTATAGCTTCCAGGTCTCTGATTTCCTGGTCTAACTTCTCTTCCTGTAGTGTTGGGCTAGTAGCCTTCCTTTTCTGGCTCCGAGCTTCTCTCAGTGAGAGCGTCTCTTGGTTGGTGTCCAGTGGCTACAGGACAGCCCCTGGCGCTGTTGCCTTCTTCGGTGGTATGACGAAGGCGAATGCTTGCTGAAGATTATGGAAGTGAGTTCACCGGAGGTGGGTGTGGGGGACAGATATCCCCCGGGTCCACCAGAAGGATAAAAGACCTCACGAAAGGCCCAAGGGCCCCATAATTCGTAAGGTCATCCCCTTGTGGGCCTGGGAGAGACAACCAGTGAAGCAGATCGACATAAGGCAGATCGGTGCAAGCCCAGACGACCCAATGACTTCGAGCAAGTAATCACAACAGTGACCCGACCTTCCCGCGCTGGAGCCCCGTACAACGGAACCGAGCGAGGATGGGTCGGCGGAACTGTATGAAGATAGACTCAATCAGTTCACTATTTCTTGGGTGCACATTGTTATCATACCTGGATGTATTGCCCCATGGTCGAATATATAAGGCCTAGGGGGCACCCCTTCAGAACACATGCTCAGTACTTAGCCATCCACCCAATTCTCTGTGCTCTCGGTGCTAGAGAACCCTCTTGTAACCCGCCACATAAAGCACTCTCGCCAGGACGTAGGGTGTTACGCATTTCAAAGCGGCCCGAACTTGTAAACCGTTGTCCACTGTTTCTCGTGCATCTGGCACGAACCATTGAGCTACAGTCGATAACACCGTCCTACTCCTAAAAGCACCTCGAGGGGCTACCCTGGGTGCGCGGTCGGACCCAAAACACCGACAACGGGCGCCAATATTGATCACTTGTTCTCAAATACTCTGAATCAAGAATAATGCAACACAATTGTTAAGTATTAAGGACCTTCGTCCTTCGAAACATTATCTCCCCAAGGATATAATGATCATTAGACGAATGTCATAAAAATATGTCCTCGTCATCTTATAGATAAACAAGAATACAAGGAAATGAAGATAGTGAATGTAACTCATTCATATTTGCATTCCATAGAACGTACATAAGTATTAATAGAATCTGTATTACACTAATATCTTTGGCTTGCTCGAAGGTGATGACGTGAGAGCGATTACAAATCATCGTGAATAGTACGATGATACTGTTCACCTATTTATAGGCACGGGACGCAGCCCGGGTAAAAGTACATTTATGTCCCTGACATTTACTTATGATCATAACATAAATCATTAAGGACTAGCTAGTCTTTTTCTCCTTTCGATCGGCATCATGTTCAGTCTTCATCACCATTGTAAGCCGAAGCTATTATTCTCTGGCCATAGCTTCAGCGTTTATTCTTATCGCCTTCGAATATATCTTCACCTCGTATGCCTTTATTATGGAGAGAAACTTTCATTCTGAATCCGAAGCTCTCTGTAATAATCTATATCATACTGAAAACAAATGGTTAATCAAGTTGACCGCATACAAACATCAGCTAATTGCAGATACGAGAACGAGATCCGCCGCCAGGAAGAGTACGACAGGGACCATGACATCCTAGCCCGGAGTCAGGCCACCAGAACTGAATCAACAACGGCTTCGACTGGCGGTACCACTCGAGGACGGTCGAGGCACCACGACAACCACTCCTCTCCCCGGGACAGACAACATCATCGACGCCAGGAGGAAACGTGTGGAGTATCGGCACTTACTCCACGCCTCAGGGCCATTTAGTGGCCCCCTAACTTCAAGGTATCCAATGTCGACAAATATGAACCTAAGCAGGATCCAGGAGGCTGGTTGGCCGTCTACACCACCGCTGCTCAAGCTACTGGGGCGACCGAGGACGTAATGACCGAGTACTTACCCATTGTCCTTGGGCAAGACGCGCTGCAATGGCTGCGACATCTACCTCGACACTGCATCGACGACTGGAGCGACTTCAGTCAGCGCTTCGCCGCCAACTTTCAGTCCCTTTCCAACAAACCGGCGCAACCATGGGACCTCAAATCCATCAAGCGTCGAGGGGACGAAACTCTCCGGTCGTACCTCAAAAGGTTCCAGACCATGAGAAATCGTATCCCCGAGGTCACGGAGGCGGCAGTGATCGAGGACTTCTACAGAGGATCCAATGACTCAGCCTTCGTCTGCACCATATTACAGAAGGCACCGACTACCTCCGAGCAACTGTTCCGGGAAGCCGACCTCTACATCACCGCCGACGAGCGAGCTCAGGACCTCATTGGAGGAGTAAAACCAGTACCAGCGGCACCGCGACACGACACGAATCAGCATCCTGACAAGCGTTGGGAGAAGAGACCTCGCGAAGAAGTCCACGCCGCCGGACCACCTGCTTCTCGCGCCCGGAGAGGACTTCGTGGAGGCGAACGCACGCTGGACGATATCCTCGACGCCCAGTGCCCGTACCACAAGGACATGCGCCACACCCTTCGGAGCTGCAGAGACTTCAAGCACTCCGTCGGGCACGGCCGACCCTTCCAACCTCTACCTCCTCCTCCACTGCGGGGAGGACCAGGAGAACCACGACAACCCCAGCAACAGGAGGAGGGAGGAGGTGGAGCCTTCCCGCGTGTCGACAGAGAGGTCAACGTCATCTTCGGCGGACATGGATCGCAGGAGAACAAGAGACAACAAAAGCTCAATGATCACCAAATACTGGTGGCGACCACCGGTCCTCCCGCCCCATACCGATGGTCAGAGCACCCGATCACCTTCACTCGGGCAGATCAGTGGCTCAACTTCGACCACCCAGGCAAATACCCGCTCCTCGTCGATTCGGTGATCCGAGAGAGCAGGGTGAAGAAGGTATTAGTGGACGGGGGGAGCAGCATCAACGTCACCTTCCCCCGTACACTCCAAGGCTTGGGAGTTCACCTCAAAGAGCTCCACGAGTCAGATACTCCTTTCTTCGGCATCGTGCCAACTGAAGGAGAATACCCGCTGGGCCACATCTACATGCCGGTCACTTTCGGAACTCCGGAGAACTACAGAACCGAGTTCCTAAGGTTCGAAGTGGTAAACTTCGACTGTGGGTACAACGCCATCATCGGGAAGCCTGGATTGGTGAAATTCATGGCCATTCCGCATTACAAATACATGATATTGAAGATGCCAGGGCCGCAAGGGATCATAACTGTGCGCGCTGACTTCCAAGGCGCCGCAGAATGTTTGAGAGTGGCCATCCAGGCGTCCCTCACCACCAAACCATCGGCGACTTCTTCTGTACAGGCAAACTCTAAGCCTGAGGAAGACCTCACGGTACCCGCGAACGAGGCTCAAGCTGCGACCTCTATGCGGCCGACTAAAGAAACCAAAAGGATCAACCTCGGGTTCGCTGATGAACGCAAGACCGCCATCATTAGCTCCAGCCTGGATGATAAATAGGAAAGCGCGCTCGTCCAGTTCCTGCAAGATAACCGAGACGTATTCGCATGGCAACCTGCGGATATGCCGGGAGTCCTGAGAGAACTGGCCGAGCACAAATTTAAGGTCTACCCCCAGGCGAGGCCGATTCGGCAAAAATTACGTCGTTTCACGCTCGACAAGAGAGAGGCCATTCGCGCCGAGCTGGCTCGCTTGGTCGCGGCTGGATTTATTAGAGAGGTGTTACATCCCGAGTGGTTAGCCAACCCTGTTCTTGTACTCAAAAAGAATAAAGTGGATTGGCGCATGTGCGTTGACTATACGGATCTCAACAAACACTATCCAAAGGATCCCTTCGGGCTCCCTAGGATAGATCAAGTGGTAGATTCCACCGCTGGATGCTCTGTGCTGTCCTTCTTGGATTGCTACTCTGGGTATCATCAGATTAGCCTGGCGAAAAAAGACGAGGAAAAAACAACGTTCATCACTCCATTCAGTGCTTTCTGCTATACCTCCATACCGTTCGGCCTCAAAAATGCTGGAGCGACTTATCAGAGAGTTATTCAAACATGCTTAGCTGATCACTGGGGCAAGCGTGTGAAAGCTTATGTGGATGATGTGGTAATCAAGACAGAAAATTCAGAAAATTTCATTGAAGATTTACAGTTGGTTTTCAACAGCCTACGGCGATATTGATGGAAGCTTAATCCCGAAAAATGTGTCTTCGGGGTACCAGCAGGAAAGTTACTCGGGTTTATTGTCAGTCACCGGGGAATTGAAGCTAATCCAAAAAAGATCGAAGCTATCATGAGGATGGAGGCACCGCGATCACAGAAGAAAGTTCAAAGACTTACCGGATGTATGGCAGCCCTGAGCAGATTCATATCCAGGCTGGGAGAAAAAGGCTTACCATTTTATAAGTTACTCAAGAAGGTGGACAAGTTTTAGTGGACTTCAGAGGCACAAGAAGCCCTAGACGCATTGAAAAAGTCCTTGACAACACCACCAGTACTGAAACCACCACACCGAGCCACACCAACTCAACCAGCTAAAGAGTTGCTGCTATATATATCTCTTGCACGACTCACGTGGTGAGCATCGCGTTGGTAGTCGAGTGAGCAGAAGAAGGACATGCATACCCAGTGCAGCATCCTGTTTATTTCATCAGTGAAGTTCTAGGTCCCTCGAAAAGAAATACCCTCAAGTTCAGAAGCTATTATATGCAGTACTTCTAACTGCACGCAAGCTCCGTCACTAGTTTGACGACCACAAAGTCATAGTAGTCACGAGATTTCCGATAGGAGATATTCTTCACAACAAAGAAGCCATCGGGAGAATAGCCAAGTGGGCCTGCGAGCTGGGATCTCATGACATTGAATTTCGACCTCGCACTGCCATTAAAACTCAAGCACTGGTTGACTTCATATCAGAGTGGACCGAACAGCAAGTACCAGATAACCCAGAAATTGCAGAAGTATGGCAAATGTATTTTGATGGCTCGTTAAAGCTGCAGGGAGCAGGCGCAAGGATTCTCTTTATCGCACCTGGAGGTGAACAACTCAAGTATGCTCTTCAACTATTATTTCCGGCATCTAACAACGCGGCCGAATATGAAGCTCTGATTCATGGACTGAACATTGCTATATCACTGGGCATCAAGAGACTGATGGTATACGGAGATTCTCTGGTAGTCATAAGTCAGATAAACAAAGAATGAGATTGTTCGGGTGATTCAATGGGAAAATACTGCACTGCCGTCCGGAAACTAGAAGATAGATTTGAAGGTCTGGAATTTCACCATGTAGAGAGAGATCGAAACACGGCAGCTGATGTATTGTCCAAGCTAGGATCCAGTCGAACTCAGGTCCCACCTAGAGTCTTTGTTCAAGAAATACCACACCCAAGCATCTCACTGGATCAGGCAGAAGAATGTAATACCTTGAGCCAACCAGAGTCAGATTCTGATGACTGGAGGAAGTCGATCATCAGATATATAAAGAATGAAGAGGAACCAGATGACAAAAATGCAGCCAAGCGCATTGCTAGACCGTCAGCTCACTACACACTCGTCGGGGAAACACTATACAGAAGAGGCGCATCAGGAGTCCTCATGAAATGTATTCTCTCAACTACTGGAAAGCAACTTCTGAATGAGGTCCATGCGGGACAATGTGGAGTGCACGCAGCATCCAGGACACTGGTCGGGAAAGTCTTCAGGTCGGGATTCTACTGGCCAACAGCAAAAAATGATGCAGTCGAGTTAGTTCAGAGGTGCGAAGCCTGCCAGTACTTGTCAAAACAACATCTACCAGCGCAGCAACTGCAGGTCATACCAGTAACTTGGTCGTTCACATGCTGGGGACTGGATATGATTGGACCTTTCAAGAAAGCTCAAGGAGGATACACTCATATACTGGTAGCAATTGACAAATTCACTAAATGGATAGAGTTCAAACCATTGCTTCTTTAACTTCAGCTAAGGCCATGGAATTCATACAAGACATAATATTCAGGTTCGGAATACCGAATAGTATCATAACTGACCTAGGATCCAACTTCACAAGTTCAGAGTTCTTCGATTTCTGTGAGCAAAAGAGCATTCAGATCAAATATGCTTCAGTGGCACACCCAAGAGCCAACGGGCAGGTTGAAAGAGCTAACAGGATGATATTGGAGGCACTCAGGAAAAAAGTCTTCGATAAAAATGAAAAGTTCGTAGGAAAATAGATAAGGGAGTTGCCCTACATCGTTTGGAGCCTAAGAACTCAACCTAGTCGAGCTCTGCATGGAAATACTCCTTTCTTCATGGTCTACGGTTCAGAAGCAGTACTACCTGCTGATCTCAAGTTTGGGGCGCCAAGGTTGATCTTTGAAAACATAGCAGAAGCCGAGGCTACTAGGCTGGAGGATGTTTATGTACTCGAAGAAGAACGGCTGAACACGGTAATTCAATCAGCACGGTACCAACAAACTCTGAGGCGCTATCACGATAAGACCATGCGACATCGATCCTTCACAGTAGGAGATCTCGTCCTCCGCCGAATTCTAACGGGGGAAGGATGACACAAGTTGTCACCTCTATGGGAAGGACCGTTCATAGTAGCAGAAGTCACTCGGTCGGGATCATATCGCCTCACTCAGATGGACGGCACGGAAATTGGGAACTCATGGAACATAGAACACCTCAGGAAGTTTTACCCCTAGCCGTATTTCAAAAGCTATTGGGACGACAATGTACTCTGTAAACTGGGAAATATATCATCAATAAAAAGACTTCAAGAGCGCTCAAATTATTCATTGTCGACCTGCATTCTTACTTAACTCGGAGTGACCACTATATCCTACTAACGGAGCAATCGGCTTAAGTCGGCGATGACTTAAGACGGTGCAACATGCTCGCGCTTACTTAACTTAGGGTGACCACTATACCCTACTAACGGAGCAATCAGCTTAAGTCAGCGATGACTTAAGACGGTGCAACATGCTCGCGCTTACTTAACTCAGGGTGACCAGTATACCCTACTAACGGAGCAATCGACTTAAGTCGGCGATGACTTAAGATGGTGCAACATGCTCGCGCTTACTTAACTCAGGGTGACCACTATACCCTACTAACGGAGCAATCGGCTTAAGTCAGTGATGACTTAAGACGGTGCAACATGCTCGCGCTTACTTAACTCAGGGTGACCACTATACCCTACTAACGGAGCAATCGGCTTAAGTCAGCGATGACTTAAGACGGTGCAACATGCTCGCGCTTACTTAACTCAGGGTGACCACTATACCCTACTAACAGAGCAATCAGCTTAAGTTGGCGATGACTTAAGACGGTGCAACATGCTCGCGCTTACTTAACTTAGGGTGACCACTATACCCTACTAACAGAGCAATCGACTTAAGTCGGCGATGACTTAAGACGGTGCAACATGCTCGCGCTTGCTTAACTCGGGGTGGCCACTAAACCACACTAACGGAGCGATCAGTTTGAGTTAATACTAACTTAAATTGGTGCAACACATTCGGCGCGTATACAGTTACTCATCCAGGGGCGGCCTCTATGTCCCATGAAGAAATCTCGAAACCATCACGCTGCATTTTACTTCTACAAATGTAGATACTATTGAATTCTAAACAATAGGAGAACAATAGTAGCATTCAGTACTAAAAGGTGTCCTCTAACAAAACATCCGAGCACGTTAACCACGCGCTCAAAGCATGCAATGTTTTTCTATTTTGCAACATTCTTCTCAGGAGCAACCGACGAAGAAGGGCGACTTGAGGAATCAGGAGCAGCGTTCACATCAGCCCTTATGTCGTCAGGGATAACCACACTAGGTCTCCTCATCAGAATTCGCCCCGCGCGAATAGCTTTATCCATAGCTTTATCGCGCTGGGCCCTCAGAGTAGCGGAAGTCTCTTCAGCAACCTTGACAGCCAACTGAGCGGTCTCTAGCTCCTGGGCGACGGATTTCTTGGAAGCACGCAGATCCTTGATGACAGCATCTTTGGTCGATATCAACTGCCTGAGGCCAATCACGTCATCCAAGGATTCCTGCAGCTTATAACGATGATTGTCTAACTCCTCCCTGGTGAAGCGATGACTCCTCTCCAAGATGGTCAACGAGTTGCTGGAGTCACGGTATAGCTTGTCAAGATTGTCACGAGAAGTAACAAGGGCTCGTTTTTCTTCCTGCAAACAAGAATCAGCTTCTTCAAACGTCAAGCAAGCAATAAGAACACGACAAAACAAAGCCCGAATTCATAGGTCACCTTTTCAGAGTCGAGCTGAGCGCGGAGAGTAGAGTTCAGCGTGTTAGCATCATTCAGAGAAGCAGAAACCTGGGCCAGCTCAATCTGACTTTGGGAATTCTTTTCCTCAAGATGAGAGCATTGCTGGACCAGTTCAGCTTGACTTTGAGAATGTTTTTCTTCAAGATCAGAATACTGCCGAGCCATATCTGGCGAGAAACAGTCAAGCAAAGGTGTTAAAGTAAGAAGCAGTTTAATAAGGTAGCCAAAAGGAAGCAAAAGAGCACCGACCAGCATTCGCCGCCTCCAAGTCAGAAACACGCCGTTGAAGCAGCACCGGATTCCAACGCGCCAGAGACAAAGCTCCTTCTGGGACAGAAGCACCCTGCAACTTCAGCCGACTAGACATCTCATCGACCAACGCCTGGCATTAAAAGCAGACAAGCATGAGAATAATTATCTGCCTGGGTAAAAGTCAGACTAGAAAAAACCAAAATACCTAGAGGTTGGAGAAGAATGAGGGGACCCCCAAATCGTGAGATATCAACTGATGGCTCGGTGAAGGATCACCACCTAGAGCAACTTGCAACGAATCAGCAGGAACCAATTCAGTGTCATCAGCAGAACCCAAAACTCTGTCGTCGAGAACGCTGGCCTCTAAAGCGACTCCTTGACCAAAGGCTTGGGCTATCACCATGCAACCAGAGTGTGGAGAAGACCCTACGTGAACATCCATGGAAGTGCAAGAGGGAGAACCCGCTCGGACACCCTCGAGGGCTGGGTCATAGCTTGCGCTACCCATCCGAGCTGGATCATCTCCGACAACACCCTCGGGGGTTGGGTCATAGCTTGCGCTACCCATCCGAGCCGAATCATCCCCGACAACACCCTCGAGGGCGGGGTAAGCGCCAGCACCATCCTTGAGGGTCGAGTTCTCTGCAATAGCCACCTCTAAGGCTGAAGGTCCCTCAGTCACTTCCATGGGAGCAGGGCAATCCAAACCAGCTTCCTGACCCTCAAGACCGCGCTCCAAGGTCGATGAGGCGCGAGAAGCTGCCCGGGATGACCCCAACCCGGCGTCGAGCACATCAACACAAACATCCATCGCGCCACCATCTGCCGGTTCTGATAACAGATCTTCTGGAACCATGTCTTCAAGAGTTTGATCAAAGTTTGCTAGAGATAATTCCTGCAGACCAACGAGGGCAGACAAGGCAGGAGAAGGAACACCACTACTTTCCCCACTAGCTATGTAACGCCGGCTGTTCTTCCGAATCAGAGGGATTTCGTCCTCTTCTTCATCATCCTCATCAACAACACGGACAGCACACCCATTGGGGTCAGCGTCAGACGGGTCACACCCATTGGGATCAGCTTCAGTAAATTCAGGCACGGGCACTTCCTCAGCAACAGGAGCAGAAGGACCGGCACCCTGATCTAAGCTAGACACCCGACGAAGACGTCTCTTCTTCTTTTTCTCCCCCTCAGCAGGAAAAGAGGCTTGATCGGCTCGGCGAGAACGTTTTGGACGAACATTGACAGACTTCTGAGCGTCCAAAGCTTTGTCAGCCTCAGGGATGAGTACCACCACCAATGTTTCAGCAGGAGCGGCATCAGAAGAATCCTCAGCTAACATATCAAGCATGGCACTTATCTCTGCATCACTAGGATCCAAAGGCACCTCAAAGTGAACCTGTCGTTCATCATCAGGAATTTCTTCAAGCGAAGCAACCAAAGCACTAACTTCTTCGGCAGAGGGTCGCACTCTAAGGCCCAAACCGCCATCACCAGCAGGAGGATTTGACACAAAATGGGTAAAGGCCTTGGAAGGAGGCAGGTTCCAGGCCGAGTATGCAACAGGGGCGCCAACATTTGATACCTTGCCTCTGAGTATCATTTCGAGCCGGCTCACCAAGTCCACAGCAGGAATTGTTCTGTTGGTTACCCGGGTTGAGTCAGCTAGGCCTCGGTACAGATAGGCCGGGTATGCCCTATCCTTCAGTGGCTGAATATTCTTGAAGACAAAGTCAGCAACCACAGCCTCTGCAGTCAGACCCCTCTCTTTCAACAATCCAACTTCAGCTAGCAGAGCCCCTGCTTCAGCCACCTCCTGGTCTGTGGGGGACTCGGTCCAGCTAGGAGTGCGAACATCCGGCTGTCTCCCTGACCGTGGGGGGAGGGAATTCCCATGATTCTCCACGATGAACCATTCCAGACGCCATCCCTTGATGCTGTCCTTGTGGGGGATGTCGTGGTAATCAGTCTTCCTTCCGCGGCGCATCTCCAAGCTCGCACCCCCACCAGCTGATGCTGTCCTCCGGCCATCCCAGGGCGACAGTGATACAAATATTTCCACAGTCCAAAGTGCGGCAAGACGTCGAGGAAAGCTTCGCATAAATGAACGAAAATAGAAATTTGCAGAATGGAATTGGGATTCAGGTGGGTCAAATTCAGGTGATAGAAATCAAGGAGACCACAGAAAAAGGGGGAAATAGGAAGAGCAAGACCGCGGAGAAGAAAAGGAACATAAACAACAGATTCGTGGGTGTCCTCTGTTGGAACAGTGACCCCATGGCAAATCCGCCAAGAACAGAGCTCCTTCGGAGGAAGAACCCCGATGGATACGAGATGAAGGAGGTCGGACTCGGATACAACAGACATATGGTTACCTGCGAAAGGCAACTGACTGTTGGGATCGATGGGGGGAATGGCAGCGACGGACGAACTCGAGGCTTTCCGCTTGGGCGCCATCTCAACCTCGCCGGCGAGCGGAGCGGAAGCAGAATCGCAAAAGGGCAGAGAGGGCCTGGATGCAGGAAAGCAAGAACTAGGGCACGGAATGTGGAGACGCGCAACAATGCAGTACATGTGGGGTTTTTCCTGGGCCATATACCGTTTCCAAAAAGTGCCCAGTCATCACCCGGCGGTTATTTCTAAAACGTTGGCGTGCCATGTCATCACTCAGCTGCTATTTCTAAAAAAGCTGGCGTGCCATGTCATCACTCGGCCGTTATTTCTGAAACGGCCGACGCGGCTCAAATTGACTCAGCTGCTGTTTCTAAAAATGCTGACATCATCTGACTTCACTCGGCTATTACCTTCAAAGTGGCCAACGCGACCCGTTCTAACTCGGCTGTTACCTCTAAAACGCCGATGTTGCCATCAGTCACTCGGCCGTTACCTCTAAAACGCCGACGTCGCCATCAGTCACTCGGCCGTTACCTCTAAAACGCCGACGTTGCCGTCAGTCACTCGGCTGTTACCTCTAAAACATCGACGTTGCCATCAGTCACTCGGTTGTTACCTCTACAACGCTGATATCACCAGTAACCACTCGGTCGTTAATTCTAAAAACACTGATGTGGCCCCGCCATCATTCGGACGCTACTTCAGAAGCGTCAATGTTGTCAATAATAACTCGGTCGTCACCCCTAAAAGCGACAATGTGACCCCGAGTGACTCGGCCACTACTTTTGAGGCACCGATGTTGCAGGCAAAGCGAACGAAAGAATGATTCGAGAACTCCAAGTTACTACCCAAGCATAGCAGACAGAGAACATCATGGACAATAAATATTGCAACAATCGTCAACTGACCAGGAGGCAAAGTAATTAACATAGGAGGAGACGAAAACATTCTTCATAAAGGGAAGCTACAAAACTTACAAATCAACTCGTTATGAGTTGATGCTTTCCCTACTACTACTACATTACATTCCACTACTCTATACTACTAACTACTACTACATTATTTTGTTAATACTATTTCTACTACTAATCTACACTAACATCTAAAAACCAGTGGCGTCTAGCCACTGGCCTTGTTGCTGCCCTTGCTGCTGCCCTTGCTGCCACCGCCATTGCCGCCCTTGCTGTCACCGTCACCACCCCTGCCACTGTCGCCGCCGCCATCACCATCACCTCCGTCGTTGTCGTCATCACCACCATCACCGCCGCTGCCCTCCTCGGACGAGTCCGAGGAGTCCTCCTCGTCCGAGGAGTACTCCGACTCATCCGAGCCCTCGAGCCCGGAGCGCTCGACGGCCCGGATGTAGGTCCAGACCTCCGCAGCAACCCCCTGGGAGTCGTCTGAATCATCAGACGACGCCAGGGGAGAGACGGGAGCCGGAGATCCCTCAGACTCGGAGGAGAACTCCTCCTCCGAGTACTCCGAGTTGCCGAAGTCCTCCGAGGGAGGAGTCGGCTCACGTTTGCGCTTGTTGGGGGTATGCTTCGTAGCCGAAGATCCTAAATAAATGAACACCTTCGGCAGATCCTCTCCAAAGCAGCGCCGAAGCTATCGACTACAAAGCTTCGACACAGTGACATGTTTCAAGACGAAGGGGTGAACCGACTTAAAGATGAAATGACTTAAAGACCCATGATATTATGTGTCATTATTGTAGTTCATTGTAAAGGGTATAAATGTAACTATATACAGGCTGTGAACTGTGCCTATAAATAGGTGAACAGTACCCCTGTACTGTTCACGTGCTTTCCTGTAATCACGCATTGGGCATTTGTTTTTACTTCATGCTGGTATTTTTGCTTTCCTTCAAGCCGAAGGTACATTTGTATTGTGTTATCATTTTTATAATAATGAAATAGAAATAAGTTAATAATAATAATCATGTATTTAAATTATTTTACATATTTTTTACCCTTCCTCATTATTTGTCGTGTTTATGAAGGTATAACCTTCATAACCTTCGTTCGGGATCCATTATATCCTGAGGGAAATAATGTTTCAAAGGACGAAGGACTATAACATTTAACAATTTCTATGTTGCCTTGTTCTTGATTCAAAGCATTTGAGAACAAGTGACCAACATTGGCGCCCACCTCCGGTGAACTCACTTCCACTTTTTTGAGCTGATGGCTTCGATCAAGAATCAAGCTGGAACTGCTTCGGCTCCGAAGCTAGTTCTCCCGATAACAGGTGGTTCATGCTCAGAGCCAGCCAACAAGAAATAGAAGAAGGAGGCACAGAGAAGAGTACAACATGTAGGGGTACAAGGACCCTTCATCAAATTAAGATGGAATCACATTCCAATTACTTTTTCTCAAGAGGATCTTCAGCTCAAGGATTACCCACACAATGATGCTATGGTTATCTCTTGTGTGATCAAAGGATTTCTGGTCCATAATGTTTTGGTTGATATAGGCAGTGCAGATGATATTATATTTGCTAAGGCCTTCAGACAGATGTAAGAGCCCGAAGACAAGATCCATGATGCCACACATCCCCTTTGTGGCTTCGGAGGAAGGCAGATTGTAGCACTCGGAAAAATCACAATGCCAGTAACCTTCGGATATATCAACAACACAAGGACTGAACAAGTTGTATTCGATATTGTTGACATGGAATACCCTTACAATGCAATCATTGGTCGTGGTACTCTCAATGCCTTCGAAGCAATTCTTCATCCAGCATATCTTTTCATGAAGATACTTTCAGACCAAGGACCCATTGCTATTCATGGAAGTCAGGAAGCTGCCAGAAGGGCCGAAGGAAACTGGACAGACTCAAAAGCAATCCATAACATAGATGGAGCTGAAGCTTATGAGCAATACAAGTTCAGAAGGGAGAAAGCTGCTTCGGCCGATCAGCCGAAGCCCATGGTCTTGTGCGAGGACATAGCAGAGCAGAAGGTGCTGTTGGGATCTCAACTGTCCGAGGAACAGGAGAAAACCTTGATAAGGTTTCTGTTCAACAACAAAGATGTTTTTGCATGGTCAGCTAATGATCTTTGCGGAGTTAACAGGATGTTATTGAACACTCGCTCAATGTTGATCCATCCTTCAGACCCAGAAAGCAGAGGCTTCGGAAGATGTCTGATGACAAGGCCGAAGGTGCTCGGAATGAAGTGAAAAGACTCCTCAGTGCCGGAGTTATCAGAGAGGTAAAATACCCAGAATGGCTGGCTAACACTGTTGTGGTAAAGAAAGCCAATGGTAAATGGAGGATGTGTATCGATTTTACTGATCTCAACAAGGCCTGTCCGAAGGACGAGTTTCCATTGCCAAGGATAGATTCCCTAGTTGATGCAGCAGCTTCATCAGAGCTTATGAGTCTGCTGGATTGTTATTCAGGCTATCATCAAATTTGGATGAAGAAGGAGGATGAGCCGAAGACCAGCTTCATAACCCCTAGTGGAACATATTGTTACCTTCGGATGCCTGAGGGGCTCAAGAATGCTGGAGGAAGCTTCAGCAGAATGACAGCGAAGGTTCTTCAATCTCAGATAGGCAGAAATGTGCTAACTTATGTTGATGATATCATTGTAAAAAGCACGAAGCAAGAGAATCACATTACTGATCTGCAGGAGACCTTCGCTAATTTTATACAGGCCGGTTTAAAGTTGAATCTAGAAAAATGTGTCTTCGGAGTGAAGAAAGGGAAATTTCTTGGCTGTCTAGTTTCAACAAAAGGGATTGAGGCTAATCCAAATAAAATCGAAGCTATCCTTCGAATGGAACCACCAAGTACAAAGAAGGGGGCTCAAAGATTAACAGGAAGATTGGCATCTCTCAACAGATTCATATCTAGATCAGCAGAGAGAAATTTACCATTTTTCGAAGTGCTGAAGTCAGCCGAAGTTTTTCAATGGGGACCAGTTCAACAGAGAGCCTTCGAAGAGCTGAAGCAATATTTGATAGACCTAACAACACTAACTCCACCAACGCCAGGGGCTCCTCTGTTGCTATATGTGGCAGCTTCGCACTCAGCGGTGAGTGCAGCACTTGTTCAGGAGAAGCTTGAAGGCCAAGTCAAAAAGCAGGCCCCAATATACTTTGTATCCGAAGTTCTTAGTTTATCAAAGAAAAATTATACAGAATTGGAGAAGGTGCTATATGCTGTTTTGATGGCCTCTAGGAAGCTTCGGCACTACTTTCAAGCATACAATATAGTTATTCCTTCTTCACAACCATTGAAGGATATTATGAGAAATAGAGAAGCTACTGGAAGGGTTGGAAAATGGGCTGCGGAGCTCAATGAATTTTGTATTGATTATGTGCATAGATCTTCGATTCAGTCCCAAGCGTTGGCAGACTTCATTGCTGACTGGACGCCAGGGGCTCAGGAAGAAGAAACGAGTAAAGACGCCAAAGTTTGGACAGTATTTTGCGATGGATCTTGGGGAACCTTCGGAGCAGGAGCAGCTACTGTGTTGGTCGCACCTTCCAAAGTTAAAACTTGTTACGCAACAAGACTTGATTTCAGTTGCACAAATAACATTGCTGAGTACGAAGCTTTGCTCTTGGGTCTTCGGAAGTTAAAGGCAATGGGAATCAGAAGGGCGGTTCTTAAAACTGATTCCCAGGTTATTTCTGGTCATATTGACAAAAGTTATAAAGCAAGAGATCCGAAGCTTGAAAAATATTTAGACACGGTCCGAAGGATTGAGGCTTCCTTTGAGGGGTTTTCTGTTAAAAATATTCCTCGTGGAGAAAATGAATATGCTGATTTATTAGCCAAGTCAGCGGCACAGGGGCTGCCCTTACCTTCAGAAGTATTTTTCGAAACAATAAAAGCACCTTCGGTTGAACTTCTTGAAAGAGCAGTCCTCAACATATCTCCTGTTTATAGTGAAGACTGGAGAACTGAGATTATCTCTTTCCTTTAGGGTAACTTTCTTTCAGATGACGAAGCTTATAACAGGAGGATAGAGGCAAGAGCTCGACCATATGTTATAATAGAAGGGGAGCTATACAAGCGTGGGGTCTGTTCTCCGTTACTCAAGTGTTTATCCAGAACCGAAGGTATAGAACTGATGAAGGAAATACATGCAGGCCTGTGTGGATCTCACATTGGATCTAGGCCTTTGCTTGGAAAAGTTTTTCATCAAGGATTTTATTGGCCAAAGGCAGCTTCGGATGCAGCGGAATTAGTCCAAAAGTGCGAAGGTTGTCAGAAATGTGCAAGAGATCAAAAACAACCTTCGTCTCTAACTCAGTTAATACAACCCACTTGGCCGTTGCAAAGGTGGGGCCTTGATTTGTTAGGTCCTTTACCACCAGCACAAGGGAACTTAAGATATGTTGTAGTGGCAGTGGAATATTTTTCTAAATGGATTGAGGCAAAGCCTTTAGCCACAATAACTTCGGTCACTATTCAAAAGTTTTCCTGGCAAAATATTGTTTGTCGTTTCGGAGTACCGAAGGCCATTACTGTAGATAATGGGACACAGTTTGATTCCGAAGCTTTCAAAGAATTTTGTGATCAAATTGGCACGAAGATCCATTTCGCATCAGTTCGACATCCAGAGTCAAATGGACTTGTTGAAAGAGCTAATGGCATCATAATGACAGGAATAATGAAGTTAATCTTCAATCAGCCCAGGGGAAAGTGGCCAGACGAATTAATCAAAGTGGTGTGGAGCCACAACACAACAATATCAAGATCAATAGGCTTTACGCCATTCAAACTGTTGTTTGGTGACGAAGCAATAACTCCGGAAGAAGCCAAAGCAGGATCAATAAGAATAGTAGCTTCGGCAGAAGGCGAAGCTGAAGCTGATTACTCTATGGAAAAAGATGCTATAGAGGGGATCAGGCTTCAAGCTGTGGTACATCAACAAATACCAAGCTGAAACAATAAAATGGCGTGATAGAAAGGTTAGGCTAAAGAACATCGAACCAGGACATTTGGTGCTTCGAAGAGTAGCCAACCCAGAGACAGTAGGCAAATTACAGCTGAAGTGGGAAGGACCTTTTCTGGTAGCATCTTCGTCAAGACCCGGTTCCTACAGGTTGAAGGATATGGACGACAACGACATTCCTAGATCATGGAATGCGGACGAGCTTCGGCGATATTATGTTTAGCTTGATGTAATTTTTTCTATTCTTTCTTGTGGCACCCTTTTCCTTTCCAAAGGGGGAGAAAGGTTTTTAATGGGGCCACAACATGTAATTTTTCTTTTCCTTATTTCAATTCTATAAGAGTGATATCCCCCAAAGATGTAAATGTAAAAGCTGACAACGCACCATCGAGTGCAAAGGAAAAAGAAAAGAAAACATGAAGAAGCTCAAAAGTCATTCCTAAGGGAATGCAGAGCTTACAGCGAAAAATAAACGCTGATTCCGCCGAAAGTAAAAGGCGAAGAAGCTCCTAAGGGAGGCTTACAGCGAAAAGTCAGCGCTGATACAACAAAAAATAAACGGTGAAGCCGAAAAATAAGCGACAAAGAAGGTTTGAGTCATTCTCAAGGGAATATGGCTTCGAATAAGTATTTGAACGTTTATTTGAACAATACATCACATCATGACATTTACATTCATAAACATTCACTTAGACATATATAGGATCATCATGCTTCGGTCCCAAAAGCAAGGCAATTTTATGCTTCGCTGTGTACGCAAAGAAGGGAAGGTGTTTTTCACCTATGGCTCAAAAGTATTAATTTCGTCCACACCAAAGCATTTCACACATGGACGGAAAAGTAAGATTATATTACAGAGTAAGACTCAGATTACATCATACTTTATACAAGTTACTACAGAAGTTTTTTGAGCTACTTTTACAGACTATTCAAGCTTCGATACTATCTCTAGAGCTTCGTTCTTCTACTCTACAGCTTCAGCTTCAGCTTGGTCAATCTGCACGAAGGTATTATAAGCTAAATTCAAAAATTCAAAGGAAAAGGTAAGCATAAGGTATGATTTTGTTACCAGCTTGAGGTGGCTCCGAGCTTCGTCACCAACTTTGCTCCGACCACCCTTTGTCCATACTAACTTTATAAATATGTTTGCAATACTTCGAGCCAGATTCGGAACATCATCTAAGTCTGCCGGTGACAGGCTGAAGTTGGGTCTATTAACAATCTTGTCGTGTTCACAGCCAGACTTCAAAAAAGCAACAGATGTGCCCCGAGAAGCTGCCAGGGCACAAAAGTCGCTATGCCCAGCTATAACTTCATCAAGATCATTAATTTTACCTTCAATGTGTTCGAAGGCACCAGGCAGGTCTTCGGCCGAAGGAGTAAACTCTTCACTACTGGCTCCGACAAAATGGAACACTTGCTTTAGCTGATGAATGCATCGAGTGCAGAATTCCAAACATTTATTTTGAAGATTTTTCAAAGATTCTTTCAATTCCAAGTTTCTTTGAGTTTCAGCTTCAAGCTTTGCATCAAGCTTCAGTTTTTCTTATTCAAAATTTTCTAACTAGGAAAGAAGCTTCGAATTTAATTCTGTTATTTTTGCTTCAGCATCCGCTAATAAGCCTTCGGCTGTTTGTAGCTCGATGTCTTTCTTCTCAATGGCAGCAGATTGCTCCTTTATTTTGTTTTCTAAATTTTCAATTACAACTTCTTGCCTTTTATCCTCTAAATCTTGTTGCATTTTTAATGCCTTGCTCAAAAGCATGCTCTGTGGATAAATAGCCTTCGTTAGAAAATATTTTCGTACCAAAAGTAATAAGAGTTAGACGCAAAATGTTTACCTTGAAATTAGAATAGAATAAACTGCCGACAATATGCTGTCGACGGTAGCGGCTGATATCCGCTTCAAGCTTCGAGAAGCCGATACTCTTCGATAAAGTACCGACAACCTTCGCACCAGTTTGGTCTCGTATGCAGCCTAACCCTTCATCATCAATACCACCAAAGAGAAGCGCCCCCGTCCGATATCCACAAGATATAACATACTCTTTCAATTCCTCTTTTTCAGCTTCAGTCAGCTCCTGGCCAACTAAGTTTCGGAAGTCAAAAGTTTCATCTTCCGAGGTATCTTCGGTTATTCCTCCTTTCTCGGGTTTGGCAGTCGTGGTCTCCTCGGTGGCTGCAGCAGTTTCTTCAGCGACCATGTTTAGCAGCATTTTATCTATATCAGCGGCTATGCTCTCTAAATTAATACCTTCCGAGTTAGCATCTTCGGCTCTGGCCTCTTCTGCGGCAGCCTCCGAAGGTACAGCTTCAGTAGCCGTCATGATTTCAATTGCCGACATCTTCAGAGCTGGAGCTCTTGGTGGTGTTGTTTCAATCACTTCAGTCACGGTAACAATCCTTTGTGTTTTTGGCCTAGATGCCTTTGTCTTTGCGGGCTCCTTTTCATTATGAAAAAGCTTCGTCAGATGAAGCCCCAACGAACTTAGTTTGACAGGCAAAGTTTCAGTCATTACCTTTAGAATTTCCCCTATTTCAGCATCAGAGGATGTCGCAGAAGTCTTCTCTTCTTCATCAATTGATTTTTGTTCCGGGATTGATTCCTTTCTTTTCTTCAAAGTAAACACTTTCGATTCAAACTTTTCTTTGTTCTTTTTTGATTGATCTTCGTCGTCTTTGATCAAAGCGCCAGCTACTCTTTTCCTTTTCTGCCCTTCGGCACCCTTGTCGAGTCGCTCATAATCAGGATATTCAAAGCTTGTAGCATCAAGCACTTTGTTTAGCCTTCGTTTCGGCCGGGTACCGAAGGCTGCTGTCATCAATTGATCCTCCTTTTTAGAATAGTTCCCAAGAATTTCAGTGCTCATTACTTTGATTGTTTCGAGCCATTCTTGGCAGGGTGCTTTGAAATATTTCTTGAACTTATAGTGGTAGGGCAGTCGGACAAGCTCCCCCTCTTTCTTCTCTCTTTCAAGCTTCGGCATAGCCCATTCCTTCATAGTTGGGAATATTTTGAAAGCCAGGAATTCCTGCACTAAATCTCTAGTGCCAATGTGCTCTACGATAATCCTGAATTCAGCCAACGCAGTTTGGGTTGGACCTTCTGGTGTCATATTGCATTGGGGTCTGGTTTCTCCGAAGATCAGTTCAAGCGGACTCTGGACTAGCTTTTCCTTGTCATCGTCAACTTTGACGTAGAACCATTCCGATTTCCAGCCTGCCGACCACTTGCTTCGGTAGCTGATCACAGGAAATTTTGTAGTTTTTCGATAGGCAAAATTGTAACAACCAAAATTTTCATGTAACCCATCCTTTCTGGCCTTGGTTTGGTAATGTAGCTCGTGCACCCGGCAGAAACCTTCGGCAAACGGTTCCACCCCCTGGCTTCGGAGAGCCCAAATATAAACACTAAGCCTAACAATAGCGTTAGGAGTTAGTTGATGAAAGTGGATCCCAAACTTCTCTAGCACATCGGCAATCATCTTATTCAAAGGAAATCTCAAATCAGCTTTGAGGAAACTCTTGAAAATCACTATTTCATCTTTCTGTGGCTTCGGAGTAGTTTCTTTTTGTTGGGGGCCTTCGGCTTACGAAGGTCCTCAAAAACAGGATTTAACAGTATTTCTGGAGTGTAATGTGTGAACAGGTATCTTCGGACTCAAGTCGGTATCACAGCAGACCAGAATAATACGAAGGTTGATACAGCGCCGAAGGTGTGAGCAGGAAAGCTTCGGCATGATAGCAACAAAATGAAACCGACTTAAAGATGAAAAGGCTATTCAGACCTCGATAGATTACAATAGAATTATTATCAAATGTAAAGGGCATGAATGTAATTTTGCATAGGCTGTGACCTGTGCCTATAAATAGGTGAACAGTACCCCCGTACTGTTCACGCTGATTTGGCATTCACTTTTGCGTCACGCTTGTACTTTCATCTCCTTCAAGTTGAAGGTACATTTGTAATCCAACGATTATTTCTGTTTATACATGATAATAAGACATAATTGTTTATGTTGTTCATTATATTCCTTATAATTCATCCTTCATCATTATATAATGTATTTATGAAGGTATGCCCTTCATAACCTTCGTCCGAAAACCATTATACCCTAAGAGGAATAATGCTTCGAAGGACGAAGGACCTTACCGATTAACATTTTCTATGTTGCCTTGTTCTTGATTCATAGTATTTGAGAACAAGTCCCCAACATTGGCGCCCACCTCCGGTGAACTCACTTCCACTCTTTGAGTTTTTTGAACACCTTCGGCGATCATAAACCTTCGTTATGGCGCCGAAGAAAGCTTCAGCAACTGGGGCTGCAGCTCTGCAACCGCTGGACCACAATCAGGAGACAGTCTCCCTTCGGGAGGCCCGAAGCCAGAAAAGGAAGGCTGTCAGCCCGACACCACCAGAGGACGAGATAGATCAAGAAATCATAGATATGGAGATGCTTCATCAACAAGTGCAGAGGAAGAAAGAAAAGATGGCCAGGCTAGCTGAACTGCAGAGGCAGATAGACGAAGCCTCTGAAGAAGTTCGTCATCTTGCCCAGGATGAGCAACACCGAAGGCCTCAGCACCAAGTGTTGGGGACCTTCGGCATCCGAAGGTCCTCAAAAACATGATTTAACAGTATTTCTGGAGTATGATGTGTGAACAGGTACCTTCGGATTCAAGTCAGCATCACAGTGGACCAGAGTAATACGAAGGTTGATACAGAGCCGAAGGTGTGAGCAAGAAAGCTTCGGCGCGGTAGCAACAAGTGAAACCGACTTAAAGATGAAAAGGCTATTTAAACCTCGACAGATTACTATAGAATTATTATCAAGTGTAAAGGGCATGAATGTAATTTTGTATGGGTTGTGTCCCGTGCCTATAAATAGGAGAACAGTACCCCCGTACTGTTCACGCTGACTTGGCATTCGCTTTTTGCGTCACGCTTGTACTGTTGTCTCCTTCCGATTGAAGGTACACTTGTAATTCAACGATATTTCTGTTTATGCCTAATAATTATATATATATATATATATATATATAATTGTCCATGTTGTCTTTTATATTCTTTACATTTCATCCTTCGTCATTGCTTAATGAATTTATGAAGGCACGTCCTTCATAACCTTCGTCCTTGAACCATTATACCCCAAGGGAAATAATGCTTCGGAGGACGAAGGACTTTTAACGATTAACATTTTCTATGTTGCCTTGTTCTTAATTCATAGCACTTGAGAACAAGTCCCCAACATTGGCGCCCACCTCCGGTGAACTCACTTCCACTCTGAGTTTTTTGAACACCTTCGGCGATCATAAACCTTCGTTATGGCGCCGAAGAAGGCTTCAGCGACTGGGGCTGCAGCTCTGCAACCACTGGACCACAATCAGGAGACAGTCTCCCTGCGGGAGGCCCGAAGCCAGAAAAGGAAGGCTGTCAGCCCGACACCACCAGAGGACGAGATAGATCAAGAAATCAGAGATATGGAGATGCTTCATCAACAAGTGAAAGGGAAATAGGCTTTAAACCTTTTCCTAAATGATTTTGGTGGTTGAATGACCAACATAACTAATTGGACTAACTAGTTTGCTCTAGATTATATATTCTACAGGTGTCAAAGATTCAACATAAAACCAATAGAAAGAACAAGACAAGGGTCAAGAGAAAGGAGCAAAGGGGCAACCGAAGGCACTCCTGGTCTGGCGCACCGGACTGTCCGGTGTGCCACCGGACAGTGAACAGTACCTGTCCGGTGCACCAGGGGACTTAGACTCAAACTCGCCACCTTCGGGAATTTCCAGGGCGACTCGGCTATAATTCACCGGACTGTCCGGTGTACACCGGACAGTGTCCGGTGCGCCAAGGGAGGTCGGCCTCAGGAACTCGGCAGCCTCGGGATTTCACGAAGACTGCTCCGCTAAAATTCACCGGACTGTCCGGTGTGCACCGGACTGTCCGGTGTGCCAGCGGAGCAACGGTCATCTGCGCGCAACGGTCGACTCTGCAAAGTGTACAGTTGAATTCAGAATGTCAGAGCAGAAGTCAGAGGGGCACCGGACTGTCCGGTGCTGCACCGGACTGTCCGGTGCCACATGAGGACAAAGCCTCCAACGGTCGACCAGCTCCAATCTCAACGGATAGGATGACGTGGCTGGCGCACCGGACATGTCCGGTGTGCACCGGACTGTCCGGTGCGCCCATCGCCAGCAGCTTCTCCAACGGCTACAAAATTGGATGGTGGCTATAAATACCACCCCAACCGGCCACTTCAAGGTGTGGGAGTCCAAGCAACATTCCAAGTCATCTAGTTGACATACTCAAGCCCTCCCAACCACCTATATTCATTGATCCATCCTATACACAAGATTTAGTCCACTACAACCAACACAAGTGCCACAAAAGAGAGAGCAAGCAATTGAGAGCTACTCAATTGAGTTTAGCCCTAGCGCCTTGTGAGATTCATTGAGAGATAGTGTGTGCTACATCTTTGTGTTCATTTGCGCGTGGAGTTTTTGACTCCCATTCGAACTTCCTCCAAAGTGTTGGAGGCTTGTAAAAGCTAGCAAGGGACACCAAAGATTGTGGTGGTCCTTGTGGGATCGAGAGTGATCCTTGAGAAGAAGAAGAGCTCGCCGATCCTTGTGTGATCGGGAGAGAGGGAAAGGGTTGAAAAAGACCCGTCCTTAAGTGGACTCCTCAACGGGGACTAGGCCTTCGAGGGCCGAACCTCGGTAAAACAAATCACCCGTGTTCATTGTGCTTTTGCTTGTGATTTGTTTGCTTTCCCTTACTCTAAGTTCTCTTGCACTATTCTTTGCTCATATCATTTGGTGTTGCTTCAAGTTAAAATATCATTTAAGTGAAGCAACACTCCGCAAGAAAAGAACTTGAGTTAGTACTCTTTTTTCATCTAAACTTTCTTGCTTTGTTATCATAGAATTATTAGTTGTATTGATTTATCACTTCCGCATTATTTGAAAGCTATACTCTTTACTAGCAAGAACTTAGTTTTTATACTTCAATAATTGTTCATCTTGTTCTAACCACTAATCAAAGGATCTAGTTGGGGGATAAAGTTTTAATTTTCAGGTTTCGCCTATCCACCCCCCCCCTCTAGGCGACTTTCAATTGGTATCGGAGCTAGGCACTTCATCTTGAGTCTAACAACTCGAAGTGATGGCTCGTAGAAGATCCCAAAAGAACAAGAAGACCCACGAGAACAAGGAGGTAACTCTTGAGATATTACTTTCCGATTGTTCTAATTATGTTTCTTGGTCTACTAGAGTGATAAATGCCTTTAGAGCAGTGGACCCACAATTAGAACAAATTTTAGACAAGAGTATTATTCCTCCTAACTATGCTAGGGAAAATGCCTCCGAAGAAGATTTAAGATGTATACGCTTAAACTATCTAGCTTATGACATCTTAAGTAAATCTCTTAGCAAAGAAGATTATCATGCCTTCATAATAAAATATGATAAACCCATTTGTGATGTGCATGATATTTGGATTAGAATTAAAAGCAAATTTAATAAATCCAAACATGATAGTTCATTTTATACTTCTACTTCCCTTGGTATTTGTGATACTAACCCTTGCAAGGAAGAAGAGGAGAATGAACGGTGGAGACCAAACGATGAATCCACCTCTCCAAAAGGTTTGTCTTCCCATTTTAATTCCCACATGTGTTGTGTGGCTAACACAAATGATAGTGGAAGCACAAATGAGGATGAGGAGGAAGAAAGAAGCTTTGTGCAACTCTACGCTCGCCTAAGCCAAGAAGATAAGGCGGTCATGCTCAAACTTCTAGAAAGAGCGAGAGAGCAAGGCGAAGCTCGTCAAAGGCTAGAAAGTATTCTCTCCATGAAGATGCAATGCTTTGACGAGTTGACTAAAGAACATGAGGAGCTAAAGTGCTCTCATGTTGATTTGGTCCAAAGGTATGAAACTATTTCAATTGAGCAAGATAACGCTTTACATTGTACAGCTCAATTAGTAAATAAGAATACCTTGCTTAAGGACCAAGTAGAAAAGCTAAAAATTGAAAATCTAGCTTTTCAAGAAAAATATGATATGCTCATATGCTCTCATGAAAATCTTAGAGATGATCATATCATATTAAACATTGCTCATGAGGTTGTGATGGAAAACTTAAAATTCCAACAACCTCACTCTTGCACATGTGTTCATATTGATACTATATTACCATGTGCTAATGCTTGTTGTCCGTCGACAAGCAAATCTTCTTTTGAGCTAGAATTTGCAGGAACAAATGATGATACATATCAAAAGCTCAAAGAAGAAAATGAGAGGCTAAAGATGAGCTTGACACAACTAAAAGGGAAATGCATTGCCCAACCTTCTCAAGATAACCGTAATCACATGGTGAAGAAGCTTGAGACGGGAACAACCGCGGCATGCACTACATCCCTTGAAGAAAATGTCAAGGATTTGAGGATTGCCATGAGGAGGAAACAAAAGATGAAATTCAACACCTCCTCCAAAAGCCTCAACCACGCCTCCACAAAAGGTAACATCCAAGGTAATGATCAAGCCACACTTCACATTAAGAGGTGTAGTGAATGCTTTGAAGAGGGGCACTTGATTAGGTCATGCCCCTATATTAATGGCTTGATTGTTAACAAGGATGATAGACTTTGTTTTACTTGCACCAAGAAGGGACACTCACTTAGATCTTGTCCCCTTTTAAAACAAAGAGGCATAGGGTTAGAAAAGAAAATTTTTACTAACCATGTAGCAAGCAACAAACAAGGAAGGAAGAAAGTTTCAAAACTTGGAAAACGCCTATGCTACACATGCCGGGAAAAGGGACATCAATGCAAGGATTGTCCCATTGGTAACAATTTCACTCCTAACTTGTCATTTGATTCATATATAACGAGGCAACCCAAGATTGCAACTTGTGCTAGAAAGGTAACAAGTTTACCAAGCGCTAGCACAAAGGACACTTGGGTTCCTAGATCTTTGTTTACTAACCTTAATGGACCCATCAAGCGATGGGTACCAAAATGTGCTTGACAAGATTTGTAGGAGAAGGAGATGGTATGAACCTTTGGAGTGCTTGAGGGAGTCAATTCAATTCTTATCAACTCAAGCTATCAATCTTCAAATGATCTACATATTCAAGATTGACCTAAGGTTATTTTAAATTGTTATACCTTAAACTCATATCATCTCGAGGGAAGTTGTTGATGTTGTAGGAAATAAAGAATTATCCTATGCCGAAAAGTCAAAACCTACAATATGGAGGAATGTCAAAGGATGGTAACATCTATGCTTTTAAATGCAAGTGTCTTAACTTATCATTTCTCATGTGTCTTGTGTAGTCACATAGAAAAAGGAAGCACTTAAGATATTCTTAAATTTATGTCACCATTCTTTGAAGAAAATCCTCCCATATGGTAGATTGCATACTCATCATTTCCATCCCATGGCAATCTACATGCTTTAAATTGTTGGAAGTATCACATGGCATGTTTTTTCGCCTAGTTATTCTATTATTGCCATGATTCTAGATATAGAGAGATATTTCATGTTCTTAAGAGAATGAGGTGTCATGTAAGGAATTCAAATACTTAGGACACTTGTAAAAGGAAAAACTCTCTCTATAACTAGAATAGTGAGACTAATGTTTTTATCTAAGTAATTCAAGTAGTCTCAATTATGAGAATAAGTTTCTCTTTGGAAGCATGTAATCTAACATGAAAAGAAAAATCAATCCAATGTTTTATGATGTATTTCTACTTGCTCAAATTGGATATGATTCTTTCACATTTATCGCTTTCCAAATCATGATTTAGATTTATTCCTATAACCTCAAAGGATTATTTATGCTTGTTTTATGAGTTAAAATTGAGCATAACATCATCTATGGATAATCTAGTTCATGCTATGGAGTTTCCATGTTAATCTAACTTCTCATTCCTTACCAAAATGATTACAAAAAAAATGGAAACTAGTGCTTGTGTTGCTACTAACATTTCTCTTAAGTTCAATTATGAAAATCTACAAGAGAGAAAGTACACAAGCCTCATGGGTTGAGCTACACCCAAAGGAAGAAAGGTAAAAGCAAAGGTATGGGAACTCATCTTCTTAAGTTTGGTTCCCGTCTCAATGGGTGTTTAATCTAAATTATCATACTCTACTCTTGAGAGGAATAGATTCTTTATTGGACCGAAATTAACTAAGTGTGCATTCAAATATCATTTTCTTAATGCTCATGTCCATTAGAATCTATTTAATGCCTTTGTGATATTTATATATATGTTATCATATTGATTTGCTTCCAAGTGATGATTAACTAACTTCAATATGATAAAGTAAAATCTCCAATGATTATTAAAATGCTTAAAAGGTGCTCACTCATTTTTCTCAAATGAAATGCACTAATGTTAAGGATTTTACTTCATGTCTGTGTGACTTGTGGATGATAAATTTTGTATGCTAATTATCTAAAGTAATCATCCTTCACCATATACTCCCTTGCGCTATTAACATGTCTCTTGAGTATTTTCAATAAGTTTGGAAGGAAAAAGAGACAAATATAAAGGGAGGACACTCAAATGAAAAAGAAAGAACATCAAGGACAACAACACCTACTTGGACAATAAGGTTTTCACAACAATCAATGGTGTGGTTGTAAGCATTCTAAATCCTTTTTCATTATGAGGTTGCAAGGCTTAAGTTGTTTATTGCTAAATTTATGAGCCTTGATCAAAATGTATAATGCTTCTCCCTTTATGTTCTTAAAAGTGAATGCATCGAAATCAATTCTTTCAATTACTTGATGCATATCTTTAGGGGGAGTCCATTATTATATTTTGATTATGTTGAGACTATTGCTTTGTCTTAGTAATTTCATATAGTCTCTTGCATGAGAATAAAGTTTCTCATATAGTATGCTACTTCACATCAATCAAACTTGTTAAAGTAATATCGCTTTTATCAAGGATTGTTGCTTTCATTTCTAAAAGTAGCATGCTTATTGGATTCTCCTATTTTTAAGCTTGATTGAAAATTTAATGCCTTTGTTGTTTTCTTGATCGCATATTGGTTGATCATTGAACAACTTCAATTATCACTTATGCTTCTTAGTGCCTCATGTAATTTGAATTTAATTTCTATTGGTATGCACTAAGGAAAAAGGAGAATTCATGATTCATTTATGCAACTTGTGATCCATTTGATATATGCTAACAATAACTTAAAAAAAAAGATCACTAGTTGTAGAACTCTCTCTTGTGCAAAGTATTTCCACATATTGTCATTAAGTATAGGTCTTAAGCAACCAAGACTAAAGACAAAGCACAATGAAGAGAGCGTCTCTATGTGAAGGTACAAAAGGGTAAAACCACTTCCTTTCATTCAAACTTGTACCTAAATCTTCCTTTTTCTATACTTTCTTTACATATCTTGTATAAAAGGAAGAGAAAGCATGTCCATACATATCCCTGCTTCATATCTAGTTTAACTTCTCAAAAATTCATTCATGCTTTAATGCATCCTTGTTGAAACTAGATGAAGTAATTTAATTGTCAAAAGGGCTTAAAGCTTGACCTTGTAACGAGGATAAGCTGCCTTTGTCTCAAAGGTGGATGGTCCTTAAGCCTCTTTGAAATCCTTAAGGGAAAATGCTTAAAATATTTGTAACATGCTTTCAGTAGTGCATAAACTGTCATGAGCATCATGCTTATCCTATGACACAATGCACTTCACTTTCTCTATGATATAGACTTGTTCTCATTAACCTAATTATGTGCAATTGGCATTTTAGGCCAAAACATGTGTTCTTTCTCTCCATGCACATATTTAGGGGGAACAATCTATGTTGTATAGAACTATGATCATGCTTAATTTAATATATCTTTTTGATCATATCTCTTTATGTCTACGACTAATGTGCTTTCAAGTGATCTCTATAATTAAGTCGTAGATTGAAAGGGAAATGGAGTCTTCGGCGAAGTCAAGGCTTCCACTAAACTCTATCGGTATTATCTACCCTTCGCCATCACTCCACACTAGCTCTCCAATTATGGTATAATCTTCACTCATATATTTTTGCCAAAGGGAGAGAGAGAAAAGTTATCAATGGGCTCTGCTGACTCCGTTTTTGGCGATTCATGCCAAAGGGGGAGAGAGTATTAGCCCAAAGCAAAAGGACCGCACCACCGCCCAATTTCAAAAACTTAGTCTTTCAAAGACAAATTTTCAATTGGTATCCTATTATGTTCAAGAAGGGGGAGAAAGTAGGATTTCAAAAATGATATATCAAAACCCTCTTGAACACTAAGAGGTGGATCTCATTTAGGGGGAGTTTTGTTAAGCCAAAGGAAAAGCATTTGAAACAGGGGGAGAAAATTTCAAATCTTGAAAATGCTTTGTAAACTCTTATTCATTTACCTTTGACTATTCGCAAAAGAACTTTGAAAAGATTTACAAAAGATTTTGCAAAAACAAAACATGTGGTGCAAGTGTGGTCCAAAATGTTAAAAACAAAGAAAACCATTCATGCATATCTTATGAAATCAATATTGGTTTAATTCCAAGCAATCTTTGCACCTACCGTAGGCAAACTAGTTCAATTATGCTCTTATATTTTTGCTTTGGTTTGTGTTGGCATCAATCACCAAAAAGGGGGAGATTGAAAGGGAAATAGGCTTTAAACCTTTTCCTAAATGATTTTGGTGGTTGAATGACCAACATAACTAATTGGACTAACTAGTTTGCTCTAGATTATATATTCTACAGGTGTCAAAGATTCAACATAAAACCAATAGAAAGAACAAGACAAGGGTCAAGAGAAAGGAGCAAAGGGGCAACCGAAGGCACTCCTGGTCTGGCGCACCGGACTGTCCGGTGTGCCACCGGACAGTGAACAGTACCTGTCCGGTGCACCAGGGGACTTAGACTCAAACTCGCCACCTTCGGGAATTTCCAGGGCGACTCGGCTATAATTCACCGGACTGTCCGGTGTACACCGGACAGTGTCCGGTGCGCCAAGGGAGGTCGGCCTCAGGAACTCGGCAGCCTCGGGATTTCACGAAGACTGCTCCGCTAAAATTCACCGGACTGTCCGGTGTGCACCGGACTGTCCGGTGTGCCAGCGGAGCAACGGTCATCTGCGCGCAACGGTCGACTCTGCAAAGTGTACAGTTGAATTCAGAATGTCAGAGCAGAAGTCAGAGGGGCACCGGACTGTCCGGTGCTGCACCGGACTGTCCGGTGCCACATGAGGACAAAGCCTCCAACGGTCGACCAGCTCCAATCTCAACGGATAGGATGACGTGGCTGGCGCACCGGACATGTCCGGTGTGCACCGGACTGTCCGGTGCGCCCATCGCCAGCAGCTTCTCCAACGGCTACAAAATTGGATGGTGGCTATAAATACCACCCCAACCGGCCACTTCAAGGTGTGGGAGTCCAAGCAACATTCCAAGTCATCTAGTTGACATACTCAAGCCCTCCCAACCACCTATATTCATTGATCCATCCTATACACAAGATTTAGTCCACTACAACCAACACAAGTGCCACAAAAGAGAGAGCAAGCAATTGAGAGCTACTCAATTGAGTTTAGCCCTAGCGCCTTGTGAGATTCATTGAGAGATAGTGTGTGCTACATCTTTGTGTTCATTTGCGCGTGGAGTTTTTGACTCCCATTCGAACTTCCTCCAAAGTGTTGGAGGCTTGTAAAAGCTAGCAAGGGACACCAAAGATTGTGGTGGTCCTTGTGGGATCGAGAGTGATCCTTGAGAAGAAGAAGAGCTCGCCGATCCTTGTGTGATCGGGAGAGAGGGAAAGGGTTGAAAAAGACCCGTCCTTAAGTGGACTCCTCAACGGGGACTAGGCCTTCGAGGGCCGAACCTCGGTAAAACAAATCACCCGTGTTCATTGTGCTTTTGCTTGTGATTTGTTTGCTTTCCCTTACTCTAAGTTCTCTTGCACTATTCTTTGCTCATATCATTTGGTGTTGCTTCAAGTTAAAATATCATTTAAGTGAAGCAACACTCCGCAAGAAAAGAACTTGAGTTAGTACTCTTTTTTCATCTAAACTTTCTTGCCTTGTTATCATAGAATTATTAGTTGTATTGATTTATCACTTCCGCATTATTTGAAAGCTATACTCTTTACTAGCAAGAACTTAGTTTTTATACTTCAATAATTGTTCATCTTGTTCTAACCACTAATCAAAGGATCTAGTTGGGGGATAAAGTTTTAATTTTCAGGTTTCGCCTATCCACCCCCCCTCTAGGCGACTTTCAACAAGTACAGAGGAAGAAAGAAAAGATGGCCAGGCTAGCTGAACTGCAGAGGCAGATAGATGAAGCCTCTGAAGAAGTTCGTCATCTTGCTCAGGATGAGCAACACCGAAGGCCTCAGCACCAAGACCTTCATCAGGAGGGTTTTCCAAATGAGGATGACTGGTATGACAATTTCCATCATGGGAATTTTGTTTTTGATGATGCTTCTCCTCTGTCCGCTGAGCTGCAGGCTACACCTTGGCCTCCGTCCTACAAGCCGCCTCAGCTTCCCGTATTCGATGGCCACTCAGACCCGAAGCAGTTTTTGATGAGCTACGAAGCAACAGTATCTTCGTATGGTGGCAATGCTTCAGTCATGGCCAAATCTTTCGTTATGGCTGTCAGAAGTGTTGCTCAAACCTGGTATTCCTCCCTTCGACCAGGAACGATCACTTCATGGCAGAAGCTGAAGGACTTGTTGTTAACTAGCTTTCAAGGATTTCAGACGAAGCCGGTCACTGCTCAGGCTCTGTTCCAGTGCACCCAGGATCACGAAGAATACCTTTAGGCGTATGTCCGAAGGTTCTTGCGTTTGAGGGCACAGGCACCAACGGTGCCCAATGAAATTGTCATCGAGGCCATGATCAAGGGGCTTCGGCCAGGACCGTCAGCTCAGTACTTCACCAGGAAGCCTCCTCAAACTTTGGAGAAGCTGCTCCAGAAGATGGACGAGTACATACGGGCCGATAATGATTTTCGCCAAAGAAGGGAGGAGACTTTCAGGTTTTCTGAAATGACCAGGGGCTTCGGAGGGAGGTTCTACCCGAGGCACGTGAGATCAATTCATAACTCTACACAAAATGATGACAGAGGAAGCCAACAGCAAAGGCCACAATGCTCCTCACAGGCTTCGGGGCAACAGCAAAGCTCCTTCCGACCACCAGCTCCAAGAGGCAGAGGCGCCAGGGGCTTTGGAGGAAGATTTGGCGATCAACCGAGAAGAATCTTTTGCTTATTCTGCGGCGAGAACAAAGGCCATACTACCAGGATGTGCCATGTTACTATTCAGAAGCAAAAGGAAATAGCTGAAGCAGCAGCACAACAAGCTCAGCCGAAGCAGGTCATGCATACAGCTTCGTATCATTCGCCCTACATTCCAGAATATGTGGGCAATCATCCTGCAGTTTCTGTTGCTTCGGCGAGTCAGCCTCAAGCTTCTTGGCAACAGCCTCCGCCTCCACCTCCGTTGCAACAAGGTCAGCAGCCAGAAGGGAGCCAGTATGCTCCACACCAGAGGGACTTCAGAGAGCAGTCCGAAGCTCGTACAGTCAATAGCACTGTGCCAGAGTCAAAGCACATCTATTGACAAATATCCTACCTTAATAGCAATCTTTTTCATTCAGTTTTATTTTCTGTAATAAAGGACATTGTTTAGATTTCATGTAATTAGTTTCGTTGAATCCTACAAGGAAAATATATCTTATTCACAGGCTTATATTGATTAAAGTTCAAAGACTTGTGATAACGAAGAGGACCTTCGAACTATCGAAAATTCTTTGAAGCAACAAAAAGTCGTTCTAAGGAACGCAGAGTAAGTTTGCCGAAGTCACAAAAAAGTCGTTCCAAAGGGAGCGCAGTGTAAGTTTTCTGCTCCAAAGTCGTTCCAAAGGGAATGCAGAGCATACAGCGAAAAGTCAACGCTGATACCGCCTAAGTAAAAGGCGAAGCGCGAAAAGTCAACGCGAATACCGCTGAAAGTAAAAGGCGAAGAAGCTCCTAAGGGAGGCTTACAGCGAAAAATAAACGTTGATTCCGCTGAAGTAAAAGGCGAAGAAGCTCCTAAGGGAGGCTTATAAAAGATTGTGTTTTATTGCAGGGATGCGTATGTATCTTCGGAATAAACATCATCTCACATGACATAACATCATCGCATCATTTCGCATAGCATAAGCATCATACATCATTTTGCACATGGCACAAGAGGTGGACACATTATCAATCTACAGAAGAACGCTTTGAAAAAAGGGAGAAATCATAGTCACAAAAAGATACATCATTGATCTTCGGAAGTATAGCTTCGGAAAATATTTTCACGAAGCCTAGATATTATTCATCAGAATATTGGATATGGTTGTGACAAAGAAAAATTCTTCTTCACGAAGCATGAAAAGAAGGGAAGGTGTTTTTTCGTCAAAGACTCAAAAGCGGTACGTATAAAGTTTCATGCATCGTAAAGAATTGACTAACAAAAATAGGTATATTACATTCAGGGTTACAAAATGTTACAGTATATTACATTTCAGAAGTTTTCACAAAAATACTTAATCCTCTCTCAAAACGACTTCTGCAGCCTCGTTCAGGAGCCGATTGACGACTTCGTCCATAATATCTTCAGCCATCTTTTTAATTTCGTCGTCTCCTTTCGGCTGAGGGCCCAAAGACGTTTTAGCAGGATCTGAAGTAAGACAGGATACGGCTACATTGCTATTACAAATCGCAAACAAATCTTAAAGCCTAAAGGTTACAACACAATAAAAACTATTAGTTAATACCTAATTGACCTTCGACCTCTGCGCTCTTTTCAGCAGCCTCAGCTACTTCTCTAGCATCGTGAATGCCCTTTTCACTTCTTCGAATAATTTCTCCGGCCATTTCTTGGCCACCATTATCCCAGATATCGGTAAAAAATTTTCCACCAATTATACTAGCTTCGGCCGAAGGATCTCTTGCATCTTCAAAGGACAAAGCAGCTTCGGAGTGTGCTAAAATTTTTACATGTTCGCAGCCCTTCTTCTCTAAGATGGTGGCAATCCCTCTGGCACCAGAGAAGGCACATATATCTCCTCGGCTATTTAAAATTTCTTCGAAGGCCTCAGCTTCGTGGTCGATCCATTCGATGGGACCTTCGGGATTGCCTCTCGTAAAGTTTTCTTCGCTTGAGAAGGCGCCAACCCTGGCGAAGCTAGCTTTTAACTTTTTAACACACTCTATAGATTTGTTATAGCATCTCTTTCTGGACGAACGAAGCTCTTCAACAGTTATTTCTAGGTGATCGGCCCATTGGTCGCTGAGTTCTCGCTTTGTTTCTTCAAGTATGCGTTCTTCCTTGGCTCTGGCCAGTTGTTTCCGAAGATCTTCAATTTCCCGCTTCTGAGCTTCAGCTTGACCTTTAAAAGCAGCTTCGTCCTCCTTTATTTTATTTATCAATGAGTACAACATTTTATCTTTTTCGAGACCTTCGTTCCTCAGTTCAATAACTTCGGAACAAAGGTTGCTCAGGGCTATAGAACACCCTTCGTCTTCAGCATCTTTCTGTGCCCTAAGGGCATTGCTGAGTATCAGGCCCTGCAAAGAGAAATATGTCTGCGTCAATAGGTTTAAACAAACGAAAAATTTTGGACTCAACAAAAAGGATTTCATTTGTCGCACCTTTAAGCTATTGTAAGCTAGGCTGTCGGCCAGATCGTTCTTTGACAGCACCGAGAGTCCGTCTTCTAAAGTTGGGAATCCGAAGCTCCTGCTCATCTCCCGACAGACAGAAATTTCCTTGCTGTCGGGGAGACAATACAAGAAGTCTTCTTCTCCACTGCCATTGAATATTAACGCCCCCTTTGGATATTTCAGTTTTTGGGCGTAGTGCTGGGCCTCTTGCTTTTCTTTTTCTGATAGTTTTTTCCCCGAAGCATGACGAAGAATATAATCACGAACTTTCGGGGATGCTTCGGGGGCAATGACACCGGTTTCTTCAACAAAAGTTGGCTTTGTTATTTTTTCTGCCTCACTTTCCAAGGATTTTATCTTTGCAGGCTCTGAGGGCCCAGCTTCGGCTTCAGTCTCTTGCCCTGGAGCTTTAGAACCAGAAATTTCAGTTGTTGTTTCAGGAATGACAGCAGCCCCCTTCGGAGGTGTGCTTGAAGATTTGATCGTTTCCAGTACATCTAGCACATTAGCCATTCTCTTTCTTTTTGGAGTCACTGCTGGCACTTTTTGATTTTTTACTGTATCAATGTTTGCTGCGGGACTCAAAACTTCTGATGTTTTGGATCCCTCAGTTGCTTCTTTTACTTCTTCCATTTTTTCTGTGGACGGCGCTTCGGCCTTCTCTTTCGTTTCTGATAACAAAATCTTCGGTTGTTCCAATTCTATCTTTGTTGGCACTTCGGCCGTTTCTGCGACTTCTGGCAGCAAGGTTGGCTCGGCTGGTTTTTCAGCTTCGGTGGCCGAAGAAGTTTCTCCGGTAAACTCAGGCACCGAAGCTGGTTCAATATAGCGCGGCCGGTGTGTAAGGACTTTTATCTTCTTTCTTTTCGGCTCTGGCTCGCTAGGAGCAGTTGCAGCTTCTTCTTTTGCAGAGGTTGAGTTTTTTCTCTTCTGCCTTCGAATAGGATAACAATAGTCAGGGTAGACAAACCCGATTGCATCAAATACCCGATTCAGCCTCTTCTTTTTTCGGCCTCCGAAGGCTGCTGACATTGCAGTGTCTTCGGCCTTCGAATAAGCCCCGAGCAGCTCATCACTTAAATTTTCAATACTTTTTAACCAGTCATCATCTGGCTCAACGAATTTATCTCCAAATTTAAAAGTGTACTTCAACCTGATAAGTCCACTTTCGTCGGCCTCTTTTACGGTTTCTTGTGGCATTTCCTATTTCTCCGCGAGCGGCCATACCCTGAAGGCAATATGCTCTTGTACTAAGTCTCTCGTTCCAATGAAAGAGCAGACTGCGCCGAAGGCCCTCTGGCATTCTTCGGCAGCTTCATTCATTTCAATCTTCGGCCTCCGAAGGCCGAAGCTTTGCCAGATAGGGCGCATAATTATACCTTTGATATCTTCTCGTATTGTCAGATCATTCTTCACATAAAACCATTCTGTCATCCAGTCGCCAGGCCACCTCTTCCGAAAGGTTGGCACGGGGCAGCTTGACCCGGACCGAGAAACAAAGCTGTAGCAGCCAAAATTATTGTGATACTGTTCCTTACCCCAAGGTTTTGTCTCATATGATAATTCGTGTATATTACAGAAGCTTTTTGCATCAGGCTTCAGACCCTGGCTTCTCACGGCCCACACGAAGATATTCAGCTTTATAATTGCCTCGGGGGTAAGTTGATGGAGATAGATTTCGAATATTTTCAGCACCTCCACAACGAAGCTGCTCAAGGGAAATCGCAGTCCAGCTTTCAAAAAGCTTCGGTACACTACGACTTCATTCTCTTCGGGATGTGGGCAAGTTTTTTCCCCTTCGTCCGCCCTCACAATGGACAAATCCCGGAAATACCTTCCTCTCATATTGACAAGATGACTTTCTTTGATAGTTGATTTACCATAAACTGAATGGCTTGGTCGCCAGGGACGATCTTCGGAGTCTTCACCACCACTGTCCACATCATAGCTGTCACTGTCACCAGTATCCTCAGACAAACCTTCCAGAATCTCCTTGGTGATTTTTTCTGTGTTGGTCTTTGACATCGCTATAAGAAACCCCAAATTTTTCTCTTCGTCGAGGCTCAGCTTCGTCTCAGCAGCAGTCTTCTTATCTTCGGACATCTTCGGAGATGCTAAAAAACTATTTTCAAAGCCGAAGCTTCAAAACTAAAGCTTAGCAAATCTTAGTTCACAAAAGCTAAAAATTGAGTGAGTGGGAGCAGTTGGCCAGAGAGCGTATCAAATGAGTGTGCGGTATGGCCGTATTTATACGCCAAGGGCGTTGAAAATTGAAAGACCCCGCTTGTCAGTGAACATTGCTATTCTAGCAAAGGGAAGGTGTTTTTTCGGACCTTCGGCGTAAAGCCTTCGTCCATGTCGCAATCTAAATTTATTATTTTAAACAAATTAATATTGCGAGGGGCTACTGTTGGGGACCTTCGGCATCCAAAGGTCCTCAAAAACATGATTTAACAGTATTTCTGGAGTATGATGTGTGAACAGGTACCTTCGGATTCAAGTCAGCATCACAGTGGACCAGAGTAATACGAAGGTTGATACAGAGCCGAAGGTGTGAGCAAGAAAGCTTCGGCGCGGTAGCAACAAGTGAAACCGACTTAAAGATGAAAAGGCTATTTAAACCTCGACAGATTACTATAGAATTATTATCAAGTGTAAAGGGCATGAATGTAATTTTGTATGGGTTGTGTCCCGTGCCTATAAATAGGAGAACAGTACCCCCGTACTGTTCACGCTGACTTGGCATTCGCTTTTTGCGTCACGCTTGTACTGTTGTCTCCTTCCGATTGAAGGTACACTTGTAATTCAACGATATTTCTGTTTATGCCTAATAATTATATATATATATATATATAATTGTCGATGTTGTCTTTTATATTCTTTACATTTCATCCTTCGTCATTGCTTAATGAATTTATGAAGGCACGTCCTTCATAACCTTCGTCCTTGAACCATTATACCCCAAGGGAAATAATGCTTCGGAGGACGAAGGACTTTTAACGATTAACATTTTCTATGTTGCCTTGTTCTTAATTCATAGCACTTGAGAACAAGTCCCCAACACCAAGACCTTCATCAGGAGGGTTTTCCCAACGAAGATGACTGGTATGACAATTTCCATCATGGGAATTTTGTTTTTGACGATGCTTCGCCTCTGTCCGCTGAGCTGCAGGCTACACCTTGGCCTCCGTCCTACAAGCCGCCTCAGCTTCCCGTATTCGATGGCCACTCAGACCCGAAGCAGTTTTTGATGAGCTACGAAGCAACAGTATCTTCGTATGGTGGCAATGCTCCAGTCATGGCCAAATCTTTTGTTATGGCTGTCAGGAGTGTCGCTCAAACCTGGTATTCCTCCCTTCGACCAGGAACGATCACTTCATGGCAGAAGCTGAAGGACTTGTTGTTAACTAGTTTCCAAGGGTTTCAGACGAAGCCGGTTACTGCTCAAGCTCTGTTCCAGTGCACCCAGGATCACGAAGAATACCTTCAGGCGTATGTCCGAAGGTTCTTGCGTTTGAGGGCACAGGCACCAACGGTGCCCAATGAAATTGTCATTGAGGCCATGATCAAGGGGCTTCGGCTAGGACCGTCAGCTCAGTACTTCGCTAGGAAGCCTCCTCAAACTTTGGAGAAGTTGCTCCAGAAGATGGACGAGTACATTCGGGTCGATAATGATTTTCGCCAAAGAAGGGAGGAGGCTTTCAGGTTTTCTGAAATGACCAGGGGCTTCAGAGGGAGGTTCTACCCGAGGCATGTTAGATCAATTCATAACTCTACACAAAATGATGATAGAGGGAGCCAACAGCAAAGGCCACAATGTTCCTCACAGGCTTCGGGGCAACAGCAAGGCTCCTTCCGACCACCAGCTCCAAGAGGCAGAGGCGCCAGGGGCTTCGGAGGAAGATTTGGCGATCAACCGAGAAGAATCTTTTGCTTATTCTGTGGTGAGAACAAAGGTCATACCACCAGGATGTGCCATGTTACCATCCAGAAGCAAAAAGAAATAGCCGAAGCGGCAGCACAACAGGCTCAGCCGAAGCAGGTCATGCACACTGCTTCGTATCATTCGCCTTACATCCCAGAGTATGTAGGCAATCACCCTGCAGTTTCTGTTGCTTCGGCGAGTCAACCTCAGGCTTCCTGGCAACAACCTCCGCCTCCACCACCGCTGCAACAAGGTCAGCAGCCAGAAGGGAGCCAATATGCTCCACATCAAAGGGACTTCAGAGAATAGTCCGAAGCTCGCACAGTCAACAACACTGTGCCAGAGTCAAAGCACATCTATTGACAAATATCCTACCTTAATAGCAATCTTTTTCATTCAGTTTTATTTTCTGAAATAAAGGACATTGATCAGGTTTCATGTAAATAGTTTCGTTGATTCCCACAAGGAAAATATATTTTCTTCACAGGCTTAAATTGTTGAAAGACTTGTGATAACAAAGAGGACCTTCGAACTATCGAAAATTCTTCGAAGCAACAAAAAGTCGTTCTAAGGAACGCAGAGTAAGTTTGCCGAAGTCACAAAAAAGTCGTTCCAAAGGGAGCGCAGTGTAAGTTTTCTGCTCCAAAGTCGTTCCAAAGGGAATGCAGAGCATACAGCGAAAAGTCAACGCTGATACCGCCTAAGTAAAAGGCGAAGCGCGAAAAGTCAACGCGAATACCGCTGAAAGTAAAAGGCGAAGAAGCTCCTAAGGGAGGCTTACAGCGAAAAATAAACGATGATTCCGCTGAAGTAAAAGGCGAAGAAGCTCCTAAGGGAGGCTTATAGTAAAAAGACAATGCTGATTCAAAAGATTATGTGTTTTGTCGCAGGAATGTGTCTATCTTCGGAATAAACACCATCTTACACAGCATAACATCATCGCATCATTTCGCATAGCATAAGCATCATACATCATGTTGCATATGGCACAAGAGGTGGACATCATATCAATCTACAGAAGAACGTTTTGAAAAAAGGGAAAAATCATAATGTCACAAGGAGATACACTATTGATCTTCGGAAGTATAGCTTCGGAAAGTATCTTCACGAAGCCTGGATATTCCTCTTCACGAAGCATGAAAAGAAGGGAAGGTGTTTTTTCGTCAAAGACTCAAAAGCGGTACGTGTAAAGTTTCATGCATCGTAAAGAATTGAGCAATAAAAACGGGTATATTACATTCAGGATTACAAAATGTTACAATATATTACATTTCAGAAGTTTAATTTACAATAGTATTTAATCTTCTCTCAGAACAACTTCTGCAGCCTCATTCAGGAGCCGGTTGACGACTTCGTCCATGATGGCTTCAGCCATCTTTTTAATTTCGTCGTCTCCTTTCGGCTGAGGGCCCGGAGACGCTTTAGCAGGATCTGAAGAAGGACAGGATACGGCTACATTGCTATTACAAATGACAAACGAAGCTTAAAACCAAAAATTACAACACAATAAAAACTATTAATACCTAATTGACCTTCGGGCTCTGCGCTCTTTTCAGCAGCCTCAGCCACTTCTCTAGCATCGTGAATGCCCTTTTCACTTTTTTGAATAATTTCTCCGGCCATTTCTCGGCCACCATTATCCCAGATATCGGTGAAAATTTTTCCACCGATCATGCTAGCTTCGGCCGAAGGATCTCTAGCATCTTCAAAGGACAAAGCAGCTTCGGATTGCGCTAAAATTTTTACATGTTCACAACCCTTCTTCTCTAAAATGGTGGCAATTCCTCTGGCCCCAGAGAAAGCACATATATCTCCACGGCTATTTAAAATTTCTTCGAAGGCCTCAGCTTCGTGGTCGATCCATTCGATGGGACCTTCGGGATTGCCTCTCGTAAAGTTTTCTTCGCTTGAGAAGGCGCCGACCCTGGCGAAGCTAGCTTTTAACTTCTTAACACACTCTATAGATTTGTTATAGCATCTCTTCTTAGACGAACGAAGCTCTTCAACAGTTACTTCTAAGTGATCTGCCCATTGGTCGCTGAGTTCTCGCCTTGTTTCTTCAAGTATGCGTTCTTCTTTGGCTCTGGCCAGTTGTTTCCGAAGATCTTCAATTTCGCGCTTCTGAGCTTCAGCTTGACCCTTAAAAGCAGCTTCGTCTTCCTTTATTTTATTTATCAATGAGTGTAATATTTTATCTTTTTCGAGGCCTTCGTTCCTCAGTTCAATTACTTCGGAACGAAGGTTGCTCAGGGCTATAGCACACCCTTCGTCTTCAGCATCTTTCTGTGCCCTGAGGGCATTGCTAAGTATCAGGCCCTGCAAAGAGAAATATGTGTGTGTCAATAGATTTAAACAAGCGAAAAATTTTGGTCTCAACAAAAAATACAAGGATCCCATTTGTCGCACCTTTAAGCTATTATAGGCCAGGCTGTCGGCCAGATCGTTCTTCGACAGCACTGAGAGCCCGTCTTCTAAAGTTGGGAATCCGAAGCTCTTGCTCATCTCCCGGCAGACAGAAATCTCCTTGCTGTCAGGGAGACAATACAAAAAGTCTTCTTCTCCACTACCATTGAATATTAACGCCCCCTTTGGATACTTCAGTTTTTGGGCGTAGCGCTGGGCCTCTTGCTTTTCTTTTTCTGATAGTTTTTTCCCCGAAGCATGACGAACAATGTAATCATGAACTTTAGAGGATGCTTCGGGGGCAACGACACCGATTTCTTCAACAAAAGTTTCTTGCTCAGTTTCCAAGGATTTTATCTTTACGGGCTCTGAGGACCCAGCTTCGGCTTCAGTTTCTTGATCTGGAACTTTTGTATCAGAAATTTCAGTTGTTGTTTCAGGAGTGGCAGCAGCCTTCTTCGGAGGTGTGCTTGAAGATTTGATTGTTTCCAGTACATCTAGCACATTAGCCATTCTCTTTCTTTTCGGAGTCACTGCTGGCACTTTTTGATTTTTTACTGTCTCAACATTTGCTGCAGGACTCACAACTTCTGATGCTTTTTCTTCAGATGGTTTTTTCACTTCTTCCATTTTTTCTATGGATGGCGCTTCGGCCATTTCTTCGGTTTCTGGTAGCAAAATCTTTGGTTCTTCCAATTCTATCCTTTTTGGTGCTTTGGCCTTTTCTACAACTACTGGCAGCAAGGTTGGTTTGGTTGGCTTTTTAGTCTCGGTGGCCGAAGAAGTTTCTCCGATAAACTCAGGCACCGAAGCTGGTTCAATATAGCGCGGCCGATGTGTGAGGACCTTTATCTTCTTTCTTTTCGGTTCTGGCTCGCTAGGAGCAGTTACAGCTTCTTCTTTTGCAGAGGTTGTGATTTTTCTCTTCTGCCTTCGAATGGGATAGCAATAGTCAGGGTAGACAAACCCAATTGCATCAAATACCCGATTCAGCCTCTTCTTTTTTTGGCCTCCGAAGGCTGCTGACATCGCAGTATCTTCGGCCTTTGAATAAGCCCCAAGCAGCTCATCACTTAAATTTTCAATGCTTTTTAACCAGTCATCATCTGGTTCAACAAATTTATCTCCGAACTTGAAGGTGTACTTCAGTCTGACAAGTCCACCTTCGTCGGCCTCTTTTATGGTTTCTTGCGGCATTTCCCATTTCTCCGCGAGCGGCCATACCCGGAAGGCAATATGCTCTTGTACTAAATCTCTCGTTCCAATAAAAGAACAGATAACGCCGAAGGCCCTCTGGCATTCTTCGGCAGCTTCATTCATTTCAACCTTCGGCCTCCGAAGGCCGAAGCTTTGCCAAATAGGGCGCATAATTATACCTTTGATATCTTCTCGTACTGACAGGTCATTCTTCACATAAAACCATTCTGTCATCCAGTCGCCGGGCCATCTCTTCCGAAAGGTTGGCACGGGACAGCTTGACCCGGACCGAGAAACGAAACTGTAGCAGCCAAAATTATTATGATACTGTTCCTTACCCCAAGGTTTTGTTTCGTATGATAATTCGTGTATATTGCAGAAGCTTTTTGCATCAGGCTTCAGACCTTGGCTTCTCGCGGCCCACACGAAGATATTCAGCCTTATAATTGCCTCGGGGGTAAGTTGGTGAAGATAGACTTCGAAGATTTTCAACACCTCCACGACGAAGCTGCTCAAGGGAAATCGCAGCCCAGCTTTCAAAAAGCTTCGGTACACTACGACTTCATTCTCTTCAGGGTGTGGACAAGTCTTCTCCCCTTCGTCGGCCCTCACAATGGACAAATCCCAGAAATACCTTCCTCTCATGTTGACAAGATGATTCTCTTTGATAGTTGATTTACCATAAACTGAATGGCTTGGTCGCCAGGGACGATCTTCGGAGTCTTCACCACTGCTGTCCACATCATAACTGTCGCTGTCACCAGTATCCTCAGACAAACCTTCTAGAATCTCCTTGGTGATTTTTTCCGTGTTGGTCTTCGACATCGCTATAAGAAACCCCAAGTTTTTCTCTTCGTCAAGACTCAGCTTCGTCTCAGCAGCAGCCTTCTTATCTCCAGACATCTTCGGAAACACTAAAAAACTGTTTTCAAAGCCGAAGCTTCAAAACTAAAAGCTCAGAAAATCTTAGTGCACAAAAGCTAAAAATCGAGTGAGCGAGAGCAGATGGCAAGAGAACGTGCCAAATGAGTTTGCGATATGACCGTATTTATACGCCCGGTGCGTTGAAAATTGAAAGACCACGCTTGTCAGTGAATGTTGCTATTCTAGCAAAGGGAAGGTGTTTTTTCGGACCTTCGGCGTAAAGCCTTCGTCCATATCGCAATCTAAATTTATTGTTTTAAACAAATTAATATTGCGAGGGGCTACTGTTGGGGGCCTTCGGCTTACGAAGGTCCTCAAAAACAAGATTTAACAGTATTTCTGGAGTGTAATGTGTGAACAGGTATCTTCGGACTCAAGTCGGTATCACAGCAGACCAGAATAATACGAAGGTTGATACAGCGCCGAAGGTGTGAGCAGGAAAGCTTCGACATGATAGCAACAAAATGAAACCGACTTAAAGATGAAAAGGCTATTCAGACCTCGATAGATTACAATAGAATTATTATCAAATGTAAAGGGCATGAATGTAATTTTGCATAGGCTGTGACCTGTGCCTATAAATAGGTGAACAGTACCCCCGTACTGTTCACGCTGATTTGGCATTCACTTTTGCGTCACGCTTGTACTTTCATCTCCTTCAAGTTGAAGGTACATTTGTAATCCAACGATTATTTCTGTTTATACATGATAATAAGACATAATTGTTTATGTTGTTCATTATATTCCTTATAATTCATCCTTCATCATTATATAATGTATTTATGAAGGTATGCCCTTCATAACCTTCGTCCGAAAACCATTATACCCTAAGAGGAATAATGCTTCGAAGGACGAAGGACCTTACCGATTAACATTTTCTATGTTGCCTTGTTCTTGATTCATAGTATTTGAGAACAAGTCCCCAACACTTCTCCACCGAAGCGAATCAGCTCTTTTTTATCTTCGCTAAAGTAGCCCGACTTCACCATTTTAGGAAAATCAGCTTTGGAGATGGTCGACTTTTCGAAGTCCAGGTGGCTAGGCTTGCTCGGCACTGCGATGTTGTAATCATCTTCAGAATCGGTTTCTTCAATATCTGCTTGCTCTGCTTCAGCAGCAGGGACGTCTTCCGGTGCCACCAACCCGGATCGCTTCATTGCTTCCGAGATAGGAACAGTCTCCATAGCTTCGGTTTCGTCTCCCTCGCGATCGACTCTTGCAGTAGAGCGGACTCTGGCCATTTGATTATGACTTACTTGAAATTTTTTGAATTGTTTTTTTTGTCTTTTCCGAAGCTCTTCCACTTGCGCCGAAGCAGATTTGTATGAGCGCAATGATCAAGCTTCGGCTATGACTAAAAATTTGGCAGCAAAACAGTACAATAGCAATGAATGCTGTGGTAAATTCACACCTACCCGTCTGTTTATATAGTGCTGTAGGTGGGAAGGTGAATCGGCAAGGTCTCCAGCACCGAACAAACAGTCACCCGCACTCACTGAACGGTGGGCCACATAGCTCGAGAAGGTGAATCGTTGGCGAGCGTGTAATTGGTGCAAGATGGGTCGCGCGTCCGACGATTATTTTAATCGTTTCTCGCCAATGAGCTCAGGGAAGGTGTTTTTTAGATCTTCGGCATCCCGAAGCTTAGAAGATTTTTCACGGATCAAGCTCATTACGAAAAACGATCTAGCGCCACGAAGGGGATACTGTTGGGGGTATGCTTCGTAGCCGAAGATCCTAAATAAATGAACACCTTCGGCAGATCCTCTCCAAAGCAGCGCCGAAGCTATCGACTACAAAGCTTCGGCACAGTGACATGTTTCAAGACGAAGGGGTGAACCGACTTAAAGATGAAATGACTTAAAGACCCATGATATTCTGTGTCATTATTGTAGTTCATTGTAAAGGGTATAAATGTAATTATATACAGGTTGTGAACTGTGCCTATAAATAGGTGAACAGTACCCCTATACTGTTCACGTGCTTTCCTGTAATCACGCATTGGGTATTTGTTTTTACTTCACGCTGGTATTTTTGCTTTCCTTCAAGTCGAAGGTACATTTGTATTGTGTTATCATTTTTATAATAATGAAATAGAAATAAGTTAATAATAATAATCATGTATTTAAATTATTTTACATATTTTTTACCCTTCCTCATTATTTGTCGTGTTTATGAAGGTATAACCTTCATAACCTTCGTCCGGGATCCATTATATCCTGAGGGAAATAATGTTTCGAAGGACGAAGGACTATAACATTTAACAATTTCTATGTTGCCTTATTCTTGATTCATAGCATTTGAGAACAAGTGACCAACAGCGCTTGTCACCAGAGCGAGGCGAAGAACCGCTACCTTGCTTACTCTTGCCCATGGTGGCAGTGGAGGGAAGAAGAGGAGAGTAAACAGCAACAAGAGATGTGAAAAAGCCAGATAAGCAAAGACACTATTTATAGAAGAAGAAGGCAACCGCTCACCTCCTACCACGGCCACTGAACAGTCGCAAAAATTCAATATGCAATTCAAACCGTCTGAAGACACGTCAGGCGGCTGACGCCGTTTCACGCAACACAACACCCATTGGGACTCCAGTCAACTGCACGGGCGATATGATTACACCCGCGATCACATCAAGTTACTACTCAGAAGCAGTTTGCTAAAACACTCAGCGTACCAAGCCGTCCCTTGCCTACACCCATTGGGGGGACGCCCAGGAATTATCAGTATATTTTTCAAAACTATCACATCTGTGCAGTGCGTGCAATGAATACCTCAAGACAAAAAGTGAGATATCAGCAAGGATCAAAGGAAAGCCAAATATAGCCGGTGAGGTACAAGTCTGATCGACAGAAGCGACATGAAGACTAGCCAAGGGACATCTATCGAACGTCTAATCAGTTGCAGACCAAATAAATTACAAGACCTAGCAAGATATGGGCAGATCGCGTACTCGACCTCAAAGACAGAAATGTGTGCTGACCTCTAAAAGCGCAATATCAATTGTACAATGCTGACCTCCAAAGCATCCGGCATAAAGGAAGGATGATTCTCGGAAAAAGGCTTGAAACGAAGAACTTCGAGTGGATTATCCTCAAAAATCCACTCGAAGCTCGAGGGCTACACCCATTGGGTGCACCTCCGGTGCACCCAATGAATCGTCATCCCCGAAGAAGCTACATGCTGACCTCTAAAGCATAAGGCGAGATCAAGATAAGGCTGACTTCTGAAAAGGCACAAATAAAAGATAAAAATGATTTCTGAAAAGGAAATGTGCCCTTGGGCCATTTCTAAGTATTTTGGTGATTAAGTGTCCAACACAAGTGCCTAAGTGTTAAATTGTGCCAAGGACTCAAGAAGTGCAAATCAAGATTAAAGGTATGTTTCTAAACTTAGTACATTGTTTTGAAGACTAATGTATTGTGTCTAAGTGCTAGAAACACGAGAAACAATCTTGGAGAAGTTGGCTGTGTACAGCCAAAAGGGTTGCTCGGTCTGGGTGCACCGGACTGTCCGATGCGCCAGGCTAGCGTCCGTCAACTAGCCGCTCCCGGGACTTCGTCGGCGGCGAACGGCTAAAATTCACCGGACTGTCCGGTGAGCCAACAGTCGGCCGGGCCAACGGTCGACCGCGTAATCCGTGCGCGACGCGTGGCAGAGCCAACGGTCAGAAGGGGCACCAGACTGTCCGGTGTGCACCGGACAGTGTTCGGTGCGCCAACGGCTCTGAATCTCCAACGATCGGCTTCGCCAAAGAAGGAAAGAAATCCGCACTAGACAGTGTGAAAGGGAATTAGGCTTACACCTAGTTCCTAAATGATTTTGGTGGTTGAATTGCCCAACACAAATGAATGGACTAACTAGTTTGCTCTAGTGTATAAGTTATACAGGTGCCAAAGGTTCATACTTAGCCAATAAAAAGACCAAGTATTGGGTTCAACAAAAGAGCCAAGGGGCAACCGAAGGCACCTCTGGTCTGGCGCACCGGACTGTCCGGTGCACCACCAGACAGTGTCCGGTGCACTAGAGGACTCCAACTCAAACTCGTCACCTTCGGGAAAATCCAGAGGCGCTCCGCTATAATTCACCGGACTGTCCGGTGTACACCGGACAGTGTCCGGTGCTCCAAGGAAGAGCGGCCTCTGGAACTCGCCAGCTTCGGGAATTCACAACGGTTAGTCCGCTATAATTCACCGGACATGTCCGGTGTACACCGGACTGTCCGGTGTGACATCGAAGCAACGGATACTTCGGCGCCAACGGCTACCTGCAGCGCATTAAATGCGCACCAGCGCGCGCAGAAGTCAGGCATGCCCATACTGGCGCACCAGACACTCTACAGTACATGTCCGGTGCGCCACCGGACATCCAGGCGGGCCCAGAAGACAGAGCTCCAACGGTCGGAACCCAACGGCTTTGGTGACGTGGCTGGTGCACCGGACATGTCCGGTGTGCACCGGACTGTCCGGTGCACCATACGACAGTCAGCCCCACCAAACGGCTAGTTTGGTGGTTGGGGCTATAAATACCCCCAACCACCCACCATTCATTGCATCCAAGTTTTCCACTTCTCAACCACTTACAAGAGCTAGGCATTCAATTCTAGACACACCCAAGTGATCAAATCCTCTCCAATTCCACACAAGGCTTTAGTGATTAGCGAGAGAGATTTGCCGTGTTCTTTTGAGCTCTTGCGCTTGGATTGCTTCTTTTCTTTCTCACTTGTTCTTGTGATCAAAACTCAATTGTAACCAAGGCAAGAGGCACCAATTGTGTGGTGGCCCTTGCGGGGAAGTTTTGTTCCCGTTTGATTGAGAAGAAGAAAGCTCACTCGGTCCGAGGGATCGTTTGAGAGAGGGAAAGAGTTGAAAGAGACCTGGTCTTTGTGACCACCTCAACGGGGAGTAGGTTTGCGAGAACCGAACCTCGGTAAAACAAATCCTTGTGTCTCACCGCTTTACTTGCTTACGATTTGTTTTACGCCCTCTTGCGGACTCGTTTATATTTCTAACGCTAACCCGGTTTGTAGTTGTGATTATTTGTAAGAATTTCAGTTTCGCCCTATTCACCCCCCTCTAGGCGACTATCAATTGGTATCAGAGCCCGGTGCTTCATTAGAGCCTAACCGCTCGAAGTGATGTCGGGAGATCACGCCAAGAAGGAGATGGAGACCGGCGAAAAGCCCACTACAAGCAACGAGAAAGCTCTATCGGGAGAGTCCCGCAACAAGGAGAAGCGGAAGGAGAAGAAGAAGGAAAAGAAGACTTCTTCCCACAAGTCGCATCGGAGTGGCGACAAAATTAAGAAGATGAGGAAGGTGGTCTACTACGAGACCGACACTTCATCACCTTCTACCTCCGGCTCCGACGCACCCTCCATAACTTCGAAGCGCCATGAGCGTAAGAAGTTTAGTAAGATCCCCTTACATTATCCTCGTACCTCTGGACATACTCCATTACTTTCCGTTCCATTAGGCAAACCACCAACCTTTGACGGTGAAGATTATGCTAGGTGGAGTGATTTAATGAAATTTCATCTAACCTCACTCCACAAAAGTATATGGAATGTTGTTGAGTTTGGTGTAGAGGTACCATCCGTAGGGGATGAAGACTATGACTCGGACGAGGTGGCCCAAATCCACCACTTTAACTCCCAAGCCACTACTATACTCCTCGCCTCTCTAAGTCGAGAGGAGTATAATAAGGTGCAAGGGTTAAAAAGTGCGAAGGAAATTTGGGACGTACTCAAGACCGCGCACGAGGGAGACGAGGTGACAAAGATCACCAAGCGAGAAACGATCGAGGGGGAGCTCGATCGCTTCATGCTTCACCAAGGGGAGGATCCACAAGCTATGTACAACCGCTTGAAGACCTTGGTGAACCAAGTGCGCAACCTCGGGAGCGAAAAATGGGATGACCATGAGATGGTCAAGGTTATTCTTAGATCCCTCGTATTTCTTAACCCTACACAAGTTCAATTAATTCGAGGTGATCCTAGATATAAGCTAATGTCTCCCGAGGAGGTTATAGGAAAATTTGTGAGCTTTGAGCTAATGATTAAAGGCTCAAAGAAAATCATCGAGCAAGGCACCTCCTCCACGCCCGAAGCACAACCCGTCGCATTCAAGGCAACGGAAGAAAAGAAGGAGGAGGCTACTCCAAGTCGAACACCCATCGACGCCTCCAAGCTCGACAACGAGGAGATGGCGCTCATCATCAAGAGCTTCCGCCAAATCCTCAAGCAAAGGAGGGGGAAGGACTACAAACCCCGCTCCAAGAAAGTGTACTACAAATGTGGTAAGCCCGGTCATTTTATTGCAAAATGTCCTATATCGAGTGACAGTGACAGGGGCGACGACAAAAAGGGGAGAAGAAAGGAGAAGAAGAAATACTACAAGAAGAGGGGCGGCGATGCCCATGTTTGTCGGGAGTGGGACTCCGACGAGAGCTCCACCGACTCCTCCTCCGACGAGGACGCCGCCAACATCACCGTCACCAAGGGACTTCTCTTCCCCAACGTCGGCCACAAGTGCCTCATGGCAAAGGAAGGCAAAAGGAAGAAGATTAAATCAAAATCCTCCACTAAATATGAATCTTCTAGTGATGATAATGCTAGTGATGAGGAAGATAATTTGCGTACCCTTTTTGCCAACCTTAACATGGAACAAAAGGAAAAACTAAATGAGCTAATTAGTGCCATCCATGAAAAGGATGATCTCTCAGACTCCCAAGAGGACTTCCTAATCAAGGAAAATAAAAAGCATGTTAAGGTTAAGAATGCTTATGCTCTAGAGGTAGAAAAATGTGAGAAATTATCTAGTGAGCTAAGCACATTCCATGACACTATTGCCAACCTTAGAAATGAAAATGCGAAATTAATTGCTAAGGTTGATTCTCATGTTTGTAATGTTTCAACTTCCAATCCTAGAGATGATAATGTTGATTTACTTGCTAGGATTGATGAGTTGAATGTTTCTCTTGCTAGCCTTAGGATTGAAAATGAGAAATTGCTTGCTAAGGCTAAAGATTTTGATGTTTGCAATGTTACTATTTCTAACCTTAGAAGTGAAAACGATATATTACATGCTAAAGTTGTAGAATTAAAATCTTGCAAACCCTCTACATCTATCGTTGAGCATGTATCTATTTGTACTAGATGTAGAGATGTTGATATTAATGTTATTCATGATCACATGTCTTTAATTAAACAACAAAATGATCATATAGCAAAATTAGATGCTAAAATTGCCGAGCATAACTTAGAAAATGAAAAATTTAAATTTGCTCGTAGTATGCTCTATAATGGGAGACGCCCTGGCATCAAGGATGGCATTGGCTTCCAAAGGGGAGACAATGTCAAACTTAATGCCCCTCCTAAAAGATTGTCTAATTTTGTTAAGGGCAAGGCTCCCATGCCTCAGGATAACGAGGGTTACATTTTGTACCCTGCCGGTTATCCCGAGAGCAAGATTAGGAGAATTCACTCTAGGAAGTCTCACTCTGGCCCAAATCATGCTTTTATGTATAAGGGTGAGACATCTAGTTCTAGGCAACCAACCCGTGCTAAGTTGCCTAAGAAGAGAACTCCTAATGCATCAAATGATCATGACATTTCATTCAAAACTTTTGATGCATCATATGTTTTAACTAACAAATCCGGCAAGGTAGTTGCCAAGTTTGTTGGGGGCAAACACAAGGGCTCCAAGACTTGTGTTTGGGTACCCAAAGTTCTTGTTTCTAATGCCAAAGGACCCAAAACCGTTTGGGTACCTAAAGTCAAGAACTAAACTTGTTTTGTAGGTTTATGCATCCGGGGGCTCAAGTTGGATACTCGACAGCGGGTGCACAAACCACATGACAGGGGAGAAGAAGATGTTCTCCTCCTACGAGAAAAACCAAGATCCCCAACGAGCTATTACATTCGGGGATGGAAATCAAGGTTTGGTCAAAGGTCTTGGTAAAATAGCTATATCTCCTGACCATTCTATTTCCAATGTTTTTCTTGTAGATTCATTAGATTACAATCTGCTTTCTGTATCTCAATTATGCAAAATGGGCTACAACTATCTCTTTACTGATGTAGGTGTCACTGTCTTTAGAAGAAGTGATGATTCAATAGCATTTAAGGGTGTGTTAGAGGGTCAGCTATACTTAGTAGATTTTGATAGAGCTGAACTCGACACATGCTTAATTGCTAAGACTAACATGGGTTGGCTCTGGCACCGCCGACTAGCCCATGTTGGGATGAAGAATCTTCATAAGCTTCTAAAGGGAGAGCACATTTTAGGACTAAACAATGTTCATTTTGAGAAAGACAGGGTTTGAAGAGCATGCCAAGAAGGAAAGCAAGTTGGTGCCCATCATCCACATAAGAACATCTTGACGACCGACAGGCCGCTTGAGCTACTCCACATGGATCTATTCGGCCCGATTGCTTACATAAGCATCGGCGGGAGTAAGTATTGTCTTGTAATAGTGGATGATTATTCTCGCTTCACTTGGGTGTTCTTTTTGCAAGAAAAATCTCAAACCCAAGAGACCTTAAAGGGATTCTTGAGATGGGCTCAAAATGAGTTCGGCTTAAGGATCAAGAAAATTAGAAGCGACAACGGGACGGAGTTCAAGAACTCACAAATTGAAGGCTTTCTTGAGGAGGAAGGGATCAAGCATGAATTCTCTTCTCCCTACACGCCACAACAAAATGGTGTAGTAGAGAGGAAGAATAGAACTCTATTGGACATGGCAAGAACCATGCTTGATGAATACAAGACTTCGGATCGGTTTTGGGCCGAGGCGGTCAACACCGCTTGCTACGCCATCAACCGGTTATATCTACACCGAATCCTCAAGAAGACATCCTATGAACTCCTAACCGGTAAAAAGCCCAATATTTCATATTTTAGAGTTTTTGGTAGCAAATGCTTTATTCTTGTTAAGAGAGGTAGAAAATCTAAATTTGCTCCTAAAAATGTAGAAGGCTTTTTACTAGGATATGACTCAAACACAAGGGCATATAGAGTCTTTAACAAGTCATCAGGACTTGTTGAAGTTTCTTGTGACGTTGTGTTTGATGAAACTAACGGCTCTCAAGTAGAGCAAGTTGATCTTGATGAGATAGGTGAAGAACAGGCTCCGTGCATCGCGCTAAGGAACATGTCCATTGGGGATGTGTGCCCTAAGGAATCCGAAGAGCCTCCACATGCACAAGATCAACCATCCTCCTCCACGCAAGCGTCTCCACCGACTCGAAATGAGGATGAGGCTCAAATTGATGAAGGAGAAGATCAAACAAATGAGCCACCTCAAGACGACGGCAATGATCAAGGGGGAAATGCAAATGATCAAGACAAGGAGGATGAAGAACAAAGGCCGCCACACCCAAGAGTCCACCAAGCAATCCAACGAGATCACCCCGTCGACACCATCCTCGGCGACATTCATAAGGGGGTAACCACTAGATCTCGGGTTGCACATTTTTGTGAGCATTACTCTTTTGTTTCCTCTATTGAGCCACATAGGATAGAGGAAGCACTTCAAGATTCGGATTGGGTGGTGGCGATGCAAGAGGAGCTCAACAACTTCACTAGGAATGAGGTATGGCATTTAGTTCCACGTCCTAACCAAAATGTTGTAGGAACCAAGTGGGTGTTCCGCAACAAGCAAGATGAGCATGGTGTGGTGACAAGGAACAAAGCTCGACTTGTGGCCAAGGGATACTCCCAAGTCGAAGGTTTGGATTTCGGTGAAACCTATGCACCCGTAGCTAGGCTTGAGTTAATTCGCATATTATTGACCTATGCTACTTACCATGGCTTTAAGCTTTATCAAATGGACGTGAAAAGTGCCTTCCTCAATGGACCAATCAAGGAAGAGGTCTATGTTGAGCAACCTCCCGGCTTTGAAGACAGTGAGTACCCTAACCATGTCTATAAACTCTCTAAGGCGCTTTATGGACTCAAGCAAGCCCCAAGAGCATGGTATGAATGCCTTAGGGATTTCCTTATCACTAATGGATTCAAAACTCTTGAAAATAACTTGTTTGTATGCCAAATTTATGTTGATGATATTATATTTGGGTCTACTAACGAGTCTACATGTGAAGAATTTAGTAGGATCATGACACAAAAATTCGAGATGTCTATGATGGGGGAGTTGAAGTATTTCTTAGGATTTCAAGTGAAGCAACTCCAAGAGGGCACCTTCCTAAGCCAAACGAAGTATACTCAAGATATTCTAAGCAAGTTTGGAATGAAGGATGCCAAACCCGTCAAGACATCCATGGGAACCAATGGGCATCTCGACCTCGACGAGGGAGGTAAATCCGTCGATCAAAAGGTATACCGGTAAATGATAGGTTCTTTGCTATATTTATGTGCATCTCGACCGGATATTATGCTTTCCGTATGCATGTGTGCAAGATTCCAAGCCGACCCTAAGGAAGCTCACCTTACGGTCGTAAAACGAATCTTGAGATATTTAGTTTATACTCCTAAGTTTGGGCTTTGGTATCCTAGGGGATCCACTTTTGATTTGATTGGTTATTCGGATGCCGATTGGGCGGGGTGTAAAATCAATAGAAAGAGCACATCAGGGACTTGCCAGTTCTTGGGAAGATCCTTGGTGTCTTGAGCTTGAAAGAAGCAAAATTCGGTTGCTCTTTCTACCGCCGAAGCCGAGTATATTGCCGCAGGCCATTGTTGCACACAACTACTTTGGATGAGGCAAACCCTCAGGGACTACGGTTACAAATTAACCAAAGTTCCTTTGCTATGTGATAATGAGAGTGCAATCAAAATGGCGGATAATCCCGTCGAACATAGCCGCACTAAACACATAGCCATTCGGTATCACTTTTTAAGGGATCACCAACAAAAGGGAGATATCGAGATTTCTTACATTAATACTAAAGATCAATTAGCCGATATCTTTACCAAGCCTCTTGATGAACAAACTTTTAACAAACTTAGACATGAGCTAAATATTCTTGATTCTAGGAACTTCTTTTGTTGATTTGCACACATAGCTCTTCTATATACCTTTGATCATGTCTCTTTCATATGCTATGACTAATGTATTTTCAAGTCTATCTCAAACCAAGTCATAGGTATATTGAAAGGGAATTGGAGTCTTCGGCGAAGACAAAGGCTTCCACTCCGTAACTCATCCTTCGCCGTCACTCCAAGCAACTCTCCATCTTTGGGGGAGAAAGCATGAGCACCAAGCAAAAGGACTCCATCTTTGGTATAATCTTCACTCATTTATTTATGACCAAAGGAGGAGAGAGTTATTCAAGGGCTTATATTTCACTCAAAGTATCCGTTTTTGGCGATTCATGCCAAAGGGGGAGAAAGTATTAGCCCAAAGCAAAAGGACCGCACCACCACCTAATTTTAAAAAACTAATGATTTTCAAATTGGTATCTCATTGTGTTCAAAAGGGGGAGAAAGTAGTATTTTCAAAATTGATATCTTAAAACCCTCTTGAACACTAAGAGGAGGATTTCATTAAAGGGGAGTTTTGTTTAGCCAAAGGAAAAGCATTTGAAACAGGGGGAGAAAATTTCAATCTTGAAAATGCTTTGCAAAATCTTATTCATTTACCTTTGACTATTTGCAAAAGAACCTTGAAAAGGATTTACAAAAGAATTTGCAAAAACAAAACATGTGGTGCAAGCGTGGTCCAAAATGTTAAAAAACAACAAAGAAACAATCCATGCATATCTTGTAAGTATTTATATTAGCTCAATTCCAAGCAACCTTTGCACTTACATTATGCAAACTAGTTCAATTATGCATTTCTATACTTGCTTTGGTTTGTGTTGGCATCAATCACCAAAAAGGGGGAGATTGAAAGGGAATTAGGCTTACACCTAGTTCCTAAATGATTTTGGTGGTTGAATTGCCCAACACAAATAAATGGACTAACTAGTTTGCTCTAGTGTATAAGTTATACAGGTGCCAAAGGTTCATACTTAGCCAATAAAAAGACCAAGTATTGGGTTCAACAAAAGAGCCAAGGGGCAACCGAAGGCACCTCTGGTCTGGCGCACCGGACAGTGTCCGGTGCACCAGAGGACTCCAACTCAAACTCGTCACCTTCGGGAAAATCCAGAGGCGCTCCGCTATAATTCACCGGACTGTCCGGTGTACACCGGACAGTGTCCGGTGCTCCAAGGAAGAGCGGCCTCTGGAACTCGCCAGCTTCGGGAATTCACAACGGCTAGTCCGCTATAATTCACCGGACATGTCCGGTGTACACCGGACTGTCCGGTGTGACATCGAAGCAATGGATACTTCGGCGCCAACGGCTACCTGCAGCGCATTAAATGCGCACCTGCTCACGCAGAAGTCAGGCACGCCCATACTGGCGCACCAGACACTCTACAGTACATGTCCGGTGCGCCACCGGACATCCAGGCGGGCCTAGAAGACAGAGCTCCAACGGTCGGAACCCAACGACTTTGGTGATGTGGCTGGCGCACCGGACATGTCCGGTGTGCACCGGACTGTCCGGTGCACCATACGACAGTCAGCCCCACCAAACGGCTAGTTTGGTGGTTGGGGCTATAAATACCCCCAACCACCCACCATTCATTGCATCCAAGTTTTCCACTTCTCAACCACTTACAAGAGCTAGGCATTCAATTCTAGACACACCCAAGTGATCAAATCCTCTCCAATTCCATACAAGGCTTTAGTGATTAGCGAGAGAGATTTGCCGTGTTCTTTTGAGCTCTTGCGCTTGGATTGCTTCTTTTCTTTCTCACTTGTTCTTGTGATCAAAACTCAATTGTAACCAAGGCAAGAGGCACCAATTGTGTGGTGGCCCTTGCGGGGAAGTTTTGTTCCCGTTTGATTGAGAAGAAGAAAGCTCACTCGGTCCGAGGGATCGTTTGAGAGAGGGAAAGGGTTGAAAGAGACCCGGTCTTTGTGACCACCTCAACGGGGAGTAGGTTTGCGAGAGCCGAACCTCGGTAAAACAAATCCTTGTGTCTCACCGCTTTACTTGCTTACGATTTGTTTTACGCCCTCTTGCGGACTCATTTATATTTCTAACGCTAACTCGGTTTGTAGTTGTGATTATTTGTAAGAATTTCAGTTTCGCCCTATTCACCCCCCCCTCTAGGCGACTATCACAGTGTCCGGTGCGCCAGGCGACAGAAGGCAAGAATTGCCTTTCTAGAATGCTCTCAACGGCTCCTAGCTGCTTGGGGCTTTAAAAGGGACCCCTAGGCGCATGGAGGAGCACACCAAGCATTCTCTAAGTATTCCTAAGCACCAAGACTTCAATTCCGCGCATTCGATTCTTCGTGATAGCAACTAGAGCTCCATTTGAATAGAGAACTCTTTGAGTTGTGTTGAGAGCTCTTGTTGTGACTTGTGTGCGTATTGTCGCTCTGATTTTGTGTCTTGTGTGCGTTACTCATCCCTCCCTTACTCCGTGCTTCTTTGTGAACATCAAAGTGTAAGGGCGAGAGGCTCCAAGTTGTGGAGATACCTCGCAAGCGGGATATAGTAAAAAGCAAAACACCGTGGTATTCAAGTAGGTCTTTGGACCGCTTGAGAGGGGTTTATTGCAACCCTCGTCCGTTGGGACGCCACAACATGGAGTAGGCAAGTGTTGGACTTGGCCGAACCACGGGATAAACCACTGTGTCTATCTGTGTTGATCTTCTTGTGGTTATCGTGTCTTGCAAGAACTCTTCTCTAGCCACTTGGCTTTATTGTGCTAACCTCTAACAAAGTTTTGTGGAATTAAGTTTCAAGTTTTACAGAATCACCTATTCACCCCCCTCTAGGTGCTCTCAATTGGTATCAGAGTCGTTCTCTTCAAGAAAGGGACTAATCGCCCGAAGAGATGGATCCTAAGGGCAAGGGGATGGTGGTCAATGATAAGGAGAAGGAGTCCTTCGTCAATGATCCAAAGGATGACAAGCCTACTGACTCAGGCTCGGGCCACAAAAGAAAAGACGGGAGGAAGAAGAAAACAAGGCGCATCAAGGAGATAGTCTACTATGACAGCGACGAATCTTCCTCTTCCCAAAAGGACGACGACAACGACTACGAGAAAAAGAAGACGGCTAATTCAAACTTTTCCTTTGATTATTCTCATATTCCGCAAAGTTCAAATGCTCATTTGGTTTCCATTCCCCTCGATAAACCCCCCCACTTTGATGAAGAGGACTATAGATTTTGGAGTCACAAAATGCGTAGCCACTTGTTCTCTCTCCATCCAAGTATATGGGAGATAGTAGAAAATGGAATGCACTTTGATAGTACGGATAGTCCCATGTTCATTAATGAGCAAATTCACAAAAATGCACAAGCTACTACTGTTCTTCTAGCTTCATTGTGCAGGGATGAATACCATAAGGTGAGTGGCTTGGATAACGCCAAGCAGATTTGGGACACCCTCAAAATCTCACATGAGGGGAACGATGTCACCATGCTCACCAAGATGGAGTTGGTGGAGGGCGAACTTGGGAGATTCGCAATGATCAGGGGCGAGGAGCCAACCCAAACGTACAACCGGCTCAAGACCCTAGTCAACAAAATAAGGAGCTATGGAAGCACGCGATGGACGGACCACGACGTCGTCCGCCTAATGCTAAGGTCTTTTACTGTCCTTGATCCACATCTTGTGAACAATATTCGTGAGAATCCTAGGTACACCAAGATGACGCCCGAGGAGATACTTGGAAAGTTCGTAAGCGGGCGGATGATGATCAAGGAGGCCAGATATGTTGATGATGCATTGAATGGCCCAATCCAAGAGCCTCAAACCACCGCTCTCAAAGCATCGAGGAGCAAGGAGGCGCTACCAAGCAAGGTGGCACAAGTTGAGGCGGCCAGGCTTAATGATGAAGAAATGGCTCTCATCATTAAGCGTTTCAAGACGGCACTAAGGGGTCGCAAGGAGCATCCCAACAAGACCAAGACAAAAGGGAAGCGCTCATGCTTCAAATGTGGTAAGATTGGTCATTTTATCACTAATTGTCCCGATAATGATAGTGACCAGGAACAAGGAAACAAGAGGGAGAAGAAGACTTACAAGAAGGCTAAGGGCGAGGCACACCTTGGAAAGGAGTGGGACTCAGATTGCTCGTCGTCCGACTCCGACAACGAAGGACTCGCCGCCACCGCCTTCAACAAGTCGGCCCTCTTCCCCAACGAGCATCACACCTGTCTCATGGCAAGGGAAAAGAAGGTAAGCACTCGTGATACTAGTACTTACGCTTCCTCAAGTGATGAAGAATCTAGCGACGATGAAATAGACTATTCATGTTTATTCAAGGGCCTAGATAGAACTAAAGTTGATAAGATAAATGAATTAATTGATGCATTGAATGATAAGAATAGGTTATTAGAAAAGCAAGAGGATCTTCTGTATGAAGAACATGATAAGTTTGTAGAGGCACAAAAATCCCTTGCTTTAGAAATTAAAAGGAATGAAATGCTTTCTTGTGAATTGTCTACATGTCATGACTCTATTTCTAGCCTAAAGAGCATAAATGATGATTTGAATGCTAAGTTAGAAATAGCTAACAAATCAACATCTTGTGTAGAACATGTTGCAATTTGCAATAGGTGTAAGGATTTTAATGTTGATGCTTGTAGTGAACATCTAGTTTCAATTTCTAATTTGAATGATGAAGTGGCTAGTCTTAATGCCCAACTTAAGACTAGCAAGAGTGAATTTGACAAACTAAAATTTGCAAGGGATGCCTACACGATTGGTAGACACCCCTCAATTAAGGATGGTCTTGGCTTCAAGAGGAAAGTCAAGAACTTAACAAGCCATAAGGCTTCCATCTCCGCCAAGGAGAAAGGGAAGGCCCCTATGGCTAGTAGTGCTCAAAAGAACCATGCTTTCATGTATCATGATAGGAGACATTCTAGGAATGCTTATAGAAGTTATGATGCTTTTGATTCTCATGCCATGATTGCTTCTAGTTCTTCTATTATGCATGATAGAAATTTGGCTAGGAAAAATGTTGTTCATCATATGCCTAGAAGAAATATTGTTCATGTTCCTAGGAAAGTAATGAATGAACCTTCTACAATTTGTTATGCTTGCAATGCTTCCTTTGCTATTTGTAGAAAGGATAAGAAGGTAATTGCTAGGAAATTAGGGGCCAAATGTAAGGGAGACAAGACTTGCATTTGGGTCCCTAAGACTATTATAACTAACCTTGTAGGACCCAACATGAGTTGGGTACCTAAGACCCAAGCCTAAATTTGCCTTGCAGGTTTATGCATCCGGGGGCTCAAGCTGGATTATCGACAACGGATGCACAAACCACATGACGGGGGAAAAGAGGATGTTCTCTTCCTACGTCAAGAACAAGGATCCCATAGATTCAATCATATTCGGTGATGGGAACCAAGGCAAGGTGAAAGGTTAGGAAAAATTGCTATTTCATCCGAGCACTCTATTTCTAATGTGTTCTTAGTTGAGTCGCTTGGATATAACTTGTTGTCTGTGAGTCAACTTTGTAATATGGGATATAACTGTTTATTCACAAATGTAGATGTGTATGTCTTTAGAAGAAGTGATGGTTCATTAGCTTTTAAGGGTGTACTAGACGGCAAACTTTATTTAGTTGATTTTGCAAAAGAGGAGGCCGGTCTAGATGCATGCTTAATTGCTAAGACTAGCATGGGCTGGCTGTGGCATCGCCGTTTAGCACATGTGGGGATGAAGAACCTTCACAAGCTTCTAAAGGGAGAACACGTGATAGGTCTAACTAATGTAACTTTCGAAAAAGATAGACCTTGTGCAGCTTGTCAAGCAGGTAAACAGGTGGGAAGCTCTCATCATGCCAAAAATGTGATGACAACATCAAGTCCCCTGGAGTTACTTCATATGGACCTCTTCGGACCCGTCGCCTATCTAAGCATAGGAGGAAGTAAGTATGGTCTTGTTATAGTTGATGATTTTTCCCGCTTCACTTGGGTATTCTTTTTGTAGGATAAATCTGAAACCCAAGGGACCCTCAAGCGCTTCCTAAGGAGAGCCCAAAATGAGTTTGAGCTCAAAGTGAAGAAGATAAGGAGCGACAATGGGTCCGAGTTCAAGAACCTTCAAGTGGAGGAGTATCTTGAGGAGGAAGGAATCAAGCACGAGTTCTCCGCTCCCTACACACCACAACAAAATGGTGTGGTAGAGAGGAAGAACAGGACACTACTAGACATGGCGAGGACGATGCTTGGTGAATTCAAGACTCCCAAACGGTTTTGGACGGAAGCCGTAAGCACGGCTTGCCACGCCATAAACCGGGTCTACCTTCATCGCCTCCTCAAGAAGACTTCTTATGAGCTTCTAACCGGTAACGAACCCAATGTGTCTTACTTTCGTGTATTTGGGAGCAAATGTTACATTCTAGTGAAGAAAGTTAGGAATTCTAAGTTTGCTCCCAAAGCTGTAGAAGGGTTTTTGTTAGGTTATGACTCAAATACAAAGGCGTATAGAGTCTTCAACAAATCATCAGGTTTGGTTGAAGTCTCTAGCGACGTTGTATTTGATGAGACTAATGGCTCTCCAAGAGAGCAAGTTGTTGATCTTGATGATGTAGATGAAGAAGACGTTCCAACGGCCGCAATGCGCACCATGGCGATTGGAGATGTGAGGCCATTGGAACAAAAGGAGCAAGATCAACCTTCTTCCTCAACAACGGTGCATCCCCCAACTCAAGAAGATGAACAGGTTCATCAAGAGGAGGCGTGTGATCAAGGGGGAGCACAAGATGATCATTTAATGGAGGAAGAAGCACAATCGGCACCTCCAACCCAAGTTCGAGCTACGATTCAAAGGAATCATCCCGTCGACCAAATATTGGGTGACATAAGCAAGGGAGTAACTACTCGTTCTAGATTAGTTAATTTTTGTGAGCATTACTCCTTTGTCTCTTCTATTGAGCCTTTCAGGGTCGAAGAGGCCTTGCTAGATCCGGACTAGGTGTTGGCCATGCAAGAGGAGCTCAACAACTTCAAGAGAAATGAAGTTTGGACACTGGTGCCTCGTCCTAAGAAAAACGTTCTGGGAACCAAGTGGGTGTTCTGCAACAAACAAGACGAGCACGGGGTGGTGACAAGGAACAAGGCACGACTTGTGGCAAAAGGTTATGCCCAAGTCGCAGGTTTGGACTTTGAGGAGACTTTTGCTCCTGTGGCTAGGCTAGAGTCAATTCGCATATTGTTAGCCTATGCTACTCACCATTCTTTCAGGCTGTTCCAAATGGATGTGAAGAGCGCTTTCCTCAATGGGCCAATCAAGGAGGAGGTGTACGTGGAGCAACCCCCTGGCTTTGAGGATGAACGGTACCCCGACCACGTGTGTAAGCTCTCTAAGGCGCTCTATGGACTTAAGCAAGCCCCAAGAGCATGGTATGAATGCCTTAGAGACTTTTTAGTAGCTAATGCTTTCAAGGTTGGGAAAGCCGATCCAACTCTTTTTACTAAGACTTGTGATGGTGATCTTTTTGTGTGCCAAATTTATGTCGATGACATAATATTTGGTTCTACTAACCAAAAGTCTTGTGAAGAGTTTAGCAGGGTGATGACTCAAAAGTTTGAGATGTCAATGATGGGCGAGTTAAGCTATTTCCTTGGGTTCCAAGTAAAGCAACTCAAGGATGGCACCTTCATCTCCCAAACGAAGTACACGCAAGACTTGATCAAGCGGTTTGGGATGAAGGACGCCAAGCCCGCAAAGACTCCAATGGGAACCGACGGACACACCGACCTCAACAAAGGAGGTAAGTCCGTGGATCAAAAGGCATACCGGTCTATGATAGGGCCTTACTTTATTTATGTGCTAGTAGACCGGATATTATGCTTAGCGTATGCATGTGTGCTAGATTTCAATCTGATCCACGGGAGTGTCACTTAGTGGCCGTGAAGCGAATTCTTAGATATTTAGTCGCTACGCCTTGCTTTGGGATCTGGTATCCAAAGGGGTACCTTTGACTTGATTGGATATTCAGACTCCGACTATGCTGGATGTAAGGTCGGTAGGAAGAGTACATTGGGGACGTGCCAATTCTTAGGAAGGTCCCTGGTGTCGTGGAGCTCTAAGAAACAAACTTTCGTTGCCCTATCCACCGCTGAGGCCGAGTATGTTGCCGCAGGACAGTGTTGCGCGCAACTACTTTGGATGAGGCAAACCCTCAGGGACTTTGGCTACAATCTGAGCAAAGTCCCACTCCTATGTGATAATGAGAGTGCTATCCGCATGGCGGATAATCCTGTTGAGCACAGCCGCACAAAGCACATTGACATCCGGCATCACTTTTTGAGAGACCACCAGCAAAAGGGAGATATCGAAGTGTTTTATGTTAGCACCGAGAACCAGCTAGCCGATATCTTTACCAAGCCTCTAGACGAGTCGACCTTTTGCAAGCTGCGTAGTGAGCTAAATGTCTTAGATTCGCGGAACCTGGATTGATTTATAGCATATATGTGTTTTATGCCTTGATCATGTTCCTTAATGCATTTTGTTGTTTATTTATGGTGATCAAGTTGTACAAGCACTCCCCGTACCTCACAAGTCCATTTGCAAGTGATGCACATATTTAGGGGGAGATGTGCTACAACTTGACCCTTTGAGACTAACTGTGTGCTTGAGTTTGCTTAATTTAGTCTCAAAGGAGGTTTGAAAGGGAAAAAGTGGACTTGGACCATGCAAGACTTCCACTGCATTCCGATGAAAGAGTAACTGATTCCAAGTTCATCTTTGTACTCTTATTGCCTTTTGCTCTTGATTGACAATTTTGGTGAGGCAATGAGTTTTAAGGGCCAAGATTGATCCCGTTTTGGTGCTTGATGCCAAAGGGGGAGAAAATAAGGCCAAAGCAACAAATGGATCAGCTACCACTTGAGAATTTTGAAAATATTAGAATAGAGCTTTTGGTTTGTCAAAAATCTCTTATTGTCTCTCTTGTGAAAAGTTGGCTTCTTGTGGGGAGAATGATTAATTATGGGAAAAAGGGGGAGTTTTTGAAATCTTTGATCAATTTCTCTTGGAACAACTCTCTTTATGTCTCAACAAGTGTGTTTGACTTAGAGATAGGAAATTGAGGTTGATTTACAAAAACAAACCAAGTGGTGGCAAAGAATGATCCAAATATGCCAAATTTGAATCAAAACAAAATTGAGTTTTCATTTGCATTGATGTTGCACTTCTTTTAGTTGCCTTTTATTGTGTTGGCATAAATCACCAAAAAGGGGGAGATTGAAAGGGAAATGTGCCCTTGGGCCATTTCTAAGTATTTTGGTGATTAAGTGTCCAACACAAGTGCCTAAGTGTTAAATTGTGCCAAGGACTCAAGAAGTGCAAATCAAGATTAAAGGTATGTTTCTAGACTTAGTACATTGTTTTGAAGACTAATGTATTGTGTCTAAGTGCTAGAAACAGGAGAAACAATCTTGGAGAAGTTGGCTGTGTACAGCCAAAAGGGCTGCTCGGTCTGGGTGCACCGGACTGTCCGGTGGTGCACCAGACAGTGTCCGGTGCGCCAGGCTGGCGTCCGTCAACTGGCCGCTCTCGGGACTTCATCGGCGGCGTACGGCTAAAATTCACCGGACTGTCCGGTGTGCATCGGACTGTCCGGTGAGCCAACAGTCGGTCGGGCCAACGGTCGGCCGCGTAATCCGCGCGCGACTGTTCGGTGCGCCAACGGCTCTGAATCTCCAACGGTCGGCTTCGCCAAAGAAGGAAAGAAATCCGCACCGGACAGTGTCCGGTCGGACTGTCCGGTGCGCCAGGCGACAGAAGGCAAGAGTTGCCTTCCTGGAATGCTCTCAACGGCTCCTAGCTGCCTTGGGGCTTTAAAAGGGACCCCTAGACGCATGGAGGAGCACACCAAGCATTCTCTAAGCATTCCTAAGCACCAAGACTTCAATTCTGCGCATTCGATTCTTCGTGATAGCAACTAGAGCTCCATTTGAGTAGAGAACTCTTTGAGTTGTGTTGAGAGCTCTTGTTGTGACTTGTGTGCGTATTGTCGCTCTGATTTTGTGTCTTGTGTGCGTTACTCATCCCTCCCTTACTCCGTGCTTCTTTGTGAACATCAAAGTGTAAGGGCGAGAGGCTCCAAGTTGTGGAGATACCTCGCAAGCGGGATATAGTAAAAAGCAAAACACCGTGGTATTCAAGTAGGTGTTTGGACCGCTTGAGAGGGGTTGATTGCAACCCTCGTCCGTTGGGACGCCACAACGTGGAGTAGGCAAGTGTTGGACTTGGCTGAACCACGGGATAAACCATTGTGTCTATCTGTGTTGATCTTCTTATGGTTATCGTGTCTTGCAAGAACTCTTCTCTAGCCACTTGGCTTTATTGTGCTAACCTCTAACAAAGTTTTGTGGCATTAAGTTTCAAGTTTTACAGGATCACCTATTCACCCCCCTCTAGGTGCTCTCAATTTCTGATAATACTCGAAGTGAAGACCTTCGAGTGGATTATCCGCAACAATCCACTCGAAGCTCGGGGGCTACACCCATTGGGTGCACCTTCGGTGCACCCAACGAATCTCGAAGCCCTGCAGTGCAAAATGCTGACCTTCGAAGCACAAACCCAAGACAGAACACCAAATTTTGAGGAATAATAGCAGGAGAAGACAATAAAAAGAGGACGTGTTAGCCGGATCGCTTGGAATTCTAGAGCAGTGGCCCGACAGAATTATTTCCAAAAGCATTCCCTGGTAAAATCAAATACCGCAAGCTGGACCTAGGATCATTGGGCCATTTATTTCAAAATCGACCCAAAGATCGGGGGCTTGTGGGGGACAGATATCCCCCGGGTCCACCAGAAGGATAAAAGACCTCACGAAAGGCCCAAGGGCCCCATAATTTGTAAGGTCATCCCCTTGTGGGCCTGGGAGAGACGACCAGTGAAGCGGATCGACATAAGGCCGGATCGGTGCAAGCCCAGACGACCCAATGACTTCGAGCAAGTAATCACAACAGTGACCCGACCTTCCCGCGCTGGAGCCCCGTACAACGGAACCGAGCGAGGATGGGTCGGCGGAACTATAGGAAGATAGACTCAATCAGTTCACTATTTCTTAGGTGCACATTGTTATCATACCTGCATGTATTGCCCCGCGGTCGAATATATAAGGCCTAGGGGGCACCCCTTCAGAACACATGCTCAGTACTTAGCCATCCACCCAATTCTCTGTGCTCTCGGTGCTAGAGAACCCTCTTGTAACCCGCCACATAAAGCACTCTCGCCAGGACGTAGGGTGTTACGCATTTCAAAGCGGCCCGAACCTGTAAACCATTGTCCACTGTTTCTCGTGCATCTGGCACGAACCATTGAGCTACAGTCGATAACACCGTCCTACTCCTAAAAGCACCTCGAGGGGCTACCCCGGGTGCGCGGTCGGACCCAAAACACCGACAGTGGGCGCCAATGTTGATCACTTGTTCTCAAATACTCTGAATCAAGAATAATGCAACACAATTGTTAAGTATTAAGGACCTTCGTCCTTCGAAACATTATCTCCCCAAGGATATAATGATCATCAGACGAATGTCATAAAAATATGTCCTCATCATCTTATAGATAAACAAGAATACAAGGAAATGAAGATAGTGATTAGTGAATGTAACTCATTCATATTTGCATTCCATAGAACGTACATAAGTATTAATAGAATCTGTATTACACTAATACCTTTGGCTTGCTCGAAGGTGATGACGTGAGAGCGATTACAAATCATCGTGAATGGGACGCAGCCCGGGTAAAAGTACATTTATGTCCCTGACATTTACTTATGATCATAACATAAATCATTAAGGACTAGCTAGTCTTTTTCTCCTTTCGGTCGACATCATGTTCAGTCTTCATCACCATTGTAAGTCGAAGCTATTATTCTCTGGCCATAGCTTCGGCGTTTATTCTTATCACCTTCGAATATATCTTCACCTCGTATGCCTTTATTATGGAGAGAAACTTTCATTCTGAATCTGAAGCTCTCTGTAATAATCTATATCATATTGAAAACAAATGGTTAATCAAGTTGACCGCATACAAACATCAGCTAATTGCAACCTGAACTGGAAGTCTGGAATACTAAATTAGCGAATGGAAGAGCAATAAATAAATTTATTCAAGTGCACTTATGAGTTGAACACCTGTTTTTCTCAAGTACACAGGCAAACTGACTAATTGAAAAAGAGCAGCTAAGTCCTAAGAGCGACTCCAAAAGTATGTTAAAAATTTTACCCCAAAAACTTATTATTAAGAGTAGGTTAACAAGTTTTAATAGTGAATTATGATGGGTACTTCAACAGTTCCTTTAAATGTGACATGCGACATAATCTGTACAGTCGTTGAGAGGCTGTAGATGATCCGATACGTTGATGAATGGATTGGGTACGGATGGAACATACCAAAATATGAGGGAGAGGAGGCTGTGGATGCGAGACGCTAATTTTTTGGGAGAAGAATGAGAGTTTTTAGAGTAAGAAAAACCACTATTTTTGACTAATATCCGTTTTGGGGTTAGTTTACACATTATTTTGAAGGTGCTCTAACTGACAAACTGCAGGATCACCGCTAACTAAGCACTCCGGAAACGACGAGTCAAAATCTCTCGTTTCATCAACTTGAAGTATCGTTTTGATTCGCCGTCCATTAATTGTGCTCGTATCTTTCTGCATTATCTCCTTGTCATGCCGGTCTCGCTCCAATGCAAGTTTAGTCTTTTCCATCTCAAGCTTACCCCAGCTCAAAGAACTTCTCGGCACGGGTGTTTCGGTGCCTCTTCCCGCGCTTCTCTCATCCTTTTGGTGGCTTCTTCTTCGACGAAAGGATCGCCATTCCTCGCGCCGCGTGCTTTTTCCTTGTCGGCTGCATCAGCTGGTGCTCGAGAAGCCCGTCGTCGGTCGGCATCGCCAGATCAGCCGTACGATCGACGGCGGTGGCCGGGAGAAGCGGGATTTGGGTGATATAGGGCGCGTTTGGTCCGGTCCGCCAGGCCCCGATTGGCTAGGCCCGGCCGACGCCTGCATGCGAGCGTGATTTTATATGGCGGCATGCCGCATGGTGGGTTCCTTTTCCAGCCAGGCTAGAGGGAGATGATGGCCATTGGTTGGTTGCTTGGGTATGCCACTGGACAACGAGTTTTTCTACACGTTTGTCGCTCTCGTGAGAAACGGTTCTCAATTTCTCACCTCACTTCCATTCCTCCCCTCCTGCTCTCGGACCCGCTCCCTCCTCCCTCGATTTAGAGGGTGTTTGGTTTGGCCCTGCTAAAATTTAGCCTCTATCACATCGAATGTTTGAACTTCCGTTCGGGGTATTAAATGTAGTCGGATTATAAAACTAATTTCTCAGCCGAAGATTAAAAAGTGAGGCGAATCTAGTACAGTTGGTTGGGTCTATATTTCATAATCTACTTGAAAGTCAAACGCTTGATGTGACCTGGGCTAAACTTTAGTCCACAGAACCAAACACCCCCTTACATTCGTCTACGAACAAACCGCACAGCCCACGACCGACTGGAGAGAGAGAGAGAGAGAGACCAGACGCCGCCACCGATGTGGGGCGCAGAGGGCGGCGCCGTGACGCGCTGCCGGTAGCGCAAGCACCTGCTCGCCGGCCACACCGCCGCGCTCAAGGAAGTCCGACCGCCACGACGCCGTCGTGGTGCCGCGCTCTGCCTCCGCCGGGCCCTCATGTTCTACGCTCGCTTCGGCGATGTTATGGCCGCATGCAGGGTGTTCGACGGGACGCCATGGTCTCCGGGTACGCCAAGAACAGCCATCCCTAGGTGGCACTTGGAGTTGTTTGCGTTCATGCTCCGGTCCGGTGCTAGGCCGAACAGGAGAGTGGCGAGGGCATGCGCTGGCGCCCGCTGCCAGAGGAGCGAGTATAGATGGCCAACAGGCCGGCCCGGCATGATCCGGCACGGGCCCGGGTACACGGGCTTAACGGGCCGTGCCTAGAGAGCCCACGTGCCTGGCCGTTGGCCCAGACACGGCCTTCTGGGCCACTTTTCGTGCCGGGCCAGCCTGCTAGGCACGCTCAAAAAACGGGCTGTGCCAGCACCAGCCCGTCAGAGATCCCAAACAGCAGAAAACATAGAGAAATTTAACCAAAGTTAAAAAACAGCAGAAAATATAGACAAATATAATAAATGAGCTGTTTTGTGCAATGCTGCCTCATTAAAAACCTTTCTAGGTAAAACTGACCCTTGTGAGAAACCCTAGAAAGAAAAAAAGAGTGCAGCCAGCTCAAAGTTTAATCACTAAGTTTGTATCTGTTACAAATGTATATTACAATACATAATGACTCTCTCACAATCACTCAATGACAAAGTAGTGAAAGCACAGATCAGATGACCACATCACAGTCTAGAAGACTACAACTAAGTAGTAAATACCAAAAGTCACTAAGCAGCAACAGGTTCATCTTCATCAAGAAACAAATTCTGGAATGAGTCCTCAAGCTCTGGATTGTCAACAGCATGTTGTTCTCTCTTTTCTCCTAATTCCCAATCTTTTAAGCAAGTCAGCATCTCCACATTCTCAGGCAATAAGCGTCATCGTCGCTCCTCAATTATCCTCCCTGTCAAACTGAAACAAGACTCCGAAGAGACAGTAGATACAGGAACAGACATAATATCCCTTGCCATTATGGATAAAACTGGATATGTTAGCTTGTGGTCACGCCACCAGAGAAGTATATCAAAATCATCCTCATAAGAAGTGACATTGTCACTGTCTAAGTAGGCTGAGAGCTCACAAATAGCAGATGAAGATGAAGCAGAAGGGGTGGGGGGAGGACCAACAACACCTGAACTGGAATCTCCAAATATTCTTCCCCAAGCTTGTTTTCTTTTACCTGTATGAATAGAAGGCTGAGCAGCCCTTTGAGCCCTAACTGCACCAAACTTAGTCTCATATTTAGTAAACAATTTATACAATTCATTTTTGACATCAGCATAATATGTACTGTACTCACACCCAGTGCACTCTCCAAGTAAATGCAACACATTAAAAAAACCTCTCATCTTAGCTCTAGGGTCCAGAATGAATGCATATGAATATAGCAAAGGTATGTCACTCCAGTATTTAAGGAATTTAAGTTGCATTGGAAACACAATAGTTCTAAGATTTAAATCTCTTTCACATGCTTTCAAATGAGATGCAATTTCCAGAATATGGTGAAGAACTAGTGGACTAGTTGGATAATAAACACCAGACAGAACAACAGTAGAGTCATAGTATAGTTCTAGAAACTCTAAAATCTTCTCAGCAACATACCAATGATTAGGAGGCAACAATTGTGACTCATAATATGAATTGATGAAGACAGAAAAAACAGTTTTGTATGGGACCAAGTGTTTAAGCATCAAATAAGTAGAATTCCATCTAACATCCATATCCAAGCCAAATTTTCTGGGTCTAACACCCCTTGCTAAGCAGTACTCTTTAAATGTTGCTATTCTAGAATTAGAAGCATTTAAGAAATTAATTGCAGTTCTAAAATCTTCCAAAAAAGGTTTCAGTCTCTTCATTCCAGATTTAACAATGAGATTAATGATATGACAAGCACAACGTTGATGCATAAGAGTGTAGTTAGAAGAAGGATCAGGACCCAAATAACCAGCAAACAAAGGTGTCAATGTATCCATAGCCTTTGAATTAGAAGAAGCATTGTCTAGAGTGATAGAGAAAATCTTGTCAACCAGACAAAACTCCTCAACCACAACACCAATTCTTTCAGCAATATTTTGACCAGTATGTCTAACCTCAATAAGCCTAAGACCAATGACCTTTTTCTGTAATTCCCAATCAACATTAACATAATGACAGACAACACTAATGTAGTCCTCCTTAGCATTACCAGACCAAATATCTGAGGTTAATGCAACCGAAGAAGTAGCAGGCAACACAGAATTGATAAGCACATTACGTCGTTCAGTGAAAAGCTTCAGAAGGTCTCTAGTGGTGGTCTGTCTAGACACTTTGGTAAACCTGGGGTTATGAGCACGGGCAATATAATCCTCCCAGGCCTGTGACTCACCAATACCTAATGGAAGGTCAAGCCTAGCAATCAGACGACACAACTCAGTTCGAGCAAAAATAGGATCATATTCCCAATTGTGTAGAGAACCATCAGGATTGAAAGCAAGCCTAGACTGGACCCTAGCAGCGTGATCAACCTTCTTCCTACAAGCTTTCTGGTGTCTAAGCAAATGCCCAGTACCAGCAGAAGATCTAGCAGATAAACGAGTCTTACACATTCTACAAATAGCAGCAATTCAAACATTGGACCCATTCACTTTCTCAAATACCTCATCAAAATCAACCCAGACAGTAGATTTACGCTTACCAACAGATGAGGTACCAGTACCACCATCGGTGCTGGTGGAGCCGACCGGAGTATCGGTGGCCGTAGCAGGCCCTCCACCAGCGTTGGTCGGATTAGAACTTAGATCGACAGGAGCAGAGGTTAGATCGATACCGAGCAAAGCAGCAGCGTCAGCCTGGATGTCGTCTTCGTCATCTGGGACAAGCCCTGCCGCGTGAAGGTCATCGTTGCCGGTGATCGGATTGACATCGTCATCATCCGCCATGGCGACCTTCACCGCGGACGACCGATCTCCAGCACCGTCCCTCAACGGAGCACGCAGTCGCCGTGCCCGATCTACCCCAGAGGAGGAAGACAAGGCATCAGCAACTGACCTACAAAAGAGCAAAACATTATACAGTTAGGGTTAGGGTTAGGGTTTACGAAAGATCTAGGGTTAGGGTTAGGGTTAGGGTTAGGGTTTACCTGTGCTACTGGAGCCCGATGCCGGAGAACACGGGGGCCACCCAGACGACACACGACAGACAGAGACCGATTAGAGATGACGACGAGCGGGGGAGGGCCGGAGGGGAGGACGAGACGACAACACGAACTCACATAGTTCACTGAGAGAGAGAGAATTGGATAGGGAGAGGGGTTAGGGTTAGAGAGGAGCTGGTGGATCGAGGTCACCGGCGTCGGGGACGGGAGCCGAGGTCGCTGGACAGGGGCGGCGGCGCGACGGAGGGGAATCGCCGATTCGCCAATCGCCAAGTCAATCGCCGCCGAGTCGGGAGAGAGAGAGGGAGCAGGGTGCGAATGCGAGTGCGAGCGGAGGGACTGAGAGGTGGGCCCCATGGGGCGAGGAGCCGAGGAGGTAAGGGCCACGGCGTCGGCTACGGGCCCCGACCGGGCTGTCCGCGTGGAGCAGGCCATGCCGTGCCGGCCCACGTGCCTGGCCAGCGGCCCAGGCACGGCCTGCTCCACTAGGTCGTGCCAGCCCGGGCCCATCCCATACGTGCCAGGCCGGGCGCGAACCAGGCCAAAAAAACGGGCCTCGGGCCGGGTTAACGGGCCCGTGCCTCATGTACATCTATAGGAGCGAGGTCTTCTACGTACAGTGGCTGCATGTCCTTTTTCTTTCTTATAGCTGCATAGTGCTGTGATTTTTTCCTACCCATTCAATATGGTATATGCACTACAAACCATTCTGTGGCTTCTCACTCTCTCCGCCCCCGCCATGGCTTCCAGCCCACCGGAGTTGATAAAGAATTATACTACATGATTGGTTGCTAGCACCTGCCGCCGCGGGTGGCTCGCGTGAGCCTGGGCAGCCAGAAACGCAGCTCGCTCACTTCTCTCCGCATGCGGTCAGTTGGGTGAAAAAACATCTACGGTGTCTCCACGCATGCAGGATGGAATCATATCATGCAGGAAACCAATCACTAGCTGAAGTCGGGTCAACGGCTCCGATCGGTCTAGACACGGATGGCCTGGCAACCAATCACAGGGATAAAGACTTACGGTTCCAGCTCCACGATTTCTCCGAGCAGCTAATATTATGTTCCACCAACTCCACCAAATTATCTAGAGTTAGAGATATCCCAAACATGGCTAAAGAAGCTCTGGCTTTCTGAGGACGATATAGGTGCCTTCAAAGTTCAAAATGACGGCGGTGAAGGTGGATGAGAATAAGTGTGTTTTTTGTTGCACCATTTGCATATATTTGTGCAGACCTTTCTTTTTTTCTAAAACGCGCAGGAGAATTGCGCATTAGATATATTAAGATAGAAGAAACACGAATGGTCTAAAGAAGATCAGAGACAAAGTAAAACAAAAATAAAAGAATTAAAAGAAGAAAAAAACATCCATCTAGAAGACAGCCAAAAGATGTCAACAACTGCCCCTAAACTAAGGCCAGATGGTGCAACTGCCCCTAAACTAAGGCCAGATGGTGCATAGATCTTTGGCACCCGCAAGACACCACCTCTGAGCGTCGTCTTTGATGTTCTGTATAATTTGGTTGCCGCTAGGAGCATCCCCCTCAAACACACATTTATTCCGCTGCTTCCAAAGCCACCATGCCACCAACATTACAAGGGAGTTAATCCCTTTGCGCAACACATGAGGGACCTTGGCCTCCAAATTAGCCCACCAATCTTGGAAAACCAAATCAGCCCTTGTGGGGGAGAACTGCCGCAGATTAACCAAAGAGAAAATCCTAAACCACACTTCCCTAGAGAAGACACAAGAAATTAAAAGATGATGTACCATTTCATCCTCTTGATCACAAAGGGGGCATTGAACAGGATGGTCCATACCCCTCTTCGCCAAACGATCTGCAGTCCAGCACCTATCTCGAGTCGTAAGCCAAAGAAAGAACTTGCATCTTGGAGGGGCCCAATTTCTCCAAATAAGCTCAGCAGGCGCAAAACCCACAGTTCCCATCATAAAATGATCATATGCCGACTTGGACGAGTAAGAGCTTGAGGAGGAAGGCGTCCATATGTGTTGATCTGGAACATCCGATAACAATCGAACCTCCCGAACAAGATCCTAGATCTGGAAGAATTCGGAGAAAGCAATAGAGGAGAAATTTCCCCTAATGTCAAGAACCCAATTGCTATCATTAATTGCTTCCTAGACAGTTCTTGACCTCACAACCTTCTGTTAACAGCAGCAAACAGTGAAGGAGCCCAATCTACAATTCTTTTGCCGTGTAGCCAGCGATCAGTCCAAAATTTGGTGTCAGTTCTGCTGCCCACCACTGACTGAACTGATGCAGCAAAAAGGGCAGCAGCATTGGAATGAACTTGGACATCCAAGAAAGTCCACAGCCGCTCAGGTTGTGTTTTCTTCAACCACAACCATCTCATATTGAGGGACCAGCCCATAACTTCAAGATTTGGAACACCTAAACCACCCAAAGTCAAAGGTAAACACACCTTCTGCCAACCCACTAAACAGTGCCCTCCTTTGATACCTTTGCGGCCTTTCCAGAGGAAACCCCTCCTAATCTTGTCAATGGCTTTGATGACCCATTTGGGGCATTGAAGTGCAATAAGGTGATAAATTGGAATAGCTGAGAGGACAGATTTGACAAGAGTAGCCCTCCTAGTCGGGTGTATAAGAGTAGCTTTCCAACCAGGCAACCGATCCGCAACCTTCTCAAATAGAGGGAGAAGGCCCCTCTTGGAGAGCTTTCTAATAGACAAAGGTAGGCACGAGTACTTGCAAGGAAATTGCACCAAATTACAAGATAGCGTCTCTTGGATTGCCAAAACCTCCTGGTCATTGCAGCAAATCGGAGTAAACGAGCTCTTTGGTAAATTAGTAACAAGTCCTGAGGCTTCACCGAAAACCTTCAAAACTTGTTTGACTGTCTCCAAGTCACTCCTCACCGGATGCATAAAAAGAACCACATCATCGGCGTATAAGGAAATTCTCTGCCCAATTCCTCGACGAAGCAGCGGGTGTAACAAACCATAGCTCTCAGCCTTCAAGATTAGAGAATTTAGAACGTCCATAATACGCACAAAGAGCATAGGAGATAAAGGGTCTCCCTGACGGAGACCCCTTTGATGATAAATCAACTCTCCCGGTTCACCGTTAACCAAAAATCTAGTAGATGAAGAGCGTAGCGACTTTGCCAACAAATTATACCACCAAGTGCCAAAACCAAGATGTTGTAAGACCTCCAAAAGGAAAGGCCATGAAACCGAATCAAATGCCTTAGTGATGTCAAGCTTTAGGAGCACTCTCGGTTCCTTTTGCCTGTGCAAAACTCAGGCTATCTGTTGCACAAGAACAAAGTTATCCAAAATGTATCTACCTTTCACGAACGCACTTTGATTAGGTGACACAAGCTGCGATAATTTCCCTGATAACCGATTAGCCAGCAGCTTAGTGATGATCTTGGCGAAACTATGGATCAGACTTATGGGGCGAAAATCTTTTACCTCCTCCACATCAACTTTCTTGGGCAGCAGGGTAATATATGCAGAATTGAGGAGAAAAAGTCTACTATCATCACCCTGAAACAGTCTATTCACAGCAGCCATAAAATCTACTTTGATAATTTGCCAAGCCATCTTGTAGAATCTACCTGTAAAGCCATCTGGCCCGGGAGCTTTATCTGAAGGCATGGACTTGATGGTGTTCCAAACTTCTTCCTCATCAATAATTCGGTCTAACTCAGTAAGATCAACAGCTGATCTATGAAAGGACTGAAGATCAAGAGTGAAGTTACGCTGTTCCACAGATCCCAACAATTTGCTGAAAAAATCCCAGACCACCTCAATCTTATCCTTCTGATTAGTGAACACCATGTCCTCTTTCTTCAAACTGGCAATAAAGTTTTTCTTATTCCTGTATCTGGCATGGTGCTGGAAATAAGCAGTATTGGCATCCCCCTCTTTGAGCCATCTCAGACCAGATCGCAGCCTTGCTCTGGTTCTCTCAAAGGAAGACAAACCTAAAATATGATGCTTAAGCTGTCTCCGAAGCCAAATTTCAAGAGAGGACAGCAATCTTGAATCCTGGGCAGATATGCAGGCCTTTCTTGTTCAACAATTTATAGCATTTAGTTCATGTGTCTACTTTACTGACTAGCTATTATCATATTTGGGCTTATCTACTGAATGATACTTGGTTTACTCATTGGATTCCCATATATCAAAATTAACTAAACTTACAACACTAAATATTTTACAACGACCGCTAGATCATGCAAGCCTCGAAAAGGTTGAAGGGCGACTAGAGTATTATTTTTCAGGGATAAACGTGGAAAGATGACCCACTGAAGCTGCCATGAAGCTAATGGAGAATGGCGACTAGAATATTATTTTTCTTTGTTTAAATTCTTACTCCCTCCAATCTAGAATATGCTTGGTTTGAGCAATTGCGCACACACAGCAAATATCTGTTGAGGATTGTTTTAGTTAGAACTAGGATCTCTGTTATTCATTGTTGTGCTGTTGTAATAAGACTTGTCTTGTTTGGATATCTGCTTGAAAACCAATCATATGTAATCTCATTTAAACACGATTTAGCTATGTGATATATAGATATTGTAGCAATACATATGTATCCTCCCAAGATCAGACTTTAGCCTACATTGATTTTGAGAAGCTTGAAGACAAAACATTAGATGGCAAGGAATTGTGTGTTGATTTCCAGTGGTCCAACGGAATAGCGGTGTGTATCCACAATGTTGGCTGGTAGAAATGGTCAGAAGCTAACAGCTTCAATGGTAGAGTACCAGGGCAAGTGGGTGATAAGAGAGGCCCCTGAATGCATGCACTGTTTAGATATTTAGTTCTCATCTGTTGTGTCGTTGGTCATTCTCTTTCATCTGCTGATGTTGCTTGCTATCGTGTTCTATTTACCTTTACATGGCAGGGTTCTGCTGGAATGGGGATGCTAGAGACACAACCTACCAATGTTCTCTTAGTTGGTTATATATGTTATATAGAAACCATATCAACTACAATCACTTAAAGTGTGTTTAATTTTTTAGAGACAAAATTTTATTTCCTTCATTTTATTACATTTTAGTCTCTAAATTGATAAATATTTATTTTAGTTTCCATATATTTGATAATTTAAAGACTAAAATAGAATATAATGGAAGGACTACAAATTTGTCCATAGAAACTAAACAACCTCTTAGGTTTTATTTAAGTACTCTAGTATTATCCACAATCCACATGCGTTGAGCTAGATTGGGGTGTAAATTAGTTTAAGTTACACCCCAATCCACTTCAATACATGTGGATTGAGATCAATCCTATAGTACCAAAACTAGACCTTAATAGTATAGAGTTACATGTAAACCTTGTTTTGAGTTGAGCTGATGATCGGCTCCAGTATTGCGAACCTACGTTGCTTTCCCTCTCTTTGAAGAGCTGTCAACTGAGGATTCCATCAGCTGAACAATCTGAAAAGGCAATGACAGCAACGCATCTGCGCTTCAAAAATCTGTTAGGGCTTGTTTGGGAGGAAATTAGAGAGGATTGAAGGCTTAATTGGAACCCTCCAATTCCCTTCCTAGCAACCAAGCCCTTGTGGTAGTACATTACCAAGGTAACCCCGTACTACACGAATAATCCAACATGAATAACTTCACTCAATTACATCAAGCCAAGTAAACAGTCAACGACATCAGCTAAATCACTTCTACGAGATACAAAAAAACTCATTCTGGTGCCGTACATGCTCTATCTCAGCAATAAATCGCCGACTGGACCAGATAGCATCAGGAAAGATCGTACAGATCAGCGTGCTCCAAACTTGTTGGATGCGCTGCTGTCACATCTTGAAGTGCGGCAACAGCTCGAACTGGATACAGTCTTAAAGCAAAGAGCACCGGCACTGCCCTGCCTAGTTTCTTCACACTAAGCCGCTGTTTTAGATGATTTTGTTCCTGATGTCTTCTAGCTTCTTCAGGATTTCACCCGGAGTTCTGTCCAGCTCATCAGCAATCTTCCTCTGCATATCAGCTGGGAGGGAGGGATACTGCTCGCAGAGATCACCATCTATCACATCCTGTAACAGACAAACACATCAGTAACAGCATGTTTCAAACTGCATGTGCAGTTCAGCTGTAACAACGAACAAACAAACATATAAAATTGTGAATGAGCAGCAGCCCACGTCAGCATGGTTTTCATAAACTCGAACTTAAATATATTATGCATAGCCTGACAATATCTAATGAATTTGTAGTACATCATTAATCACAAACTAAGCACATTAATGCCATGCCAGAGGGGCTCATGAAACTTCATCAAGTTACTCGATACGACATAGGAGTTTGTACCAAGTCCAGTGGATATGAATTTTCCATTTGGTAATTTATGGTGCTATTCTTTGTGTGAATTGTGGGCACCATTCATTATTCATGCAGTAAATTCCTGTGGTTTTTCAAGGTTAGACTGCTACAAAGTCAAGAGGACAACTAATTTTTACTGCAAGGCGAGCACAAAAATGCTAAATCAGTCTTTTCTCATGCTAACATAATGTGCACTTGGTGACATTGTAGAATATTAGAATCAGAGTATTATATATCGCCTGGTTAACAAATCCAATTCAAGGAACATTTTACCTTCACTGGAAAATAGGCAGATCTGTAAGCCATGTGATCTCTTCCACACAATGGTGGATGCTCCTGACGCAGATGCATCTCCAAGTGAGAGAAGAAATCAACATCTTCCCTGGAGGTAAATGCAAGCAGTGCTCCCACACTGCCCATCACAGTCCCATAAATAAGACATTCACCTCCACCAGGAATCAAAGAGGCCTTCTGCAAACACGTTACAACATCACCCACATGAAACTGCACAATCTCCTCAACTTTGTTAGGGGCACCATTTAACTTCCCTTGCTCCCACTTAATCTTGCCTCCAGTTGGGTCTTCTTCAATCTCATCTGAGATATCCTGAGGAAGACGAGCAAAATATATATTCCCAAACTTATCTGCTCCAGCCATAGTGTCAAAATCTATGTGTTGTGCTGTTGTAAGCCACCTGGGAACACTGTCATCAGCAAATATATAGAGTTGGTTTTCATCTCGTCTGTACTTGCAATAGTGAAATGACTGCAAAAGAAAATGGCACCAAACAGAAAGTATCAGAAATAAAGGAAGGAAGCCAAGGTAAGGATCTCAGTCAATCAACAATAGAGGTAATTGTACAACAAAATATCAACACAAAAACAAATACATGTCCGGTATTCTACATGATTCAAGTATGGCAGACAATCCGCTTCAAACTCTCACACTAGTAAAGAACATACCCAGTGCCAGAGGCTCCCACACAAGTGGGGTCTAGGGAAAGGATAGACTGAGGCAACTATAACATGCTGTCAAACTTAGAATGCACATCCATGTGAAAAAACTGACAATCGAGGGAATTCAAGAGAACTGAACGAAGATTGAGAGCATACCTCTTGCATATCGCCAACATAGATTCTATCACGGTAGGTATGAATAGATACTAATGTCCTCGGAAAAAGCTTGTTTTCACATTTTCTGAGCAATTTTCTTTTACCCAGATCATATAGTCTGAGCACTGAACCAACACCTGCAAGTAATCGCCCCTGGAATTGGCACAATGCAAGAGGTACTTCCTCCACCTGTGTCTTGTGTAGAAGTTCAAGTGACCTCCCTTCATCCACAAACTTATATACGTGGATGAATCCACCAGCAAGGGTCCTCCTTGGCCAGAACTGCAAACCCTTGGCAGTGCCAATAGCCAGTAGAGTTCCATGCTCCTTATCATGGAAATTCACAGTGCAGATACTGACAGCAGCCTCATTGTCCTGCAATTCCAGCAGACAGGTTGTGTCCCTACTCCTTGGATCCAAGATCCTAATGCAGGAAACCCACCTCTCAGATTCAGCTTTTGGATAACCATATTGTTCATCAGGAAATGTGTTGCCCTCCTCGGCACCATCTTGACCATCACCATTCTCCATAGGATCGCCATTATTCGCATTTCCATTCTCCGCTGCACCAGAAGCATCAAGGCACTCTTTCTTAGCAGCTTCTCGCTCTTCTGCGCTGAATGCACCTTTGTCACTCTCAATGACAGCAATGTATTTTTTCTTTGGTAGAATCACAAACTTCCTTGGGGTGTACCGCAGAGGGATTGCCGTCTCATTGAAAGTCTCTCCCAGGCGTTCAATGGTGAAAATACGTAAGGCATCTCCCGCAACAGCAACTACACCTTCTGAACACTGATCAGAAGAAAATGATGCTGCAGATTCGAGTGTATCACAGGACAGTGGTGTCAAGAGAAAATGGCCTTGATGTATGTAACCCAGCCAAGGACGGCTGGACAGGCAGAGCATTGCTTGCCTGTGGCTAACTATACAAGGGAACAGCTTTGGAGGTCTCAGGCCTAGGAATCGAGAACGTGTGTCAGATAGCTGACCCGTAACCATGTCGACGTTGGTACGGAAAAGAACACCATTCTGCAAACCAGCATTGAGGAAAAGGTTGGCTGGATAATCTGCACCATCCTCACCACCAACTGATGCCTGGACCTCCAAGAATAGGAGTGACTCTGGTGCCGATGATACACTCTGGACGCTTAGAGGCTGCAGGCAATCATCAGGATCCAATGAGAGGATACGAATGGTGTTATCATAGGATCCTACGGCAAGAAATCTGGACCTTTGCCTCCCCTCAGGGACCGGTGCAATGGCCAGGCACGCAACATCACCAGACATGTCCTGCTTCTCTACCTCCATGAGCTGACCAGTCATATCCATCTCAAAATAGATGAGCTCTCCACCACTAAGAGCAATTACCACCTGGAGACGGTTTGATCCAACCTTCGTAATAGTTTTCTTTCCAGGCGTCCTCCACTCATTGACACGGCCATCTTCCCTGATGTGCCTGATGCCATTTGGATGGACCTGCATTAGAGAGTCCTCACCAAGGAGCGTGACTGCAAGGGAGTGAGTCGTGTCCAGGAACTGGCTGTCGCTGACTTCTTCAATAGTCTCACCAATAGAGAGCACAAGCGTGACATTAGTAAAGGACACTACAATGTAAGCATCAAACATGTCATTGATGTTCTTCTTGACAGTCCACACAGCAATAGGCTCAGCAGGCAGCATTGATCGGGCCATCTCACTGATGGCAAGGCCAGGCCTCAGGATGCGCAACGTGGAGCGTGGACCACGGCCACAGGCAGTGAACAACTGGGGTGTTTCCTCATCGAATAAATTCGCGACACGCATGTCCATGACTGGCATGAGGCTCTCAATCTCATCTATGCGCATGAGGTTCTTCAGTGCCCTTGGCTGAAAGAAAACTGGCTGGAATCCCTCCTCTGTCTCCATCAGTGTTGCAGAAGATGACTCAACATCGGCTTCTCTACCAATATCACGGAACTGGTAAAGTGCATGGTTGCCAAACTCAGAAGCAGCAAAGAGGAAACCGGAGCGCAGCACACAGACAGCCGATGTCACTGGTATGGTGTCAAAGTACTTGATCCTGAGCTCACTAACAGCATCCCCATTATGATCGAGGTCAACCTTGAATATGTCACCATACTCAGTCTGTAGCAGGAAGAAGAACATACTCTTTTGTTTGTGTGTGGCGGCTGCGACAATGAGGACGCCACGCTCAGCAGGGAGGTCAGCACGGCGTGGAATAACAGCACGAATCTCTGGGTGGCCCTGGTTCCGGTACAGCACGAAGTTATCACAGCACACGAGAACACCGCTGGGACCGTCACCACCACCCGGTACAGTCACGAGAAGATTGGCACCATTATCAATCGGCTCAGAGACCTTGCGGGAGACATGGTTGAGCCCCAGGTCAAGCTCGTAGAAGGTGAGGAGCTTCTGCGCCTGGTTGGCGGCCTGCCCCGTGGGGTCGCGGTCAGACTCGGCGTACTCGAGCTCGATGGCGGCGAAGACGGGGTTGTCGAACCCACAGTCGAGCGCGGCGAGGGCGAAGGTGAGAGTGTTGGACTTGTGCGCCTCGAGCGGGGACGAGATGGTGAGGCGCGCGGCGGCGTCGCGATTGAGGACGTAGACGAGCTTCTGCTTCTCGAGCGCGGCGATGCAGAGCGCGCGGCCCTTTGGGTCGACGGCGAGGAGCTGGCCGGGGACGATACGGCGGCAGCCCGACTTGCCAAAGGTCTCCTGGTGGACCTTGTCGAGGCGGTTGCGGTCGGGGGAGTACTCGAGGATGACGAGGCGGCCCGAGTCGGAGCCGACGACGAGGTAATCCTTGTTGGCGCCGGTGAGGCGGAACTGCGCGAGCGAGCGGATGGCGCCGAAGACGTCGACGGAGAGGAGCGTGCGGAGGCGGCCCGTCTCCGGGTCCGGGCGGAGGAGGTCGAGCGTGCTGCCCCGGGCCACGGCGATCTCTTGCGTGGAGCCGGACCCGGAGGCGGCGGACTTCTTCGAGTCCCGCCCGCTGAAGCTGCCGATGACGGCGCACACCGCGCCCGTCGCGCGCTGTAGCGTCAGGCTGTAGAGGTACATGGCTTCTGCGGCGAGGCCCCCGCCTCCTCCGGCGACTCGGCGGCGGGTCGAGGGACGGGGGTGAGGGGAGAGAGATCTAGGGTTTTAGAACGGGCGGGCGGAGCTCGAACAGTGGGAAACTCTGCGGCTTATCAAATCGGACGGAGGCAGGGCCCGACCGAACCGGGCCTTGCCAATTGCCATATGCCACCAAGTTGCGACTTGGCCATTTGGACCGAACCGACCGAACTAATTTGTTTGTTTGTGTTTTGAATTTTAAGATGCTGTCATAAACAACTGAAAGTTAGTCATACAGTCTCTCTGTCTTAAAATAGTACTCTCTCTGGTATCCTATTAGTTATCATTTAGAATAACGACACAATCTTCTAAATATAACTTTGATCGATGTTATTTGATAAAATACAAATAAACTCTTGATACATTTATATTTTTATAAAAGTATTTGTTAAGGTAAATCAGTGTATATAAACATTAAGTTCCAAAATTAAATAATAAAATAATTATTTGTAATAAAAAAATTTATAAGTTTAACTCAAACTTTATTCAATTTAAAGTATCGTACCCAAACTTTCGCTCTGGATTTTTATGTCCAAATATGAATATGATGAATATAGATAATTATAAACCTAGATATCTATATACAATACATATATTAATTATTGTATGAATCTATTAAAAATGTAAAACATAATTTAATTTAAAATAAAGGGAGTAATATATATTTAATACTTAATCTATATTTGATTCCTACAAAGTGTTTTAAAGTCCGTGAGCAACTCACTTTTAACTTGACTGTAAGGCTATTCTTAATGGATAGTATCATATCCATTAATAAGATGTTACGTGTGTTTTTTTTTTGCTAAAGTGGCAAGGCCTTTAATAGAAAGGAGGAAAGAGAAGTATCTTAAGTAAGATGTTGCTTCTGCACTTTTAGATTATAGCACAAAAAATAATGTTTTGATCCATTCTTATAGACACAACATCAAACCAACTAACTAGTATAAACACATAAGTATGATACTATACATTATAGAGAGTATATCTTTCTAGCAGTACATACTTTTCACCATATGTGATATTTTTGGAGATTTGTTACACCACACGTGCATCACCTTATAACACTTGCTCTTATGCTGCTTAAAAATACTCGTCTCCAAGCAAGTCTTATGATAACATGTTCAAACGACCTAAGAAAGTTTCAGATATTAGACTTACGATTTTCATCAAAAGTTCGATAGTTGCCAACCAAAATAGTTCAAAAATCTTTGACCTTGAAATACTCGGTAATAGACTTGCTCAAACGTCGATCGTGTTGGGTTCGAATCGTGGGTCGTTTGGCACGACCCGCGTCTAGCCGGTGCATAGTGTCGAGTCGGGTTGGTCTATGCCTCCTTGTTGAACGCGCCGAGTCGGGTTTTTTCGGGCTAAAATGGGTTTTGGATAAAAAAATAGGATCTGTATCCGACCCGTAGATTATTACGGGTCAAAAACTAAGGTACATACCTAGGGTCATTCTTGAATTTTTAGGGGTCCAGCGTGAAATCCCATATAGAGGCCCCATCCACACATATATATACATATATAATTATACATATATTATTGAATATTCAATTTATAAAAATTATTATGTATTGTTTTGAAGTTTATAAGATAACAATTCTAAAATATAGCAAAAACACTTATTTTTTATTTGATATCATTAAAAATATCTTCTAACATTTTGTGATACAAAATCATCGCTTATAGCATAGAGATCAATCTCATCCAACAATTTATCCAAACCATTTAACCATTCTTGAGTCATTTGTTGACCTTAAATAGTTTACAAAAATATTTCAATTTTAAAGAGCTTATCTCCGCCGATGCAACCATCATGTGTATAGTAAATAATACTTCCTCTTTATCAAAATTGAATTCATTTTGCTTCTTTAGTGGATTCATCATCATCTAGTTTAATATATGAAAGGGAAATAGGGTCAAACCTTTTCCTAAATGATTTTGGTGGTTGAATTGACCAACACAAACAATTAGACTAACTAGTTTGCTCTAGAATGTAAGTTCTACAGGTGCCAAAGGTTCAACACAAACCAATAAAAAGTCCAAGAAAGGGTTCAAATAAAAAGAGCAAAAGACAACCAAAGGCAGCCCTAGTCTGGCGCACCGGACTGTCCGGTGTGCCACCGGACAGTGTCCGGTGCACCAGGGAGATCAACTCCAAACTTGCCACCTTCGAGAATTCTGGGAGCCACTCCGCTATAATTCACCGGACTGTCCGGTGTGCCAAGCGGAGCAACGGCTACTACGCCAACGGTCGTCTGCAAAAGTCTACAGTGAACAATGAACAGTGCAACTGCGCGCGCAGAAGTCAGAGCAGGCGCCAGAAGGCGCACCGGACAGTGAACAGTGGCTGTCCGGTGCACCACCGGACTGTCAGGTGGCCCAGATGTCAGAAGCTCCAACGGTCGGAACCCAACGGTTGGGTGACGTGGCTGGCGCACCGGACTGTCCGGTGCGCCCTTCGACAGCAGCCTTCCCCAACGACCACTTTGGTGGTTGGGGCTATAAATACCCCCAACCACCAACACTTCAAGGCATCCAAGTTTTCAGCCAACACAATCAATACAAGACCTAGTGCATTCAATACAAGACACAAATAGAGTGAATCAAAATCTCTCCAAGTCTCAATTCCACTCAAAGCAATAGTGACTAGAAGAGATAGTTTTGTCGTGTTCTTTTGAACTCTTGCGCTTGGATCGCTTTTCTTCTTCCCCATTTCTTGTTCCCAAGATCATTGTAATCAAAGCAAGAGACACCAATTGTGTGGTAGTCCTTGTGGGGACTAAGTGTCCCATTTGATTGAGAAGAGAAGCTCACTCGGTCTAAGTGACCGTTTGAGAGAGGGAAAGGGTTGAAAGAGACCCGGTCTTTGTGACCACCTCAACGGGGAGTAGGTTTGCAAGAACCGAACCTTGGTAAAACAAATCACCGTGTCATCCGATCTTATTTGCTTGTGATTTGTTTTCACCCTCTCTTTCGGACTCGATTATACTTCTAACGCTAACTCCGGCTTGTAGTTGTGCTTAAACTCTATAAATTTCAGATTTGCCTATTCACCCCCCCTCTAGACGACTTTCAATTGGTATCGGAGCCCGGTACTTCATTAGAGCCTAACCGCTCGAAGTTATGTCGGGAGCTCACACCAAGAAGGAGATGGTGACCGGCGAGAAGCCCGCCACAAGCCACGGGAAGGCTCCATCGGGGGAGTCCGGCAACAAGAGAGAGGAATCACCTCCCCGCGTCAAGTCGCACCGGAGTAGCTGAAAGTCGCCTAGAGGGGGGGTGAATAGGGCGAAACTGAAATTTACAAATACAAACACAACTACAAGTCGGGTTAGCGTTAGAAATATAAACGAGTCCGCGAGAGAGGGTGCAAAACAAATCGCAAGCAAATAATGAAGTGAGACACGTGGATTTGTTTTACCGAGGTTCGGTTCTTTCAAACCTACTCCCCGTTGAGGAGGCCACAAAGGTCGGGTCTCTTTCAACCCTTCCCTCTCTCAAACGGTCCCTCGGACCGAGTGAGCTTCTCTTCTCAAATCAAAGCCGGGAACAAAACTTCCCCGCAAGGGCCACCACACGATTGGTGCCTCTTGCCTTGATTACAATGGAGTTTTGATCACAAGAACAAGTGAGAAAGAAAAGATGCAATCCAAGCGCAAGAGCTCAAAAGAACACGACAAATCTCTCTCGCTAAACACTAAAGCCTTTTGTGGAATTGGAGAGGATTTGATCTTTTTGGTGTGTCTAGAATTGAATGCTAGAGCTCTTGTAGTAGTTGGGAAGTGGAAAACTTGGATGCAATGAATGGTGGGGTGGTTGGGGTATTTATAGCCCCAACCACCAAAAGTGGCCGTTGGGAGGCTGTCTGTTCGATGGCGCACCGGACAGTCCGGTGCCCCCGCCACGTCATCACTGCCGTTGGATTCTAACCGTTGGAGCTTCTGACTTGTGGGCCCGCCTGGATGTCCGGTGCACACCGGACATCTACTGTTCCTTGTCCGGTGCGCCAGTATGGGCGCGCCTGACTTCTGTGCGCGCTGCGCGCGCATTAATTGCGCCGCAGGTAGCCGTTGGCGCGGAGATAGCCGTTGCTCCGGAGTTGCACCGGACAGTCCGGTGCACACCGGACATGTCCGGTGAATTATAGCGGACTAGCCGTTGGAGATTTCCGAAGCTGGCGAGTTCCTGAGGCCGCTCCTCCTTGGGGCACCGGACACTGTCCGGTGTACACCGGACAGTCCGGTGAATTATAGCGCGAGTGCCTCTGGAAATTCCCGAAGGTGGCGAGTTTGCGTTGGAGTCCTCTGGTGCACCGGACATGTCCTGTGGTGCACCGGACACTGTCCGGTGGCACACCGGACTGTCCGGTGCGCCAGACCAGAGGTGCCTTCGGTTGGCCCTTTGCTCCTTTGTTGAATCCAAAATTGGTCTTTTGATTGGCTTGTTGTGAACCTTTGACACCTGTATAACTTATACACTAGAGCAAACTAGTTAGTCCAAAGATTTGTGTTGGGCAATTCAACCACCAAAATTATATAGGAACTAGGTGTAAGCCTAATTCCCTTTCAATCTCCCCCTTTTTGGTGATTGATGCCAACACAAACCAAAGCAAATATAGAAGTGCATAATTGAACTAGTTTGTAGAATGTAAGTGTAAAGGTTGCTTGGAATTGAGCCAATATAACTACTTACAAGATATGCATGGATTGTTTCTTACTTATAACATTTTGGACCACGTTTGCACCACACGTTTTGTTTTTGCAAACTCTTTTGTAAATCCTTTTCAAAGTTCTTTTGCAAATAGTCAAAGGTAAATGAATAAGATTTTGCAAAGCATTTTTAAGATTTGAAATTTTCTCCCCCTGTTTCAAATGCTTTTCCTTTGACTAAACAAAACTTTCCCTAAATGAAATCCTCCTCTTAGTGTTCAAGAGGGTTTTGATAATTTTTGAAATACTACTTTCTCCCCCTTTTGAACATAATAGGAAAACCAATTGATAATATTCTGGAAAGCAAAGTTTTTGAAATTGAAATTGGTGGTGGTGCGGTCCTTTTGCTTTGGGCTCTTATTTTCTCCCCCTTTGGCATGAATCGCCAAAAACGGAATCGTTAGAGCCCTTGAAATACTTTCTTCCCCTTTGGTCATAAATAAATAAGTTAAGATTATACCAAAGACGAAGTCCGGTCCTTTTGCTTTGGGCTCTTACTCTCTCCCCCAAAGACAAAGTCCTTTTCTTTGATGCTCATGCTTTTCTCCCCCAAGAATGGAGAGTTGCTTGGAGTGATGGTGAAGTATGAGTTACGTAGTGGAAGCCTTTGTCTTCGCCGAAGACTCCAATTCCCTTTCAATACACCTATGACTTGGTTTGAAATAGACTTGAAAACACATTAGTCATAGCATATGAAGAGATATGATCAAAGGTACATAAATGAGCTATGTGTGCAATCTAGCAAAAGAAGTTGCGGGAATCAAGAATATTGAGCTCATGCCTAAGTTTGGTAAAAGATTGTTCATCAAGAGGCTTGGTAAAGATATCGGCTAATTGATTTTTAGTGTTAATGTAAGAAATCTCGATATCTCCCTTTTGTTGGTGATCCCTAAGAAAATGATACCGAATGGCTATGTGCTTAGTGCGGCTATGCTCGACGGGATTGTCGGCCATTTTGATTGCACTCTCATTATCACATAGCAAAGGGACTTTGGTTAATTTGTAACCGTAGTCCCGCAGGGTTTGCCTCATCCAAAGTAGTTGCGCGCAACAATGACCTGCGGCAATGTACTCGGCTTCGGCGGTGGAAAGAGCGACCGAATTTTGCTTCTTTGAAGCCCAAGACACCAAGGATCTCCCCAAGAACTGGCAAGTCCCCGATGTGCTCTTCCTATTGATTTTGCACCCCGCCCAATCGGCATCCGAATAACCAATCAAATCAAATGTGGATCCCCGAGGGTACCAAAGCCCAAACTTAGGAGTATAAGCCAAATATCTCAAGATTCGTTTTACGGCCGTAAGGTGGGATTCCTTAGGGTCGGATTGGAATCTTGCACACAGGCAAACGGAAAGCATAATGTCCGGTCGAGATGCACATAGATAGAGTAATGAACCAATCATCGACCGGTATACCTTTTGATCCACGGACTTACCTCCCGTGTCGAGGTCGAGATGCCCATTAGTTCCCATGGGTGTCTTGATGGGTTTGGCATCCTTCATTCCAAACTTGCTTAGAATATCTTGAGTGTACTTTGTTTGGCTTAGGAAGGTGCCCTCTTGGAGTTGCTTCACTTGAAATCCCAAGAAATACTTCAACTCCCCCATCATAGACATCTCGAACTTTTGTGTCATGATCCTACTAAACTCTTCACAAGTAGATTCGTTAGTAGACCCAAATATAATATCATCAACATAGATTTGGCATACAAACAAATCATTCTCAAGTGTTTTGGTAAAGAGCGTAGGATCGGCCTTTCCGACTTTGAAGCCATTAGCAATAAGGAAATCTCTAAGGCATTCATACCATGCTCTTGGGGCTTGCTTGAGCCCATAAAGCGCCTTAGAGAGCTTATAGACATGGTTAGGGTACTCACTGTCCTCAAAGCCGGGAGGTTGCTCAACATAGACCTCTTCCTTGATTGGTCCATTGAGGAAGGCACTTTTCACGTCCATTTGATAAAGCTTAAAGCCATGGTAAGTAGCATAGGCCAATAATATGCGAATTGACTCAAGCCTAGCTACGGGTGCATAGGTTTCACCGAAATCCAAACCTTCGACTTGGGAGTATCCCTTGGCCACAAGTCGAGCTTTGTTCCTTGTCACCACACCATGCTCATCTTGCTTGTTGCGGAAGACCCATTTGGTTCCTACAACATTTTGGTTAGGACGTGGAACTAAATGCCATACCTCATTCCTAGTGAAGTTGTTGAGCTCCTCTTGCATCGCCACCACCCAATCCGAATCTTGGAGTGCTTCCTCTACCCTGTGTGGCTCAATAGAGGAAACAAAAGAGTAATGCTCACAAAAATGTGCAACACGAGATCTAGTGGTTACCCCCTTATGAATGTCGCCGAGGATGGTGTCGACGGGGTGATCTCGTTGGATTGCTTGGTGGACTCTTGGGTGTGGCGGCCTTTGCTCTTCATCCTCCTTGTCTTGATCATTTGCATCTCCCCCTTGATCTATGCCGTTATCTTGAGGTGGCTCATTTGATTGATCTTCTTCTTCATCAACTTGAGCCTCTTCCTCATTTTGAGTTGGTGGAGATGCTTGCATGGAGGAGGATGGTTGATCTTGTGCAATTGGAGGCTCTTCGGATTCCTTAGGACACACATCCCCAATGGACATGTTCCTTAGCGCGATGCACGGAGCCTCTTCAATACCTATCTCATCAAGATCAACTTGCTCTACTTGAGAGCCGTTAGTTTCGTCAAACACAACGTTACATGAGACTTCAACTAGTCCAGTAGACTTGTTAAAGACCCTATATGCCCTTGTGTTTGAGTCATAACCAAGTAAAAAGCCTTCTACAGTCTTAGGAGCAAATTTAGATTTTCTACCTCTCTTAACAAGAATAAAACATTTGCTACCAAAGACTCTAAAATATGAAATATTGGGCTTTTTACCGGTTAGGAGTTCGTATGATGTCTTCTTGAGGATTCGGTGTAGATATAACCGGTTGATGGCGTAGCAAGCGGTGTTGACCGCCTCGGCCCAAAACCGATCCGAAGTCTTGTACTCATCAAGCATGGTCCTTGCCATGTCCAATAGAGTTCTATTCTTCCTCTCCACTACACCATTTTGTTGTGGCGTGTAGGGAGAAGAGAACTCATGCTTAATGCCCTCCTCCTCAAGGAAGCTTTCAATTTGAGAGTTCTTGAACTCCGTCCCGTTATCGCTTCTTATTTTCTTGATTCTTAAGGCGAACTCATTTTGAGCCCGTCTCAAGAATCCCTTTAAGGTCTCTTGGGTTTGAGATTTTTCCTGCAAAAAGAATACCCAAGTGAAGCGAGAATAATCATCCACAATAACTAGACAGTACTTACTCCCGCCGATGCTTATGTAAGCAATCGGGCCGAATAGGTCCATGTGTAGGAGCTCCAGTGGCCTGTCGGTCGTCATGATGTTCTTGTGTGGATGATGGGCTCCAACTTGCTTTCCTGCCTGACATGTGCTACAAATCCTGTCTTTCTCAAAATGAACATTTGTTAGTCCTAAAATGTGTTCTCCCTTTAGAAGCTTATGAAGATTCTTCATCCCAACATGGGCTAGTCGGCGGTGCCAGAGCCAACCCATATTAGTCTTAGCAATTAAGCATGTGTCGAGTTCAGCTCTATCAAAATCTACTAAGTATAGCTGACCCTCTAACACACCCTTAAATGCTATTGAATCGTCACTTCTTCTAAAGACAGTGACACCTATATCAGTGAATAGACAGTTGTAGCCCATTTTGCATAATTGAGATACAGAAAGCAAATTGTAGTCTAATGAATCTACAAGAAAAACATTGGAAATAGAATGGTCAGGAGATATAGCTATTTTACCAAGACCTTTGACCAAACCTTGATTTCCATCCCCGAATGTGATAGCTCGTTGGGGATCTTGGTTTTTCTCATAGGAGGAGAACATTTTCTTCTCTCCTGTCATGTGGTTTGTGCACCCGCTGTCTAGTATCCAACTTGAGCCCCCGGATGCATAAACCTACAAAACAAGTTTAGTTTTTGACTTTAGGTACCCAAATGGTTTTGGGTCCTTTGGCATTAGACACAAGAACTTTGGGTACCCAAACACAAGTCTTTGACCCCTTGTGCTTGCCCCCAACATATTTGGCAACTACCTTGCCGGATTTGTTAGTTAAAACATAAGATGCATCAAAAGTTTTAAATGAAATGTTATGCTCATTTGATGCACTAGGAGTTTTCTTCTTAGGTAACTTAGCACGGGTTGGTTGCCTAGAGCTAGATGTCTCACCCTTATACATGAAAGCATAATTAGGGCCAGAGTGAGACTTCCTAGAATGAATTCTCCTAATTTTGCTTTCAGGATAACCGGCAGGGTACAAAATGTAACCCTCGTTATCCTGAGGCATGGGAGCCTTGCCCTTAACAAAATTTGACAATCTTTTAGGAGGGGCACTAAGTTTGACATTGTCTCCCTTTTGGAAGCCAATGCCATCTTTGATGCCAGGGCGTCTCCCATTATAGAGCATACTTCTAGCAAATTTAAATTTTTTATTTTCTAAGTTATGCTCGGCAATTTTAGCATCTAATTTTGCTATATGATCATTTTGTTGTTTAATTAAAGTCATATGATCATGAATAGCATCAATGTTAACATCTCTACATCTAGTACAACTAGTGACATGCTCAATGGTAGATGTAGATGGTTTGCAAGAATTAAGTTCAACAATCTTAGCATGTAGAATATCATTTTTATCTCTAAGATCGGAAATTGTAACTTTGCAAACATCAAAATCTTTAGCCTTAGCAATCAAATTTTCATTTTCTAATTTAAGACTAGCAAGAGAAATGTTCAATTCTTCAATCCTAGCAAGCAAATCATCATTGTTATCTCTAGGGTTGGGAATTGAAACATTGCAAACATGAGAATCAACCTTAGCTAACAAATTAGCATTTTCATTTCTAAGGTTGTCTATTGTTTCATGGCAAGTGCTTAGCTCACTAGATAATTTTTGACATTTCTCAATTTCTAGAGCATAAGCATTTTTAACCTTAACATGCTTCTTATTTTCTTTAATAAGGAAGTCCTCTTGGGTATCCAAGAGATCATCCTTTTCATGAATGGCACTAATCAATTCATTAAGTTTCTCTTTTTGTTGCATGTTGAGGTTGGCAAAAAGAGAGCGCAAGTTATCTTCCTCATCACTAGCATTATCATCACTAGAGGATTCATACTTAGTGGAGGATTTAGATTTAACCTTCCTTTTGCCGTCCTTTGCCATGAGACACTTGTGGCCGACGTTTGGGAAGAGGAGTCCCTTGGTGACGGCGATGTTGGCGGCGTCCTCGTCGTCGAAGGAGTCGCTTGAGCTTTCGTCGGAGTCCCACTCCCGACAAACATGGGCATCACCGCCCTTCTTCTTGTAGTACCTCTTCTTCTCTTTTCTTCTCCCTTTCTTGTTGTCGCCCCTGTCACTATCACTTGATAATGGACATTTAGCTATAAAGTGACCGGGCTTACCACATTTGTAGCAAACCTTCTTGGAGCGGGACTTGTAGTCTTTCCCTCTCCTTTGCTTGAGGATTTGGCGGAAGCTCTTGATGACGAGCGCCATTTCCTCATTGTCGAGCTTGGAGGCGTCTATTGGTTGTCGGTTTGATGTAGACTCCTCCTTCTTTTCCTCCGTCGCCTTGAATGCGACGGGTTGAGCTTCGGATGTGGTTGGTTCGTCAAGCTCGTTGATCTTCCTCGAGCCTTCGATCATGCACTCAAAACTTACAAAATTCCCGATAACTTCCTCGGGGGTCATTTTAGTATATCTAGGATTACCACGAATTAATTGTACTTGAGTGGGGTTAAGGAAAATGAGAGATCTTAGAATAACCTTAACCATCTCGTGGTCATCCCACTTCTTGCTCCCGAGGTTGCGCACTTGGTTCACCAAGGTCTTGAGCCGGTTGTACATGTGTTGTGGCTCTTCCCCTTTGTGAAGCCGGAACCGACCGAGCTCCCCCTCGATCGTTTCCCGCTTGGTGATCTTTGTGAGCTCATCTCCCTCGTGCGCGGTTTTGAGCACATCCCAAACTTCCTTAGCGCTCTTCAACCCTTGAACTTTGTTATACTCCTCTCTACTTAAAGAGGCGAGGAGTATTGTTGTCGCTTGAGAGTTGAAGTGCTCGATTTGGGCCACCTCATCCTCATCATAGTCTTCATCCCCTACAGACGGTACCTGTGCACCAAACTCAACAACATCCCATATACTTTTGTGGAGCGAGGTTAGATGAAATCGCATTAAATCGCTCCACCTAGCGTAATCTTCACCATCAAAAGTTGGTGGTTTGCCTAATGGGACGGAAAGTAAAGGTGTATGTTTTGAAATGCGAGGGTAGCGTAGGGGAATCTTACTATACTTCTTACGCTCTTGGCGTTTAGAAGTGACGGACGCCGCGTCGGAGCCGGAGGTGGATGTTGATGAAGTGTCAGTCTCGTAGTAGACCACTTTCCTCATCCTCTTGTGCTTGTCCCCACTCCGATGCGGCTTGTGAGAAGAAGATTTCTCCTTCTTCTCTTTGTGGTGAGAAGAAGATTTCTTCTCCTTCCCTTTGTTGGAGGAGCTCTTCTTCTTTTCCTTCCTTTTGGTGCGGGACTCTTCCGATGAAGTGCTCCCGTGGCTTGTAGTGGGCTTTTCGCCGGTCTCCCTCTCCTTCTTGGCGTGATCTCCCGACATCACTTCGAGCGGTTAGGCTCTAATGAAGCACCGGGCTCTGATACCAATTGAAAGTCGCCTAGAGGGGGGGGGGGTGAATAGGGCGAAACTGAAATTTACAAATACAAACACAACTACAAGTCGGGTTAGCGTTAGAAATATAAACGAGTCCGCGAGAGAGGGTGCAAAACAAATCGCAAGCAAATAATGAAGTGAGACACGTGGATTTGTTTTACCGAGGTTCGGTTCTTTCAAACCTACTCCCCGTTGAGGAGGCCACAAAGGCCGGGTCTCTTTCAACCCTTCCCTCTCTCAAACGGTCCCTCGGACCGAGTGAGCTTCTCTTCTCAAATCAAAGCCGGGAACAAAACTTCCCCGCAAGGGCCACCACACGATTGGTGCCTCTTGCCTTGATTACAATGGAGTTTTGATCACAAGAACAAGTGAGAAAGAAAAGATGCAATCCAAGCGCAAGAGCTCAAAAGAACACGGCAAATCTCTCTCGCTAAACACTAAAGCCTTTTGTGGAATTGGAGAGGATTTGATCTTTTTGGTGTGTCTAGAATTGAATGCTAGAGCTCTTGTAGTAGTTGGGAAGTGGAAAACTTGGATGCAATGAATGGTGGGGTGGTTGGGGTATTTATAGCCCCAACCACCAAAAGTGGCCGTTGAGAGGCTGTCTGTTCGATGGCGCACCGGACAGTCCGGTGCACACCGGACATGTCCGGTGCCCCCGCCACGTCATCACTGCCGTTGGATTCTGACCGTTGGAGCTTCTGACTTGTGGGCCCGCCTGGATGTCCGGTGCACACCGGACATCTACTGTTCCTTGTCCGGTGCGCCAGTATGGGCGCGCCTGACTTCTGTGCGCGCTGCGCGCGCATTAATTGCGCCGCAGGTAGCCGTTGGCGCGGAGATAGCCGTTGCTCCGGAGTTGCACCGGACAGTCCGGTGCACACCGAACATGTCCGGTGAATTATAGCGGACTAGCCGTTGGAGATTTCCGAAGCTGGCGAGTTCCTGAGGCCGCTCCTCCTTGGGGCACCGGACACTGTCCGGTGTACACCGGACAGTCCGGTGAATTATAGCGCGAGTGCCTCTGGAAATTCCCGAAGGTGGCGAGTTTGCGTTGGAGTCCTCTGGTGCACCGGACACTGTCCGGTGGCACACCGGACTGTCCGGTGCGCCAGACCAGAGGTGCCTTCGGTTGGCCCTTTGCTCCTTTGTTGAATCCAAAATTGGTCTTTTGATTGGCTTGTTGTGAACCTTTGACACCTGTATAACTTATACACTAGAGCAAACTAGTTAGTCCAAAGATTTGTGTTGGGCAATTCAACCACCAAAATTATATAGGAACTAGGTGTAAGCCTAATTCCCTTTCAGTGACGACAAGAAGAAGAAAATGAAGAAGGTGGTCTACTACGAGACCGACTCTTCGTCACCTTCCACCTCCGGCTCCGACGCACCGTTCGTCACTTCTAAGCGCCATGAGCGCAAGAAGTTTAGTAAGATCCCCTCACGCTACCCTCGCATTTCCAAACACACTCCTTTACTTTCTGTCCCACTAGGCAAACCACCGGTTTTTTACGGTGAATATTATTGTATGTGGAGTGATAAAATGAGGCACCATCTAACCTCACTCCACGCTAGTATTTGGGACATTGTTGAATTTGGAGCGCAGGAACCATCCGTGGGGGATGAAGGCTATGACTCAGACGAGGTAGCCCAAATCTGGCACTTCAACTCCCAAGCCACTACTATACTCCTCGCCTCTCTAAGTCGAGAGGAGTATAATAAGGTGCAAGGGTTGAAGAGTGCCAAAGAGATTTGGGACGTGCTCAAGACCGCGCACGAAGGAGATGAGGTGACTGTTGGGGACTTGTTCTCAAATGCTATGAATTAAGAACAAGGCAACATAAAATGTTAAATGTTAATGTCCTTCGTCCAACGAAGCATTATTCCCTTGAGAATTAATGGACCTTGGACGAAGGTTGATGGCAATATGATTACGAAGGTTAAATCTTCGTAATTGAATTTTAATAGATTGTATAATAAAACATAAAATATAAAGTATCAAAGGTAAATGAATCATAAACGAACCATATTATATCTACTCAGTATATTTAATCATTGAATACGGTTATACCTCTGCCTTGGCAAAGATTGGTTCTCGAATGATGCGATTGCAAATCCAGGAATGCATGAATAGTAAAGGAATACTGTTCACTATTTATAGACACGGGACACAGCCTGTGAGGAATTACAATTATGCCCCTCATAAGGGATTACAACAACGACTCAAACATTTATGGACTAAAAGGTCATTCTACTTTTATGTCGGTTTGTAATTCCGAAGCTTCATGAAGAGGAACCTTCGGTCATCACATGCGGACAGCTTCAGCCGAAGCTGCTTCTTCCTACCAGACCTTCGGCGACGAAGCATAGTCCCAACAGTAGCCCCTTCGCGGTGCTAGATCGTTTTTTGTAACGAGCTTGATCCGTGAAAAAAGTATCTTAGGCTTCGGGAAGCCGAAGGTCCAAAAAACACCTTCCCTGAGCTCGTTGCCGAGAAACGATTAAAATAATCCGAGCGCGAGGTGGCCCCGCCATGCAGCAATTACACGTGTCCTGGCGATTCACCTTCTCGGGTTCTGTGGCCCACCGTTCAGTGGGTGCCAGCTGCTCGCCTGGTGTAAAAATCCTGGCGATTCACCTTCTTACCTGCATCACTATATAAACAGACGGGTAGGTGTGAAGTTACCACAGCATTCATTGCTATTTGCACTGTTTTGCTGCCAAAATTTTTAACCATAGCCGAAGCTTGACTCTCAAAATCAGACGAAGCTCCAGTTTGAAGCCTACTTCGTCAGAAGAAAAAGCTTCGGAAGAAAAAGCATTTAGTTCCCAAAAAAATCAGAGTTAAATGGCCAGAGTGCGTTCTACCGCTAGGGTTGATCGTGAGGGAGGCGAAGCTGAAGGATCGGAGACTGTTCCCATCTCCGAAGCGATGCAACGATCCAGACTGGTAACCCCGGAAGAAATCCCCACTGCTGAGACAGAACAGGCAACTGCCGAAGCGGAAGAAGGAAACATTGAGGAAACTGATTCCGAAGATGATTATCGTATTGCCATGCCAAGTAAGCCCAGCCACTTGGACTTCGGAAAGTCGACTGTTTCGAAGGCTGATCTCTCCAAGATGGTGAAGTCGGGTTATTTCAGTGAAAGTCAGGAGAAGCTACTACGCTTCGGGGGGAAGAAACTACCCCGAAGCCAGAGAAGGATGAAATAGTCATTTTCAAGAGCTTTCTAAAGGCTGGGTTGAGATTCCCCCTGCATGGGATTATTGCAGATGTATTGAAGAGGTTTGGGATCTACTTTCATCAGCTGACTCCTAACGCTATCGTTAGGCTTAGCGTCTATATCTGGGCCCTCCGAAGCCAGGCGGTGGAGCCGTTTGCCGACAGCTTTTGTCGGGTTCATGAGCTGCATTATCAGACGAAGGCTAGAAAAGATGGATTGCATGATAACTTTGGTTGCTATAATTTTGCCTATCGAAAAACCACAAAGTTTCCTGTCATCAGCTATCAAAGCAAGTGGCCGGCAGGCTGGAAATCGGAATGGTTCTACGTCAAGGTTGATGACAACAAGGAGAAGCTTGTGCAGAGTCCGCTTGAACTAATCTTCGGAGAAACCCGACCACATTGCAACATGACACCAGAAGGTCCAACCCAAAAAGCGTTGGCTGAGTTTAAAATTATTTTAGAGCATATCAGCACAAGAGACCTGGTTCAAGAGTTTTTGGCTTTCAGGGTTTTTCCTACCTTAAAAGAATGGGAAATGCCGAAGCTAGAGGGGGAGAAAAAAGAAGGGGAACTTGTGCGGTTACCTTACTATTACAAGTTTAAGAAATATTTTAAAACACCTTGCCAAAAGTGGCTGGACACAATTGAAATAATGTGCAATGAAATACTTGGTAATTACTCCAAAAAAGAGGATCAGTTGATGACTGCGGCCTTCGGTACCCGTCTGAAGCGAAGACTGAATCGAGTGCTGGACGCCGTGGGTTTTGAATACCCTGACTACGAAAATCTGAATAAAGGTGTCGAAGGCCGGAAAAGGAAAAGGGTAGCCGAAGCTTTAAATGAAGATGAGAAAGAACCACCAAAAAAGAAGAATATTCCGAAGAAGAAGAAAGTATCATCTCCGAAGCAAAAAGTATCCGACGAAGAGGAGACTCCCGCATCACGCTCTGCCACTGACGTGGAAGAGATTTTGAAGGTAATGACTGAATCCCTGCCTGCGAAGCTAAGTCCATTGGGGCCTCAACTGACAAAGTTTTTTCAGAAGGAAAAGGAGCCCGAAAAAACGAAGAAAACAACTAAAACAAAGAGACAAAGAATCATTGCAGTGACAGAAGTCATTAACAAGACACCACCAAGAGCTTCAGCTCAGAAGATACCAGCGGCTGAGGGAATAACAAATATTGAAGTCACACCTTCGGAGGTCGCGGCTACCGAAGCTACCTCAACTGAAGATTTGAATTTGGCAAGCACAATCGAACACATCGACAAAATGCTGCTAAATATGGCCACAGAAGAAGCCACTACTGCCGCCGAAGAGGCCATGGCCGCAGTATCTGAGAAAGAAAAGGAAATTGCTGACGAAGCTTCAGAGGACGAAGCCTTCATGTTTCAAAATTTAGTTGGACAAGAATTGTCAAAAACCGAAATAGAAGAGCTTAAAGAATATGCCAAATCTTGCGGATATAAACCAGGAGCACTCCTCTTCGGGGGTATTGACGATGAAAAATTAGACTGTATCCGGGATCAAACTGGAGCTAAGGTTATCGGTACTCTATCAAAGAGTATCGGTTTTCCGAAGCTGGAAACGGACATTAGCCGCTACCGACGACAACATATCGTTGGTAGTTTATTTTATTCCAATTTCAAGGTGAACTACTTTTCCCATGACTTTTATTGTTTTTAATAATGAAGACATGTCTAACGAAGGTTGTTTACGTGCAGAGTATGCTGTTGAGCAAGGCTTTGAAAATGCAGCAAGATCTAGAAGACAAAAAACACGAGGTTATAATTGAAAATTTAGAGAGCAAAATAAAAGAGCAATCAGCTACTATTAAAAATAAAAACTTCGAGCTTCAGACAACTGAAAGCTTATTGGCAGAAGCCGAAGCTAAAGTAGTAGAATTGAATACGAAGCTTCTCTGCCAATCTGAACAGTTTGAAAAAGAAAAGCAAGAACTTAATACGAAACTTGAAGCCGAAGTCCAACAAAATTCAGATTTGAAAAAAATATTGGCAAGCCTTCAAGACAAATATTTGGAGTTTAGCAATAAATGTATTCAACGACTGAGAAAAATCTTTCACTCAGTCGGGGCCAGCAGTGGGAAGTTCACCCCGTCAACTGAAGATTTACCAAAGACCTTCGAACATATTGAGGGTGAAATTGATGAGCTTGACGAAGTTATAGCCGGGCACGGTGACTTCTGTGCCTGGGTAGCTTCTCGGGGCACTGCTGCAGCTTTACTGAAAGCTGGCTGCGACCATGGAAAAATTGTTAATAGGCCCAATTTCACTCTATCACCATCAATTTTAGATGATATTCATGACCTCGCGCGAAGCATTTCTAATAGATTTATAAAGATGATATGGACAAAAGGCGGGCGAGAAAAGGCTGGAGACGAAGCTCGGAGTCATCTTGAACCAGTAAGAAATCATACCTTGTGTTTACCTTTTCCTTCAAGCTTGGTTTTGACCCACAACAACTTAATTCATGTAGGATGACGAAGCCGAGACCGATGCTTAAAGAGTATGACGCCGAAGCTGAGGCCTCATGAAGATCAGTAGGAGTAGACTGTAGACAAACTCAAGAAACTTTTGAAATAACTTTTGTAAATATGACTAAACTGCTCTTAATGAATTCTGTTCATACCTTGTAATATGCTCTTACCCTTCCATTAATGTATGAGAGACGCTCTGATGTGGACGAAATTATCTTTTTGAGCCGAAGGCGAAAAAACACCTTCCCTTCTTTTCGTACACAGCGAAGCATAAAAAACAACTTTTCCTTTTTTCCGAAGCTCTTCTTTTCGTACACGACGAAGTACAAAAGACAGTTTTTTCCTTTTTGCCGAAGCAACCACTTATGCTATGATGATGGTTATCCTACATATGCCTGGATGAATGTTTATGAATGCAAATGTTATGATGTAATGTGATGTGCAAATGAATGTCCAAACACATATCCGAAGCCATAATCACAACCGTTATTTCCTTAGAAACAATCACATATCAGCGCTGCCTTTTCGCTGTAAGCCTCCTTTAGGAGCTTCTTCGCCTTTTACTTCAGCGGAATCAGCGTTGACTTTTCGCTGTAAGCTCTGCATTCCCTTAGGAACGTCTTTGGAGCTTCTTCGCCTTTTACTTCAGCGGAATCAGCGTTGACTTTTCGCTGTAAGCTCTGCATTCCCTTAGGAACGTCTTTGGAGCTTCTTCCCTGTTTCTTTCCGGCACTCGATGGTGCGTTCTCAGCTTTTACATTTACATCTTTGGGGGATTTTGCTCTTATAGAGCTTAAAAAGGAAATTACATGTGATGGCCCCATTAAAAACCTTTCTCCCCCTTAAGAAAGGAAAAGGGTGCCATGAAAGAAAAAATAAAAAAAATATAAAAAGTTACATCAAGTTATACATAATATCGCCGAAGCTCATCCGCATTCCAAGATCTAGGAATGTCGTTGCCGTCCATATCCTTCAATCTGTATGAACCGGGTCTTGATGAAGATACTACCAAAAAAGGTCCCTCCCATTTCAACTGCAACTTGCCCACTGTATCTAGGTTAGCCACTCTCCGAAGCACCAAATGTCCTGGCTCAATATTCTTTAGCCGAATCTTTCTATCACGCCATTTGATTGTTTCGGCTTGATATTTATTGATGTTCTCCACAGCTTGAAGCCTGATCCCTTCTATAGCATCTTTTTCCACAGAATGATCAGCTTCAGGATCTGATTCTGCCGAAGCTACTACTCTTATTGATCCAGTTTTAGCTTCTTCCGGGGTTATTGCTTCGTCACCAAACAATAACTTGAATGGAGTAAAGCCTGTTGACCTTGATGTTGTTGTGTTGTGGCTCCATACCACTTTGATTAATTGATCTGGCCACTTTCCCCTGGGTTGATTGAAGATTAACTTCATTATTCCTGTCATTATGATGCCATTGGCTCTTTCAACGAGTCCATTTGACTCCGGATGCCTGACTGATGCAAAATGGATCTTCGTGCCAATTTGATCACAGAATTCTCTGAAAGCTTCGGAGTCGAACTGTGTTCCATTATCTATAGTGATGGCCTTTGGTACTCTGAAACGACAAACAATATTCTGCCAGAAAAACTTTTGAATGGTGGCCGAAGTTATTGTGGCTAAAGGCTTTGCCTCAATCCATTTAGAAAAATATTCCACAGCCACTACAACATATCTTAAGTTTCCTTGGGCCGGTGGTAACGGACCTAACAAGTCAAGGCCCCACCTTTGCAATGGCCAGATGGGTTGTATCAGCTGAGTTAGGGACGAAGGTTGTTTTTGATCTCTTGCACATTTCTGACAACCTTCGCACTTTTGAACTAATTCCGCTGCATCCGAAGCTGCCTTCGGCCAATAAAACCCTTGACGGAAAACTTTTCCAAGTAACGACCTAGATCCAATGTGAGATCCACACAGACCTGCATGTATTTCTTTCATCAATTCTATGCCTTCGGCTCTAGATAAACACTTGAGTAATGGAGCACAAACTCCATGCTTGTACAACTCCCCTTCTATCATGACATATGGATGAGCTCTTGCCTCTATCCTCCTGTTGTAAGTTTCGTCATCTGAAAGGAAATTACCCTGAAGGTAAGAGATAATATCAGTTCTCCAGTCTTCACTATAAACAGGAGATATATTGAGGACTGCTCTTTCAAGAAGTTCCACTGAAGGTGCTTTTATTGTTTCGAAGAACACATCCGAAGGTAAGGGCAGCCCCTGTGCTGCTGACTTAGCTAGTAAATCAGCATGCTCATTTTGTCCTCGAGGGATATTTTTGACAGAAAATCCTTCGAAGGAAGCTTCAATCCTTCGGACCGTGTCTAGATATTTTTCAAGCTTCGGATCTTTAGCCTTACAACTCTTGTCGATATGACCCGAAACAACCCGGTAATCAGTTTTAAGAATGGCCCTTCTGATTCCCATTGCTTTTAACTTCCGAAGGCCCAAAAGCAGGGCTTCGTACTCAGTAATATTGTTAGTACAACTAAAATCGAGTCTTGCTGCATAACAAGTTTTAACTTTGGATGGTGAGACCAACACAGCGGCTGCTCCTGCTCCGAAGGTTCCCCAAGACCCATCGCAGAACACTGTCCATACTCCGGCATCTTTATTTGTTTCTTCATCTTGAGCCCCTGGCGTCTAGTCAGCAATGAAATCTACCAACGCTTGAGACTGGATCGAAGATCTATGCACATAATCAATGCAAAATTCATTGAGCTCTGCAGCCCATTTTCCAATCCGTCCAGTAGCTTCTCTATTTCTCATAATATCCTTCAACGGTTGTGAAGAAGGAACAACAATATTGTATGCTTGAAAGTAATGCCGAAGCTTCCTGGATGCCATCAAAACAGCATATAACACCTTCTCCAATTCTGTATAGTTTTTCTTTGATATACTAAGAACTTCAGATACAAAATACACTGGGACCTGCTTCTTGACTTGGCCATCAAGCTTCTCCTGGACAAGTGCTGCACTTACCGCTGAATGCGAAGCTGCCACATATAATAACAAAGGAGCCCCTGGCGTTGGTGGAGTTAATGTTGTTAAATCTATCAAATATTGCTTCAGTTCCTCGAAGGCTTTTTGTTGGCTTGGTCCCCATTGAAAGACTTCGGCTGATTTCAGCACTTCGAAGAATGGTAAATTTCTCTCTACTGATCTGGATATGAATCTATTGAGAGATGCCAGCCTCCCTGTCAATCTTTGGGCCCCCTTTTTTGTAGTTGGTGGCTCCATTCGAAGTATAGCTTCAATTTTACTTGGATTAGCTTCAATTCCCTTTGTTGAAACCAAGCATCCAAGAAATTTCCCCTTCTTTACTCCGAAGACACATTTTTCTGGATTCAACTTTAGACCAGCTTGTCTAAAACTGGCGAAGGTCTCCTGCAAATCAGCAATGTGATTTTCCTGTTTCGTGCTTTTTACAATGATATCATCAACATAAGTTAGCACATTTCTGCCTATCTGAGACTGGAGAACCTTCGCAGTCATTCTGCTGAAACTTCCTCCAGCGTTCTTGAGTCCCTCAGGCATCCGAAGGTAACAATATGTTCCACTAGGGGTTATGAAACTAGTCTTCGGCTCATCCTCCTTCTTCATCCAAATTTGATGATAGCCTGAATAACAATCGAGAAGACTCATAAGCTCTGACGAAGCTGCTGCATCAACTAAGGAGTCTATCCTTGGCAACGGGAATTCGTCCTTCGGACAGGCCTTGTTGAGATCCGTAAAATCGATACACATTCGCCATTTGCCATTGGCCTTTTTTACCATAACAGTGTTAGCTAGCCATTCTGGGTACTTTACTTCTCTGATAACTCCTGCACTGAGGAGTCTTTTGACTTCGTTCCGAGCGCCTTCGGCCTTGTCATCAGACATTTTCCGAAGCCTCTGCTTTCTGGGTCTGAAAGATGGGTCAACATTGAGCGAGTGTTCAATAACATCCCTGTTAACTCCGCAAAGATCATTGGCTGACCATGCAAAAACATCTTTGTTGTTGAACAAAAACCTTATCAAGGTTTTCTCCTGTTCTTCGGATAATTGAGAGCCCAACATCACCTTCTGCTCTGCTATGTCCTCACATAAGAGCATGGGCTTCGGCTGATCTGCTGAAGCTGCTTTCTCCCTTCTGAATTTGTACTGTTCACAAGCTTCAGCTCCATCTATGTTATGGATTGCTTTTGAGTCAGTCCAGTTTCCCTCGGCCCTTCTGGCAGCTTCCTGACTTCCATGAATAGCAATGGGTCCTTGATCCAAAGGTATCTTCATGCAAAGGTAAGCAGGATGAAGAATTGCTTCGAAAGCATTGAGGGTGCCACGACCAATAATTGCATTGTAAGGGTATTCCATGTCAACAATGTCAAACACAACTTGCTCGGTTCTGGTGTTGTTGATGAATCTGAAGGTCACTGGCATGGTGATTTTGCCCAGTGCTACAATCTGTCTTCCTCCGAAGCCACAGAGAGGGTGCGTAGCATCATGAATCTTATCTTCTGGCTCTTGCATTTGTCTGAAAGCCTTAGCAAATATAATGTCAGCTGCACTGCCTGTATCAACCAAAACATTGTGGACCAGAAACCCTTTGATAACACAAGAAATAACCATAGCATCATTATGAGGAAAATCCTTGAGCTGAAGGTCCTCTTGGGAGAAGGTGATTGGAATGTGAGACCATCTTGACTTGATGAAGGGTCCCTGCACTCCAACATGTTGTACCCTTCTCTGCGCCTCTTTCTTCTGCTTTTTGTTGGCTGGTTCTGAGCACGAACCACCTGTTATCGGGAACACCAGCTTCGGGGCCGAAGCAGCTCCAGCTTGATTGTTAATCGAAGCCATCAGCTCAAAAAGTGGAAGTGAGTTGACCGGAGGTGGGCACCAATGTTGGGGACTTGTTCTCAAATGCTATGAATTAAGAACAAGGCAACATAAAATGTTAAATGTTAATGTCCTTCGTCCAACAAAGCATTATTCCCTTGAGAATCAATGGACCTTGGACGAAGGTTGATGACAATATGATTACGAAGGTTAAATCTTCGTAATTGAATTTTAATAGATTGTATAAGAAAACATAAAATATAAAGTATCAAAGGTAAATGAATCATAAACGAACCATATTATATCTACTCAGTATATTTAATCATTGAATACGGTTATACCTCTGCCTTGGCAAAGATTGGTTCTCGAATGATGCGATTGCAAATCCAGGAATGCGTGAACAGTAAAGGAATACTGTTCACTATTTATAGACACGGGACACAGCCTGTGAGGAATTACAATTATGCCCCTCATAAGGGATTACAACAGCGACTCAAACATTTATGGACTAAAAGGTCATTCTACTTTTATGTCGGTTTGTAATTCCGAAGCTTCATGAAGAGGAACCTTCGGTCATCACATGCGGACAGCTTCAGCCGAAGCTGCTTCTTCCTACCAGACCTTCGGCGACGAAGCATAGTCCCAACAGTGACAAAGATCACCAAGCGGGAAACGATCGAGGGAGAGCTCGGTCGATTCATGCTTCACCAAGGGGAGGAGCCACAAGCCATGTACAACCGACTCATGACTTTGGTGAACCAAGTGCGCAACCTCGGGAGCACTAAATGGGATGACCATGAGATGGTCAAGGTTATTCTTAGATCACTTGTTTTCCTTAATCCTACTCAAGTTCAATTAATTCGTGGTGATCTAAGATATAAACTAATGTCTCCCGAGGAAGTGATAGGAAAGTTTGTGAGCTTTGGACTCATGATCAAAGGCTCCAAACAAATCATTGAGCGAGGCGCCACCTCCACACCCGAGGTGCAACCCGTCGCCTTCAAAGCGACGGAGGAGAAGAAGGAAGAGTCTACATCAAGTAGGCTTCTCATCGACGCCTCCAAGCTCGACAATGAGGAGATGGATTTAATCATCAAAAGCTTTCGCCAAATCCTCAAGCAAAGGAAGGGGAAAGATTACAAGCCCCGTTCCAAGAAAGTGTGCTACAAATGTGGTAAGCCTGGTCATTTCATTGCTAAATGTCCATTATCAAGTGATAGTGAGAGGGGCGATGACAAGAAGGGAAGAAGGAAGGAGAAGAAGAAGTATTATAAGAAGAAGGGCGGCGATGCCCATGTTTGCCGGGAGTGGGACTCTGATGAGAGCTCCACCGACTCCTCCTCCGACGAGGATGCCGCAAACATTACCGTCACCAAAGGCCTTCTCTTCCCCAACGTCAGCCACAAGTGCCTCATGGCAAGGGACGACAAAAAGAAGATAAAATCTAGAGCCTCCACTAAATACGCAACATCTAGTAATGAGGAGAACTCTAGTGATAATGAGGATAATTTACTTGCCCTTTTTGCCAACCTCAACATGCAACAAAAGGAAAAACTAAATGAATTGATAGGAGCTATTCATGAGAAGGATGAACTTTTGGATACCCAAGAGTACTTCCTTATTAAGGAAAATAAGAAACATGTTAAGGTTAAAAATGCTTATGCTCAGGAAGTAGAAAAGTGTGAAAAATTAACTAGTGAGCTAAGCACTTGCCATGATGTTATCTCAAACCTTAGAAATGAAAATGCCAAACTAATTGCTAAGGTTGAGAAGTTAGATGTTAGTGATGATTCAATTGTTAGTCTTAGAAAGGATAATGATAGTTTGATTACTAAGAATGACAAATTGAATGCATCTCTCTCTAGCCTTAAAATTGACAATGAAAAATTAATTGCTAAGGCTAAAGATTTAAATGTTTGCAATGATGTTATTTCCAATCTTAGAAATGAAAATGTCATGTTACATGCTAAGATTGATGAATTATGTTGGGGACTTGTTCTCAAATGCTATGAATTAAGAACAAGGCAACATAAAGTGTTAAATGTTAATGACCTTCGTCCATGAAACATTATTCCCTTGAGGATAATGAGCCTTGGACGAAGGTAAATGAGAGTATAACTACGAAGCTTGAGTCTTCGTAATAAAAATTCAAATAGATATTGTAAGACGACATAAAATAAAAGGTATAAAAGGGATACATAAATCATGGACGGATTATATTATATTTACTTAATATATTGAATTATTGAATACAATAATACCTCTGCCTTGGCAAAAGGTTGAATTCCAGAATATGCGATTGCAATTTCCAGAATGCGTGAACAGTAAAGGAATACTGTTTGCTATTTATAGACACAGGATGCAGCCTGTGAGGAATTACAAGTATGCCCCTTATAAGAGCTTACAACATTGACTCAGACCTTTATGGACTAAAAGGTCATTCTATCTTTAAGTCGGTTTGTAATACCGAAGCTTCACGAAGAGGAACCTTCGACCATCTTATACAAACAGCTTCAGCCGAAGACCGCTTCTTCCTATAAGACCTTCGGCGACGAAGCATAGGCCCAACAGTAGCCCCTTTCGCGGTGCTAGATCGTTTTTCGTAACGAGCTTGATCCGTGAAAAAAGTCTCTTAAGCTTCGGGGAGCCGAAGGTCCAAAAAACACCTTCCCTGAGCTCGTTGTCGAGAAACGATTCGATTTCCCAGCGCGTAGCGGTCCCACCTTGCAGAGTTACTGTTTGGTCTCTGCGGTCCACCGCACAGCGAGTGCAAGCGGGCGTCCGTGTGGTGTAAAAATCCTGGCGCTTTGCCTTCTTACCTGCAGTACTATATAAACAGACGAGTAGGTGTGAAGTTACCACAGCATTCATTGCTATTTGCACTGTTCTGCTGCCAAAATTTTTAACCATCGCCGAAGCTTGTCTGTCGGAATCAAACGAAGCTCCAGTTTGAAGCCTGCTTCGTCAGAAAAAACTTTCGGAATAAGAAAGTATTAAATTTCCACACATTCATAATTAAATGGCCAGAGTGCGTTCCACCGCCAGGGTTGAGCGTGAGGGGGGCGAAACTGAAGCTTCGGAGACTGTTCCCATCTCCGAAGCTATGCAACGATCCGGGCTGGTGACTTCGGAAAAGATCCATAGTGATGATGCAGAACAAGCAGAACAAGCAATTGCTGAAGCAGAAGAAGAAGATATTGAGGAAACTGATCCCGAAGATGATTATCGCATTGCCATGCCAAGCAAGCCCAGCCATTTGGACTTCGGGAAATCTACTGTTTCGAAGGCTGATCTGTCCAAGATGGTAAAGTCAGGCTTTTTTACTGAAAATCAGAAAAATCTATTACGCTTCGGGGGAGAAGAGACTACCCCAAAGCCGGAGAAGGATGAAATTGTTATTTTCAAGAGCTTCCTAAAGGCTGGATTAAGATTCCCCCTGCATGGGATTATTGCAGAGGTACTGAAGAGGTTCGGTATCTATTTTCACCAGCTGACCCCTAACGCTATCGTTAGGCTTAGTGTTTATATTTGGGCACTCCGAAGCCAAGCGGTGGAGCCGTTTGCGGACAGCTTTTGCCGAGTTTACGAGCTGCATTATCAGACGAAGGCTAGAAAGGATGGATTACATGACAATTTTGGTTGCTATAATTTTGCTTATCGGAAAACTACGAAGTTTCCTGTGATCAGCTACCAAAGCAAATGGGCAGCAGGCTGGAAATCGGAGTGGTTCTATGTCAAGGTTGATGATGATAAGGAAAAGCTTGTGCAAAGTCCACTTGAACTAATCTTCGGAGAAACCCGCCCCCACTGCAACATGACACCAGAGGGTCCAACTCAAAAAGCAATGTATGAATTCAGGATAATTGCAGAGCATATCAGTACAAGGGACCTGGTTCAGGAGTTTTTGGCTTTCAAGGTTTTTCCTAGTGTGAAAGAGTGGGAAATGCCGAAGCTGAAGGGGGAGAAGAAAGAAGGTGAACTTGTACGTTTACCTTACTACTTCAAGTTTAAGAAATACTTTAAAACACCTTGCCAAGAGTGGCTGGATACAATTGAAGTGATGTGTAATGAAATACTTGGCAATTATTCCAAAAAAGAAGATCAGTTGATGACCGCAGCCTTCGGCACCCGTCCGAAGCGAAGACTAAACCGAGTGCTGGACGCCCTGGGTTTCGAATACCCTGATTACGAAAATTTGAACAAAGGTGCCGGAGGCCAAAAAAGGAAAAGGATAACCGAAGCCTTAAATGAAGATGAAAAAGAACTACCAAAGAAGAAAATTCCGAAGAGGAAGAAAGCGTCATCTCCGAAGCGTAAAATATCCGACGAAGAAGAAACCCCCGCATCACCCTCTGCCGCTGACGTTGAGAAAATTCTGAAGGTAATGACTGAATCCTTATCTGCGAAGCTAAGTCCACTGGGGCCCCAACTGACAAAGTTTTTTCAGAAGGAAAAGGAGCCCGAAAAATTGAAGAAAACAACCAAAACAAAGAGACAAAGAATTATCACTGTGACAGAGGTAATTGACAAGACACCGCCAAGAGTTTCAGCTCAAAAAACACCAGCGTCTGCTGAAGGGTCAGATATTGAAATTACACCTTCGGAGGTCGCGGCTGCCGAAGCTGCCTCAGCTGAAGATTTGAACCTGGAGAGCACAATCGAAAATATTGATAGAATACTGCTAGATATGGCTGCGGAAGAAGCTACCACCGCCGCCGAAGAGGCCGTGACCGCATCGTCGGGGAAAGGGAAGGAAATTGCTGATGAAGCTTCAGAAAACGAAGCTTTCATGTTCCAGAATTTAGTTGGAGAAAATCTGTCAAAAGCTGAAATAGAAGAGCTTAGAGAGTATGCAAAATCCTGCGGATACAAACCTGGAGCACTCCTCTTCGGAGGCATTGATGATGAAAAATTAGATTGTATTCGAGATCAAACTGGAGCCAAAGTTATCGGTACTCTGTCAAAGAGTATCGGTTTTCCGAAGCTAGAAACAGACATCAGCCGCTACCGACGACAACATATCGTTGGTAGTTTATTTTACTCCAATTTCAAGGTGAACTACTTTTCCCTTAACTTCTATTGTTTCTAATAATGAAAACATGTCTGACGAAGGTTGTTTTCACGCAGAGTATGCTGTTGAGCAAAGCCTTGACGATGCAGCAAGATTTTGAGGACAAAAAGCACGAAGTTATAATTGAAAATTTGGAAAGCAGAATAAAGGAGCAATTAGATACTATCGAGAAAAAGAACTTCGAGCTCCAGGCAACCGAAGGTTCATTGGCGGAAGCCGAAGCAAAAATAACAGAACTGAACTCGAAGCTTCTTCGCCAATCTGAGCAGTTCGAACGAGAAAAGCAAGACCTTAACGCAAAACTTGAAGCCGAAGCTCAACAAAATTCAGATTTGAGAAAACTATTGACGAGCCTTCAAGAAAAATGTTTGGAATTTAGCAACAAATGCATTCAACGATTAAGAAAGATTTTCCACTCAGTCGGAGCCAGCAGTGAAAAATTCACCCCCTCAGCTGAAGATCTACCGAGGACCTTCGAACATATTGAGGGTGAGATTGACGAGCTCGACGAAGTCATAGCTGGGCACAGTGACTTCTGTGCCTGGGTGGCTTCTCGGGGTACTACTGCAGCTTTCCTAAAAGCTGGCTGCGATCATGGAAAGATTGTCAATAGGCCAAATTTCACTTTATCACCATCAATCCTAGATGACATTCCTGATCTCGCCCGAAGTATCTCTAATAGATTTGTAAAAATGATATGGACAAAAGGTGGGCGAGAAAAGGCTGGAGACGAAGCTCGGAGTCATCTTGAACCAGTAAGAAATTATACCTAGCGCTTACCTCTTCCTTCAAGCTTGGTTTTGACTTACAACAACCTTATCCATGTAGGATGACGAAGCCGAAGCTAATGATTAGAAAACGACGCCGAAGCTGAAGCTCCTTGGAGATTAAATAATAGACTGTAGACAGTACTTGAAAAACTTTTGAGATAACTTTTGTAAATGTAACTGAAACTTGTCATTCTATTCATACCTTGTAATATATCCTTATCCTTCCATTGATGTATGAGAAGTGCTTTGATGTGGACGAAATTTTATTTTTTGAGTTGAAGGCGAAAAAAACACCTTCCCTTCTTTTCGTACGCAGCGAAGCATAGAAAACAACATTTCCCTTCTTTCCGAAGCTCTCCTTTTTGTACACGAAGCTCTTTCTTTCCCCCCTTTTTTTTCTTTTTGCCGAAGCAACTACTTATGCCATGATGATGATTATCCTATATATGCCTGGATGAATGTTTATGAATGCAAATGCTATGATGTAATGTGATGTGCAAATGAATGGCCAAACACGTATCCGAAGCCATACTCATAGCCATTATTTCCTTAAAAACAAACACACCTCAGCTCTGCATTCCCTTAGGAACGACTTTGGAGCTCCTTCGCCTTTACTTTTGGCGGAATCAGCGTTGACTTTTCGCTGTAAGCTCTGCATTCCCTTAGGAACGACTTTGGAGCTTCTTCGCCTTTACTTTTCGGCACTCGATGGTGCGTTCTCAGCTTTTACATTTACATTCCTTGGAGGATTTTGCTCTTATAGAACTAAAAAAGGAAATTACATGTGATGGCCCCATTAAAAACCTTTCTCCCCCTTTAGAAAGGAAAAGGGTGCCATGAAAGAAAAATAAAAAATGTGAAAAATTACATCGAGTTATACATAGTATCGCCGAAGCTCATCCGCATTCCAAGATCTAGGAATGTCGTTGCCATCCATATCCTTCAATCTGTATGAACCGGGTCTTGACGAAGATGCTACTAAGAAAGGTCCATCCCATTTCAACTGCAACTTGCCCACTGTTTCTGGGTTGGCAACTCTCCGAAGCACCAAGTGTCCTGGCTCAATATTCTTTAGCCGAACCTTTCTATCTCGCCATTTGATTGTTTCGGCTTGATATTTATTGATGTTCTCCACGGCTTGCAGCCTGATCCCTTCTAAAGCATCTTTTTCCACAGAATAAGCAGCTTCGGAACCTGATTCAGCCGAAGCTACTACTCTTATTGATCCGGTTTTAGCTTCCTCCGGAGTTATTGCTTCGTCACCGAATAATAACTTGAATGGGGTAAAGCCTGTAGACCTTGATGTTGTTGTATTGTGGCTCCACACTACTTTGGTTAATTGATCTGGCCACTTTCCCCTAGGTTGATTGAAGATTAACTTCATTATTCCTGTCATTATAATGCCATTGGCTCTTTCAACGAGTCCATTTGACTCCGGGTGTCTGACTGATGCAAAATGGATCTTCGTACCAATTTGATCACAGAAATCCCTGAAAGCTTCGGAGTCAAACTGTGTTCCATTATCCACAGTAATAGCCTTTGGTACCCCGAAACGACAAACAATATTCTGCCAGAAAAACTTTTGGACGGTGGCCGAAGTTATTGTGGCTAAAGGCTTTGCCTCAATCCATTTAGAAAAATATTCCACCGCCACTACAACATATCTTAGGTTCCCTTGGGCCGGTGGTAACGGACCTAATAAGTCAAGGCCCCACCTTTGCAATGGCCAAATGGGTTGTATGAGCTGTGTTAAAGACGAAGGTTGTTTTTGATCTCTTGCACATTTCTGACAACCTTCGCACTTTTGGACTAATTCCGCTGCATTCGAAGCTGCCTTCGGCCAGTAAAATCCTTGGCGGAAAATTTTTCCAAGTAACGGCCTAGATCCAATGTGAGATCCACACAGGCCTGCATGTATTTCTTTCATCAACTCTATACCTTCGGTTCTGGATAAACACTTGAGTAGCGGAGCACAAACTCCATGCTTGTACAACTCCCCTTCTATCATGACATATGGACGAGCTCTTGCCTCTATCCTCCTGTTATAAACTTCCTCATCTGAAAGAAATTTTCCCTGAAGGTAAGAGATGATCTCAGTTCTCCAATCTTCGCTATAAACAGGAGATATATTGAGGACTGCTCTTTCAAGAAGTTCCACCGAAGGTGCTTTTATTGTTTCGAAGAACACATCCGAAGGTAAAGGCAGCCCCTGTGCTGCTGACTTAGCTAGCAAATCAGCATGCTCATTTTGTCCTCGAGGGATATTTTTGACAGAAAATCCTTCGAAGGAAGCTTCAACTCTTCGAACCATATCCAGATACTTTTCAAGCTTCGGATCTTTAGCCTTGCAACTTTTGTCAATATGACCCGAAACAACTTGGGAATCAGTTTTAAGAATGGCCCTTCTGATCCCCATTGCTTTTAGCTTCCGAAGACCCAGAAGCAGGGCTTCGTACTCGGCAATGTTGTTTGTGCAACTAAAATCAAGTTTTGCCGCATAGCAAGTTTTAACTTTGGAAGGTGAAACCAACACAGCAGCCGCTCCAGCTCCGAAGGTTCCCCAAGACCCATCGCAAAACACTGTCCATGCTTCGGCGTCTTTATTTGTTTCTTCCTCCTGAGCCCCTGGCGTCCAATCAGCAATGAAGTCTGCTAACGTCTGGGACTGAATCGAAGATCTATGAACATATTCAATACAAAATTCATTGAGCTCTGCAGCCCATTTTCCAATCCTTCCAGTAGCTTCTCGGTTCCTCATAATATCCTTCAGAGGTTGTGAAGAAGGAACAATTATGTTGTAAGCTTGAAAATAGTGCCGAAGCTTCCTGGAAGCCATCAAGACAGCATACAGTACCTTCTCCAACTCTGTATAATTTTTCTTTGATAAACTAAGAACCTCGGATACAAAATATACTGGGGCATGCCTTTTGACTTGACCATCAAGCTTCTCCTGGACAAGCGCTGCACTTACCGCTGAGTGCGAAGCTGCTACATATAATAACAAAGGAGCCCCTGGCGTCGGTGGAGTTAATGTTGTTAGATCTATTAAATACTGTTTCAGCTCTTCAAAAGCCTTCTGCTGGATTGGTCCCCATTGAAAGACTTCGGCTGACTTCAGCACTTCGAAGAATGGTAAGTTTCTCTCTGCTGATCTGGATATGAATCTATTGAGAGATGCCAACCTTCCTGTCAATCTTTGAGCCCCCTTCTTTGTAGTTGGTGGCTCCATCCGAAGTATAGCTTCAATTTTGCTTGGATTAGCTTCAATTCCCTTTGTTGAAACCAAGCATCCAAGAAATTTCCCCTTCTTTACTCCGAAGACGCATTTTTCTGGATTCAACTTTAAACTAGCTTGTCTGAAACTGGCGAAGGTCTCCTGCAAATCAGCAATATGATTCTGCTGTTTCGTGCTTTTCACAATGATGTCATCAACATAAGTTAGTACATTTCTGCCTATTTGAGACTGGAGAACCTTCACAGTCATTCTGCTGAAACTTCCTCCAGCGTTTTTAAGCCCCTCAGGCATCCGAAGGTAGCAGTATGTGCCACTTGGAGTTATGAAGCTAGTTTTCGGCTCATCTTCCTTCTTCATCCAGATTTGATGATAGCCTGAATAACAGTCTAACAGACTCATGAGCTCTGAAGAAGCTGCTGCATCAACTAAAGAGTCTATCCTTGGCAATGGGAATTCATCCTTCGGACAAGCCTTGTTAAGATCTGTAAAATCGATACACATTCGCCACTTGCCATTGGCCTTTTTTACCATAACAGTGTTAGCTAACCATTCTGGGTATTTTACTTCTCTGATAACTCCTGCACTGAGGAGTCTTTTAACTTCGTTACGAGCACCTTCGGCCTTATCATCTGACATTTTCCGAAGCCTCTGCTTTCTGGGTCTGAAGGATGGATCGACATTGAGCGAGTGCTCAATAACATCCCTGTTAACTCCACAGAGATCATTGGCTGACCATGCAAAAACATCTTTGTTGTTGAACAAAAACCTTATCAAGGTTTTCTCTTGTTCTTCGGATAACTGAGAGCCCAACAGCACCTTCTGTTCTGCTATATCCTCACATAAGAGCATGGGCTTCGGCTGATCTGCTGAAGCTGCTTTCTCCCTTCTGAATTTGTATTGTTCACAAGCTTCAGCTCCATCTATGTTATGGATTGCTTTTGAGTCAGTCCAATTTCCTTCGGCCCGTCTGGCAGCTTCCTGACTTCCATGAATAGCGATGGGTCCTTGATCCGAAGGTATCTTCATACAAAGATAAGCAGGGTGAAGAATTGCTTCAAAAGCATTGAGGGTGCCACGACCAATAATTGCATTGTAGGGGTATTCCATGTCAACAATGTCAAACACAACTTGCTCAGTTCTAGTGTTGTTGATGAACCCGAAGGTCACTGACATGGTGATCTTGCCCAGTGCTACAATTTGTCTTCCTCCGAAGCCACAGAGAGGATGTGTAGCATCATGAATCTTATCTTCTGGCTCTTGCATTTGTCTGAAGGCCTTAGCAAATATGATATCAGCTGCACTGCCTGTGTCAACCAAGACATTATGGACCAGGAATCCTTTAATAACACAAGAGATAACCATGGCATCGTTGTGTGGGTAATCCTTGAGCTGAAGGTCCTCTTGGGAGAAGGTAATAGGAATGTGAGACCATCTTGACTTGATGAAGGGTCCTTGCACCCCAACATGCTATACCCTTCTCTGTGCTTCCTTCTTTTGTTTCTTGTTAGCTGGTTCTGAGGACGAACCACCTGTGATCGGGAGCACCAGCTTCGAGTCTGAAGCAGCTCCAGCTTGGTCGTTGAACGAAGCCATCAGCTCAAAAAGTGGAAGTGAGTTCACCGGAGGTGGGCGCCAATGTTGGGGACTTGTTCTCAAATGCTATGAATTAAGAACAAGGCAACATAAAGTGTTAAATGTTAATGACCTTCGTCCATGAAACATTATTCCCTTGAGGATAATGAGCCTTGGACGAAGGTAAATGAGAGTATAACTACGAAGCTTGAGTCTTCGTAATAAAAATTCAAATAGATATTGTAAGACGACATAAAATAAAAGGTATAAAAGGGATACATAAATCATGGACGGATTATATTATATTTACTTAATATATTGAATTATTGAATACAATAATACCTCTGCCTTGGCAAAAGGTTGAATTCCAGAATATGCGATTGCAATTTCCAGAATGCGTGAACAGTAAAGGAATACTGTTCGCTATTTATAGACACAGGACGCAGCCTGTGAGGAATTACAAGTATGCCCCTTATAAGAGCTTACAACATTGACTCAGACCTTTATGGACTAAAAGGTCATTCTATCTTTAAGTCGGTTTGTAATACCGAAGCTTCACGAAGAGGAACCTTCGGCCATCTTATACAAACAGCTTCAGCCGAAGACCGCTTCTTCCTATAAGACCTTCGGCGACGAAGCATAGGCCCAACAAATTAAATGGTTGCAAACCCTCTACATCTACCATTGAGCATGTTACTATTTGTACTAGATGTAGAGATATTAATGTTGATGTGAAAGTTGCCTAGAGGGGGGTGAATAGACAAGTTAAAACTTTTTCAACAAAATATAGAAGCAAACTGGGTAAAATTGAATTGATCTCGAAATTCACCCAGTTAACTTTGGAAATGAGATGTTCTAAATGATCCACAGGGTTCAAAGTAGTAGATCTGAGAAGGGCACTTCTCAAAATCCACACACCAAAAAGATATAAACAAATCTTTCACGGAATGGTGAGAGAACGAAGAACACGAATAAGCACAATGAACAAGAACACAAGAGACACAAGATTTATCCCGAGGTTCGGTCACACCACCAAGGTGCCCTACTTCCTCGTTGAGGCGCCCACAAAGAGTCGGGTCTCTTTCAACCCTAATCCTCCCTTTGCCGACCACAAAGGTCAAGCTCACACACTAATCTTTGCTCAAACGAGTGGCAATACAAACTTTCTTGTGGTCTTCCACAAGATTTGGAGACTCACAAGAGACACCTAGTCGTCTAGGAGCTAGAAGCTCCAAGAGTAATAAATCCACAAAGAACTTGATGTAGTACCAAAGCTCGAATGAAGAAGAACAAGAGAGATTTGGAGATGAAGCACAAAAACCGCAGCTCTCAAACTCACTCAAAGATTTCTCTCCAAAGATTTAAAATGGGAGAGGCAAGAGATGTGTGAGAGAGAGTGTGAGGTGTTCTTCAAGTTAGAAATGGAGTTTGGGTCGTGCTCTTGTGTGTGGGGAGATAGGTAGGAGAGAGTATATATAGGTGGAGCTCAAAACTAGCCGTTGGGCAGATTTTTCTGTGAGACCGGTTGAACCGCCCCCTAGGGCGGTTGAACCGCCCCTGGCAGGCCTGGCAGCCTGTCTGCCAGTCTGACTGGCAGACTGACCTACAGTCTGACCAAGGTTGACCAGACCGATTGAACCGCCCCTGACACCTCTGGCGACCTGTTTGCCAGTCTGACTTTCAGACTATTGGTCAGAGGTCAGAGGGGTCAGAGACCAACTGAACTGCCCCTCAGGACCAGTTCAACCGGTCTTGACCAGAGAGTTTAGGAGAGAAAACCCCAGCTCAACTGCCTGGAGGCAAGTTCAGCTGGTGTATGGTCAAAGAGGTTCACAGCTGAAGTTGAGTTCAGCTGGAGTTGAGAAAGCTCAACTCAGCTGAAAAGCTCAGCTGCAGCTGAAGAAGCTCAACTCAGCTGAAGTTCAGCTCAGCTGCAGTTGAAGAAGTTCAACTGCTTTTCAATAGGAACACTCTAGGTTTCTCAAACCTAACCACGGTCAACCATAGAATTTTAAAGAGATTTTTGGTTTTCAAAATATAGCTTTTGAATATAGAGGCTTGAGCTTTGGCAAAACACCAACCTTCTTTCTGGACCCCCCTTTATAGTACGACGATTCCTATACTCAAATTAAATAAAATTAATTAAGTAAACTCCTTAAGTCATTGGTGTCTCATGTGTGATTTCTCCATGGCGTTGCTTCATAAGGATCACAAACATCTTTGTCTCACCTTTTGAAGCAAACACAAATCAAACCCTATGACTTGTACCATATCACCATATATGAGATCAAATCATGGCTTCAAGTCACCTTACTGATGCATCAACATGTTATAACTCTTCATAGCTGATTAGTTCATCGACTTAGTGCAAGTACTCTCTTCTTCACCTTAGCCATGGTACCTCGGTCCACAAGCCGTCGCTTGGCCTTCACTTTCGCTTAGTTCCTCGAAGCCCTTTCCTTGCTATCTTCACCCTATCAAGCCATTCTTGAGTCACATCATATTGAGCATCCATTGAGAGAATCATTTCTTCAATATTGTGAACCTTGCTTGAATGTCTTCTAGATATAACTATTAAGATCAATCAAGCTCTAGTTTGATTCTCATAGGAGCATATATGGACTGATAGTAATATGGTCAAGCCAATTCACGATTCCTCATATATTATTCACTTTGGCTTGACCAATCCTCTTAATCACGTCAACCTCTATTCTGATCATATCTATTGTTGGGGACTTGTTCTCAAATGCTATGAGTTAAGAACAAGGCAACACAAAAGATGTTAAACGTTAAAGTCCTTCGTCCTTCGAAGCATTATCTCCCTTGGGACATAATGATTTTCGGACGAAGGTTATGAAGGACATACCTTCATCAGCACAAGATATAGTAATGAAGAAGGAATCATATGAAATATAAGAGATAACATAAACAATTATGTATTGTTATCAACTCATTTCTATTTTATTATTATAGAAAAAATGGAAATGATATCAAATTACAAATGTACCTTCGGCTTGAAAGAAGGTAAGAGTACAAGCGTGACACAAAAGCAAATGCCAAGTCAGCGTGAACAGTACGGGAGCACTGTTCATCTATTTATAGGCACGGGACGCAGCTCATGTAAAATTACACCCATGCCCTTTACATTTGCTAATGATTCTATAGTAACCCATCGAGGTCTGAATAGCCTTTTCCTTTTTAAGTCGGTTTCATTTTCTGCCATCGTGCTGAAGCTTTCCTGCACATAGCTTCGGCTCTGCGCCAACCTTCGTATTCCTTGTGCTTCTTCACACTGTGGTTCCAATCCGAGTCCGAAGGTACCTGTTCATGTATTATACTCCAGAAACATTGTTAAATCATGTTTTTGAGGACCTTCAGAAGCCAAAGGCCCCCAACAATAGCCCCTCACAATATTAATTTGTTAGAATGATAAATTCAGATTGCGATATGGACGAAGGCCCTAAGCCGAAGGTCCGAAAAAACACCTTCCCTTTGCTAGAATAGCAATAGTCAATGACAAGCGGGGCCCTCCAACTTGCAACGCACTAGGCGTATAAATAAGAGCACACCACGAGCTCATTTGGCACGCTTTTTGCCATCTGCTCTGCTTGCTCAATTTTTAGCTCTTGCCTACCCAACGCTTGCCTGGCTTTTTAGATTTTCTAAGCTTCGGCTTTAAGAGCACATTTTCACCATTTCCGAAGAGATGTCTCAAGATAAGAAAGTTGTTGTTGAAACGAAGCTGAGCGAGGAGGAGAAGCTCCTTGAGGAAAAAACTGCTGGATTCATCGAGTCAATTGCAAAGACCAACACAGAAAAGATTACAAAAGAAATTCTGGAAGGCTTATCTGAAGATACCGATGACAGCGACAGTTATGATGTGGAAAGTGGGGGCGAAGACTCCGAAGATCGGCCGTGGCGACCAAGTCACGCAATCTTCGGAAAATCGACTATCAGGCAAAGTCATCTTGATAACATGAGAGGAAGGTATTTTCGAGACATATCCATCGTGAGGGCTGACAACGGAGACATGACTGTTCCTGTTCCTGAAGAGAATGAAGTCGTAATCTACCGAAGCTTCTTCAAGGCTGGGCTTCGGCTCCCCCTAAGCAGTTTTGTGGTTGAAGTTCTAAAGATATACCAGATTTTTCTACACCAGATTACTCCCGAAGCCATCATAAGAATGGGAATCTTCGTATGGGCTGTGAGGAGTCAAGGTTTGGAACCAAGTGCAAAAGGTTTCTGCAGTATGCATGAACTTTTATATGAGACAAAGCCCTAGGGTAAGGAGCAGTATCACAACAATTTTGGTTGCTACAGCTTCGTTGCTCGCTCAGGCTTAAGCTGCCCAGTGCCAACCTTTCGGAAGAGGTGGCCTAGAGACTGGATGAAAGAATGGTTTTACGTGAAAAATGATTTAAAGGCGAGGGAAGATATTAAAGAGATCATAATGCGCCCTATCTGGTCCCGCTTCGGCCTTCGGAAACCGAAGGTAGAGATTGATGAAGCAGCCGAAGAATGCCGAAGGGCCTTTGGCATAGTTTGTTCTTTTATCGGGACAAGGGACTTAGTCCAAGAGCACGTGGCTTACAGGATATGGCCATTGGTAGTCAACTGGGAGATGCCGAAAGAAACCATCGGCAATCCCAATGAAGGTGGTTTGGTTCGACTGAAATATACCTTCAGGTTCGGGGACCAATTTGTCGAGCCCGACGATGACTGGCTGAAGTGCATCGAAGCTACAAGTGATGAACTGCTTGGGTCGTACTCCAAGGCGGAAGATAATGCGTTATCCGCGGCCATCGGAAGCCGGAAGAAGAAAAGGCTAAATAGAGTTTTTGATGCTATTGGGTTCATGTACCCTGATTACCGCTACCCGCCACAGGGGAAGAAGAGAAAGAGTGCAACTTACGGGAAGGATGCCGCTTCAGCTGCTCCAAGTGAGCCCACGCCGAAGAGGAAAAAGGTGAAGGTTCTTACTCACCGGCCACGATATATTGAACCGGCCGTAGTGCCCGAATTTGGCGGTGAGGCCTCTTTGGCTACTGAAGCCAAGGAACCTGCGCCTACGCAGAAGATCGAAGAGCCGGCTGCAATGCCGAAGACATCCTCAGCCAAAATAGCTGAGCCAAAGGACGATAATATAGGGGTCGGAGGAACAAAGATATCAGAAATTACAAGCCCTTCGGCAGAAGTTTCAGTGCCGAAGGCACAAAAAGGTCTTACAGCAACCCCTAAGAGGAAAAGAATGGTCAACGTACTAGATGCGCTGGAGACAATAAAGACAAGCTCTACTCCAAGGAAAACTGACGAAGCTCCAAAGACGCAGTCTGAGACAAGAGTAACCGAAGCCGAAGCTGCAAAGAGCCAGGTTGGGACCGAAGTTGGGCCTTCAGAGCCCGCCAAGGAGAAATCCTTGGAAATCGAAGAAAAAGAAACGGAAAAAGAAGCTTCAGAACAAACTTTGCCTGAAAAAACTGTCACTCCTACTCCTGAAGCGTCTTCCGAAGTACTTGATTACTTTGTTCGACATGCTTCAGGAAAAAAGTTAACTGAAGAAGAAAAGCGAGAAGCTCAATACTATGCCCAGAAACTAAAATATCCAAAGGGGGAATTGATATTCAACGGCAGCGGAGAAGAAGATTTCTTGTAGTGTCTCCTAGACAGCAAGGAGATTTCTGTCTGCCGGGAGATAAGCAGAAGCTTCGGATTCCCGACACTAGAAGACGGGCTTTCGGTGCTATCAAAAGATGAATTGGCCGACAACTTAGCATATAATAGTTTAAAGGTGTGAGAATGAGTTTTTGTACTTTAAAAACAAAAAAATTTCATTTGCTTATACTTAATACTTCACTCCTTTTGCAGGGCCTCATTCTTAGCAACGCCCTCAGGGCACAGAAAAGTGCCGAAGACGAAGGATGCATTATAGCTTTGAACAACCTTCGTTCCGAAGTAATTGAACTAAGGAATGAAGGTCTTGAAAAAGATAAGATATTAAACTCATTGGTGAACAAAATAAAAGAAGACGAAGCTACTTCCAAAGCCCAAGCTGAAGCCCAGAAATGTGAAATTGAGGATCTTCGGAAACAGCTGGCAGAAGCAAAATTGAAATGTGCTATTGCTGAAGCTGACCGAGACGCCAGTGATTACTAGAAAAATTATTGGGAGAAAACAGTTGTAGAACTTCGATCTTCGAAAGAAAAATGTTATGAAAAATCCATAGAATGTGTGGGAAAAATAAAGACTAGCTTCCCCAATGTTGGCGCATATTCAAGTGAAGACAACTTCGTACGGGGCGATCCCGAGGGGCCAATTGAGTGGATTAGCGGCGAGGACGAAGCCTTTGAGGAGATTTTAAATGGTCGTGGGGACGTCTGCGCCTTTTTAGGTGCAAGGGGAATTGCGGCTATCTTGGAAAAATCAGGTTGCGATCTTGTGAAAGCTTTGGCCCAAGCCAAAGCTACTTTATCTATTGATGATACGAAGGACCCCTCGGCCGAAGCAAGCTTAGTTGGTGGAAAATTCTTTACTGACATATGGGAAAATGGCGGTCGAGGGATGGCTCACGAGATAATAAAGAAGAGCAAAAAAGATACTCACGATGCTAGGGAAGCAACGAAGGCAGCTGAAAAAGCTGCAGAACTCGAAAGACGGATATGCATTACTTAATAGCTTTTAACTTTATTTTTTATTTTTGTGACTTTGAACTTATTTACGTTTTCTACCACAGCCGAACTATCTCCTCCCCCGGAACCCTTTGAGCCACTGGCCGAAGCAGAGGCAAAAGAATCATCAGAAATTATTAGCATGGATGAAACCATTATGGACGAAGTTGTTACTCAACTGCTGACCGAAGCTGCAGACAAAGTTTTGAGAGAGGAGGAATAGATATTGTAAAAATATTGCCAAAATATTAATGTAACATTTGCTGGACTATGCTTATAATATTTGGTACTCATGAGTTCTTAATGTAATGTGTAAATGACTTTGTAATCTATTTCTTTGTGATGCATGAAATTTTTATTGTACATACCGTTTTTGAGCCTTCGGCGAAAAAACACCTTCCCTTCTTTTCATGCTTCGTAAAGAAGAGTTTTTATGCTTCGTGAAAAATCCTCCAATCGTCGCAGAAACATTAATGCTTCGTCAATGATAGTTTTTCTTCCTCGATATCAGAGTACTTCGTAAAAAATGCTTCAAACGTCACCATAGTACTGATGCTTCGTCAACAATACACTTTTTCCTCCACTTTAGAGCTGATAAATCTGTATCTCTTCAAACTTATTTTTTGCCTTAGCACAATTTCACTTTTTTGAAACATTCTCCGAAGGTTGACATTGTACCCCCTTCTTGTGCCATTGATGCAACATGATGTATGATGTTATGTTATGCAAATGATGTGATGATGTTATGCTGTGCAAGATGACATTTGTGCCGAAGACGCACACACATCCCACAACGGAATACACAATCTCTTTGTCGTTTATTTTTCGGCTTCACCGCTTATTTTTCGGTGTATCAGCGCTGACTTTTCGCTGTAAGTTCTGCATTCCCTTAGGAACGTCTTTTGAACTTCTTCGCCTTCTATTTCGGCGGTATTCACGTTGACTTTTCGCGCTTTGCCTTATATTTTGGCGGTATTTGGCTCTGCATTCCCTTTGGAACGACTTTTGAGCAGAAAACTTACACTGCGCTCCCTTAGGAATGTCTTTTTGTAGCTTCGGCAAACTTACGCTGCATTCCGTAGAACGACTTTTTGTAGCTTTGAAGATATTTGTGCCTTAGAAACGACTTTTTGTGCCTCGGTGACTTTTTGGACTCCGTAAGTCTGTGGAGAAGATATATTTTCACTATGGCAAAAACGAAGCTATTACAAGGAATTAAAAACGCCAAGAGAACTAAGTTTTCAACAACTGTTCTTTAGCAAGAAAGAGAATGACAATAAATGTAAAAACTGATTTAGGGGGTAGGATATCTCTTAGTAGATATGCTTCGACTCTGGCACAGTACTGTTGACTGTGCGAGCTTCGGACTCCTCCCTGAAGTCTCTCTGCTGATGGGTCTGTTGACTCCCTTCTGGCTGTTGGCCGCGCGAATATGCAGGTTGTAGTGGTGGCGGAGGTGGAGGCTGTGGCCAGGATGCCTGTGGCTGACTAGCCGAAGCAACAGACGCTGCAGGATGGTTACCCACATACTCTAGTATGTAGGGCGAGTGATATGAAGCAGTATGCATGACCTGCTTCGGCTGGTTCTGCTGAGCTACAACTTCTTCTATTTCCTTCTATTTCTGAATGGTGACATGGCACATCCTTGTAGTATGGCCCTTGTCCTCACCACAGAATAAGCAATAAATTTTCCTGGGCTGATCACCAAACCTTCCTCCGAAGCCCCTGGCGCCTCTGCCCCTTGGAGCTGGCGGCCGAAGATAGCTTTGTTGCTACCCCGAAGCTTGCGAGGAATACTGTGGCCTCTGTTGCTGACTTCCTCTGTCGTCGTTCTGGGAGGAGTGGATTGATTTGAAGTGCCTTGGGTGGATTCTCCCTCCGAAGCCCCTGGTCATCTCAGAGAACCTGTAGGCTTCCTCCCTTCTTTGACGAAAGTCATTATCAGCGCGGATGTATTCATCCATCTTTTGAAGCAATTTCTCCAAGGTCTGAGGGGGTTTCCTGGCGAAGTATTGGGCCGTAGGTCCTGGCCGAAGCCCCTTGATCATGGCCTCAATGACAATTTCATTGGGCACCATTGGCGCTTGTGCCCTCAGACGCAAGAACCTTCGGACATACGCCTGGAGGTATTCTTCGTGATCTTGCGTGCACTAGAACAAAGCTTGAGCGGTAACCGGCTTCATCTAAAACCCTTGGAAACTGGTGATCAACATGTCCTTCAACTTCTGCCATGATGTGATTGTTCCTGGCCGGAGAGAGGAGTACCAGGTTTGCGCAACATTCTTGACTGCCATGACGAAAGGTTTCGCCATGACTGCGGTATTGCCTCCATACGATGATATGGTTGCTTCGTAGCTCATCAGAAACTGCTTCGGATCTGAGTGCCCGTCATACATGGGGAGCTGAGGTGGCTTGTAAGATGGGGGCCAAGGTGTAGCCTACAGTTCTGCTGATAGAGGAGAAGCATCATCAAAAGCAAAATTTCCATGATGGAAATCCTCATACCATTCATCCTTATTGAAGAAGCCTTCTTGGTGAAGCTCCCTATGTTGGGGCCTTCGCTCTTGCTCATCTTGGGTGAGATGGCGTACTTCTTTAGTAGCTTCGTCAACCTGCCTCTGAAGGTCAGCTAGTCGAGCCATCTTCTCCTTCTTCCTTTGTACTTGTTGATGAAGCATCTCCATGTTCCTGATTTCTTGGTCCAACTTGTCCTCCTGGGGTGTTGGACTAGTGGCCTTCCTCTTCTGGCTTTGGGCCTCTCGAAGAGAAAGGGTCTCCTGGTTCGGGTCCAGCGGCTGCAGAGCGGCAACCCCTATCGCTGAAGCTTTCTTCGGTGGCATGACGAAGGTCAATGCTTGTCGAAGGTGGTCAAAAAGAGTTCACCGGAGGTGGGCGCCAATGTTGGGGACTTGTTCTCAAATGCTATGAGTTAAGAACAAGGCAACACAAAAGATGTTAAACGTTAAAGTCCTTCGTCCTTCGAAGCATTATCTCCCTTGGGACATAATGATTTTTGGACGAAGGTTATGAAGGACATACCTTCATCAGCACAAGATATAATAATGAAGAAGGAATCATATGAAATATAAGAGATAACATAAACAATTATGTATTGTTATCAACTCATTTCTATTTTATTATTATAGAAAAAATGGAAATGATATCAAATTACAAATGTACCTTCGGCTTGAAAGAAGGTAAGAGTACAAGCGTGACGCAAAAGCAAATGCCAAGTCAGCGTGAACAGTACGGGAGCACTGTTCATCTATTTATAGGCACGGGACACAGCCCATGTAAAATTACACCCATGCCCTTTACATTTGCTAATGATTCTATAGTAACCCATCAAGGTCTGAATAGCCTTTCCCTTTTTAAGTCGGTTTCATTTTCTGCCATTGTGCCGAAGCTTTCCTGCACATAGCTTCGGCTCTGCGCCAACCTTCGTATTCCTTGTGCTTCTTCACACTGTGGTTCCAATCCGAGTCCGAAGATACCTGTTCATGTATTATACTCCAGAAACATTGTTAAATCATGTTTTTGAGGACCTTCGGAAGCCAAAGGCACCCAACATCTATGTAGTGATTTCTCAGGTCTTGTCCATATATATTCAAACCAATACAGAGACCATATTATATCCATTTGCATTGTCTCATTGGTTATTTAACCTCGTGTTGAACCTTTTTTCATTGATCATTATACACTATTCAAGTATGTTCATCATACTGAATTTCCTGTTCAACACTTAGCAAACTCGTTAGACCTTTAAATGTGTTGTTATCCAAATCACCAAAACTCACAAAAGGGATGAATGCACTTTCAATCTCCCCCTTTTTGGTGATTGATGACAACACATTTAAAGCTTACATAAGATTTGATAAATAAGATTTTGAATCCTATGATATAGTTTCCTCCCCCTAAATATGTGCATTTCAGAAAATAACACTTTTGAACTTAAATGCCAAAAGCACATATTTGGGTCAAAGTATGGAGACAACTTATATCATACTATTCATGGGGTGCAGTGTGTCATAAAATAAACGTGATGCTCATGACATAGAATGCACTTATCAACTTTCTACATCTTATGTTTTTCTTATGATTCCCCCTTTTGTTAATTATATCTCCCCTTCTTAAAAGTCTTCTAACACTTAGTTACATAAGACTAAAGGTAAGCTTTAATGCAAAATTTCTCCCCCTTTGTCATAAATCTCCAAAAAGGATACAAAGAATATAAATGGTAGAAATTATGATTAAGCGAGATTTGAATACACTATCATAAAAAAGGATCCTTAGATGGCACAAAGGTAATGGATAAGTGTCATAAGTGATGTACCTTTGCGTTTTACCTTTTCAAGGGGAGTTCCAAACTTGTGTTGGATTTACAATTCATTTGCAAGTTCTTGTTGGTATAGTTGTGACATAGGTCCAAGATATTAAATGATGATTGTCATACTAAATCGAAGGTGAAACTTGATACCTAGAGTCTAGATGTCACCTAGCATTTTCTTATCACAAGAGGCAACATGAAAATTGCACAAGTATGGATTATGCAACTAGTGATCATGTATGAAAAATACCAATTGAAAAACACCAATTGATACAATTTGATAGATAAGCAGATCACTAATAGCATACTACACTAAGTTTTCCTCAAGTTTTAGTGCACACACACACACACACATATATATATATATACATACATATATATATATATATATATATATATATGAATTCAATTGATATCTGTTGAGAGTACTTATTTGCAACTTAATGTACCATTGGCATAAAAGGAGTATCAATTGAACATAATCGTGCAACATAAGGAATATGTGCACTATTTAATCAATTAAGTTCTAGAAAGGAGAATTCATAAGCTATGCTACTTTAGACATTTGCAAACCAAAAGAATATGATACATGTTTACCAATTTTAGATGATGTTGGAGTAGCATATACAAGAGAAACTCATTCTCCTATGAAATGTATAAAAGATACATTTATTGGAGCAAAGAATCTTTGATACCCATCAAATTTGTAGTGGAAGCGATTATCTTTGTCCGAAGGTTCCTTTCTAATTTGAGACTACACACATAATAGACTTGAAAATGAAGTTAGTCTCAAAGATTCAAATTATAGACCATTCTCCCCCTAAATGTGTGCATACAAGTGATGGATACTTGTTTAGCTTATGCACTTGGACTTGTGAGGCTAGGGGATTAAGTTCTACAATTTGAACCTTGGTATAAATAAAGTATGAAAATGTGAAATTGTACCAATTGAAGGAATTACTCATAATCAAAAGGTATACTAATAGACATGATATGCAATATTTTAAGCCAAGATTCTTGAGAAGTTAGCATGTTTGACTCATACCTCACTAAGATGACTTAAGACTAACTTATGATATCACCACAAGAGGTATTAATCAAATATCTAGAGATTCTTTAATCGTCACCACAAGTGCAACCTTATGATGTGACTTAAGATATTGCATATACATGCACACACTAGCATGTAAGAGCCTAGATACACAAATGTAATACAATAGTTCATGGAGTGACACACCTTTGTTCTACGCCACATGGTCTCCATTATAATCATGAATTTTCATCTTAGCTTTTGATAGGCTTGACATTTCAAATAGAAACTTATCCTCTTCAAACGATCAAGAGAAATTCATTTTCATTTCTATGGAACCATTCTTCCTCATCTGATGTTCTCCAAGGTGTGAGACTACACAACATGAACTTGAAAGAAATCATTAGTCTCACAAGATATAGGATAAACTCTCCCTCAATTTGTGCATGCAACAGTACACAAAGTACAATTATGCACATCAACAATACGAGGTTAAAGGAGATGTTTGCACTATATCTTGGTTTAACATAACATGCTTTACATTGATGATGAAAATTAAACCAATTGAAAGTTTAAGAACTGAAAGTATATCAATTGAAATCCTGAAGGGTAAAGCATGCTAATATGAACCTTAAACCTCATAATGAAGGATATCATATAAATATGTCACTACATCTTCATTATTTGGTTGACAAAAAAATAACTCCCTTCTTGAATCGATGTGATCTCTTTTCTCTTTACGATTTCATCCAACCAAGTGATCTTGAACTTCTTTCATCTTTTCTTAATTCGATCATACTTGATATGAGACCTATTGAAACTCAATGATTGAAAGAACCAAGACTCTTATATTTGTAGATTTTGAATTCATCTTCAAAGAACTTGGGAGGACCTTGTTGAAACACTTAGAAAAGAGAGCATTAGAAACACAAGAGAGGGTTTCACAAATGATGATCCTTATATGTGGATAGCAAATGAATCATCATTATTGAAATAAAAGGATAGACTAAATTCCTTTAAATTAGTGCACACATATAGTTGATGTCAAAGTTATATGCACTATTGAACATTCTACATTGCAAGGAATTTAACCTATACTATGGTACATCCCACTAAGGATAGAATACTAAAACAACTGAAGGAGAGGAAGTTTTCATACCTTGGCCTCTTATCAACTTTATCTTACTTTAGTTGAATAGTATCCTTTAAGCTTGTGATTTATCCAATTTAATAATAAGCACCATCTCTTAACATAGATTTTCTATGGATAAACTCAACACAAGAGATGGCATTAGTAGCACAAGCACTAGTTTCTTATTTAGCAACCCTTTATATGTGGAAGGCAAGCTAGTTGCTAAAATAGAGAAACCTCATAATATGGACTAAATTTCCCTTAAGCCCTCATGCACAATATATTTTGAATGACATGGATAATACGTATGGTTGTTCAATGAAGTCTAAAGGGCTGACTTTATCCATATTATGGTGAGTGTCTAATATAGAAGAATCAAATCCAAATTAACTAGACTAGATAGAGAATACGTCACGTAATTTTGGATTGTTGACCATATGATAATGTTCATTCATCTTCCAATTAGACCTTTATTTCATAATCAACAACTGATGTATATCCTCAAGTGCTTCTTTTTCCTTAGTGGCTACATAAGTCACAAAAAAGATAAGATTTGAAAATAATATGCACTTGAGATTCAGTTGTTACCACCCTTGCTACTATCTCCAAATATGATTTATACATTCATTATCGAGCACCCAACTTGATCCATTGAAGGCGTGATACTACAAAACAAGTTTAAGCTTCATATCTTGGTACCCAATTTGAATTGGGTCCTTTGAGATTAGTAGGAAGAGCCTTGAGTACCCACACAATCCTTATTGTAACCTTCCTCTTTGTGTAGGCACCCACATATACTTGACAACCATCTTACATGGTTTCAAGTCAATATTTAATCACATAGATAAAAGCTAGAGTTAAGAATTGGAGCCTTCTCTCCTTTTCTTGATACATCATTGTGTTGCCTTCTTGATGATGAACCTAGCTTGACCTTGGGTGCACCTAGCTTATTAAGGTTAATCGCACAAGCATTCATATCATAAAGACAAGTTATGCATGTAATTTACAACATAGTGATCCAATTCAATGTGAAGCATATGGATACCGATTGAAGTAGATTTCTAAGATATCAAAATATGGGTTTCCAAAATTTAGAGAGTATGGATCACTAATTGTACCTTTTACAGTATAAAAATCATATCCATGTTAGTGCATATGTATGAGATGAATATCAACAAAAAAATATTCTTGTGCACTTTTAGATTTAACTATAAGGGAATTTAAACTGCATCAAGAGTAGCTATTAAAAAAATAAAGATTACAATCCATATGAATGAGATACAAATTTACCATTTTGGATTGTCTTAGTATAGCTTACTCAAGGGAAACTTATTCTCTACGACACAAGATATATAATGTTCTCCCACTAGATATGTGCATCAAGTATTTGAATGACTTACCACATGCACTTTCAATTTAGTTAAGAGTCTCATGAGGAGTACATTACATATCATGGTCAAGGCATGACAAATTTGCAATGAATTAACTTATGCCTAAGAATACTTACCACCATATAGAACGTACCATTTGTTATATCAATTGAAAGGTGTTACTATATGTGATGGTGTCATCTAAGTATTCTTCTTTTCTTCATTTGTGGAGACTTCATTCTTTAGTTTGTTATCTCTTTTCCTTCTAAAATTAGTCAAAAAGCACTTTGAAAAGAGGTATTAGTAGTACAAGGAAGTATTTAATAAATGATGATATTTATATATGAATGGCAAATAAATCATCATTTATGAGGCATAAAGGCATAAATTAAATTCCTTTTAAGTTAATGCACATGGAGGAGTGAATTAACAATATGCACCAATTTACAAATTTAAGCCAAAAGGAATTTAACCTTCATATTGACATTTGTTTCCATAGAATAGATTATTACCAATTGAAAGAATGCCACTTGAAAGAAACTATTATTGGCCACATACCAAATGAAACAACTAGTTCCATACCTTTGCCTTGAGCATTCCTAATCTTTATTTTAGGTGAAGATTAACCTTTAATGCTTGTGATTTTACCAATTGAAAGAGCACAATCTCTACTTATGAATTTCCATGAAATATCTTAAAAGAGATTGCATTTGAAACACAAGCAATAGCTTCCTATTTAGCAACCTCTAGTATATAAATGATAAGAAGGTTACTAAAATAAGGAAACCTCATGATATGAACTAAATTACCCTTACAAACATCATGCATAATACTGAATTAAACATGGTGAAAATAGCATGATTATTTAATTAAGTTTACATGGAAAGTTTAATTCATAGCATGGTGAGTAATTAATGTAGAAGGCTCAAAACCAATTTAAACAAGAAGGAATACATCACATAGTATTGGATTGATCTTCTTTGAATGTTGAATGGCACATTTCATGTGAGAAACACATTCTCATGTTGTGAGACTACATAAACACTTAGATAGAAACATTAGTCTCACAACTCTAGTCATATAGAGAATTCCCCTTTTGGTAAGTGCTTTAAGAATTTGAATTTCTTACTTAGCACTCTATTCATTTAAGGACATGGGATAATACTCTTTATGTCTAGGTCATGGCAATAATACGATAATTAATTTGCAATATGCCACAAATTAGTTATCATCAATTAAAGTATGTAGATTGCCACATATAAGAATAACAAATATGCAATCTACCATATGGTTAGAACTATTCAAAGATAAGGTAAAATATTTTAAGTTCATTCTCAAGTTCTTCATTTTTCCTTTATGTGGCTACGAAAGACACAAAGGAATATACTAATTAAAAGCAATGTGCACTTAAGATTTAATTTTTACCATCCTTTGGATATCCCTTAGTTGTAGGCCTTTTGCTTGATTCCCACAAAGGTTAATCCTTATTCCCTACAACACAAGTTCTTGCTAGAGATGAATATGAAGTTAGTGATATAACAACTAAATTCATCTTTGGGTCAATCTTAAAGGATAGACAATGTAAGATTGATAGCTTGAGATAAGGATTGAGTTAAACTGCTCAAGCACCCCAAAGCTTCATATCATCTCTAGGTACCTGCAAAACTTATTAATTATATTTTGGTACCCATCTCATGATGGGTCCATCAAGGTTAGCCAATAAGGACTTAGGCACCCAAATAGCCTTGGTCCTAGAATGTGGTGAACTCATCACCTTTCCAGCATAAGAGTCAAATTTAGGTCTCCTAAGCATATCTGAATGTATTGACAAGTTAGGCTTAGGAATTTTACCCTTTGGACAAACCTTGAATAGATGACCTTTTTCACGGCAATTGTAGCAAATGCGGTGCTTGTCCTTGCAATGCATTTGCCTTTTGCTTTCATCTTTCTTGATGGTCATCTTTCTTGATCGTGCAAGGTCTTGATTTTTCATGTGGGGACATGAATCAATTTCATGACCTTTGAAAGTTGCCTAGAGGGGGGGGGGTGAATAGGGCGAATCTGAAATTTACAAACTTAAGCACAACTTCAAGCCGGGTTAGCGTTAGAAATAGAAATGAGTCCGAGAGAGAGGGCGCAAAACAAATCATGAGCGAATAAAGAGTGATACACAATAATTTGTTTTACTGAGGTTCGGTTCTTGCAAACCTACTCCCCGTTGAGGTGGTCACAAAGACCGGGTCTCTTTCAACCCTTTCCCTCTCTCAAACGGTCACTTATACCGAGTGAGCTTCTCTTCTCAATCAAACGGAACACGAAGTTCCCGCAAGGACCACCACACAATTGGTGTCTCTTGCCTTGGTTACAATTGAGTTTGATCACAAGAATGAAGGAAGAAAAGAAGCAATCCAAGCGCAAGAGCTCAAATGAACACGACAAATCACTCTCTCTAATCACTAAAGCTTTGTGTGGAGTTGGGAGAGGATTTGATCTCTTTGGTGTGTCTTGTATTGAATGCTAGCTCTTGTAAGGTGTAGAAGAGTGGAAAACTTGGATGCCAATGAATGTGGGGTGGTTGGGGTATTTATAGCCCCAACCACAACAAAGTGGCCGTTGGAAGGTTGCAGTCGCATGGCGCACCGGACAGTCCGGTGAGCCACCGGACACTGTCCGGTGTGCCAGCCACGTCAGCAGACCGTTGGGGTTCGACCGTTGGAACTCTGTCTTGTGGGCCCGCCTGGCTGTCCGGTGGTGCACCGGACAAGTCCTGTAGACTGTCCGGTGCGCCTTCTCGCGCGTGCCTGACTCCTACGCGCTCTGGCGCGCATTAAATGCTGTAGCAGGTGACCGTTGGCACGGAAGGAGTCGTTGCTCCGCTGGCACACCGGACAGTCTGGTGTGCACCGGACACTGTCCGGTGACTCACCGGACAGTCCAGTGAATTATAGCGGAGCGCCCTCTGTCTTTTCCCGAAGGTGAAGAGTTCAGCCTCGAGTGCCCTGGTGCACCGGACACTGTCCATTGGTGCATCGGACACTGTCCGGTGGCACACCGGACAGTCCGGTGCGCCAGACCAGGGTGCCTTTCGGGTTGTCTTTTGCTCTCTTGTTTGAACCCTTTTCTTGGTCTTTTTATTGGCTTATTGTGAACCTTTGGCACCTGTAGAACTTATAGACTAGAGCAAACTAGTTAGTCCAATTATTTGTGTTGGGCAATTCAACCACCAAAATCAATTAGGAAATAGGTGTAAGCCTAATTCCCTTTCAATCTCCCCCTTTTTGGTGATTGATGCCAACACAAACCAAAGCAAATATAGAAGTGCATAATTGAACTAGCTTGCATAATGTAAGTGCAAAGGTTACTTAGAATTGAGCCAATATAAATTCTTATAGGATATGCATGGATTGTTTCTTTACTTTAACATTTTGGACCACGCTTGCACCACATGTTTTGTTTTTGCAAATTCTTTTGTAAATTCATTTCAAAGTTCTTTTGCAAATAGTCAAAGGTAAATGAATAAGATTTTGAGAAGCATTTTCAAGATTTGAAATTTTCTCCCCCTGTTTCAAATGCTTTTCCTTTGACTAAAACAAAACTCCCCTTCAATGAATTCTCCTCTTAGTGTTCAAGAGGGTTTTATGATATCAATTTTGAAAATACTACTTTCTCCCCCTTTTGAACATAATAAGATACCAATTTGAAAATCATTAGTTTTAAAATTAGGTGGTGGTGCGGTCCTTTTGCTTTGGGCTAATACTTTCTCCCCCTTTGGCATGAATCGCCAAAAATGGATACTTGAGTGAAATATAAGCCCTTTCTAACTACTTTCTCCCCTTTGGCAAATAAAACATAAGTGAATATTATACCAAAGACGGAGAGTTGCTCGGAGCGACGACGAAGGATGAGTTATGGAGTGGAGTGGAAGCCTTTGTCTTCGCCGAAGACTCCATTTCCCTTTCAATATACCTATGACTTGGTTTGGAATATACTTGAAAATACATTAGTCATAGCATATAAAAGAGATATGATCAAAGGTATATTAATGAGCTAAGTGTGCAAGACATCAAAAGAAATTCCTATAATCAAGAATATTTAGCTCATGCCTAAGTTTGTTAAAAGTTTGTTCATCTAGTGGCTTGGTAAAGATATCGGCTAATTGTTCCTTAGTGTTAATATATGCAATCTCGATATCTCCCTTTTGTTGGTGATCCCTTAAAAAATGATACCGAATGGCTATGTGTTTAGTGCGGCTATGCTCAACGGGATTATCCGCCATGCGGATTGCACTCTCATTATCACATAGAAGAGGAACTTTGGTTAATTTGTAACCATAGTCCCTAAGGGTTTGCCTCATCCAAAGTAGTTGCGCGCAACAATGACCTGCGGCAATATACTCGGCTTCGGCGGTAGAAAGAGCGACGGAATTTTGCTTCTTTGAAGCCTAAGACACCAGGGATCTTCCCAAGAACTGGCAAGTCCCCGATGTGCTCTTTATATTAATCTTACACCCCGCCCAATCGGTATCCGAATAACCAATTAAATCAAATGTGGATCCCCGAGGGTACCAAAGCCCAAACTTAGGAGTATGAACCAAATATCTCAAGATTCGTTTTACGGCCATAAGGTGAGCTTCCTTAGGGTCGGCTTGGAATCTTGCACACATGCATACGGAAAGCATAATATCCGGTCAAGATGCACATAAGTAGAGTAAAGAACCTATCATCGACCGGTATACCTTTTGATCTACAGATTTACCTCCCGTGTCGAGGTTGAGATGCCCATTGGTTCCCATGGGTGTCTTGATGGGCTTGGCATCCTTCATCCCAAACTTGTTTAGAATGTCTTGAATATACTTCGTTTGGCTAATGAAGATGCCCTCTTGGAGTTGCTTCACTTGAAATCCCAAGAAGTACTTCAACTCCCCCATCATAGACATCTCGAATTTTTGTGTCATGATCCTACTAAATTCCTCACATATAGATTCGTTAGTAGACCCAAATATAATATCATCAACATAAATTTGGCATACAAACAAATCATTGTCAAGAGTTTTAGTAAATAAAGTAGGATCGGCTTTTCCGACTTTGAAGCCATTAGTGATAAGAAAATCTCTTAGGCATTCATACCATGCTCTTGGGGCTTGCTTGAGCCCATAGAGCGCCTTAGAGAGTTTATAAACATAGTTAGGGTACTCACTATCTTCAAAGCCGGGAGGTTGCTCAACATAGACCTCTTCCTTGATTGGTCCATTGAGGAAGGCACTTTTCACATCCATTTGATAAAGCTTAAAGCCATGGTAAGTAGCATAGGCAAGTAATATGCGAATTGATTCAAGCCTAGCTACGAGTGCATAGGTTTCACCGAAATCCAAACCTTCGACTTGTGAATGTCCCTTGGCCACAAGTCGGGCTTTGTTCCTTGTCACCACACCATGCTCATCTTGCTTGTTGCGGAACACCCACTTGGTTCCTACAACATTTTGATTAGGACGTGGAACTAAATGCCATACCTCGTTCCTTGTGAAATTGTTGAGCTCCTCTTGCATCGCCACCACCCAATCCGAATCTTGTAGTGCTTCCTCTACCTTGTGTAGCTCAATAGAGGAAACAAAAGAGTAATGCTCACAAAAATGTGCAACACGAGATCTAGTGGTTACCCCCTTATGAATGTCGCCGAGGATGGTGTCGACGGGGTGATCTCGTTGGATTGCTTGGTGGACTCTTGGGTGTGGCGGTATTGGTTCTTCATCCTCCTTGTATTGATCATTTGCATCTCCCCCTTGAGCATTGCCTTCATCTTGAGGTGGCTCATCTTTTTGATCTTCACCTTCATCAACTTGAGCCTCATCCTCATTTTGAGTTGGTGGAGATGCTTGCGTGGAGGAGGACGGTTGATCTTGTGCATTTGGAGGCTCTTCGGATTCCTTAGGATACACATCCCCAATGGACATGTTCCTTAGCGCGACGCATGGAGCCTCTGAGAGCACCTAGAGGGGGGGGGGGTGAATAGGTGATCCTGTAAAACTTGAAACTTAAGCCACAAAAACTTGGTTAATTGTTAGCACAATAATTGCCAAGTGACTAGAGAGGAGTCTTCAACAAAACACAATAACCACAAGAGATCAATCACAGAGATGGCACAGTGGTTTATCCCATGGTTCGGCCAAGACCAACGCTTGCCTACTCCACGTTGTGGCGTCCCAACGGACGAGGGTTGCAATCAACCCCTCTCAAGCGGTCCAAAGACCCACTTGAATACCACGGTGTTTTGCTTTGCTTTTCTTAATCCCGTTTGCGAGGAATCTCCACAACTTGGAGCCTCTCGCCCTTACAATTGAAGTTCACAAAAAAACACGGAGTAAGGGAGGGATTAGCAACTCACACAAGACACAAAGATCACGGCAAATACGCACACACAAGACCCAGACTTAAGCTCAAAATACTAGCACACTAGAACGGAGCTCAAATCACTAGAATGTCGAACAAGTGCGCAGGAACGGAGTGTGAGTGATCAAGAGTGCTCAAGGAATGCTTGGTCTACTCCTTCATGCGCCTAGGGGTCCCTTTTATAGCCCCAAGGCAGCTAGGAGCCGTTGAGAGCAATCCGGGAAGGCAATTCTTGCCTTCTGTCGCCTGGCGCACCGGACAGTCCGGTGCACCACCGGACAGTCCGGTGCAGATCTCCTTCCTTATTTGGCGAAGCCGACCGTTGGTGCCTGGGAGCCGTTGGCGCACCGGACACTGTCCGGTGCACACCGGACAGTTCGGTGCCCCCTCCCGACCGTTGGCACGACCACGTGTCTCGCGCTGATCGCGCGGCCGACCGTTGGCTCACCGGACAGTCCGGTGCACACCGGACAGTCCGGTGAATTATAGTCGTACGCCGTTAATTTCTTCCCGAGAGCAGCAAGTTCGCCTGAGCCAGCCTGGCGCACCGGACACTGTCCGGTGCACCACCGGACAGTCCGGTGCACCCAGACAGAGCTGGCTTTGGCTGAAACAAGGCTATCTCTCTCCAATTTGTTTTCTCCTATTTCCAGCACTTAGACACAATACATTAGTCTCTAAAACAATGTACTAAGTCCGAGAAACATACCTTTATCCTTGATGTGTACTTTGTCCACCATTTTACACTTAGGCACTTGTGTTGAACACTAAATCACCAAAACACTTAGAAATGGCCCAAGGGCACATTTCCCTTTCAATCTCCCCCTTTTTGGTGATTTATGCCAACACAACATCAAGCAACTAGAACAAGTGCAATATCAATGCAGATGAAAACCAAAAGTTGTTTTGAATCAATTTTGGCATATATGGATCACTCTTTGCCACCACTTGGTTTGTTTTTGCAAATCAAACTCACTTTCCTATCTCTAAGTCAAATCCACATGTAGATACATAAAGAGAGGTATTCCAAATGAAATTGATCAAGGATTTCAAAAACTCCCCCTTTTTCCCATAATCAACACTTCTCCCCACAAGAGGCCAACTTTTGACAAAAGAGATAATAAAAGAGTTTTGACAAACCAAAAGCTCTAATCTACTATTTTCAAAATTTCTCAAGTGGTAGCTGATCCATCTATTGCTTTGGCCTTTATTTTCTCCCCCTTTGGCATCAAGCACCAAAACGGGATCAATCTTGGCCCCTTTAACCCCATTGCCTCACCAAAATCTTCAACGAAGAGCAAATAGGCAATAAGAATACATGAGATGAACTTGGAATAAGTTACCCTCTCATCGGAGTGCAGTGGAAGTCTTTCATGATCCAAGTCCACCTTTTCCCTTTCAAACCTCCTTTGAGACTAAATCAAGCAAACTCAAGCACAAGGTTAGTCTCAAAGGGTCAAGTTGTAACACAACTCCCCCTAAATATGTGTATCACTTGCACAAGGACTTGTGAGGTCCGGGGAGTTTTTGTACAACTTGAGCACCACAAGTAAGTAACAAAATGCATAAGGAACATGATCAAAGGCATAAACACATGTATGCTATAAATTAATCCAAGTTCCGCGAATCTAGGACATTTAGCTCACTACGCAGCCTGCAAAAGGTCTTTTCATCTAAAGGCTTAGTGAAGATATCGGCTAGCTAGTTCTCAGTGCTAACATGAAACACTTCGATATCTCCCTTTTGCTGGTGGTCTCTCAAAAAGTGATGCCGGATGTCAATGTGCTTTGTGCGGCTGTGCTCAACAGGATTTTCCGCTATTCGAATAGCACTCTCATTATCACATAGGAGTGGGACTTTGCTTAGATTGTAGCCAAAGTTTCGGAGGGTTTGCCTCATCCAAAGTAGTTGCACGCAACACTGTCCTGCGGCAACGTACTCGGCCTCAGCAGTGGATAGGGCAACGGAAGTTTGTTTCTTAGAGTTCCACGACACCAGGGACCTTCCTAAGAATTGGCACGTCCCCGATGTACTCTTCCTATCGACCTTACATCCAGCATAGTCGGAATCTGAATATCCAATCAAGTCAAAGTTAGACCCCTTTGGATACCAGATCCCGAAGCAAGGCGTAGCGACTAAATATCGAAGAATTCGCTTCACAGCCACTAAGTGACACTCCTTAGGATTGGATTGAAATCTAGCACACATGCATACGCTAAGCATAATATCCGGACTACTAGCACATAAATAAAGTAAAGACCCTATCATTGACCGGTATGCTTTTTGATCAACGGACTTACCTCCTTTGTTGAGGTCGGTGTGTCCGTCGGTCCCCATCGGAGTCTTTGCGGGCTTGGCGTCCTTCATCCCAAACCGCTTTAGCAAATCTTGCGTGTACTTTGTTTGGGAGATGAAGGTGCCGTCCTTGAGTTGCTTCACTTGGAACCCAAGGAAGTAGTTCAACTCGCCCATCATCGACATCTCGAATTTCTGCGTCATCACCCTGCTAAACTCTTCACAAGACTTTTGATTAGTAGAACCAAATATTATGTCATCGACATAAATTTGGCACACAAAAAGATCACCATCGCAAGTCTTAGTGAAAAGAGTTGGATCGGCTTTCCCAACCTTGAAAGCATTAGCAATTAAAAAGTCTCTAAGGCATTCATACCATGCTCTTGGGGCTCGCCTTAGAGAGCTTACACACGTGGTCGGGGTACCGTTCATCCTCGAAGCCAGGGGGTTGCTCCACGTACACCTCCTCCTTGATCGGCCCGTTGAGGAAAGCGCTCTTAACATCCATTTGGTACAACCTGAAAGAATGGTGAGCGGCATATGCTAGCAAAATACGAATAGATTCTAGCCTAGCCACAGGAGCAAAAGTCTCCTCAAAGTCCAAACCTGCGACTTGGGCATAACCTTTTGCCACAAGTCGAGCCTTGTTCCTTGTCACCACCCCGTGCTTGTCTTGTTTGTTGCGGAACACCCACTTGGTTCCCACAACATTTTGCTTGGGACGAGGCACCAGTGTCCATACTTTATTTCTTTTGAAGTTGTTGAGTTCCTCTTGCATGGCCAATACCCAGTCCGAATCTAGCAAGGCCTCTTCTACCCTGAAAGGCTCAATAGAAGAGACAAAGGAGTAATGCTCACAAAAATTAACCAATCGAGAGCGAGTAGTTACTCCCTTGCTAATATCACCAAGAATTTGGTCGACGGGATGATCCCTTTGAATCATCGCTCGAACTTGGGTTGGAGGTGTCGGTTGCGCTTCTTCCTCCATCACATGATCATCCTGTGCTCCCCCTTGATCACATGCCTCCTTTTGATGAACCTGTTCATCGTCTTGAGTTGGGGGATGCACCATAGTTGAGGAGGAAGGTTGATCTTGCTCATGTTGTTCCTGTGGCCGCACATCTCCAATCGCCATGGTGCGTATTGCGGCCGTTGGAATGTCTTCTTCATCTACATCATCAAGATCAACAACTTGCTCTCTTGGAGAGCCATTAGTTTCATCAAATACAACGTCGCTAGAGACTTCAACCAAACCCGATGATTTGTTGAAGACTCTATACGCCTTTGTATTTGTGTCATAACCTAACAAAAAACCTTCTACAGCTTTAGGAGCAAACTTAGAATTTCTACCCTTCTTCACTAGAATGTAGCATTTGCTCCCAAATACACGAAATTTAGATACATTGGGTTTGTTACCGGTTAGAAGCTCATATGACATCTGTCGGCGTTTCGAGACAGGGGGGTCCCTAAGCCGACGAGTGAGTGTGCTGCGTGCCCCAGCCCAGATGGGTCGAGCGCGTGGGCGAGCGCGAAGGGGGGAGAGGCGAGGTGGCCGGAGACGGGCGTGAGAGAGGTGGAAGTCCCGCGGCCTTCGTGTTCGTCCCGCGCCCAGGTCGGGTGCGCTTGCAGTAGGGGGGTTACAAGCGTCCACGCGGGTGAGGGAAGCGAGCGGCCCCAAGAGAGCGCCTGTCCCGTCCTCGGTCCCGCGCGGCCAACCTTCTCTAAGAAGGCCCTGGTCCTTCCTTTTATAGTCATAAGGAGAGGATCCAGGTGTACAATGGGGGGTGTAGCAGAGTGCTACGTGTCTAGCGGAGAGAGAGCTAGCGCCCTGGGTACATGCCAATGTGGCAGCCGGAGAGGTCTTGGCACCTTGCTGGCGTGATGTCGTGGCTGTCGGAGGAGCGACGGAGCCTGGCGGAGGGACAGCTGTTGGAGCGGTCGAGTCCTTGCTGACGTTGCCCTGCTTCCGTAAGAGAGCTGAGAGCCGCCGTCGTCACAGAGCTTGTGGGGCGCCATCATTGCCCATCTGGCGGAGCTGGCCAGATGGGACGCCGATCTTGTTCTCCGCGACCCGAGTCGGCTCGGGGTAGGATGATGATGGCGCTTCCTGTTGACGTGGCGGGCCTGTGCCCTAGGTCGGGCGACGTGGGAGCTCCTCCGAAGCCGAGGTCGAGTCTGTCTTCCGTGGCCGAGGCCGAGCCCGAGCCCCCGGGTCGGGCGAGGCGGAGATCGTTCGGCCGAGGCCAGGGCGGAGTCCGAGCCCTGGGGTCGGGCGAGGCGGAGTTTCGTCGTCTTCTGGGGCTGAGCCCGAGTCCGAGCCCTGGGTCGGGGGGAGCGGAGTTCGCCGTCTTCCGGGTCTTAGCCCGAGTCCGAGCCCTGGGTCGGGCGGAGCGGAGTTCGCCGTCTTCCGGGTCTTAGCCCGAGTCCGAGCCCTGGGTCGGGCGGAGCGGAGTTCGCCGTCTTCCGGGTCTTAGCCCGAGTCCGAGCCCTGGGGTCGGGCGGAGCGGAGTTCGCCGTCTTCCGGGTCTTAGCCCGAGTCCGAGCCCTGGGGTCGGGCGGAGCGGAGTTCGCCGTCTTCCGGGTCTTAGCCCGAGTCCGAGCCCTGGGGTCGGGCGGAGCGGAGTTCGCCGTCTTCCGGGTCTTAGCCCGAGTCCGAGCCCTGGGGTCGGGCGGAGCGGAGTTTCCCATGGCGCCTTTGGCAAGGCCTGACTGCCTGTCAGACTCACTCTGTCGAGTGGTACTGCAGTCGGAGTAGCGCAGGCGGCGCTGTCCTTCTGTCAGACCGGTCAGTGGAGCAGTGGAGTGACGGCGGTCACTTCGGCTCTGCCGGAGGGCGCGTGTCAGGATAAAGGTGTCAGGCCACCTTTGCGTTAAATGCTCCTGCAACCTGGTCAGTCGGCGCGGCGATCTAGTCAGGGTTGCTTCTAAGCGAAGCCAAGGCCTCGGGCGAGCCGGAGGTGTGTCCGCCGTTAAAAGGGGGGCCTCGGGCGAGACGGAAGTCTCTCGAGGTCAGCTGCCCTTGGCCGAGGCTAGGCTCGGGCGAAGCGTGATCGAGTCACTCGTGTGGACTGATCCCTGACTTAATCGTACCCATCGGGCCTTTGCAGCTTTATGCTGATGGGGGTTACCAGCTGAGAATTAGGCGTCTTGAGGGTACCCCTAATTATGGTCCCCGACAGTAGCCCCCGAGCCTCGAAGGGAGTGTTAGCACTCGCTTGGAGGCTTTCGTCGCACTTTTTTGCAAGGGGACCAGCCTTTCTCGGTTGCATTTTGTTCCGGTGGGTGCGCGCGAGCGCACCCGCCGGGTGTAGCCCACGAGGCCTCGGAGGAGTGGTTACACTCCTTCGAGGTCTTGATGCCTTGCGTAACGCTTCGGCTGGTCTGGTCGTTCCCTCATGCGAACTGGCCGTAGCCCGGGTGCACGGTCGGGGCCCAAGCTCTCGGGCTGGTATGTTGACGCTGTCAACGGTTCGGCCGGAGCCGGGTTTGCGAGAGCAGCCCCCGAGCCTCCGCACAGGGCGAGAGGACGATCAGGGACAGACTCGACTTTTTACATACGCCCCTACGTCGCCTTTCCGCAAGGAGGAGGGGGGAGTGCGCCATGTTACCCTCGATGGGCACCGAACATGGTGTCTCCGGTGAGCTGCAAGCGGGTAATCCGAGTGGACGTCCGTGCCCCGTTCGTTGGGGGTCGGCTAGGGGCCCAGAGGCACGCCCAAAAGTACCTGCGGGTGATTTGCCGGACCCGGTCCCCTGGCGACGGGGTCCGAGGGCTCGATGCCTCCCTCCGATGGGATTCCGTTACAAGATCGTTCCCGCTGGTCTCGGAAATGTCCTAGGGTACCTCGGGAGCGCAGCCCGAGCCTCGGTTATGTATCGAACGTACCCCTGGTCATCCCTCACTCGGCGTCTGAGGCGACTGTGAACCCTTCGGGGGCCAGCCTTCGAACCCCTGATCAGTAATGGGCGCGGAGCTTGAGTAGCCTGAGGCGGCCATGGAGCCCTTCGGGGGGCTGGCCTTCGAACCCCTGACCAGTAGTGGGTGTCGGGCCCACGCGATCTGAGGCAACTGTTGAACCCCTCGGAGGACCAGTCTTCGAACCTCTGATCAGTAGGGGGGGCTCGGAGCCCGGTTCCTTCGCGGAGAAGGATCCTTTTCGGGGTATCCCCCTTTCCCGGTCCCTGTTGCAAGAGATAGAGAAAGAGGAAAAAGGAAAAGGATACGAAATCGAACGACGTGGCGTACCTTTTTTGACGTGGTTATTACGGCGAAGGCGAAGCGTCGTCCGCTTCTCCTGCCAGAGGCGCCGCCTGTCCCGCCGCGGAGTTAATGCGACGGGGTGAGTGGTTGGCGGGGCGGCCGTTGCGCGTGCGCGAGCCGTTCGAGGAACGGGTCACGGGTGCGCCGTCATCACGCCGTGGGAGGAGGCTCTCTTGCTGTCCCCGGACGGGACGTGAGCCTGGCTGACGACGTGACTGCTGCTCCCGCCCGCCTGCCACCGTCATTACTGCCGGTCCACTTTCGGCCGTATTGACCGTCGTGCCAGGCTGGCGCCACTGGGTCGTGCGCTGGTCGCCTCGAGTCGCGGCACAGGCCCCGCAACCGAAGAGGCGCGACAGTGGCATAAGTGGTGGCGCGGTTGCTTGCATGCATCAACTGGCGCGCTGGTTGCTTGACGCGTGGGCGTGGGCCTCCAAGCTGGCGTGTCAGAGGTCGAAGAAGCGCGTCCACCTGGCGCGGTTGCATGCCGCCTGCATGGCTGCCCGCCCCTTTCGCCCGTCGGTCTGGGCAAAAGTGGGGGGTCGCTTGTAACCGCTGGGCGGTTGTGCGCACCACGCGCGGCGGTTTGGCTTCTTCTGCTCTGAGCCGGTTTGCATGACATGCGGGACCCAGCCCCCGAGTCGTAGGGGGAGGGCCTTGGAGCGTGTTGGAGAAGACTCAGCCCGTGGCGTTTGGGGGCGCACGTAGGGAGAGTCGCCTTTAAAAGGAGGGAGACTCCTTTCAGAAGGCAACCATGTCTTCTTCCTCCCTTATGCGCCGTGTCTTTCCATCTTCCAAGCCCCCGGATGGGGGGTATCCGCCGTCTTCCCGCCTCCTCGTTGGAGGAACGCAACTCTGTGGGAGTTGGTACCTTTCAACCATCGTTCGGCTTCAAGGATTTTCGTCACGCAGCCCGGCCGCACCCCTCCACCGGCGATCGCCCGAGATGGCGACCTCCAGCTTGATGGTGGGGGAAAGCGAGCCGGGCTGCGGCCTCTGCCCCTCCCTCAGCCTCAAGGATTTTCATCACCAAGGCTGGGGAGGGGAGAGTGCCGAGTTGGGGTCGGCCTCTGTGCGGGCGGCGGCTCGCTCCTTCACTCAGTGATCGGAGGGAAGGGCAGCCGTCGTCCGTGGCGCTGGCAGCTGCAGCGTGCCTGGCTTTCGGGCGTGAGTGGCTTCGGAGCCGCTCGCGGCGCCGGCATCCGCCACGGCAGCTTGAAGAGGTTCTGCTGCCGGCGAGATAGCCAGGGCCGGCCACGGACTGACCTCCAACTCTGCAGCCTTCTGCCCGTCCTTGCCTCACGAGTTTTGGCGTGGGCGGGGGCCTCCAGGCAGCAGCATCCGCCCTGAGGTCAGTGCTGCCGCTGTTCGACCCCCCGGAGCAGAAGTCGTCGTCGTCGCTGCTGCTGGAGCAGGTGACGGCGCGCCGTTCGTCGGCCTTCCGTTGCTCCGCAGGCCTTCCCCCTCGGAGTGGGGTTGTTCGTACCTGCGGAGGGGGAACCGGAGTTCCGTTTGTAATGGCACTTCGAATGCCAGTGTTTTTTGTTCATTGTGGCTGTCGAGGCCTGAACATGTATGTAGTTTTGGCACGGAGCCGTGTTTTTTCCTCATTTTCAAGCACTAAGTCTCGCCTGTTGATTATCCGAACCGCTTCACCAAGCATGAGTTGCCCCGTGTCAAGGTGACGAGTGAGGTATCCGTATCCCGGAGGCTGTTGGGCCTATGCTTCGTCGCCGAAGGTCTTATAGGAAGAAGCGGTCTTCGGCTGGAGCTGTTTGTATAAGATGGCCGAAGGTTCCTTTTCATGAAGCTTCGGTATTACAAACCGACTTAAAGATAGAATGACCTTTTAGTCCATAAAGGTCTGAGTCAATGTTGTAAACTTTTATGAGGGGCATAATTGTAATTCCTCACAGGCTGTGTCCTGTGCCTATAAATAGTTAACAGTATTCCTTTACTGTTCAGGCATTCTGATAATTTCAATCGCATCTTTCGGAAACCAACCTTTGCCAAGGCAGAGGTATTATTGTATTCAATGATTCAATACGTTAATTGAATACATACAATTCGTCTATGATTCATTTACCCCTTTTATACCTTTTATTTATGTTATCTTGTAATATCTATTGGAATTTTATTACGAAGACTTAAGCTTCGTAATTATATTCTCATTTATCTTCGTCCAAGGCTCATTATCCTGAAGGGAATAATGTTTCATGGACGAAGGGTACTAACATTTAACACTTTATGTTGCCTTGTTCTTAATTCATAGCAGTTGAGAACAAGTCCCCAACATTGGCGCCCACCTCCGGTAAACTCACTTCCACTTTTTGAGCTGATGGCTTCGTTCAACAATCAAGCTGGAGCTGCTTCGGACCCGAAGCTAGTGCTCCCGATCACAGGTGGTTCGTCCTCAGAGCCAGCTAACAAGAAACAGAAGAAGGAAGCACAGAGAAGGGTACAACATGTTGGGGTGCAAGGACCCTTCATCAAGTCAAGATGGTCTCACATTCCTATTACCTTCTCCCAAGAGGACCTTCAGCTCAAGGATTACCCACACAACGATGCCATGGTTATCTCTTGTGTTATCAAAGGATTTCTGGTCCACAATGTCTTAGTTGACACAGGCAGTGCAGCTGACATCATATTTGCTAAGGCCTTCAGACAAATGCAAGAGCCAGAAGATAAGATTCATGATGCTACACATCCTCTCTGTGGCTTCGGAGGAAGACAGATTGTGGCACTGGGCAAGATCACCATGTCAGTGACCTTCGGGTTCATCAACAACACTAGAACTGAGCAAGTTGTGTTTGACATTGTTGACATGGAGTACCCTTACAATGCAATTATTGGTCGTGGCACACTCAATGCTTTCGAAGCAATTCTTCATCCTGCCTATCTTTGCATGAAGATACCTTTGGATCAAGGACCCATCGCTATTCATGGAAGTCAGGAAGCTGCCAGAAGGGCTGAAGGCAATTGGACTGACTCAAAAGCAATCCATAACATAGATGGAGCTGAAGCTTGTGAACAGTACAAATTCAGAAGGGAGAAAGCAGCTTCAGCAGATCAGCCGAAGCCTATGCTCTTATGTGAAGACATAGCAGAGCAGAAGGTGCTGTTAGGCTCTCAATTATCCGAAGAGTAGGAGAAAACCTTGATAAGGTTTTTGTTCAACAACAAAGATGTTTTTGCATGGTCAGCCAATGATCTCTGCGGAGTAAATAGGGATGTTATTGAACACTCGCTCAATGTTGACCCATCCTTCAGACCCAGAAAGCAGAGGCTTCGGAAAATGTCTGATGATAAGGCCGAAGGTGCTCGTAATGAAGTCAAAAGACTCCTCACTGCAGGAGTTATTAGAGAAGTAAAGTACCCAGAATGGTTAGCTAACACTGTTATGGTAAAAAAGGCCAATGGCAAGTGGCGAATGTGTATCGATTTCACAGATCTCAACAAGGCTTGTCCGAAGGACGAGTTCCCATTGCCAAGGATAGACTCTTTAGTTGATGCAGCAGCTTCTTCAGAGCTCATGAGTCTGCTAGACTGTTACTCAGGCTATCACCAAATCTGGATGAAGAAGGAAGATGAGCCGAAGACTAGCTTCATAACCCCAAGTGGCACATATTGCTATCTTCGGATGCCTGAGGGGCTCAAAAACGCTGGAGGAAGTTTCAGCAGAATGACTGCGAAGGTTCTCCAGTCTCAGATAGGCAGGAATGTGCTAACTTATGTTGATGACATCATTGTAAAAAGCACGAAACAGGAGAATCATATTGCTGATTTGCAGGAGACCTTTGCCAGTTTCAGGCAAGCTGGTTTAAAGTTGAATCCAGAAAAATGCGTCTTCGGAGTAAAGAAGGGGAAATTTCTTGGATGCTTGGTTTCAACAAAGGGAATTGAAGCTAATCCAAGTAAAATTGAAGCTATACTTCGGATGGCGCCACCAACTACAAAAAAGGGGGCTCAAAGATTGACAGGAAGATTGGCATCTCTCAATAGATTCATATCCAGATCAGCAGAGAGAAACTTACCATTCTTCGAAGTGCTGAAGTCAGCCGAAGTTTTTCAATGGGGACCAATCCAGCAAAAGGCCTTTGAAGAGCTGAAACAGTATTTGATAGATCTAACAGCATTAATTCCACCTACGCCAGGGGCTCCTTTGTTATTATATGTGGCAGCTTCGCACTCAGCGGTAAGTGCAGCACTTGTCCAGGAGAAGCTTGATGGCCAAGTCAGAAAGCAGGTTCCAGTGTATTTTGTATCTGAAGTTCTTAGTATATCAAAGAAAAACTACACATAATTGGAGAAAGTGTTATATGCTGTTTTGATGGCATCCAGGAAGCTTCGGCACTATTTTCAAGCTTACAACATAATTGTTCCTTCTTCACAACCTCTGAAGGATATTATGAGGAACCGAGAAGCTACTGGAAGGATTGGAAAATGGGCCGCAGAGCTCAACGAATTTTGTATTGAATATGTTCATAGATCTTCGATACAGTCCCAGGCGTTAGCAGACTTCATTGCTGACTGGACGCCAGGGGCTCAGGAGGAAGAAACAAATAAAGACGCCGAAGCATGGACAGTGTTTTGTGATGGATCTTGGGGAACCTTCGGAGCGGGAGCGGCTGCTGTGCTGGTTTCACCTTCCAAAGTTAAAACTTGCTATGCGGCAAAACTTGATTTTAGTTGCACAAATAACATTGCTGAGTACGAAGCCTTGCTTCTGGGTCTTCGGAAGCTAAAAGCAATGGGAATCAGAAGGGCCATACTTAAAACTGATTCCCAGGTTGTTTCGGGTCATATTGACAAGAGTTGCAAGGCTAAAGATCCGAAGCTTGAAAAATATCTGGATATGGTTCGAAGAGTTGAAGCTTCCTTCGAAGGATTTTCTGTCAAAAATATCCCTCGAGGGCAAAATGAGCATGCTGATTTGCTAGCTAAGTCAGCAGCACAGGGGCTGCCTTTACCTTCGGATGTGTTCTTCGAAACAATAAAAGCACCTTCGGTGGAACTTCTTGAAAGAGCAGTCCTCAATATATCTCCTGTTTATAGCGAAGATTGGAGAACTGAGATCATCTCTTACCTTCAGGGAAAATTCCTTTCAGATGACGAAGCTTATAACAGGAGGATAGAGGCAAGAGCTCGTCCATATGTCATGATAGAAGGGGAGTTGTACAAGCATGGAGTTTGTGCTCCGCTGCTCAAGTGTTTATCCAGAACCGAAGGTATAGAGTTGATGAAAGAAATACATGCAGGCTTGTGTGGATCTCACATTGGATCTAGGCCGTTACTTGGAAAAATTTTCCGTCAAGGATTTTATTGGCCGAAGGCAGCTTCGGATGCAGCGAAAGTAGTCCAAAAGTGCGAAGGTTGTCAGAAATGTGCAAGAGATCAAAAACAACCTTCGTCCTTAACACAGCTCATACAACCCATTTGGCCATTGCAAAGATGGGGCCTTGACTTGTTAGGTCCGTTACCACCGGCCCAAGGGAACCTAAGATATGTTGTAGTGGCGGTGGAATATTTTTCTAAATGGATCGAGGCAAAGCCTTTAGCCACAATAACTTCGGCCACCGTCCAAAAGTTTTTCTGGCAGAATATTGTTTGTCGTTTCGGGGTACCAAAGGCTATTACTGTGGATAATGGAACACAGTTTGATTCCGAAGCTTTCAGGGATTTCTGTGATCAAATTGGTACGAAGATCCATTTTGCATCAGTCAGACATCCGGAGTCAAATGGACTCGTTGAAAGAGCCAATGGCATTATAATGACAGGAATAATGAAGTTAATCTTCAATCAACCCAGGGGAAAGTGGCCAGATCAGTTAACCAAAGTGGTGTGGAGCCACAATACGACAACATCAAGGTCTACAGGCTTTACTCCATTCAAGTTATTATTCGGTGACGAAGCAATAACTCCGGAGGAAGCTAAAACCGGATCAATAAGAGTAGTAGCTTCGGCAGAACCAGGTTCCGAAGCTGCTTATTCTGTGGAAAAAGATGCTTTAGAAGGGATCAGGCTGCAAGCCGTGGAGAACATCAATAAATATCAAGCCGAAACAATCAAATGGCGAGATAGAAAGGAATGGCGAGATAGAAAGGTTCGGCTAAAGAATATTGAGCCAGGACACTTGGTGCTTCGGAGAGTTGCCAATCCAGAAACAGTGGGCAAGTTGCAGTTGAAATGGGATGGACCTTTCTTAGTAGCATCTTCGTCAAGACCCGGTTCATACAGATTGAAGGATATGGACGGCAACGACATTCCTAGATCTTGGAATGCGGATGAGCTTCGGCGATATTATGTATAACTCGATGTAATTTTTCACATTTTTTATTTTTTCTTTCATGGCACCCTTTTCCTTTCTGAAGGGGGAGAAAGGTTTTTAATGGGGCCATCACATGTAATTTCCTTTTTTAGTTCTATAAGAGCAAAATCCCCCAAGGAATGTAAATGTAAAAGCTGAGAACGCACCATCGAGTGCCGAAAAGTAAAGGCGAAGAAGCTCCAAAGTCGTTCCTAAGGGAATGCAGAGCTTACAGCGAAAAGTCAACGCTGATTCCGCCAAAAGTAAAGGCGAAGAAGCTCCAAAGTCGTTCCTAAGGGAATGCAGAGCTTACAGCGAAAAGTCAACGCTGATTCCGCCAAAGGTAAAGGCGAAGAAGCTCCAAAGTCGTTCCTAAGGGAATGCAGAGCTGAAGTGTGATTGCTTTTAAGGAAATAATGGCTGAGTATGGCTTCGGATACGCGTTTGGACATTCATTTGCACATCACATTACATCATAGCATTTGCATTCATAAACATTCATCCAGGCATATGTAGGATAACCATCATCATGGCATAAATGCTTGCTTTGGCAAAAAAAAAGGGGGGGGGAGAAAGAGCTTCGTGTACAAAAAGGAGAGCTTCGGGAAGAAGGGAAATGTTGTTTTCTATGCTTCGCTGCGTACGAAAAGAAGGGAAGGTGTTTTTTCGCCTTCGGCTCAAAAAATAAAATTTCGTCCACATCAAAGCACTTCTCACACATCAATGGAAGGATAAGAATATATCACAAGGTATGAACAGAATTCATTAAAGACAAGTTTCAGTTACATTTACAAAAGTTATCTCAAAAGTTTCTCAAGTACTGTCTACATTCTACTATTTAATCTCCTACATGCATAAGGTTGTTGTAAGTCAAAATCGAGCTTGCAGGAAAAGGTAAGCACAAGGTATGGTTTCTTACTGGTTCAAGGTGGCTCCGAGCTTCGTCTCCAGCCTTTTCTCGCCCGCCTTTTGTCCATATCATTTTTACAAATCTATTAGAGATACTTCGGGCGAGATCAGGAATGTCATCTAGGATTGATGGTGATAAAGTGAAATTTGGCATATTGACAATCTTTCCATGATCGCAGCCAGCTTTTAGGAAAGCTGCAGCAGTGCCCCGAGAAGCCACCCAGGCGCAGAAGTCACCGTGCCCAGCTATGACTTCGTCGAGCTCGTCAATCTCACCCTCAATATGTTCGAAGGTCTTCGGTAGATCTTCAGCTGAGGGGGTCAATTTTTCACTGCTGGCTCCAACTGAGTGGAAAATCTTTCTTAATCGTTGAATGCATTTGTTGCTAAATTCCAAACATTTTTCTTGAAGGCTCGTCAATAGTTTTCTCAAATCTGAATTTTGTTGAGCTTCGGCTTCAAGTTTTGCATTAAGGTCTTGCTTTTCTCGTTCGAACTGCTCAGATTGGCGGAGAAGCTTCGTGTTCAGTTCTATTATTTTTGCTTCGGCTTCCGCCAATGAACCTTCGGTTGCCTGGAGCTCGAAGTTCTTTTTCTCGATACCATCTGATTGCTCCTTTATTTTGCTTTCTAAATTTTCAATTATAACTTCGTGCTTCTTGTCTTCAAAATCTTGTTGCATTTTCAAGGCTTTGCTCAATAGCATGCTCTGCACAAAATCAATCTTCGTCAGACGTGTTTTCATTATTAGAAGCAATAAAAGTTAAGGGAAAACTAATTCACCTTGAAATTGGAATAGAATAAACTACCAACGATATGTTGTCGTCGGTAGCGGCTGATGTCTGTCTCCAGCTTCGGAAAACCGATACTCTTTGACAGAGTACCGATAACTTTGGCCCCAGTCTGATCTCGAATACAATCTAATTTTTCATCATCAATGCCTCCGAAGAGGAGTGCTCCAGGTTTGTATCCGCAGGATTTTGCATATTCTCTAAGCTCTTCTTTTTCAGCTTTTGACAGTTTTTCTCCAACTAAATTCTGGAACATGAAAGCTTCGTTTTCTGAAGCTTCATCAGCAATTTCCTTCCCTTTCCCCGACGCTACGGTCACGGCCTCTTCGGCGGCGGTGGTAGCTTCTTCCGCAGCCATATCTTGCAGTATTCTGTCAATGTTTTCGATTGTGCTCTCCAGGTTCAAATCTTCAGCTGAGGCAGCTTCGGCAGTTGCGACCTCCGAAGGTGTAATTTCAATATCTGCCCCTTCCGCAGACGTTGGTGTTTTTTGAGCTGAAGCTCTTGGCGGTGTCTTGTCAATTACCTCTGTCACAGTGATAATTCTTTGTCTCTTTGTTTTGATTGTTTTCTTCGATTTCTCGGGCTCCTTGTCCTTCTGAAAAAACTTTGTCAGTTGGGGCCTCAGTGGACTTAGCTTCGCAGGTAAGGATTCAGTCATTACCTTCAGAATTTCCTCAACGTCAGCGGCAGAGGGTGATGCGGGGGATTTTTCTTCGTCGGATATTTTCCGTTTTGGAGAAGACGCTTTCCTCTTCTTTGGAATTTTCTTCTTTGGTGTCTCTTTTTCATCTTTATTTGAGGCTTCGGTTACCCTTTTCCTTTTCTGGCGTCCGGCACCTTTGTTCAAATTTTCATAGTCAGGGTATTCAAAGCCCAAGGCGTCCAACACTCGGTTCAGTCTTCGCTTCGGACGGGTGCCGAAGGCTGCAGTCATTAATTGATCTTCTTTTTTGGAATAATTGCCAAGTATTTCATTACACATTACTTCAATTGTGTCTAGCCACTCTTGGCAAGGCGCTTTAAAGTATTTCTTAAACTTGAAATGGTAAGGTAAACGTACAAGTTCACCTTCTTTCTTCTCCCCCTTTAGCTTCGGCATTTCCCATTCTTTCAAACTGGGAAAAACTTTGAAAGCCAAAAATTCCTGAACCAGGTCCCTTGTACTGATATGCTCTGCAATAATTCTGAATTCGTTCATTGCTTATTGTGTTGGACCTTCGGGTGTCATGTTACAGCGAGGTCGGGTTTCTCCGAAGATTAGTTCGAGTGGACTTTGCACAAGCTTCTCCTTGTCGTCATCAACCTTCACATAGAACCACTCCGACTTCCAGCCTGCTGCCCATTTGCTTCGATAGCTGATTACAGGAAACTTTGTGGTTTTCCGATAGGTGAAGTTATAGCAACCAAAATTGTCGTGCAATCCATCCTTTCTAGCCTTCGTCTGATAATGCAGCTCGTGAACCCGGCAAAAGCTATCCGCAAATGGTTCCACTGCTTGGCTTCGGAGTGCCCAGATATAAACGCTAAGCCTAACGATAGCGTTAGGGGTCAGCTGGTGAAAATAGATACCGAACCTCTTCAGTACCTCTGCAATAATCCCATGTAGGGGGAATCTTAATCCAGCCTTCAGAAAGCTTTTGAAAATAACAATTTCATCCTTCTCCGGCTTTGGGGTAGTCTCTTCTCCCCCGAAGCGTAATAGCTTTTTCTGATTTTCAGTAAAAAAGCCTGACTTTACCATCTTGGATAGATCAGCCTTCGAAACAGTAGATTTCCCGAAGTCCAAGTGGCTGGGCTTGCTTGGCATGGCAATGCGATAATCATCTTCGGGATCAGTTTCCTCAATATCTTCTTCTTCTTCAGCAATTGCTTGTTCTGTTTGTTCTGCATCATCACTAGGGATCTTTTCCGAAGTCACCAGCCCGGATCGTTGCATGGCTTCGGAGATGGGAACAGTCTCCGAAGCTTCAGTTTCGCCCCCCTCACGCTCAACCCTGGCGGTAGAACGCACTCTGGCCATTTAATTATGAATGTGTGGAAATTTAATACTTTCTTCTTCCGAAGTTTTTTCTGACGAAGCAGGCTTCAAACTGGAGCTTCGTTTGATTCCGACAGACAAGCTTCGGTGATGGTTAAAAATTTTGGCAGCAGAACAGTGCAAATAGCAATGAATGCTGTGGTAACTTCACACCTACTCGTCTGTTTATATAGTACTGCAGGTAAGAAGGCGAAGCGCCAGGATTTTTACACCAGGCGGACACCCGCTTGCACTCGCTGTGCGGTGGACCGCAGAGACCAAACAGTAACTCTGCAAGGTGGGACCGCTACGCGCTGGGAAATTGAATCGTTTCTCGACAACGAGCTCAGGGAAGGTGTTTTTTGGACCTTCGGCTCCCCGAAGCTTAAGAGACTTTTTTCACGGATCAAGCTTGTTACGAAAAACGATCTAGCACCGCGAAAGGGGCTACTGTTGGGCCTATGCTTCGTCGTCGAAGGTCTTATAGGAAGAAGCGGTCTTCGGCTGGAGCTGTTTGTATAAGATGGCCGAAGGTTCCTTTTCATGAAGCTTCGGTATTACAAACCGACTTAAAGATAGAATGACCTTTTAGTCCATAAAGGTCTGAGTCAATGTTGTAAACTTTTATGAGGGGCATAATTGTAATTCCTCACAGGCTGTGTCCTGTGCCTATAAATAGTTAACAGTATTCCTTTACTGTTCAGGCATTCTGATAATTTCAATCGCATCTTTCGGAAACCAACCTTTGCCAAGGCAGAGGTATTATTGTATTCAATGATTCAATACGTTAATTGAATACATACAATTCGTCTATGATTCATTTACCCCTTTTATACCTTTTATTTATGTTATCTTGTAATATCTATTGGAATTTTATTACGAAGACTTAAGCTTCGTAATTATATTCTCATTTATCTTCGTCCAAGGCTCATTATCCTGAAGGGAATAATGTTTCATGGACGAAGGGTACTAACATTTAACACTTTATGTTGCCTTGTTCTTAATTCATAGCAGTTGAGAACAAGTCCCCAACAGAGGCGTAGGAATCCCTCGGCTCGATCGGCCTTGTTGTCTGAGGCTCCTCTAGCTTGGTTAAAGGGACCCCTTGGCCGCTCTTCGATGAGCCGAGGCCAGGGGTAGCGATATCAGTACGAACAGAGGCGGAGTTGGCTCGAAAATGGGAACCTGGTTGGCCGGAGCCTAGCCGGGTTGTCCGTCAGCGGAGCCGACGCCGGAGTCGATCAGCCGAGGCCTCGGGTCGGGCTGGCGCCCTTGGAAGTCAGTTGGCCGAGGCCCCAGGGGTAACCGGCCGAGCCGCCTGCTCGGGCCGGATTCCCGGAGAAGTCCCTGACCATGCCGCCGTCCGAGGCTGAGTCGGACCTTGCCGAAGACGTCGTCGATGCCGAGGGTGCTACGGCCCCCTTCAGCGTGAAGACCCGAGCCTGCAGGATCAGATCGTCTTGTAGCGTGTGCCTTCTGCGGCCGCCGAGGCCAGAAAACACACCCTCGCTGCGCCTGTGAAGCTGCGTCTTTTTTCCTCTTATTTCGAGCATCTGGACTTTCAGTCGGTAACAGGGATGTTTGCGTGGGCGAGAGTTTCTTCTCGCGGAAGGTGATGAGTGAGGTATCCGTATCCCGGAGGCGTAGGAGTCCCTCGGCTCGGTCGGCCTTGCCGCTTACGCGTACTTTCACCCGTCCATGAGGCCCTGTCCCCGACTTAGTCGAGAAAGCTTGAAGGACCGCTTTGGCAGAAGAGTTTCTGAACGTGAAGACTTGTTCGGTCCACGGAGTCGCTTTATCCGAACGCGAGTTACTTATCGCAGAAGGTGATGAGTGAGGTATCCTTATCCCGGAGGCGTAGGAGTCCCTCGGCTCGGTCAGCCTTGGCTGCTTACGTGTACTCCGTCGTTTCCAGGATCCGCTTTCCGAAGTAGTCAAGAAGCACGAAAGAAATTCTGCTAAAAAGAGGTCCTTTTTCGAGGAAAATTTCGACGCAGAGGGGGTCTCCCCCCTTTTAGCCCCCGAGGGAGGGTCGGGCTTTGCCGAGGCGAGGCCGACCCTTCCTTGATGACTAAACTTTGCGCTGGTGCGAGGTATATGAATAACTTGAAAACATCTTAAGGGTAGAAGCGACGTAGCTGTTTGATGTTCCAAGCGTTGCCGTAGATCTCGCCTTGATTGTTGGCCAGCTTGTATGTTCCGGGCTTCAGAACTTTGGCGATGACGAATGGCCCCTCCCAGGGGGCGTGAGCTTGTGCCTCCCTCGGGCGTCTTGCCGCAGCCGAAGCACCAGATCGCCCACCTGGAGGTCTCGGGACCGGACCCCTCGGGCGTGGTAGCGTCGCAGGGACTGCTGGTACCGCGCCGAGTGTAGTAGGGCCTTGTCCCGAGCCTCTTCCAGCTGGTCTAGCGATTCTTCTCGGCTAGCTTGGTTGCTTTGATCGTTGTAGGCCCTCGTCCTCGGGGAGCCGTATTCCAGGTCGGTGGGCAAGATGGCCTCGGCCCCGTAGACCAGGAAGAACGGCGTGAAACCCGTGGCACGACTCGGCGTCGTCCTTAGGCTCCAGACCACAGAGGGGAGTTCCTTCATCCATCGCTTGCCGAACTTGTTGAGGCCGTTGTAGATCCGAGGCTTGAGCCCTTGTAGAATCATGCCGTTGGCACGCTCTACTTGCCCATTCGACATGGGATGAGCCACGGCGGCCCAGTCCACCCGGATGTGGTGATCCTCGCAAAAATCCAAGAATTTTTTGCCGGTGAACTGGGTACCGTTGTCGGTGATGATGGAGTTTGGGACCCCAAAGCGATGGATGATGTTGGTGAAGAACGCCACCGCCTGCTCGGACCTGATGCTGTTCAGGGGTCGGACCTCGATCCACTTGGAGAATTTGTCGATGGCGACCAGCAGGTGCGTGTAGCCCCCGGGCGCCTTCTGCAAGGGACCGACGAGGTCCAGACCCCATACAGCAAAGGGCCAGGTGATGGGAATGGTCTGCAGAGCCTGAGCGGGCAGGTGGGTCTGCTTCGCATAGAATTGGCACCCTTCGCAGGTGCGGACAATTCTAGTGGCGTCAGCCACCGCCGTTGGCCAGTAGAAGCCTTGCTAGAAAGCATTCCTGACAAGGGCTCGGGGTGCCGCGTGATGGCCGCAAGCCCCCGAGTGTATTTCTTGCAGTAGTTCCTGGCCTTCGGCGATGGAGATGCACCGCTGGAGGATGCCCGAGGGGCTGCGGTGGTAGAGCTCCCCCTCATCATCCAGCAAGCCGAACGACTTGGCGCGTCGCGCTACCCGCCGAGCCTCGGCTTGGTCGGGGGGTAGCTCTCCTTGGCGGAGATATTGCAGGTACGGGGCCTGCCAATCTCGATCAGGCGTGGCCCCGCTCTGCTCCTCCTCGACGTCCAGTGCCTCGCCCTCGGGGGCCGAGGGTACCTCGGGCTGTGCCGAGGGCGCCTCGGGCTGTGCCGAGGGCGCCTCGGGCTATGCCGAGGGCGCCTCGGGCTGTGCCGAGGGTGCCTCGGGCTCGGGAGCGTCATCGATCTTGACGGAGGGTTGATGCAGATCCCGGGAGAAGACGTCCGGGGGAACCGTTGTTCGCCCCGAGGCTATTTTAGCCAGCTCGTCCGCAGTCTCGTTGTAGCGCCGAGCGATGTGGTTGAGCTCGAGCCCGTAGAACTTGTCTTCCAGGCGTCGAACCTCATCGCAGTAGGCCTCCATCTTCGGGTCGCGGCAGTGGGAGTTCTTCATGACTTGGTCGATGACGAGCTGCGAGTCACCGCGGGCGTCGAGGCGTCTGACCCCTAGCTCGATGGCGATCCGCAACCCGTTGACCAGAGCCTCGTACTCAGCCACATTGTTAGACGTCGGGAAATGGAGGCATAGCACGTAGCGTAGGTGCTTCCCGAGGGGCGAGATGAAGAGCAGGCCCGCGCCGGCTCCCGTCTTCATCAGCGACCCGTCGAAAAACATGGTCCAGAGCTCCGGTTGGATCGGAGCCGTCGGCAGCTGGGTGTCGACCCATTCGGCCACGAAGTCCGCCAACACCTGGGACTTGATGGCCTTCCGAGGGGCGAACGAGATTGTTTCGCCCATGATTTCCACCGCCCACTTTGTGATCCTGCCGGAGGCCTCTCGGCACTGGATGATCTCCCCCAGGGGGAAGGATGACACCACAGTTACCGGATGAGACTCGAAGTAGTGTCGTAACTTCCGCCTCGTCAGGATCACAGCATACAGCAGCTTCTGAACTTGTGGGTAGCGGATCTTGGTCTCGGACAGTACCTCGCTGACGAAGTAGACTGGCCTCTGAACGGGCAATGCATGCCCTTCCTCTTGCCTCTCGACCACAATCGCGGCGCTAACCACCTGAGTGGTCGCGGCGACGTAGACCAAGAGGGCTTCTCCATCAGCTGGGGGCACCAAGACAGGCGCCTTTGTAAGGAGCGCCTTCAGGTTCCCGAGGGCTTCCTCGGCCTCAGGGGTCCAAGCGAAACACTCGGCCTTCCTTAAGAGGCGGTACAGAGGCAGACCTCTTTCGCCGAGGCGTGAGATGAAGCGGCTCAGGGCCGCGAGGCATCCCATGACCCTCTGTACGCCTTTTAAGTCCTTGATGGGTCCCATGCTGGTGATGGCTGCGATCTTCTCCGGGTTGGCTTCGATGCCTCGCTCGGAGACGATGAACCCCAGGAGCATGCCTCGGGGCACCCCGAAGACACACTTCTCAGGATTGAGCTTGACTCCTTTCGCCTTGAGACATCGGAATGTCACTTCAAGGTCGGAGAGGAGGTCGGAAGCCTTCCTTGTCTTGACTACGATGTCATCGACGTAGGCCTCGACTGTGCGTCCGATGTGTTCGCCGAACACATGGTTCATGCACCGCTGGTACGTCGCGCCCGCATTCCTCAAACCGAACGGCATGGTGACGTAGCAGTACATGCCGAACGACGTGATGAAAGAAGTCGAGAGCTGGTCGGACTCTTTCATCCGGATTTGGTGATACCCTGAGTAGGCATCGAGGAAGGACAGGGTTTCGCACCCAACAGTGGAATCCACGATTTGATCGATGTGAGGCAGAGGGTAGGGAACCTTCGGACATGCTTTGTTGAGACCAGTGTAGTCTACACACATCCGCTATTTTCCCCCTTTCTTCCTCACAAGCACAGGGTTGGCAAGCCATTCGGGATGGAATACCTCTTTGATGAACCCTGCTGCCATTAGCTTGTGGATCTCTTCGCCAATCACTCTGCGCTTCTCCTCGTCGAATCGGCGCAGAGGCTGCCTGACGGGTCGGGCTCCGGCCCGAATATCCAGCGAGTGCTCGGCGACATCCCTCGGTATGCCGGGCATGTCCGAGGGACTCCACGCAAAGACGTCGGCGTTTGCGCGGAGAAAGTCGACGAGCACTGCTTCCTATTTGGGGTCGAGCCCGGAACCAATCCGGATCTGCTTGGAGGTGTCGCCACTGGGGTCGAGTGGGACGGCCTTAACCGTCTCCGCTGGCTCGAAGTTGCCGGCATGACGCTTCACATCTGGCACCTCTTTGGAGAGGTTCTGTAACACCCTAAATCTAGCAAATGCAAACAACCCTATTTGAATTATTAAATTTCAGTAGAAAGGAAAAATAATTATGTTTCAAATAAGGAAACCTTGATATATACAATTTGAAGAATTTCTTGAATAGATGAAATTTAATCAAGTGTTTGAAGCATTCATGCTGGAGCATAAATTTTGGTTGAATTGATTTGCAAATACAATTTCGTTTAATTTAATCATACGGAGGAAATCTCATTGTATAAAATAATAAAGAATTATCAATATATTACCATTGTAATATGCATTTTATTATGTTAATAACTTTTAATTATAGTGCTTGCAAAAGCTCCATTTTATCACTTTTATTTTATTTTGGTAAAGATCTTTTATTTAAAATAGAATTCTTCCTAAAACAATATTCTTATACAAAATAAATATTTATTTGTGTTAATATTATTTTAGAAGTTTTTTTTTCTGCAGTGTATATATATTATATATATTCGATTAAAATAAAAATAAAAAAAAACACACAACTCACACGTACAAATCTAAATTGAAAAAAAGAAAGAAAGAATAACAAAAAAAAAACTCACAGCCGCTCGGTCTAGCAACCTGGCCGACTCCCACCTCTCCCCTCTCTATGCCATGTAGGCCCCACATGTCAGCACATATTAATGTTCTCACTCACGGCTCTTTCTCTCCCGTCGTGCTGCACGAACAGGAAGCGAGCCGCCGCCGATCGGATGCCCGATGTCGCCGCTTGGTCTGCACCGTCTCGCCTCCCCAACGCCTAGCCACACTGAACCGCCTCGCCAGCCGCGCACGATGCATTTTCTCCCCACGATTTAATCAATGTGATTTACTCACTGCGTTACGCGACCTCCATTAATGGCCGTCGAATCCTCTCGTCTCGCCACCGGCTGTCTGTTTCCTCTTCCCTCCGAGTCGTGTGCCCGCGCTCGCGTCGACTCTGCTGTCGTTTCATCAGCCACCATTGATGGCGAAGCTTTCAGCCGTTTCTACACCGATTAATGGAGTTCATCAATCGACAATTAGTAGTGTTAATTTGGCCGCGAATTTCTCCCCTCTGGCGACCTCTGCCCACTCCCTTCCTATAAAGCTGAAGCCACGCACCCGCCCCTGGTCTCCCTCTGGCCGCCGCCGCACTCGGGTCTCTCTCTTCTCCCCTGCTCACGCTTCAACAACCTGCTCCGCTCATCTCCTTGCTGCACGCACCCGACGACACCCAGCGACCTGCCCGACGCGCCCGAACAGGACCGCGACGCGCCGAGCCCCAGCCCGACGCCGCGCCGCGCCAGGACCTCGCCCCTGCACGACCGGACGGACCCGACCGCAGCAGACGCCAGGAACCCAAGCGCCGCCTAGACCCCGACGACGACCCTGTTCCTTACTGCTGTGTTGAACCAAGGTAGAAGAAGGGAAAACTAAATCACAAGCTACCAGTATATGTTTAATCGCCTATAGACCTTGCGACAGTATTTATATTTTAAAAATATTTATTTGATACTCAAATAAACTAAATACTATTTTGTTAGTTTCGTAGATTTGTGCTAAAAACTTTAAATCAGTGTTTGCAACAATCTACATGTTTTTGTAAATTAAATTTGATTAGTGATAGTTATAATTGATCTACGGTAGTTTTATAAATATGAAAGGAAAGAAGGATTTCATATTTTTAACCAAAAAAATAAGAGATTCATAGTGTTATTTGTACACAAAATACAAATTACTAGCTACTCCTCCTAGTCTACCTTTATTTATGTGTAGATGCATGTTACTGAAATGTACATTTAAAACCAAAATAAATTAGAAATGGATTTGTTAGTTTCATAATTATGTGATAACCATTTTAATCCAACAGTTAACGTATTTTCAGAGTTTAATTTAAATTACGGTTGTTATAAAGAAATATTAAATGACATTTACAATAAATATCATGTTTTCATAATTTAAGAATGTTTATTATAGATGTTTAGATATAGCCGTCTTAAATAGAAATTGAAAAGAATATGTAGACCATATGTTTCTTAATAAAAATAAAAGATAAATATATGTCTAATTATAGTTCGAATAAAATTGATTTAGCCTTATATTCAAGTTCTTATAAATGATGATATATTATGTCTCACAATGTTTAAAAGTAATATAGGGTTTTTCCTAAAATAAGTGTTAAAATGGATTAACTAGTCTTCTTGGTTTTGTAAACTAAAATGATAGTTTATACATAATTTTCTTTCTAATGAATTAGATCATTTCTTCCTACAATAGAATTAAAGATAATTAATAGGTTAATTATCCTTTATCATATTGTATTAATCAAACCTATAGTCAATTTGTTCTTAATTAGATTTATGACATGATTAATGATTTCATAAAATTTAGTCCACATTATATACGAATCACTTAATTTTTCCTAAAGGATAAAATAAAGTAATAAGAGTTTAAGTTCCTTTATAACTTAAAATGTTATTTTATATTGACTTCAAATATAATAATATAGGCTATGTGTTTTCTAATAAAATTAAAAGATAGTTATTTGTTCATTATCTTTTATTTGACAATCCACTTAAAGGCCTATAACCTAACTTTCCATAAATAGGTGTTTAATAATAATGATCTTTTCACATAAAATCTATTTAGACTTATATCTTAATTTGTCATAAGTGATTGGTTAATAATATTTATAATATGTTTCATAATGCTTCATAAATTAACAATATATTTCATAACGCATTAATCCTAGATATATAACTTATATCTTTTCTAAAAAGGTTAAAAAGATTTAATATCGTTATAACGTGTTTATCGTGTTATAAACCCTTAATCTAGACGTATCGCGTATGATGTTTTATAAAAGATTAAATTAGTGAACCTAATATTTGTATAGTTTAATTAAGACATTTTAAGCTCATGTCTTGTTTTATAAAGTATAGATCACACATTTTTAAAAAAATACCCTCTTATTATAACCATGACTTGCGACGTATTTGAAAAGCGAACGCTCTTTTCGTTAGGCTTTCTTTTAGCTTTACGTATGGTGAATGTTGTATGTTATTGAGTGGTGTTTGTTCTTCTTGTTTGTTTGTGTGATATTCAGTGGTTGATCTAGTAGTTGAGAATCAAGATATATTCCGTGGAAGAACCTCAAGTTTTCAATAAGCAAGGCAAGTGGACTTCTCCCTCTGCATACTCTGTTTGATCCCAAATAATATATTTAATAAAGTTTATTCTTTTGGATATATATGCATAATTCGACGGGTTACCTATTTAGATAACCTTTCCAACCTTATTCCTCGATCAAACCTGGGAATTATACTTTACCTTCGTAGCTATGCTATTGCTACAACTTAACTTTATGCAGTCACTCCTATATGATACTAATGTTCCAAATGGTAAGTTTACATTATTGTTGTTAACCCGATGGTTAAACAAGATTATTGCATATTAATTGGAACATGGAGTGACCACCCGGAAAAACAGTGCTACCATGAGAACTATCATGGCTCTGGTCTTGGCTAAATAACTAGGGAAGTCTTATGTTGGGTGCTGGTCGTGGTCGACAGGAACAGGGGCATCTGACAAGCTCTTATAGTTCCGGCTCAGGCAGATTGGATACGGGCATAGTTCCCAAAGCTTTACCCTGTAGTCTGGACTATAAGTTGGTTACGGTAGGTGTGCCTTATGCGGTTTGACCATTTCCAGCATTTGCGTAATGAGGACTCTAGGGAGAAGCCTCGTAGTGAGACCCTGGCCATTCACCTCGGAAGTGAATACGGGTCTAGCTAACCCGGGCTAGAAGGGAATCACGACTCATGGGTAAAGATGCGCCACCTCTGCAGAGTGTAAAACTGATATATCAGCCGTGCTCACGGTTATGAGCGGCCTGGACTCCTCACATGATAATTGAACTTGAAGATGAAAATAAATCGAGATCCGATGATCTGCCAATGGTTTGCTTAAGTGGTTTCACTTAAGTGTTGTTGATATATTCTTATACCTTTGTTTAATGGGAATACCTGGGATTCACACTTATTAGTAAGACAGGTGTTGTTAATAAAATGTGGACCAACTAAAATGCTTACTGCTCAACCTTAGCCTCACCTTGTTACCTTGCATTAGTTTTCCCCCACTTGCTGAGCCCCGACCATAAGTGAGCTCACCCTTGCTTAATTTTGATCAGAAGTTGCAGATGAAGATATGATGCTGAACTCCATGGATGCTAGTCTAGTGATACCCCCGGTCATCTTCCTGTGGATGGATGTCCATGTTCGCTGTACTTTGATGAATAAAGGTTAAGACATTATGTCTGTTCGAAGTGTAATATGTTAATATAATCGTTATTTACGCTCTTATGCATTGTTCTTTTGATATATTACACTTGTGACGTCAACATATGTGTGGAAATAGATCCTGGCACACATATGTGATGCACCCGGCTCTGCCCCTTTGGAGACGGGTGTGACAAAAGTGGTATCAAAGCAATGTGACCGTAGGTCGCTAGATTAGTTAGAAATGGAAAGCCCAGCCAGTCATTCAAAACTTGACTTAATTGCCTTCATAAAAACTTACTTTATATCAAACTCATCTCTTTTATCTTTAACCCTTCTTGTCTGATTTTTGATCTATCAGAAGGTTCTAATGAGAAGCATTGCAAGATGATCAAGCTAGGATTGCGGAACTTGAAGCAAAGCTTGCTAGAAGAAACCCTTTCAAAGCTATCGATGATGCCCTATTCTCTGTCTTACCCCCACTCTGCAAGAAGTTTTGCTATGGATCCCATGGATCTATTGTTTGACTTCTTTGCTAGGTTGATAGGATAGTTCTTTAGTATTAAGATTTTCGACTAGATCGGTAATGGCGATATTATATTATAAGTGGTTTTCTAATCCCTAATATTGCTATATAACCCTTGACTTCTTATACTTTTGTTTTCTTGCCATTGTATTGTCATCCTTGGATAATATCTACCTTGATATATTAAACTTTTGCCTCTCTACTTTTCTCCTTGATAATGCTTTCTCCCTATTGAATTCTTATACTTTTGCTTTCGTGCCATTGTATTGCCACCCTTGCGCAATATCTACCTTGATGTATGAAACCTTTGGCTCTCTACTCCTTGATAATGCTTTCTCCCTACTCACTTTATATCCTTGGTTGTATCATTTATTCTGAATTTAATAGTTCATGGTTATCTTATTTCACTCTTGGCCACCAACAAATATGTCTTGTCTAACTCCTTGATAATTCTTACCCAACTCCTTGATGTTATAATGTCTTTCTTATTTCAAACCTTGTCTCACCTTTTGTTTTGGTTGAATGAGTAGAATTGGATTGTGTTGTGCTGGTATGCTTGAGTTCATTGTCCTTTGTGTTCATGTTTGATTTGCTTCTTTGAAATGATTATTGGTGTATTGTGTGACTTTTGTCCACAATGACACCAGTTAGCTAGGTAAAACCTTAGATAGATGGGTTTTCTCTGCTCTCTATAATCTGTCTTTGCTCAACCCTATCGTCCCTTCCATTCTTCCATACCCATACAGATGTCAGACCTTGGAATGTCAACTACAAGTGATGTCACTAAATGTAAAGAATGCGGTGTGTTGACAAGTCAAAACAACACTATAAATGAAATAGCTGATGAACAGACATTCAAGACACAAAAGGATGCACAACCAAACCAACAAACAAGTGACCTTGGAACATGTTGTTGTTGCGAGTACTATGGAATTCCTTGTCGCCAGATCAGTACAAACGAAAGTGAAACTACAAAACAGAAGAACCGGATTTTATTTTCTGGCATAAACAGACAGATGTCCCCCCAAGAACATCTAATAACAGATTCTCTCGGACTTAATGCACTGTCAGATGATCACAAGGATGCCCAGCCCCAAGAAGAAACACATGAGTGTTACATTGATGGATGGACTATTACTTGCACACAGTTTCAACCTCGTCGTCGCATCAAGTCCAAGAAACAAAAAGGGAAACATGGAAAAAGTCAAGAAATAACTTCAAGAAAAGCTTGCTATCAATGTGGACGTGAAGGTCATTATTTCCGTAACTGTCCTGAGAAAAGTTCACTACAGATCACCACCGAGATGAAGGTATCTCAGTCTTCAGACATGGAATATGAACAGAAATGCACAGAAACCTCTACCAACAACGTAAAGACAACTCCACCTCATAACTTATCAAGTCGTGCTTGCTTTGGCTGTGGTGATACCGACCATCTTGTTAATGGTTGTCCTAAGAAAGATGTGGAGATCAATAAGGTCCAAAAGAAAAGACAACACCCTCAAACCCATGCATCAACAAAGAATAAACAACGGAAAGAGACCACAAAAAAGATAAGTTATGCAGTGACAGGAACCATTCCATATGATGATGCAGTAATTTTTGGAACACTAGTCATTCACTAAATCGTCGCCACCGTGTTGTATGATCCTCGTACAACACATTCTCTTATCAGTGCCCAGTTTGCAACAAAGTATGGTATCTTTAAGTGCCCCTTAAGATCAAGAAAGACCATCAGTACACCTGAAAGGAAAGTGTTAGCGAACTACATATGTCCGAAAGTAAGTGTTAAAATCAATGGTATAGATTTTCCAGCTGATCTCCTAGTGATAGAATCAATGGAAAAGGATGTGATTCTTGGAAATAATTGGTTACAAAGAGCTAAGGCAGTAATCCAACATACTGAGAGAACCATGTGTTTGGAAACTCCATCTGGAGAAAGAATAGTAGTTGAAGACGACCGACCTCCAGCACTGAAGATTGGTACATCTGACAAGGAAGAGTAATATATTAATTAGCTAGAAGAAGGAGTTTGTCCCACGAAGAAAAAAAATGTCAAGATGATGAACCCCAATGGAAATGAAGTAAATGATGCCAACGACAATATTCCTACCTTAACAACTATGAACGAGAGAAATGAGTCACCGAGATATTCGATGAATGGAATGAAGAATAACAAAAGGAATAGAAAAATGTTTGGATACATGATTAGTTCACCTCAACCACAAGCAAAAGCCACAAAACATATGGATACCCAAACTGAAGGATCAAGTCAGGCTCAGCTATATGAGATACAAACACCCAATCAACCCTCATCTCCTGTTGGTCAAGCAAAGTTGACTCGCAAAGAACTCAAAGCAAGAGGTGCTTGCTACTACTGCAAAAATGAAGGACATCTTATTCGTGATTGCCCCAAGAAGCGTCTAGACCGACTAGAGAAGAAAGCTGCCAAGCATAACCTAAACAATAACCCAGAAGACCAACCAGTTATAAGTACGATAATGAAGATCGCTTGATTTGTAGTCATTGTGGAGCAAAGAAACAATAATTTCCTTAAAGTTTAGAAGAGTTCAATGTGAACCAAAAAAACCTACGAGTAACCATATATCACCATTGTTTTCTTGCTAGCCTTCCCTAATCTCGAGGACGAGATTCTTTTAAGAGGGGTAGGTTTTGTAACACCCTAAATCTAGCAAATGCAAACAACCCTATTTGAATTATTAAATTTCAGTAGAAAGGAAAAATAATTATGTTTCAAATAAGGAAACCTTGATATATACAATTTGAAGAATTTCTTGAATAGATGAAATTTAATCAAGTGTTTGAAGCATTCATGCTGGAGCATAAATTTTGGTTGAATTGATTTGCAAATACAATTTCGTTTAATTTAATCATACGGAGGAAATCTCATTTTATAAAATAATAAAGAATTATCAATATATTACCATTGTAATATGCATTTTATTATGTTAATAACTTTTAATTATAGTGCTTGCAAAAGCTCCATTTTATCACTTTTATTTTATTTTGGTAAAGATCTTTTATTTAAAATAGAATTCTTCCTAAAACAATATTCTTATACAAAATAAATATTTATTTGTGTTAATATTATTTTAGAAGTTTTTTTTTCTGCAGTGTATATATATTATATATATTCGATTAAAATAAAAATAAAAAAAACACACAACTCACACGTACAAATCTAAATTGAAAAAAAGAAAGAAAGAATAACAAAAAAAAAAACTCACAGCCGCTCGGTCTAGCAACCTGGCCGACTCCCACCTCTCCCCTCTCTATGCCATGTAGGCCCCACATGTCAGCACATATTAATGTTCTCACTCACGGCTCTTTCTCTCCCGTCGTGCTGCACGAACAGGAAGCGAGCCGCCGCCGATCGGATGCCCGATGTCGCCGCTTGGTCTGCACCGTCTCGCCTCCCCAACGCCTAGCCACACTGAACCGCCTCGCCAGCCGCGCACGATGCATTTTCTCCCCACGATTTAATCAATGTGATTTACTCACTGCGTTACGCGACCTCCATTAATGGCCGTCGAATCCTCTCGTCTCGCCACCGGCTGTCTGTTTCCTCTTCCCTCCGAGTCGTGTGCCCGCGCTCGCGTCGACTCTGCTGTCGTTTCATCAGCCACCATTGATGGCGAAGCTTTCAGCCGTTTCTACACCGATTAATGGAGTTCATCAATCGACAATTAGTAGTGTTAATTTGGCCGCGAATTTCTCCCCTCTGGCGACCTCTGCCCTCTCCCTTCCTATAAAGCTGAAGCCACGCACCCGCCCCTGGTCTCCCTCTGGCCGCCGCCGCACTCGGGTCTCTCTCTTCTCCCCTGCTCACGCTTCAACAACCTGCTCCGCTCATCTCCTTGCTGCACGCACCCGACGACACCCAGCGACCTGCCCGACGCGCCCGAACAGGACCGCGACGCGCCGAGCCCCAGCCCGACGCCGCGCCGCGCCAGGACCTCGCCCCTGCACGACCGGACGGACCCGACCGCAGCAGACGCCAGGAACCCAAGCGCCGCCTAGACCCCGACGACGACCCTGTTCCTTACTGCTGTGTTGAACCAAGGTAGAAGAAGGGAAAACTAAATCACAAGCTACCAGTATATGTTTAATCGCCTATAGACCTTGCGACAGTATTTATATTTTAAAAATATTTATTTGATACTCAAATAAACTAAATACTATTTTGTTAGTTTCGTAGATTTGTGCTAAAAACTTCAAATCAGTGTTTGCAACAATCTACATGTTTTTGTAAATTAAATTTGATTAGTGATAGTTATAATTGATCTATGGTAGTTTTATAAATATGAAAGGAAAGAAGGATTTCATATTTTTAACCAAAAAAATAAGAGATTCATAGTGTTATTTGTACACAAAATACAAATTACTAGCTACTCCTCCTAGTCTACCTTTATTTATGTGTAGATGCATGTTACTGAAATGTACATTTAAAACCAAAATAAATTAGAAATGGATTTGTTAGTTTCATAATTATGTGATAACCATTTTAATCCAACAGTTAACGTATTTTCAGAGTTTAATTTAAATTACGGTTGTTATAAAGAAATATTAAATGACATTTACAATAAATATCATGTTTTCATAATTTAAGAATGTTTATTATAGATGTTTAGATATAGCCGTCTTAAATAGAAATTGAAAAGAATATGTAGACCATATGTTTCTTAATAAAAATAAAAGATAAATATATGTCTAATTATAGTTCGAATAAAATTGATTTAGCCTTATATTCAAGTTCTTATAAATGATGATATATTATGTCTCACAATGTTTAAAAGTAATATAGGGTTTTTCCTAAAATAAGTGTTAAATGGATTAACTAGTCTTCTTGGTTTTGTAAACTAAAATGATAGTTTATACATAATTTTCTTTCTAATGAATTAGATCATTTCTTCCTACAATAGAATTAAAGATAATTAATAGGTTAATTATCCTTTATCATATTGTATTAATCAAACCTATAGTCAATTTGTTCTTAATTAGATTTATGACATGATTAATGATTTCATAAAATTTAGTCCACATTATATACGAATCACTTAATTTTTCCTAAAGGATAAAATAAAGTAATAAGAGTTTAAGTTCCTTTATAACTTAAAATGTTATTTTATATTGACTTCAAATATAATAATATAGGCTATGTGTTTTCTAATAAAATTAAAAGATAGTTATTTGTTCATTATCTTTTATTTGACAATCCACTTAAAGGCCTATAACCTAACTTTCCATAAATAGGTGTTTAATAATAATGATCTTTTCACATAAAATCTATTTAGACTTATATCTTAATTTGTCATAAGTGATTGGTTAATAATATTTATAATATGTTTCATAATGCTTCATAAATTAACAATATATTTCATAACGCATTAATCCTAGATATATAACTTATATCTTTTCTAAAAAGGTTAAAAAGATTTAATATCGTTATAACGTGTTTATCGTGTTATAAACCCTTAATCTAGACGTATCGCGTATGATGTTTTATAAAAGATTAAATTAGTGAACCTAATATTTGTATAGTTTAATTAAGACATTTTAAGCTCATGTCTTGTTTTATAAAGTATAGATCACACATTTTTAAAAAAATACCCTCTTATTATAACCATGACTTGCGACGTATTTGAAAAGCGAACGCTCTTTTCGTTAGGCTTTCTTTTAGCTTTACGTATGGTGAATGTTGTATGTTATTGAGTGGTGTTTGTTCTTCTTGTTTGTTTGTGTGATATTCAGTGGTTGATCTAGTAGTTGAGAATCAAGATATATTCCGTGGAAGAACCTCAAGTTTTCAATAAGCAAGGCAAGTGGATTTCTCCCTCTGCATACTCTGTTTGATCCCAAATAATACATTTAATAAAGTTTATTCTTTTGGATATATATGCATAATTTGACGGGTTACCTATTTAGATAACCTTTCCAACCTTATTCCTCGATCAAACCTGGGAATTATACTTTACCTTCGTAGCTATGCTATTGCTACAACTTAACTTTATGCAGTCACTCCTATATGATACTAATGTTCCAAATGGTAAGTTTACATTATTGTTGTTAACCCGATGGTTAAACAAGATTATTGCATATTAATTGGAACATGGAGTGACCACCCGGGAAAACAGTGCTACCATGAGAACTATCATGGCTCTGGTCTTGGCTAAATAACTAGGGAAGTCTTATGTTGGGTGCTGGTCGTGGTCGACAGGAACGGGGGCATCTGACAAGCTCTTATAGTTCCGGCTCAGGCAGATTGGATACGGGCATAGTTCCCAAAGCTTTACCCTGTAGTCTGGACTATAAGTTGGTTACGGTAGGTGTGCCTTATGCGGTTTGACCATTTCCAGCATTTGCGTAATGAGGACTCTAGGGAGAAGCCTCGTAGTGAGACCCTGGCCATTCACCTCGGAAGTGAATACGGGTCTAGCTAACCCGGGCTAGAAGGGAATCACGACTCATGGGTAAAGATGCGCCACCTCTGCAGAGTGTAAAACTGATATATCAGCCGTGCTCACGGTTATGAGCGGCCTGGACTCTGAAAGGGAAATGTGCCCTTGGGCCATTTCTAAGTATTTTGGTGATTGAGTGCAAACACAAGGGCCTAAATGTGAAAATATGCTCATGGATGAACAAAGTGTAAATCACAAGTAAAGGTATGTTTCTAAGCCTTAGTACATTAGTTTTGTGTACTAACATCTTGTCTAAGTGTTAGAAACAGGAGAAAGAAGAAAAGAAAAGAAGTGGAGAGTGGCTGTGTACAGCCAAAGGCTGCTTCGGGCTGGGGCACCGGACTGTCCGGTGTGCACCGGACAGTGTCCGGTGCGCCAGATCAGCGCAGCGCAAACCAGCCGCTCTCGGGTTTTTCTCCGGCGACTTCGGCTAAAATTCACCGGACTGTCCGGTGTGCACCGGACTGTCCGGTGAGCCAACGGTCGGCCGGGCCAACGGTCGGCCGCGCGATCGGCGCGCGACACGTGGCCGAGCCAACGGTCGGAAGGGAGCACCGGACTGTCCGGTGTGCACCAGACTGTCCGGTGCGCCAGATCTGCAACGGTCGGCAACGGTCGGCTTCGCTTTCTATGGAAACAAATCGGGCACCGGACAGTGTCCGGTGTGCACCGGACTGTCCGGTGCGCCACGAGACAGAAGGCAAAGATGGCCTTCCAGATTTGTTCCCAACGGCTCCTAGCTGCCTTGGGGCTATAAAAGGGACCCCTTGGCGCATGGAGGAGTACACCAAGCATTCCTTGAGCACTCTTGATCACTCACACATCAATCTCGCGCACTTGTTCGACATTCTAGTGATTTGAGCTCCGTTCTAGTGTGCTAGTCTTTTGAGCTCAAGTCTGGGTCTTGTGTGTGCGTATTCGCTGTGATCTTTGTGTCGTGTGTGAGTTGCTAATCCCTCCTTTGCTCTGTGATTCTCTGTGAACATCTTTTGTAAGGGCGAGAGGCTCCAAGTTGTGGAGATTCCTCGCAAACGGGATTGAGAAAAGAAAAGCAAGAACACCGTGGTATTCAAGTTGATCATTGGATCACTTGAGAGGAGTTGAGTGCAACTCTCGTCCGTTGGGACGCCACAACGTGGAGTAGGCAAGTTTTGTACTTGGCCGAACCACGGGATAACCACTGTGTCATCTCTGTGATTGGATTCTTGTGGTTATTGTGTTTTGACTCCTCTCTAGCCACTTGGCATAAACTGTGCTAACACCTAATCAAGTTTTGTGGCTATAAGTTTAAGTTTTTACAGGATCACCTATTCACCCCCCCCCTCTAGGTGCTCTCAATTGGTATCAGAGCCGTTCTCTTCAAGAAAGGGACTAACCGCCCGAAGAGATGGATCCTAAGGGGAAGGGAATTGTGATCAACGACAAGGAGAAGGAGTCCTTCGTCAACGAGCCAAGGGATGACAAGTCCAATGACTCGGGCTCGGGCCACAAGCGAAGAGATGGGAAGAAGAAGAAGACAAGACGCATCAAGGAGATCGTCTACTACGACAGCGATGAGTCCTCTTCTTCCCAAAAGGACGACGACTACGACAAACAAAGGAAACCGGTTAATTCTAACTTTTCTTTTGACTACTCTCGTATTCCGCATAGTTCAAATTCACATTTGCTTTCCATTCCACTCGGCAAGCCCCCACACTTTGATGGGGAGGACTACGGATTTTGGAGCCACAAAATGCGTAGTCACCTATTCTCTCTCCATCCTAGCATATGGGAGATTGTAGATAGTGGAATGCACTTTAATAGTTCGGATAGTCCTATATTCATTAATGAGCAAATCCATAAGAATGCACAAGCTACTACTGTTCTTCTAGCCTCATTGTGCAGGGATGAATATAATAAAGTGAGTGGCTTGGATAACGCCAAGCAAATCTGGGATACCCTCAAGATCTCTCATGAGGGAAATGACGCTACCTTGCTCACCAAAATGGAGTTGGTGGAGGGCGAGCTTGGACGGTTCGCGATGATAAGGGGCGAGGAGCCAACTCAAACATACAACCGGCTCAAGACCCTTGTCAACAAAATAAGGAGCTACGGAAGCACGCGATGGACGGACCACGACGTCGTCCGACTAATGCTCAGGTCCTTTACCGTTCTTGATCCTCATTTGGTGAATAATATTCGTGAGAATCCCAGGTACACCAAAATGTCGCCCGAAGAAGTACTAGGAAAATTCGTCAGCGGGCGAATGATGATCAAGGAGGCAAGGTATGTGGACGACGCCTTGAATGGACCGATCAACGAGCCGCAACCTTTTGCTCTCAAAGCCACAGGGAACAAGGAGGCGCTACCCAGCAAGGTGGCGCAAATTGAGGCGGCCGGTCTTAATGAAGAAGAAATGGCCCTCATTATCAAGAGATTCAAGACGGTGCTAAAGGGTCGCAATGGACAGCCGAGCAAGACTAAGACCAAGGGGAAGCGATCATGCTTCAAATGCGGTAAGCTTGGTCATTTTATTGCTAACTGTCCTGATAATGATAGTGACCAGGAAAAGGGGAACAAGAGGGAAAAGAAGAAGCATTACAAGAAGGCAAAGGGCGAGGCGCATCTAGGCAAGGAGTGGGACTCGGATTGCTCCTCGTCCGACTCCGACAATGAAGGACTCGCCGCCACCGCCTTCAACAAATCAACCCTCTTCCCCAACGAGCGTCACACATGCCTTATGGCAAGAGAGAAGAAGGTATGTACTCGCAACTCTACCTATGCTTCTTCAAGTGAGGACGAATCTAGTGATGAGGATGAAGTAGATTATTCATGTTTGTTCAAGGGCTTAGATAGATCTAAGATAGACAAAATTAATGAATTAATTGATGCCTTGAATGAAAAGAATATACTTTTAGAAAAGCAAGAGGATTTGTTGTATGAAGAGCATGATAAATTTGTTGAGGCACAAAAATCCTATGCTTTAGAAGTTAAGAGAAATGAAATGCTTTCTTTTGAACTATCTACTTGTCATGAAACCATTTCTACTTTGAAAGGTGTCAACAATGATTTAAATGCTAAATTAGAAGTAGCAAACAAATCCAATTCTTGTGTAGAACATGTTGAAATTTGTACTAGGTGTAAAGACTTTGACATTAATGCTTGTAGTGAACACCTAGTTTCAATTTCCAAGCTTAATGATGAACTGGCTAGTCTTAATGCTCAACTTAAGACTAGCAAGAATGATTTCGATAAGCTAAAATTTGCAAGGGATGCCTACACAATTGGTAGACACCCCTCAATTAAGGATGGACTTGGCTTCAAGAGAGAAGCTAAGAACTTAACAAGCCATAAGGCTCCCATTCCCGCCAAGGAGAAAGGGAAGGCCCCTATGGCTACTAGTGCTAAAAGGAACCATGCATTTTTGTATCATGATAGAAGACAAACTAGAAATGTAAGTCATGATGCTTATGATTCATATGTTTATGATTCTCATACCATGTTTGCTCCTAGTTCCTCTTATGTGTATGATAGAAATGTTACTAGGAGAAATGTTGTTCCTAAAAGAAATGCTATTCATCATGTGCCTAGAAGGAATGTTATTCATGCTCCTAGGAAAATAGCAAATGAACCTTCCACAATTTATTATGCTTTAAATGCTTCCTTTGCTATTTGTAGAAAGGATAAGAAAATTGTTGCTAGGAAGTTAGGGGCAAAATGCAAGGGAGACAAAACTTGCATTTGGGTCCCTAAGGATATTTGCACTAACCTTGTAGGACCCAACATGAGTTGGGTACCTAAGACCCAAGCCTAAATTTGCCTTGCAGGTTTATGCATCCGGGGGTTCAAGCTGGATTATTGATAGCGGATGCACAAACCACATGACGGGGGAGAAGAAGATGTTCACCTCCTACGTCAAGAATAAGAATTCCCAAGATTCAATCATATTCGGTGATGGGAATCAAGGCAAGGTAAAAGGGTTAGGTAAAATTGCAATTTCTAATGAGCACTCTATCTCTAATGTGTTTTTAGTAGAGTCACTAGGATATAATTTACTATCTGTTAGTCAATTATGCAATATGGGATATAACTGTCTGTTTACAAATATAGATGTGTCTGTCTTTAGAAGAAGTGATGGTTCACTAGCTTTTAAGGGTGTATTAGACGGCAAACTTTATTTAGTTGATTTTGCAAAAGAAGAGGCTGGTCTAGATGCATGCTTAATGGCTAAGACTTGCATGGGCTGGCTGTGGCATCGCCGCTTAGCACATGTGGGGATGAAGAACCTTCACAAGCTTCTAAAGGGAGAACACGTGATAGGTCTAACCAATGTTAAATTCGAAAAAGATAGACCTTGTGCAGCTTGTCAAGCAGGGAAACAGGTGGGAGGAGCGCATCACAGCAAGAATGTGATGACCACTTCAAGACCCCTGGAGCTGCTGCATATGGACCTCTTCGGACCCGTCGCCTATCTAAGCATAGGGGGAAGTAAGTATGGTTTAGTTATTGTTGATGATTTTTCCCGCTTCACTTGGGTGTTCTTTTTGCAGGATAAGTCTGAAACCCAAGGGACCCTCAAACGCTTCCTAAGGAGAGCTCAAAATGAGTTTGAGCTCAAAGTGAAAAAGATAAGAAGCGACAACGGGTCCGAGTTCAAGAACCTTCAAGTGGAGGAGTTCCTTGAAGAGGAAGGGATCAAGCACGAGTTCTCCGCTCCCTACACACCACAGCAAAATGGTGTGGTAGAGAGGAAGAACAGGACGCTCATCGACATGGCGAGGACGATGCTAGGAGAGTTCAAGACCCCCGAGTGCTTTTGGACGGAAGCCGTGAACACGGCGTGCCACGCCATCAACAGGGTCTACCTTCATCGCCTCCTCAAGAAGACGTCGTATGAGCTACTAACCGGTAACAAACCCAATGTATCGTACTTTCGTGTATTTGGGAGTAAATGCTACATTCTAGTAAAGAAGGGTAGAAATTCTAAGTTTGCTCCCAAAGCTGTAGAAGGGTTTTTATTAGGTTATGACTCAAATACAAAGGCGTATAGAGTCTTCAACAAATCATCGGGTTTGGTTGAAGTCTCTAGCGACGTTGTATTTGATGAGACTAATGGCTCTCCAAGAGAGCAAGTTGTTGATTGTGATGATGTAGATGAAGAAGATGTTCCGACGGCCGCTATACGAACAATGGCGATTGGAGAAGTGCGGCCACAGGAACAAGATGAGCAAGATCAACCCTCTTCCTCAATTATGGTGCATCCCCCGACTCAAGACGATGAACAGGTTCATCATAAGGAGGCGTGTGATCAAGGGGGAGCACAAGATGATAACGTAATGGAGGAAGAAGCGCAACCGGCACCTCCAACCCAAGTTCGAGCGATGATTCAAAGGGATCATCCCGTCGACCAAATTCTGGGTGACATTAGCAAGGGAGTAACTACTCGATCTCGATTAGTTAATTTTTGTGAGCATTACTCCTTTGTCTCTTCTATTGAGCCTTTCAGGGTAGAAGAGGCCTTGCTAGATCCAGACTGGGTGTTGGCCATGCAAGAGGAGTTAAACAACTTCAAGCGCAATGAAGTTTGGACACTGGTGCCTCGTCCGAAGCAAAATGTTGTGGGAACCAAGTGGGTGTTCCGCAACAAACAGGACGAGCACGGGGTGGTGACGAGGAACAAGGCTCGACTTGTGGCAAAAGGTTATGCCCAAGTCGCAGGTTTGGATTTCGAGGAGACCTTTGCTCCTGTGGCTAGGCTAGAGTCAATTCGAATCTTGCTAGCATATGCCGCTCACCATTCTTTCAGGTTGTTTCAAATGGATGTGAAGAGCGCTTTCCTCAACGGGCCAATCAAGGAGGAGGTGTACGTGGAGCAACCCCCTGGCTTCGAGGATGAACGGTACCCCGACCATGTGTGTAAGCTCTCTAAGGCGCTCTATGGACTTAAGCAAGCCCCAAGAGCATGGTATGAATGCCTTAGAGACTTTTTAATTGCTAATGCTTTCAAGGTTGGGAAAGCCGATCCAACTCTTTTTACAAAGACATGTGATGGTGATTTGTTTGTGTGCCAAATTTATGTCGATGACATAATATTTGGTTCTACTAACCAAAAGTCTTGTGAAGAGTTTAGCAGGGTGATGACGCAGAAATTCGAGATGTCGATGATGGGCGAGTTGAACTACTTCCTTGGGTTCCAAGTGAAGCAACTCAAGGACGGCACCTTCATCTCCCAAACGAAGTACACGCAAGATCTGCTAAAGCGGTTTGGGATGAAGGACGCCAAGCCCGCAAAGACTCCGATGGGGACCGACGGACACACCGACCTCAACAAAGGAGGTAAGTCCGTTGATCAAAAAGCATACCGGTCAATGATAGGTTCTTTGCTTTACTTATGTGCTAGTAGACCGGATATTATGCTTAGCGTATGCATGTGTGCTAGATTTCAATCCGATCCTAAGGAATGTCACTTAGTGGCGGTGAAGCGAATTCTTAGATATTTAGTTGCTACGCCTTGCTTCGGACTCTGGTATCCAAAGGGGTCTACCTTTGACTTAGTTGGATACTCAGACTCCGACTATGCTGGATGTAAGGTCGATAGGAAGAGTACATCGGGGACGTGCCAATTCTTAGGAAGGTCCCTGGTGTCATGGAACTCTAAGAAACAAACCTCCGTTGCCCTATCCACCGCTGAGGCCGAGTATGTTGCCGCAGGACAGTGTTGCGCGCAACTACTTTGGATGAGGCAAACCCTCAGGGACTTTGGCTACAATCTGAGCAAAGTCCCACTCCTATGTGACAATGAGAGTGCTATCCGCATGGCGGAAAATCCTGTTGAACACAGCCGCACAAAGCACATAGACATCCGGCATCACTTTTTGAGAGACCACCAGCAAAAGGGAGATATCGAAGTGTTTCATGTTAGCACCGAGAACCAGCTAGCCGATATCTTTACCAAGCCTCTAGATGAGAAGACCTTTTGCAGGCTGCGTAGTGAGCTAAATGTCTTAGATTCGCGGAACTTGGATTGAATTGTAGCATACATGTGTTTATGCATTTGATCAGGTTCATTCTGCATTTTGTTGCTTATTGTGGTGCTCAAGTTGTACCAACACTCCCTGGACCTCACAAGTCCGTTGCAAAGTGATGCACATGTTTAGGGGGAGATGTGTTACAACTTGACCCTTTGAGACTAACCATTTGCTTGAGTTTGCTTGATTTAGTCTCGAAGGAGGATTGAAAGGGAAAAGGTGGACTTGGACCATGAAAGACTTCCACTGCACTCCGATGAGAGGGTAACTAATTCCAAGTTCATCTCATGAAATCTTATTGCCATTTGCTCTTAATTGAAGACTTTGGTGAGGCAATGGGGTTAAAAGGCCAAGATTGATCCCGTTTTGGTGCTTGATGCCAAAGGGGGAGAAAATAAAGGCCAAAGCGATAAATGGATCAGCTACCACTTGAGAAATTTTGAAAATAGTAGGATAGAGTTTTTGTTTTGTCAAATGTCAAAAGTTGGCTTCATGTGGGGAGAAGTATTGAGTATGGGAAATAGGGGGAGTTTTTGAATGCTTCATGTGGGGAGAAGTATTGAGTATGGGAAATAGGGGGAGTTTTTGAAATCTTTGATCAATCTCTTTTGGAATGACTCTCTTTATACTTCAACATATGTGTTTGACTTAGAGATAGAGATTTGAGTTTGATTTGCAAAAACAAACCAAGTGGTGGCAAAGGATGATCCATATATGTCAAAATTGAATAAAACCAATTTGAGTTTTTATTTAAAGTGATTTTGCACTTGTTCTAGTTGCTTTATATTGTGTTGGCATAAATCACCAAAAAGGGGGAGATTGAAAGGGAAATGTGCCCTTGGGCCATTTCTAAGTATTTTGGTGATTGAGTGCAAACACAAGGGCCTAAATGTGAAAATATGCTCATGGATGAACAAAGTGTAAATCACAAGTAAAGGTATGTTTCTAAGCCTTAGTACATTAGTTTTGTGTACTAACATCTTGTCTAAGTGTTAGAAACAGGAGAAAGAAGAAAAGAAAAGAAGTGGAGAGTGGCTGTGTACAGCCAAAGGCTGCTTCGGGCTGGGGCACCGGACTGTCCGGTGTGCACCGGACAGTGTCCGGTGCGCCAGATCAGCGCAGCGCAAACCAGCCGCTCTCGGGTTTTTCTTCGGCGACTTCGGCTAAAATTCACCGGACTGTCCGGTGTGCACCGGACTGTCCGGTGAGCCAACGGTCGGCCGGGCCAACGGTCGGCCGCGCGATCGGCGCGCGACACGTGGCCGAGCCAACGGTCGGAAGGGAGCACCGGACTGTCCGGTGTGCACCGGACTGTCCGGTGCGCCAGATCTGCAACGGTCGGCAACGGTCGGCTTCGCTTTCTATGGAAACAAATCGGGCACCGGACAGTGTCCGGTGTGCACCGGACTGTCCGGTGCGCCACGAGACAGAAGGCAAAGATGGCCTTCCAGATTTGTTCCCAACGGCTCCTAGCTGCCTTGGGGCTATAAAAGGGACCCCTTGGCGCATGGAGGAGTACACCAAGCATTCCTTGAGCACTCTTGATCACTCACACATCAATCTCGCGCACTTGTTCGACATTCTAGTGATTTGAGCTCCGTTCTAGTGTGCTAGTCTTTTGAGCTCAAGTCTGGGTCTTGTGTGTGCGTATTCGCTGTGATCTTTGTGTCGTGTGTGAGTTGCTAATCCCTCCTTTGCTCTGTGATTCTCTGTGAACATCTTTTGTAAGGGCGAGAGGCTCCAAGTTGTGGAGATTCCTCGCAAACGGGATTGAGAAAAGAAAAGCAAGAACACCGTGGTATTCAAGTTGATCATTGGATCACTTGAGAGGAGTTGAGTGCAACTCTCGTCCGTTGGGACGCCACAACGTGGAGTAGGCAAGTTTTGTACTTGGCCGAACCACGGGATAACCACTGTGTCATCTCTGTGATTGGATTCTTGTGGTTATTGTGTTTTGACTCCTCTCTAGCCACTTGGCATAAACTGTGCTAACACCTAATCAAGTTTTGTGGCTATAAGTTTAAGTTTTTACAGGATCACCTATTCACCCCCCCCCCTCTAGGTGCTCTCAGACTCCTCACATGATAATTGAACTTGAAGATGAAAATAAATCGAGATCCGATGATCTGCCAATGGTTTGCTTAAGTGGTTTCACTTAAGTGTTGTTGATATATTCTTATACCTTTGTTTAATGGGAATACCTGGGATTCACACTTATTAGTAAGACAGGTGTTGTTAATAAAATGTGGACCAACTAAAATGCTTACTGCTCAACCTTAGCCTCACCTTGTTACCTTGCATTAGTTTTCCCCCACTTGCTGAGCCCCGACCATAAGTGAGCTCACCCTTGCTTAATTTTGATCAGAAGTTGCAGATGAAGATATGATGCTGAACTCCATGGATGCTAGTCTAGTGATACCCCCGGTCATCTTCCTGTGGATGGATGTCCATGTTCGCTGTACTTTGATGAATAAAGGTTAAGACATTATGTCTGTTCGAAGTGTAATATGTTAATATAATCGTTATTTACGCTCTTATGCATTGTTCTTTTGATATATTACACTTGTGACGTCAACATATGTGTGGAAATAGATCCTGGCACACATATGTGATGCACCCTGCTCTGCCCCTTTGGAGACGGGTGTGACAGGTTCTCCAGGTCGGCGATGAGGGCCTCGGACTCGGCGAGGGCCTCGGCGTACTCCACGCACTCCACGTCGCATTCGAACGCGTGTTTGTACGTGGGGCCGACGGTGATGACCCCGTTGGGGCCCGGCATCTTGAGCTTCAAGTAGGTGTAGTTGGGGACGGCCATGAACTTCGCGTAGCATGGCCTTCCCAGTACCGCGTGGTAGGTTCCTCGGAACCCGACCACCTCGAACGTCAAGGTCTCCCTTCGGAAGTTGGAGGGCGTTCCGAAGCAGACGGGGAGGTCGAGTCGTCCGAGGGGCTGGACGCGCTTCCCAGGGATGATCCCGTGGAAGGGCGCAGCGCCTGCTCGGACGGAAGACAGATCGATGCGCAGGAGCTTGAGGGTCTCGGCATAGATGATGTTGAGGCAGCTGCCCCCATCCATCAGGACCTTGGTGAGCCTGACGTTGCCGACGACGAGCGGGTATTTCCCCGGGCTCGGCACGTGGTCGGGGTGGTCAGCCTGGTCGAAGGTGATGGGCTTGTCGGACCAGTCTAGGTAGACTGGCGCCGCCACCTTCACCGAGCAGACCTCCCGGCGCTCTCGCTTGCGATGCCGAGCCGAGGCATTCGCCGCATGCCCACCGTAGATCATGAAGCAGTCGCGGACCTCGGGGTACTCTCCTGCTTGGTGATCTTCTTTCTTGTCGTCGTCGCGGGCCCTGCCACCCTCCGCAGGTGGCCCGACCCTGTGGAAGTGGCGCCGAAGCATGACGCACTCCTCGAGAGTGTGCTTGACGGGCCCCTGATGATAGGGGCATGTCTCCTTGAGCATCTTGTCGAAGAGGTTTGCACTTCCGGGGGGCTTCCGAGGGTTCTTGTACTCGGCGGCGGCGACAAGGTCCGCGTCAGCGGCATCGCGTTTCGATTGCGACTTCTTCTTGCCTTTCTTCTTGGCGCTGCGCGGAGTAGACGCCTCGGGAGCCTCTTCCGGTGGGCGGCCCTGGGGCTGCTTGTCCTTTCGGAAGATAGCCTCGACCGCCTCCTGGCCAGAGGCGAACTTGGTGGCGATGTCCATCAGCTCGCTCGCCCTGGTGGGGGTTTTGCGACCCAACTTGCTCACCAGGTCGCGGCAGGTAGTGCCGGCAAGGAACGCGCCGATGACATCCGAGTCGGTGATGTTGGGCAGCTCGGTGCGCTGCTTCGAGAATCGTCGGATGTAGTCCCGGAGCGACTCCCCCGGCTGTTGCCGGCAGCTTCGAAGGTCCCAGGAATTCCCGGGGCGCACGTATGTGCCCTGGAAATTGCCGGCGAAGGCCTGGACCAAGTCGTCCCAGTTGGAGATCTGCCCCGGAGGCAGGTGTTCCAACCAGGCGCGAGCAGTGTCGGAGAGGAACAGGGGGAGGTTTCGGATGATGAGGTTGTCGTCGTCCGTTCCTGTAACACCCCGGGATCCACAAACACCCCAGAATGCTACTAAACTACACATCTAACATTCGTATATAAAATTTCGAGAGCATCTCCTTTGAAAATTGCATAAACGGGGAAGCAACAAAGTATAAATAGATATCATGATAAGCAAACATAATAGACATTAATAGTCTGCTAGCAATGGGAAGACAACCATAACGGCATGAGCTAAATTAACCAGTGCGCACAACTAGTTAGAAACAAACATTCTTTGACAAGAAGCTTCTAATTAAATCATGACTGCGCCTAAGCAGCGTTATTATAAGAGTGAAGGTGGATGTGTTGCTACTTCCCACTTCCCTTGATGAGCAACAAGCACCTGCATTGCGTAATGCAAGAGTGAGATGAAACATCTCAGCAAGCGAATTATTTTGACGAGATATTTAAACCACAAATTGAATTCATCAACATTTTAAAAGAGTCACAATTAAAATCAGAAATACTTGTAGATATAGAACTCAGTAGTCCCACTATAACCAATACCATCTCATTTCCTCGAACAACCACAATAGGTTCTATAACACTTCCCTGCGTCAACAATACCTGCAAATATCACTTCAATGTATGCATAGGAATGCAATGTGTAGGTACTCTATCTTCATACCTCTGAGGGTATAAAACCACATCATCTGCAAATATCACTTCAATGAATGCATATGAATGCAATGCATATGTCCTCTGCCTTCATACCTCTAAGGGTATGAAGCTGCATCGTACCCCTCCTCGGGCAACGTACGATGCTAAATTGTACCGGTACGGTCGGACCATAGGTCACGACAAAACTTCAGATGCAAATGAGTCATGCAATGTATATGGCATGTTGCATTTATCAATAAACTTCACTTCCTTCAGATACAATACAAACCTCAAATAATACTTTATTTACCTTCAGATACAATACCAACCTCAAATAATACTTCATTTACCTTCAGGGGTGTGAATTAATCTCATGAATCATACTCGAATCATAATCATCATCAATATATGATTGAGCATCAGTATAATGCAAGCAAGTAAAGCATCACCATAGAGTCCAATTATGAAAGAATCCAATACTTCTGAATATTAGAGTGTAGGCGATAGAAATAACAGGTCAGAACAAAAGCAACCACCGCTACATTCACTTGCCTTCATCGAAGAAGAAGAAATGTACTAGACATGATCTGGAGTGTAGCCACCTGCTAGCGGGCATAAAACTTAGTACAAATATTTCACAAACATTTGCCATCAATCAACAAAACACTCCTACACTTGAAACCAAGACCCAGTGGAAAGACTCCCACCCTGAACCACATGTCATACAGCAGCAACGCTGTTTGTTAATTTTGTATCTTTAAAATTAAAACAGTGGTGATATCAAACAAATACTCTAGGAGTATCTACACAAAATACTCTACAACTTCAGTATTCAATAGATAATTAAATTCTGCCATCTACAAGTTTTAAAACATCTGACAAGATAACTGACTGAATCTGTTTTAGACAGCAGTTAGATTAACTTTAAAATTCGATATCTCCCAAACTACTGAACCAAAAATTATGAAATTCTGCTGGAAGTAAGAAATTTTATCCCTCTACAAAAGTCTCCATAGTTGGAAGAGCCAATTCGGCCATTTACTAGATGAAATCCACCAGTGAACAGACCCACTCATTTCTGTCAGGTAAACAGGAACAGCCACAGTAAAACAAACATAACTGGAGTTTCACAAATCATATGAATGCACTCTTTAACAATCTGGAAAGCTTATGAAATTATCTACAACTTCTTTTACCAACTCACAGTTTAATTCTGTTGATAAAATTGCCTAACTCTTAAGAGAACAGATTCTGCACAGAATTATGAGACTGAAAAACTGCTATAATCAAACTGCCATAACTTTCTGTTCTGATGTCCGATTGAGGTGTTCTTCGCGGCCACGGAAAGATCTACAAATTATCTACGACTCATATATAGACTTTTTATTTTTTTGAGGCCACTAAGACCACGGAAAACTGGCATGAACAGAAACTGTCGAATCTGCCATTCTGCAGAAAACTAAATTCGAGATCAAAACCTAACCCCACATCTAATCCAACCTCTAATCCTTTAATTCCCATGATCCACAACCTCCAAAAGCACATAATTACAGGGAGGAACAAGGATCTCATCCATACCTAGGGTTTCCCCAAGAAATTCTGCAAGAAGAGATGGGGAAGAACATCTCCTTGATCCTCTCTTCCCCTTCAATTCAACGTGCTCCTCCTCTTCTCGATCCTTGCTGCGCGGGGAGAGATCTAGAGGGAGGAGGAAGCCGTGGAGAGGGGCTACCATGGGAGGAGAGGACGGCCAGCCCAAGGGGAAAGGAGGGAGGGGCGGCCAAGTGTGGGAGGGGGGGGAAAGGGGTGGCGGCCAAGTAGGGGCAAAAGGGGGAAAAGGCCACCACTAGGGTTTTCTTTTCGGGAGAAAAGAAGCGACACCACAGATGACTCCGACTTAGCATCCAACGGCCCACAACCCTTTTCCCACATCCACGCACCGAAGATCAACCTTTGGCAACTTTTTTTTGGGATATTACACTCTACCCCCCTTAAAAAGAATTCGTCCTCGAATTCGTCCACTCCAAACAAAACATCCAAGGTACCCCATATAGCACCACCATTCCAAAACATGGGTCATTATTGGTCTTAATTAACACAATAACTTCTACCTCGGACTAAATGTCTATGAAAACTACACCACCTGACATCAAGCATGGACCAACATGTAATGAAGCTCAAACCAAGTCATAGATGCAATCAACACTACGATTTAACAACATCGAATTTGGATGCAGCCATACATCCGCATCAATGTCTTAAAACGACACTCTTTTATGAAGGGGTAATATGCACTAAGCACAACCTTTACCAACTTCAACAATTCATTTTAATTTAATGATGAAACATCCACACCAGATGAATGTATAAGAAGATCAAACACCTCACCTCACAGCACCACGAAACAAGTAGTTCTATTGAAACAAAACTCCTAATCTTCCTAAACCTTGTTCTTGCCATAATGAAAAGATAATCATGTAATCTAACATTCTTTGCACCACACAAAAGGGAGAAAATCTATAGAACTAATGGAGCAATAAAGCCAACAAGAAGCCAATAACATTCTGCGCGGCACATTTCATCGAAGAAATACCAAAAGCTCCACAAAGAGCACTGACAGCACAACAACACAATACTTGGTTAACCAATGTCACTATACTCCATCCAACAACTCAACTCGGGGAAAATATCTAAACTAGTAAGGTTAACCTACACATAACATAAGTCTTCATCTACTGTAGTTCAGAAACTTACATTTCATTCTATCATACGATGCACTCAAAGTACCAGACATACAAAGTCAATAATAACCCCTAAACCTTCACACATTTGACAAACATATTAAGCTGATGTAAAAACCACATCATCTAGGATTAGGTGACTAGCCACACCCAACCAACTCTAGGCTAGGCAATGACTTCCTTCAAACCAATAGATAGGTGGTCTAAAAAATGGCTCCACAAGCATGCATCGGAAAGGGAACCATCAGATCCTCAATGTATCAATACATAATCAATGGATCAAGAGAATCAAAGATTTATTCTACAATTAGTATGACTAACAGGCAACCACTTTAAACCACATCTAGGCTTTGTGGCAACTAAAACACACAATAGGAGAGAGACATGTAAGCCATTCTGGCTATGAAAAGACTTCCCCCAAAAATCCATATAAAGTACCAATATTCATTTCTTTCAGAACTGGTTTCTCAACATAAACAATCATTCTTTGCAATGATAGTTGGAGCTATCCACCAACCGCTCAACAACTTAAATTCAAATTGATGATTACCTTGTACCCCAAAACACGCAATTCACACTCCTCTTAGAAACATCCACAATCAAGCATATATAACAATATTATTGTGATAAAACTCAATCATGAAAAACATGGTGAAAACAACATAGGCATACTTGTATATCACAAGCATAATAACAACTTCATTCTCACAAATGACCAGCGATATCTACCGCATTAATAAAACAATATCAAAATTTCAGAAATAAATTATATCAAGCATTAAGCCATAAACAACTTACCACATCACCGCAAAGGAATAGGGAGGGGTGAGGTTATTGTCATCTGCACTTCAAAGACACTAACATATATCAAAGATATTTAAACCCATACCCTTCCTATATGTGCGAGTGTGTCAAATTTATCTTCAAATTGCCAAGAATCTAAAGCCTATGCTTTGATACCAACTGTAACACCCCGGGATCCACAAACACCCCAGAATGCTACTAAACTACACATCTAACATTCGTATATAAAATTTCGAGAGCATCTCCTTTGAAAATTGCATAAACGGGGAAGCAACAAAGTATAAATAGATATCATGATAAGCAAACATAATAGACATTAATAGTCTGCTAGCAATGGGAAGACAACCATAACGGCATGAGCTAAATTAACCAGTGCGCACAACTAGTTAGAAACAAACATTCTTTGACAAGAAGCTTCTAATTAAATCATGACTGCGCCTAAGCAGCGTTATTATAAGAGTGAAGGTGGATGTGTTGCTACTTCCCACTTCCCTTGATGAGCAACAAGCACCTGCATTGCGTAATGCAAGAGTGAGATGAAACATCTCAGCAAGCGAATTATTTTGACGAGATATTTAAAACACAAATTGAATTCATCAACATTTTAAAAGAGTCACAATTAAAATCAGAAATACTTGTAGATATAGAACTCAGTAGTCCCACTATAACCAATACCATCTCATTTCCTCGAACAACCACAATAGGTTCTATAACACTTCCCTGCGTCAACAATACCTGCAAATATCACTTCAATGTATGCATAGGAATGCAATGTGTAGGTACTCTATCTTCATACCTCTGAGGGTATAAAACCACATCATCTGCAAATATCACTTCAATGAATGCATATGAATGCAATGCATATGTCCTCTGCCTTCATACCTCTAAGGGTATGAAGCTGCATCGTACCCCTCCTCGGGCAACGTACGATGCTAAATTGTACCGGTACGGTCGGACCATAGGTCACGACAAAACTTCAGATGCAAATGAGTCATGCAATGTATATGGCATGTTGCATTTATCAATAAACTTCACTTCCTTCAGATACAATACAAACCTCAAATAATACTTTATTTACCTTCAGATACAATACCAACCTCAAATAATACTTCATTTACCTTCAGGGGTGTGAATTAATCTCATGAATCATACTCGAATCATAATCATCATCAATATATGATTGAGCATCAGTATAATGCAAGCAAGTAAAGCGTCACCATAGAGTCCAATTATGAAAGAATCCAATACTTCTGAATATTAGAGTGTAGGCAATAGAAATAACAGGTCAGAACAAAATCAACCACCGCTACATTCACTTGCCTTCATCGAAGAAGAAGAAATGTACTAGACATGATCTGGAGTGTAGCCACCTGCTAGCGGGCATAAAACTTAGTACAAATATTTCACAAACATTTGCCATCAATCAACAAAACACTCCTACACTTGAAACCAAGACCCAGTGGAAAGACTCCCACCCTGAACCACATGCCATACAGCAGCAACGCTGTTTGTTAATTTTGTATCTTTAAAATTAAAACAGTGGTGATATCAAACAAATACTCTAGGAGTATCTACACAAAATACTCTACAACTTCAGTATTCAATAGATAATTAAATTCTGCCATCTACAAGTTTTAAAACATCTGACAAGATAACTGACTGAATTTGTTTTAGACAGCAGTTAGATTAACTTTAAAATTCGATATCTCCCAAACTACTGAACCAAAAATTATGAAATTCTGCTGGAAGTAAGAAATTTTATCCCTCTACAAAAGTCTCCATAGTTGGAAGAGCCAATTCGGCCATTTACTAGATGAAATCCACCAGTGAACAGACCCACTCATTTCTGTCAGGTAAACAGGAACAGCCACAGTAAAACAAACATAACTGGAGTTTCACAAATCATATGAATGCACTCTTTAACAATCTGGAAAGCTTATGAAATTATCTACAACTTCTTTTACCAACTCACAGTTTAATTCTGTTGATAAAATTGCCTAACTCTTAAGAGAACAGATTCTGCACAGAATTATGAGACTGAAAAACTGCTATAATCAAACTGCCATAACTTTCTGTTCTGATGTCCGATTGAGGTGTTCTTCACGGCCACGGAAAGATCTACAAATTATATACGACTCATATATAGACTTTTTATTTTTTTGAGGACACTAAGACCACGGAAAACTGGCATGAACAGAAACTGTCGAATCTGCCATTCTGCAGAAAACTAAATTCGAGATCAAAACCTAACCCCACATCTAATCCAACCTCTAATCCTTTAATTCCCATGATCCACAACCTCCAAAAGCACATAATTACAGGGAGGAACAAGGATCTCATCCATACCTAGGGTTTCCCCAAGAAATTCTGCAAGAAGAGATGGGGAAGAACATCTCCTTGATCCTCTCTTCCCCTTCAATTCAACGTGCTCCTCCTCTTCTCGATCCTTGCTGCGCGGGGAGAGATCTAGTGGGAGGAGGAAGCCGTGGAGAGGGGCTACCATGGGAGGAGAGGACGGCCAGCCCAAGGGGAAAGGAGGGAGGGGCGGCCAAGTGTGGGAGGGGGGGAAGGGGTGGCGGCCAAGTAGGGGCAAAAGGGGGAAAAGGCCACCACTAGGGTTTTCTTTTCGGGAGAAAAGAAGCGACACCACAGATGACTCCGACTTAGCATCCAACGGCCCACAACCCTTTTCCCACATCCACGCACCGAAGATCAACCTTTGGCAACTTTTTTTTGGGATATTACAGTTCCACCCAGTTGGCAGGCCAGGCGGTAGTCCGCGAGCCACAGTTCCGGTCTCGTTTCCCCCGAGTACTTCGTGATAGTAGTCGGGGGTCGGAACCGGGTCGGGAATGGCGCCCGTCGGATGGCCCGACTGAAGGCCTGCGGACCGAGTGGTTCGGGCGAAGGACTCCGATCCTCCCCGCTGTCGTAGCGCCCCCCACGCCTGGGGTGGTAGCCTCGGCGCACCCTTTCGTCGAGGTGGGCCCGACGGTCGCGTCGATGGTGCTCGTTGCCGAGGTGGCCCAGGGCCGCAGGCGCGGTGTTGCGCGTGTGCCCGGTGTAGACCGAGGCTTCCCGCATGAATCGGGAAGTCGCGGCATGAGGTTCCGAGGGGTATCCCTGCCTTCGGGAGGCAGTGCTCTCGGCCCGTCGGGCCGCAGCGCCTTCCAGGAGATTCTTGAGCTCTCCCTGGATTCGCCGACCCTCGGTGGTTGATGGCTCCGGCATCGCGCGGAGGAGCATCGCTGCGGCTGCCAGGTTCTGGCCAACCCCGCTGGATACGGGTGGCGGCCTGACCCTGACATCGTTGGCGATGCGGTGCTGGAGACCTTGGGGCAGGTGACGTATTTCTCCGGCTGGGGGTTGGCCCGCCCATACCTGCCCGACGTCCCGACGGATCAGCTCAAGCGCTCCTGTTCCCTCGTTGAGCCTGGCCTGCGCCTCGCGGACTTGCTCGAGTTGTGGGTCGTAACCCCCCGCCGGAGCGGGGACCACAGCTAGCTCCCGCGGGATGTCGGCGCGAGGCGCCGGCCTAGGAAGATCACCGCCCTCCGGCATGCCGAGATGGTTGCCTTCGGAGGCATCCCCTAGCTCAATGTGGAAACATTCGCGGCTTGGGCCGCAGTCCTCGTCGTCAAGGCTGCGGCTTCCGTCGGAACAGTCGGAGAGGCAGTAGTCACATGCGGTCATGAAGTCCCGCATGGCACTGGGGTTGCCAAGTCTAGAGAAATCCCAACAGATGCTGGGATCGTCATCTTCCTCGGACCCAGAGGGCCCGTAGGTTGAGACGTCCGTCAACCGGTCCCAAGGCGACCGCATACGAAACCCCAGTGGGGTTGCACTCGCCTTAATGAGAGTACCCGCCAAAGCAAGGTTGCTAGGCGGGTTGAGGCCGAGTCGAAATGACGTAAGATGGGAGTTAGTCGGTGCCTTTTGGTCGACGAGGAGCGACGTAGTCATATCGGGGACTGGTTGCACTGTCGTCCCCGGTACGAGGGCGACGTCCTGCAGGCTTTCCGCGAGCGCGCTGGCGTCATCTTCTTGCTCGGGATCAGCGTGTCGCGGGGGGACGGCGCTTGCCTTCGTCTCGAACGCGAGGTCGACGCCCGGCGTGCCTTCCGTCGGGGCGTCGGGGGCGTCGATTCGCTCGACGGCCGACGAAGCGCGGCCTCCCGCTTGGCCTTGGTTGCCCCGCCTCCTCCTCCGTTGGCGGGGGAGAGGACGGAGCGAGCTCGAATGTTGTTCTTCCACCACGCGGGGAAGATGTCGTCGATTCCGCCGCCGGCGGGCGGGTTGTCGGCCGCCATTGTTGTTGTCGCGCGGCGGTGGAAGGAGTATCATGTCGTAGCTGCCGTCGAAGGACATGAACTCAAGACTCCCGAAACGGAGCACCGTCCCGGGCCGGAGAGGTTGCTGGAGACTGCCCATCTGGAGCTTGACGGGAAGCTGTTCGTCAGCACGCAGCATGCCCCTACCTGGCGCGCCAACTGTCGGCGTTTCGAGACAGGGGGGTCCCTAAGCCGACGAGTGAGTGTGTTGCGTGCCCCAGCCCAGATGGGTCGAGCGCGTGGGCGAGCGCGAAGGGGGGAGAGGCGAGGTGGCCGGAGACGGGCGTGAGAGAGGTGGAAGTCCCGCGGCCTTCGTGTTCGTCCCGCGCCCAGGTCGGGTGCGCTTGCAGTAGGGGGGTTACAAGCGTCCACGCGGGTGAGGGAAGCGAGTGGCCCCAAGAGAGCGCCTGTCCCGTCCTCGGTCCCGCGCGGCCAACCTTCTCTAAGAAGGCCCTGGTCCTTCCTTTTATAGTCATAAGGAGAGGATTCAGGTGTACAATGGGGGGTGTAGCAGAGTGCTACGTGTCTAGCGGAGAGAGAGCTAGCGCCCTGGGTACATGCCAATGTGGCAGCCGGAGAGGTCTTGGCACCTTGCTGGCGTGATGTCGTGGCTGTCGGAGGAGCGACGGAGCCTGGCGGAGGGACAGCTGTTGGAGCGGTCGAGTCCTTGCTGACGTTGCCCTGCTTCCGTAAGAGAGCTGAGAGCCATCGTCGTCACAGAGCTTGTGGGGCGCCATCATTGCCCATCTGGCGGAGCTGGCCAGATGGGACGCCGATCTTGTTCTCCGCGACCCGAGTCGGCTCGGGGTAGGATGATGATGGCGCTTCCTGTTGACGTGGCGGGCCTGTGCCCTAGGTCGGGCGACGTGGGAGCTCCTCCGAAGCCGAGGTCGAGTCTGTCTTCCGTGGCCGAGGCCGAGCCCGAGCCCCCGGGTCGGGCGAGGCGGAGATCGTTCGGCCGAGGCCAGGGCGGAGTCCGAGCCCTGGGGTCGGGCGAGGTGGAGTTTCGTCGTCTTCTGGGGCTGAGCCCGAGTCCGAGCCCTGGGTCGGGCGGAGCGGAGTTCGCCGTCTTCTGGGTCTTAGCCCGAGTCCGAGCCCTGGGTCGGGCGGAGCGGAGTTCGCCGTCTTCCGGGTCTTAGCCCGAGTCCGAGCCCTGGGTCGGGCGGAGCGGAGTTCGCCGTCTTCCGGGTCTTAGCCCGAGTCCGAGCCCTGGGGTCGGGCGGAGCGGAGTTCGCCGTCTTCCGGGTCTTAGCCCGAGTCCGAGCCCTGGGGTCGGGCGGAGCGGAGTTCGCCGTCTTCCGGGTCTTAGCCCGAGTCCGAGCCCTAGGGTCGGGCGGAGCGGAGTTCGCCGTCTTCCGGGTCTTAGCCCGAGTCCGAGCCCTGGGGTCGGGCGGAGCGGAGTTCGCCGTCTTCCGGGTCTTAGCCCGAGTCCGAGCCCTAGGGTCGGGCGGAGCGGAGTTTCCCATGGTGCCTTTGGCAAGGCCTGACTGCCTGTCAGACTCACTCTGTCGAGTGGTACTGCAGTCGGAGTAGCGCAGGCGGCGCTGTCCTTCTGTCAGACCGGTCAGTGGAGCAGTGGAGTGACGGCGGTCACTTCGGCTCTGCCGGAGGGCGCGTGTCAGGATAAAGGTGTCAGGCCACCTTTGCGTTAAATGCTCCTGCAACCTGGTCAGTCGGCGCGGCGATCTAGTCAGGGTTGCTTCTAAGCGAAGCCAAGGCCTCGGGCGAGCCGGAGGTGTGTCCGCCGTTAAAAGGGGGGCCTCGGGCGAGACGGAAGTCTCTCGAGGTCGGCTGCCCTTGGCCGAGGCTAGGCTCGGGCGAAGCGTGATCGAGTCACTCGTGTGGACTGATCCCTGACTTAATCGTACCCATCGGGCCTTTGTAGCTTTATGCTGATGGGGGTTACCAACTGAGAATTAGGCGTCTTGAGGGTACCCCTAATTATGGTCCCCGACAACATCTTTTTGAGGAGATGATGAAGGTATACCCTGTTGATGGCGTGGCAAGCCATGTTCACGGCTTCCGACCAAAAGCACTCGGGGGTCTTGAACTCTCCAAGCATCGTGCTCGCCATATCGATGAGCGTTCTGTTCTTCCTCTCTACCACACCATTTTGTTGTGGTGTGTAGGGAGCGGAGAACTCATGCTTGATCCCTTCCTCTTCAAGAAACTCCTCCACTTGAAGGTTCTTGAACTCAGACCCGTTGTCGCTTCTTATCTTCTTCACTTTGAGCTCAAACTCATTTTGAGCTCTCCTTAGGAAGCGCTTGAGGGTCCCTTGGGTTTCAGACTTATCCTGCAAAAAGAATACCAAAGTGAAGCAGGAAAAGTCATCAACAATAACTAGACCATACTTACTTCCTCATATGCTTAGATAGGCGACGGGTCCGAAGAGGTCCATATGCAGCAGCTCCAGGGGTCTTGATGTGGTCATCACATTCTTGCTGTGATGCGCTCCTCCCACTTGTTTACCTGCTTGACAAGCTGCACAAGGTCTATCTTTTTCGAATTGCACGTTAGTCAAACCTATCACGTGTTCTCCCTTTAGAAGCTTGTGAAGGTTCTTCATCCCTACATGTGCTAAGCGGCGATGCCACAGCCAGCCCATGCTAGTCTTAGCTATTAAGCATGCATCTAGACCGGCCTCCTCTTTTGCAAAATCAACTAAATAAAGTTTGCTGTCTAATACACCCTTAAAAGCTAATGAACCATCACTTCTTCTAAAGACAGACACATCTACATTTGTAAATAGACAATTATATCCCATATTACATAATTGACTAACAGATAGCAAATTATATCCAAGGGACTCAACTAAAAACACATTAGAGATAGAGTGCTCATTTGAAATTGCAATCTTGCCTAAGCCTTTCACCTTGCCTTGGTTCCCATCACCAAATATGATTGAATCTTGGGAATCCTTGTTTTTGACGTAGGAGGTGAACATCTTCTTCTCCCCCGTCATATGGTTTGTGCATCCGCTGTCGATAATCCAGCTTGAACCCCCGGATGCATAAACCTGCAAGGCAAATTTAGGCTTGGGACTTAGGTACCCAACTCTTGTTGGGTCCTACAAGGTTAGTCACAATTGTCTTAGGGACCCAAATGCAAGTTTTATCACCCTTGCATTTTGCCCCTAATTTCCTAGCAACTATCTTCCTATCCTTTCTACAAATAGCAAAGGAAGTATTTAAAGCATGATATATTGTAGAAGGACCATCCATAAGTTTCCTAGAAACATGAACAATATTCTTTCTAGGCACATGATGAACATATCTCTTAGACATATCTCTATCATGCATATAAGAAGAACTAGAAGCAAACATAGCATGTGAATTATAAGCATGTGAATCATAACTTCTATAGTCATTTCTAGCATGTCTCCTATTATGATACATAAAAGCATAGTTCTTTTTAGTACTACTTGCCATAGGAGCCTTCCCTTTCTCCTTGGTGGGGATGAGAACCTTATGGCTTGTTAAGTTCTTGGCTTCCCTCTTGAAGCCAAGTCCATCCTTAATTGAGGGGTGTCTACCAATCGTGTAGGCATCCCTTGCAAATTTTAGCTTATCAAATTCGCTCTTGCTAGTCTTAAGTTGAGCATTAAGACTAGCCAATTCATCATTAAGTTTGGAAATTGAAACTAGGTGTTCACTACAAGCATCAATGTCAAAATATTTACACCTATTACAAGATGCAACAATTTCTACACAAGATGTTGATTTACTAGCTATTTCTAACTTAGCATTCAAATCATCATTAATGTTCCTTAAGTTCGAAATTGTCTCATGACAAGAAGATAATTCACAAGAAAGCATTTCATTTCTTTTAACTTCTAGAGCATGAGATTTTTGTGCTTCTACAAATTTGTCATGTTCTTCATACAACAAATCCTCTTGCTTTTCTAAAAGCCTATTCTTATCATTCAAGGCATCAATCAATTCATTAATTTTATCTACCTTGGTTCTATCTAGGCCCTTAAATAAACATGAATAGTCTATTTCATCCTCATCACTAGATTCGTCCTCACTTGAAGAAGCATAAGTAGAGTTTCGAGTACCTACCTTCTTTTCCCTTGCCATAAGGCATGTGTGACGCTCGTTGGGGAAGAGGGATGACTTGTTGAAGGCGGTGGCGGCAAGTCCTTCATTGTCGGAGTCGGAAGAGGAGCAATCCGAATCCCACTCCTTGCCTAGATGCGCCTCGCCTTTTGCCTTCTTATAGTTCTTCTTCTTCTCCCTCTTGTTCCCTTAATCCTGATCACTATCATTGTCGGGACAGTTAGCAATAAAATGACCAAGATTACCACATTTGAAGCATGAGCGCTTCCCCTTTGTCTTGGTCTTGCTTGGCTGCCCCTTGCGACCTTTTAGCGTCGTCTTGAATCTCTTGATGATGAGAGCCATCTCTTCATCATTAAGTCCGGCCGCCTCAATTTGTGCCACCTTGCTAGGTAGCGTCTCCTTGCTTCTTGTTGCCTTGAGAGCAAGAGGTTGAGGCTCATTGATTGGACCATTCAATGCGTCATCCATGTATCTTGCTTCCTTGATCATCATTCGCCCGCTCACAAACTTTCCAAGTATCTCCTCGGGCGTCATCTTGGTGTACCTAGGATTCTCACGAATATTGTTTACAAGATGATGATCAAGGACAGTAAAAGACCTTAGCATTAGGCGGACGACGTCGTGGTCCGTCCATCGCATGCTTCCATAGCTTCTTATCTTGTTGACAAGGGTCTTGAGCCGGTTGTATGTTTGGGTTGGCTCTTCTCCCCTTATCATAGCGAATCTCCCGAGTTCGCCCTCCACCAACTCCATCTTGGTGAGCATTGTGACATCATTCCCCTCATGAGAGATCTTGAGGGTGTCCCAAATTTGCTTGGCGTTATCCAAGCCGCTCACTTTGTGGTATTCATCCCTGCACAATGAAGCTAGAAGAACAGTAGTAGCTTGTGCATTTTTATGAATTTGCTCATTAATGAACATGGGACAATCCGTACTGTCAAAGTGTATTCCACTCTCTATAATCTCCCATATACTAGGATGGAGAGAGAACAAGTGACTACGCATTTTGTGACTCCAAAATTCGTAGTCCTCTCCATCAAAGTGAGGAGGTTTACCAAGTGGAATAGATAATAAATGAGCAGTTGTACTTTGAGGGATACGAGAGTAATCAAAAGAAAAGTTCGAATTGACCGTTTTCTTTTTCTCGTAGTTGTCGTCGTCCTTTTGGGAAGAGGAAGATTCGTCGCTGTCGTAGTAGACGATCTCCTTGATGCGCCTTGTCTTCTTCTTCTTCCCGTCTTTGCGCTTGTGGCCCGAGCCCGAGTCGGTAGGCTTGTCATCCTTCGGCTCGTTGAAGATAGACTCCTTCTCATTGTTGTTGACCACCATCCCCTTTCCCTTAGGATCCATCTCTTCGGGCGATTAGTCCCTTCTTGAAGAGAACGGCTCCGATACCAATTGAGAGCACCTAGAGGGGGGGTCAATAGGTGATCCTGTAAAATTTGAAACTTAAGCCACAAAAACTTGGTTAATTGTTAGCACAATAATTGCCAAGTGACTAGAGAGGAGTCTTCAACAAAACACAATAACCACAAGAGATCAATCACAGAGATGGCATAGTGGTTTATCCCGTGGTTCGGCCAAGACCAACGCTTGCCTACTCCACGTTGTGGCGTCCCAACGGACGAGGGTTGCAATCAACCCCTCTCAAGCGGTCCAAAGACCCACTTGAATACCACGGTGTTTTGCTTTGCTTTTCTTAATCCCGTTTGCGAGGAATCTCCACAACTTGGAGCCTCACGCCCTTACAATTGAAGTTCACAAAAAAAACACGGAGTAAGGGAGGGATTAGCAACTCACACAAGACACAAAGATCACAGCAAATACGCACACACAAGACCCAGACTTAAGCTCAAAATACTAGCACACTAGAACGGAGCTCAAATCACTAGAATGTCGAACAAGTGCGCAGGAACGGAGTGTGAGTGATCAAGAGTGCTCAAGGAATGCTTGGTCTACTCCTTCATGCGCCTAGGGGTCCCTTTTATAGCCCCAAGGCAGCTAGGAGCCGTTGAGAGCAATCCGGGAAGGCAATTCTTGCCTTCTGTCGCCTGGCGCACCGGACAGTCCGGTGCACCACCGGACACTGTCCGGTGCAGATCTCCTTCCTTATTTGGCGAAGCCGACCGTTGGTGTCTGGGAGCCGTTGGCGCACCGGACACTGTCCGGTGCACACCGGACAGTCCGGTGCCCCCTCCCGACCGTTGGCACGGCCACGTGTCTCGCGCGGATCGCGCGGCCGACCGTTGGCCCGGCCGACCGTTGGCTCACCAGACAGTCCGGTGCACACCGAACAGTCCGGTGAATTATAGCCGTACGCCGTTAATTTCTTCCCGAGAGCAGCAAGTTCGCCTGAGCCAGCCTGGCGCACCGGACACTGTCCGATGCACCACCGGACAGTCCGGTGCACCCAGACAGAGCTGGCTTTGGCTGAAACAAGGCTATCTCTCTCCAATTTGTTTTCTCCTATTTCCAGCACTTAGACACAATACATTAGTCTCTAAAACAATGTACTAAGTCCGAGAAACATACCTTTATCCTTGATGTGTACTTTGTCCACCATTTTACACTTAGGCACTTGTGTTGAACACTAAATCACCAAAACACTTAGAAATGGCCCAAGGGCACATTTCCCTTTCAGCCTCTTCATCACCTATCTCATCAAGATCAACTTGCTCTATTTGAGAGCCGTTAGTCTCATCAAACACAACGTCACAAGAAACTTCAACTAGTCCTGAGGACTTGTTAAAAACTCTATGTCCTTGTGTTTGAATCATATCCTAGTAAAAAGCCTTCTACAGTCTTAGGAGCAAATTTAGATTTTCTACCTCTTTTAACAAGAATAAAGCATTTGCTACCAAAGACTCTAAAATATGAAATGTTTGGCTTTTTACCGGTTAGGAGTTCATATGATGTCTTCTTGAGGATTCGGTGTAGATACAATCGATTGATGGCGTAGCAGGCGGTGTTGACCGCCTCGGCCCAAAACCGATCCGAAGTTTTGTACTCATCAATCATGGTTCTTGCCATGTCCAATAGAGTTCTATTCTTCCTCTCCACTACACCATTTTGTTGTGGCGTGTAGGGAGAAGAGAACTCATGCTTGATGCCCTCCTCCTCAAGGAAGCCTTCGATTTGTGAGTTCTTGAACTCCGTCCCGTTGTCGCTTCTTATTTTCTTGATCCTTAAGCCGAACTCATTTTGAGCTCGTCTCAAGAATCCCTTTAAGGTTTCTTGGGTATGAGATTTTTCCTGCAAAAAGAACACCCAAGTGAAGCGAGAATAATCATCCACAACAACTAGACAACACTTACTCCCGCCGATGCTTATGTAAGCAATCGGGCCGAATAGATCCATGTGTAGGAGCTCGAGCGGCCTGTCAGTGGTCATGATGTTCTTGTGTGGATGATGAACCCCAACTTGCTTCCCTGCCTGACATGCGCTACAAATCCTGTCTTTCTCAAAATGAACATTTGTTAGTCCCAAAATGTGTTCTCCCTTTAGGAGCTTGTGAAGATTCTTCATTCCAACATGTGCTAGTCGGGGATGCCAGAGCCAGCCCATGTTAGTCTTAGCAATTAAGCAAGTGTCGAGTTCAGCTCTATCAAAATCTACTAAGTATAGCTGACCCTCTAACACTCCCTTAAATGCTATTGAATCATCACATCTTCTAAAGACAGTGACACCTACATCTGTGAAAAGATAGTTGTAGCCCATTTTGCATAATTGAGATACAGAAAGCAAATTGTAATCTAAAGAATCTACAAGAAAACATTGGAAATGGAATGGTCAGGTGATATAGCAATTTTACCCAATCCTTTGACCAAACCTTGGTTTCCATCCCCGAATGTGATAGCTCATTGGGGATCTTGGTTTTTCTCATAGGAGGAGAACATCTTCTTCTCCCCTGTCATGTGGTTTGTGCACCCGCTATCGATGATCCAACTTGAGCCCCCGGATGCATAAACCTACAAAACAAATTTAGTTTTTGATTTTAGGTACCCAAATGGTTTTGGGTTCTTTGACATTAGACACAAGAACTTTGGGTACCCAAACACAAGTCTTTGACCCCTTGTGCTTGCCCCAACATATTTGGCAACTACCTTGCCGGATTTGTTAGTTAAAACATAAGATGCATCAAAGGTTTTAAATGAAATGTTAGAATAATTTGATGCCTTAGGAGTTTTCTTCTTAGGCAATTTTGCATGGGTTGATTGCCTAGAACTAGATGTCTCACCCTTATACATAAAAGCATGATTAGGGCCAGAGTGAGACTTCCTAGAATGAATTCTCCTAATTTTGCTCTCGGGATAACCGACAGGGTACAAAATGTAACCCTCATTATCCTGAGGCATGGGAGCCTTGCCCTTAACAAAATTAGACAATCTTTTAGGAGGGGCATTAAGTTTGACATTGTCTCCCTTTTGGAAGCCAATGCCATCTTTGATGCCAGGGCGTCTCCCACTATAGAGCATGCTTCTAGCAAATTTAAATTTTTCATTTTCTAAGTCATGCTCATTGATCTTAGCATTAAGTTGAGCTATGTGATCATTTTGTTCTTTAATTAAAGCTAGGTGATCATGGATAGCATCAACATTAATGTCTCTACATCTAGTACAAATGGAAGTATGCTCAACAGTAGATGTAGAGGGTTTGTAAGATTTTAATTCAACAACCTTAGCATGTAATATATCATTTTCACTTCTAAGGTTAGAAATAGTAACATTGCAAACATCTAATTCTTTAGCCTTAGCAAGCAATTTTTCATTTTCAATCCTAAGGCTAGCAAGAGAGATGTTCAACTCTTCAATCTTAGCAAGCAAATCAACATTATCATTTCTAAGATTGGGAATTGAAACATCACAAGCATTTGAATCAACCTTAGCAACTAAATTTGCATTCTCATTTCTAAGGTTGGTAATAACATCATGGCAAGTGCTTAGTTCACTAGATAGTTTTTCACATTTTTCTACTTCTAGAGCATAAGCATTTTTAACCTTAACATGCTTTTTGTTTTCTTTAATAAGGAAGTCCTCTTGGGTGTCCAAGAGATCATCCTTCTCATGAATAGCACTAATCAATTCATTTAATTTTTCCTTTTGTTGCATGTTTAGGTTGGCAAAAAGGATGCGCAAGTTATCCTCCTCAACACTAGCTTTATCCTCATCACTAGAGGTTTCATATTTAGTGGAAGATCTTGATTTTACCTTCTTCCTTTTGCCGTCCTTTGCCATGAGGCACTTGTGGCCGATGTTGGGGAAGAGAAGACCCTTGGTGACGGCGATGTTTGCGGCGTCCTCGTCGTCGGAGGAGTCGGTGGAGCTCTCGTTGGAGTCCCATTCCCGGCAAACATGGGCATCACCGCCCTTCTTCTTGTAGTACCTCTTCTTCTCCTTTCTTCTCCCCTTCTTGTCGTTGCCCCTGTCACTATCACTAGATAATGGACATTTTGCAATAAAATGACCGGGCTTACCACATTTGTAGCACACTTTCTTGGAGCGGGGCTTGTAATCCTTCCCCCTCCTTTGTTTGAGGATTTTGCGGAAGCTCTTGATGATGAGCGTCATTTCCTCGTTGTCAAGCTTGGAGGCGTCGATGGGTGTTCTACTTGATGTAGACTCCTCCTTCTTTTCCTCCGTCGCTTTGAATGCGACCGGTTGTGCTTCGGACGTGGAGGGGCCATCAAGCTCGTTGATCTTCTTTGAGACTTTGATCATCAATTCAAAGCTCACAAAATTCCCTATTACCTCCTCGGGAGACATTAGTGTATATCTAGGATTTCCTCGAATTAGTTGAACTTGTGTAGGGTTAAGAAAAACGAGGGATCTTAGAATAACCTTAACCATCTCATGGTCATCCCATTTCTTACTCCCGAGGTTGCGCACTTGGTACACCAAGGTTTGAGTCGGTTGTACATTTCTTGTGGCTCTTCACCTTGGCGAAGCTGGAAGCGACCGAGCTCCCCCTCGATCGTCTCCCGCTTGGTGATATTGGTCACCTCGTCTCCCTCGTGTGCGGTCTTGAGCACATCCCAAATCTCCTTGGCGCTCTTCAATCCTTGCACCTTGTTATACTCCTCTCGACTTAGAGAGGTGAGGAGTATAGTGGTGGCTTGGGAGTTGAAGTGCACGATTTGGGCTACTTCGTCCTCATCATAATCTTCATCCCCTACGGATGGTACCTGTACACCAAACTCAACAACATCCCATATACTTTTGTGGAGTGAGGTTAGGTGATATCGCATCATATCACTCCACCTAGCATAATCTTCACCATCAAACGTTGGTGGTTTGCCTAATGGGACGGAAAGTAAGGGCGTATGTTTAGGAATGCGAGGATAGCGTAGGGGGATCTTACTAAACTTCTTGCGCTCATGGCGCTTAGAAGTTACGGACGGCGTGTCGGAGCCGGAGGTGGATGGCGACGAGGAGTCGGTCTCGTAGTAGACCACCTTCCTCATCTTCTTCTTCTTGTCACCGCTCTGACACGACTTGTGTGAAGGGGATTCCTTTTCCTTCCCCTTCCCTTTGTTGTAGGACTCTCCCAATGGAGCCTTCCCATGGCTTGAAATGAGCTTCTTGCCGGTCCCCATCTCTTTCTTGGCGTGATCTCCCGACATCACTTCGAGCGGTTAGGCTCTAATGAAGCACCGGCTCTGATACCAATTGAAAGTCGCCTAGAGGGGGGGTGAATAGGGCGAATCTGAAATTTACAAACTTAAGCACAACTTCAAGCCGGGTTAGCGTTAGAAATAGAAACGAGTCCGAGAGAGAGGGCGCAAAACAAATCGTGAGCGAATAAAGAGTGAGACACGATGATTTGTTTTACCGAGGTTCGGTTCTTGCAAACCTACTTCCCGTTGAGGTGGTCACAAAGACCGGGTCTCTTTCAACTCTTTCCCTCTCTCAAACGGTCACTTAGACCGAGTGAGCTTCTCTTCTCAATCATACGGAACACGAAGTTCCCGCAAGGACCACCACACAATTGGTGTCTCTTGCCTTGGTTACAATTGAGTTTGATCACAGGAATGAAGGAAGAAAAGAAGCAATCCAAGCGCAAGAGCTCAAATGAACACGACAAATCACTCTCTCTAATCACTAAAGCTTTGTGTGGAGTTGGGAGAGGATTTGATCTCTTTGGTGTGTCTTGTATTGAATGCTAGCTCTTGTAAGGTGTAGAAGAGTGGAAAACTTGGATGCCAATGAATGTGGGGTGGTTGGTGTATTTATAGCCCCAACCACCACAAAGTGGCCGTTGGAAGGCTGTAGTCGCATGGCGCACCGGACAGTCCGGTGCGCCACCGGACACTGTTTGGTGCGCCAGCCACGTCAGCAGACCGTTGGGGTTCGACCGTTGGAACTCTGTCTTATGGGCCCGCCTGGCTGTCCGGTGGTGCACCGGACAAGTCCTGTAGACTGTACGGTGCGCCTTCTCGCGCGTGCCTAACTCCTGCGCGCTCTGGCGCGCATTAAATGCTGTAGCAGGTGATCGTTGGCGTGGAAGGAGCCGTTGCTCCGCTGGCACACCGGACAGTCCGGTGTGCACCGGACACTGTCCGGTGACTCACCGGACAGTCCGGTGAATTATAGCGGAGCACCCTCTGTCTTTTCCCGAAGGTGAAGAGTTCAACCTCGGGTGCCCTGGTGCACCGGACACTGTCCGGTGGCACACCGGACAGTCCGGTGCGCCAGACCAGGGTGCCTTTCGGGTTGTCTTTTGCTCTCTTGTTTGAACCCTTTTCTTGGTCTTTTTATTGGCTTATTGTGAACCTTTGGCACCTGTAGAACTTATAGACTAGAGCAAACTAGTTAGTCCAATTATTTGTGTTGGGCAATTCAACCACCAAAATCAATTTGGAAATAGGTGTAAGCCTAATTCCCTTTCAACCTTTCTCCTTGCATCCATAGCACATTCTATCGCTTCTCTTTGATCTTTCTTTATTGAAGCACATAGGTACATTGTTAGAGCAAATAGTATGAGCATTAATTTTCTTACCATGAATTTTGCTCATGCCCTTCTTGGAAAGCTTGGTATTCTTTTGAAAGGGTTTTGTGCGTGCTACGGTTGTCCCCTTCTCAAGCTTTTTCACCATATTATCACGGTTATCTTGAGAAGGTTGAGCATGACACTTTCCCTTCAAAATAGTTAAGCTCCTTCTTAGCCTTCCAACTTCTTCCTTGAGCTCTTTATTTTCTTGTGTGATAGGAATATCACTAATTCCTGAAATTTCTAGCTCAATAGAAGATTGGCTTTCTTGAGAGCAACATTTGTTAGCACATGATAATATAGTTTCTACTTGAGTACATGTGCATATGTGAGGTTGGTATGATTTCAAATTAGTTAACACAACCTCATGAGCCATTTCTAACATGATATGTGAATCCATAAATTTATTATGAGAGCACACAAGCATATCATGTTTTTCTTGCAAAGCTAGATTTTCAATATTTAGGATTTCTATCATGTTCTTGAACATAGCATTTTTATTTTCTAATTGAGCAATACATGATGAATGATTAACAGCTTTAATTTGCTCAATTGAAATGTCTTCATACCTTTGGACCAAATCATCATGAGAGCACTTTAGCTTCTCAAGCTCTTTGGTCAACTTCTCTAAGACTTCGATTTTTCTGATGAGGAAGTCTTCTTGCTTATGAAGCATTTCTTTTTGTTCTTCCGCTCTTTTCATGAGTTTGAGCAAGCTCATCCAATTTTTTTTGCTTAGCTGAGCGAAGAATTGTTGAAGATCATCCTCATCTTCACTATCACTTTCTTACTCCTCCTCATCCTCACTTTCGCTTTCACTGTCACTCCCATTAGCAATAAAGCACATATGAGAAGTGGATTTGAAAGATGAACCTTGTGAGGAGGTGGATTCATCATTTGGTCTCCATCAATCAGTTTCTTCTTCAATTTTGTTCTTCGCCTCATCTTCCTTCATTTTGAGGAACATCCTTTCGGCGATTCTCATGGCAAGATCTATTGCCCTAGGATCAACATCTGCACCAAAAGATGAAGTTGAGGCAATCTCAACTTTTTCAAGCTTAGAAGCACTTTCGTTTCTTAGTCCCCCCGACATGATCTTTTCCTCACGCGATTAAGCGTTAGAACGAGGATTAGGCTCTGATACCAATTGAAAGTTTCCTAGAGGGGGTGAATAGGCAAGTTAAAAAAATTCAACAAAATATAGAAGTAAACTGGGTAAAACTGAATTGATCTCGAAATTCACCCAGTTAACTTTGGAAATGAGATGTTCTAAATGATCCACAGGGTTCAAAGTAGTAGATCTGAGAAGGGCACTTCTCAAAATCCACACACCAAAAAGATATAAACAAATCTTTCACGGAATGGTGAGAGAACGAAGAACACGAATAAGCACAATGAACAAGAACACAAGAGACACAAGATTTATCCTGAGGTTCGGTCACACCACCAAGGTGCCCTACTTCCTCGTTGAGGCGCCCACAAAGAGCCGGGTCTCTTTCAACCCTAATCCTCCCTTTGCCGACCACAAAGGTCAGGCTCACACACTAATCTTTGCTCAAACGAGCGGGAAATACAAACTTTCTTGTGGTCTTCCACAAGATTTGGAGACTCACAAGAGACACCTAGTCGTCTAGGAGCTAGAAGCTCCAAGAGTAATGAATCCACAAAGAACTCGATGTAGTACCAAAGCTCGAATGAAGAAGAGCAAGAGAGATTTGGAGATGAAGCACAAAAACCGCAGCTCTCAAACTCACTCAAAGATTTCTCTCCAAAGATTTGAAATGGGAGAGGCAAGAGATGTGTGAGAGAGAGTGGGAGGTGTTCTTCAAGTTAGAAATGTAGTTTGGGTCGTGCTCTTGTGTGTGGGGAGAGAGGTAGGAGAGAGTATATATAGGTGGAGCTTAAAACTAGCCGTTGGGCAGATTTTTCTGCCTGAGACCGGTTGAACCGCCCCCTAGGGCGGTTGAACCGCCCCTGGAAGGCCTGGCAGCCTATCTACCAGTCTGACTGGCAGACTGACCTGCAGTCTGACCAAGGTTGACCAGACTGGTTGAACCGCCCCCCAGGGCGGTTGAACCACCCCTGACACCTCTGGCGACCTGTTTGCCAGTCTGACTTGCAGACTATTGGTTAGAGGTAAGAGGGGTCAGAGACCAGCTGAACTGCCCCTCAGGACCAGTTCAACCGGTCTTGACCAGAGAGTTTAGGAGAGAAAACCCTAGCTCAACTGCCCGGAGGCAAGTTCAGTTGGTGTATGGTCAAAGAGGTTCACAACTGAAGTTGAGTTCAGCTGGAGTTGAGAAAGCTCAACTCAGCTGAAGTTCAGCTCAGCTGCAGCTGAAGAAGCTCAACTCAGCTGAAGTTCAGCTCAGCTGCAGTTGAAGAAGTTCAACTGCTTTTCAATAGGAACACTCTAGGTTTCTCAAACCTAACCACAGTCAACCATAGAATTTTAAAGAGATTTTTGGTTTTCAAAAAATAGCTTTTGAATATAGAGGCTTGAGCTTTGGCAAAACACCAACCTTCTTTTTGGATCCCCCTTTATAGTACGATGATTCCTATACTCAAATTAAATAAAATTAATTAAGTAAACTCCTTGAGTCATTGGTGTCTCATGCGTGATTTCTCCAAGGTGTTGCTTCATAAGGATCACAAACATCTTTGTCTCACCTTTTGAAGCAAACACAAATCAAACCCTATGACTTGTACCATATCACCATATATGAGATCAAATCATGGCTTCAAGTCACCTTACTGATGCATCAACATGTTATAACTCTTCATAGCTGATTAGTTCATCGACTTAGTGCAAGTACTCTCTTCTTCACCTTAGCCATGGTACCTCGGTCCACAATCCGTCGCTTGGCCTTCACCTTCGCTTAGTTCCTCGAAGCCCTTTCCTTGCTATCTTCACCCTATCAAGCCATTCTTGAGTCACATCATATTGAGCATCCATTGAGAGAACCATTTCTTCAATATTGTGAACCTTGCTTGAATGTCTTCTAGATAAAACTATTAAGATCAATCAAGCTCTAGTTTGATTCTCATAGGAGCATATATGGACTGATAGTAATATGGTCAAGCCAATTCACGATTCCTCATATATTATTCACTTTGGCTTGACCAATCCTCTTAATCACTTCAACCTCTATTCTGATCATATCTATGTAGTGATTTCTCAGGTCTTGTCCATATATAATCAAACCAATACAGAGACCATATTATATCCATTTGCATTGTCTCATTGGTTATTTAACCTCGTGTTGAACCTTTTTTCATTGATCATTATACACTATTCAAATATGTTCATCATACTGAATTTCCTGTTCAACACTTAGCAAACTCGTTAGACCTTTAAATGTGTTGTTATCCAAATCACCAAAACTCACAAAAGGGATGAATGCACTTTTATGATGCTATTCATGATCACCTAGCTTTAATTAAACAACAAAATGATCACATAGCTCAACTTAGTGCTAAGATTAATGAGCATGACTTAGAAAATGAAAATTTTAAATTTGCTATAAGAATGCTCTATAGTTGGAGATGCCCTGGCATTAAGGATGGCATTGGCTTCCATCAGGGAGACAAGGTCAAGATTAATGCCCCTAAGAAATTATCTAACTTTGTTAAGGGCAAAGCTCCCATGGTTCAGGATAACGAGGGTTATATTTTATACCCTGCCGGTTATCCCGAACACAAAATTAGGAGAATTCATTCTAGGAAGTCTCACTCTGGCTCTCATCATGCTTTCATGTATAAGAGTGAGACATCTAGTTCTAGGCAATCCACTCATGTTAAATTATCTAAAAGGAAATCTCCTATAGCATCAAATGAACCTAACATTTCATTTAAGACTTTTGATGCTTCCTATGTTTTAACTAACAAATCAGGCAAAGTAGTTGCCAAATCTGTTGGGGCCAAACACGAGGGCTCGAAGACTTGTGTTTGGGTACCCAAGGTGCTTGTTTCTAAAGTGAAAGGACCCAAGACCATTTGGGTACCTAAGAACAAGGCCTAAACTTGTTTTGTAGGTTTATGCATCCGGGGGCTCAAGTTGGATCATTGATAGCGGGTGCACAAACCACATGACTGGGGAGAAAAGGATGTTCTCCTCCTACAAGAAAAACCATGATCCCCAAAGAGCAATCACATTCGGGGATGGAAATCAAGGTTTGGTCAAAGAATTTGGTAAAATTGCTATATCTCCTGACCATTCTATTTCCAATGTTTTTCTTGTAAATTCTTTAGATTACAATTTGCTTTCCGTTTCTCAATTATGTAAAATGGGCTACAACTGTCTTTTTACGGATTTAGGTGTCACTGTCTTTAGAAGAAGTGATGATTCAATAGCATTTAAGGGAGTGTTAGAGGGTCAGCTATACTTAGTTGATTTTAATAGAGCTGAACTCGACACTTGCTTAATTGCTAAGACTAACATGGGTTGGCTCTAGCACTGCCGACTAGCCCATGTTGGGATGAAGAATCTTCATAAGCTTCTAAAGGGAGAGCACATTTTGGGACTAACCAATGTTCATTTTGAGAAAGACAGGGTTTGTAGCGCATGTCAAGCGGGGAAGCAAGTTAGTGTTCATCATCCACACAAGAACATCATGACGACTGACAGGCCGCTTGAACTACTCCATATGGACCTATTCGGCCCGATAGCTTACATAAGCATCGACGGGAGTAAGTACTATCTAGTTATTGTAGATGATTATTCTTGCTTCACTTGGGTGTTCTTTTTGCAGGAAAAAATCTCAAACCCAAGAAACCTTAAAGGGATTCTTGAGACGGGCTCAAAACGAGTTCGGCTTAAGGATCAAAAAGATTAGAAGCGACAACGGGACGGAGTTCAAGAACTCACAAATAGAAGGCTTCCTTGAGGATGAGGGCATCAAGCATGAGTTCTCTTCTCCCTACACGCCACAACAAAATGGTGTAGTGGAGAGGAAGAATAGAACTCTACTTGACATGGCGAGGACCATGTTTGATGAGTACAAGACTTCGGACCGGTTTTGGGCGGAAGCAATCAACACCGCTTGCTATGCCATCAACCATCTCTACCTTAACCGAATCCTCAAGAAGACATCGTATGAACTCCTAACCGGTAAAAAGCCCAATGTTTCATATTTTAGAGTCTTTGGTAGCAAATGCTTTATTCTTGTTAAAAGAGGTAGAAAATCCAAATTTGCTCCTAAGGCTATAGAAGGCTTTTTACTAGGATATGATTCAAACACAAGGGCATATAGAGTCTTTAACAAGTCCACTGGACTAGTTGAAGTTTCTTGTGACATTGTGTTTGATGAGACTAACAGCTCTCAAGTAGAGCAAGTTGATCTTGATGAGCTAGATGATGAAGAAGCTCTGTGCGTCGCGCTAAGGAACATGTCCATTGGGGATGTGTGTCCTAAGTAATCCGAGGAGCCTCCACATATGCAAGATCAACCATCATCTTCAAATCAAGCATCTCCACCAACCCAAGATGAGGACCAAGCTAAAGATGATAAGAATGAGGATCAAGAAGCTGAGCCACCTCAAGAGGAATGCAATGATCAAGGGGGAGATGTCCATGATCAAGACAAGGAAGATGATGATGGTCCAAGACCGCCACACCCAAGAGTCCACCAAGCAATACAACGAGATCACCCTGTGAACTCCATCCTCGGCGATATTCAAAAGGGGGTAACCACTCGATCTCGTGTTGTTCATTTTTGTGAACATTACTCCTTTGTGTCTTCTATTGAGCCGTACAGGGTGGAAGACGCATTAAGGGATTCGGATTGGGTGTTGGCGATGCAAGGGGAACTCAACAACTTCACGAGGAATGAGGTATGGCATTTAGTTCCACGTCCTAACCAAAATGTTGTAGGAACCAAGTGGGTCTTCCGCAACAAACAAGATGAGCATGGTGTGGTGACAAGGAACAAAGCCCGACTTGTGGCCAAGGGATATTCACAAGTCGAATGTTTGGATTTCGGTGAAACCTATGCACCTGTAGCTAGGCTTGAGTCAATTCGTATATACTTGCCTATGCTACTTACCATGGCTTCAAGCTTTATCAAATGGACGTGAAGAGTGCCTTCCTCAATGGACCAATCAAGGAGGAGGTCTATGTTGAGCAACCTCCCGGCTTTGAAGATAGTGAGTACCCTAACCATGTATATAAACTCTCTAAGGCGCTTTATGGGCTCAAGCAAGCCCCAAGAGCATGGTACGAATGCCTAAGAGATTTTCTTATCGCTAATGGCTTCAAAGTCGGAAAAGCCGATCCTACTCTCTTTACTAAAACAATTGCAAATGATTTGTTTTGTATGCCAAATTTATGTTGATGATATCATATTTGGGTCTACTAACAAATCTACTTGTGAAGAGTTTAGTAGGATCATGATTCAAAAATTCGAGATGTCTATGATGGGGGAGTTGAAGTATTTTCTAGGATTTTAAGTCAAGCAACTCCAAGAAGGCACCTTCATCAGCCAAACGAAGTACATTCAAGACATACTCACCAAGTTTGGGATGAAGGATGCCAAGCCCATCAAGACACCCATGGGAACCAATGGCATCTCGACCTTGACACGGGAGGTAAATCCGTAGATCAAAAGGTATACCGACCGATGATAGGATCTTTACTCTATTTATGTGCATCTCGACCAGATATTATGCTTTCCGTATGCATGTGTGCAAGATTCCAAGCCGATCCTAAGGAAGTTCACCTTAGGGCCGTGAAACAAATCTTGAGATATTTAGTTTATACTCCTAAGTTTGGCCTTTGGTACCCCAAGGGATCCACTTTTGATTTAATTGGATATTTAGATGCTGATTGGGCAGGGTGTAAGATTGATAGAAAGAGCACATCAGGGACTTGCCAGTTTTTGGGAAGATCTCTAGTGTCTTGGGCTTCTAAGAAACAAAATTTTGTGGCTCTTTCTACCGCCAAAGCTGAGTACATTGCCGCAGGCCATTGTTTTGCGCAATTGTTTTGGATGAGACAAACCCTTAGGGACTATGGTTACAAATTAACCAAAGTTCCTCTTCTATGTCATAATGAGAGTGCAATCCGCATGACGGATAATCCCGTTGAGCACAGCCGCACTAAGCACATAGCCATTCGGTATCACTTTTTAAGGGATCACCAACAACGGGGGGATATCGAGATTGCTTATATTAACACCAAAGAACAATTAGCCGATATCTTTACCAAGCCACTAGATGAGAAAACTTTTACCAAACTTAGGCATGAGCTAAATATTCTTGATTCTAGGAATTTTGATTGATGTTTTGCACACATAGCTCATTTATATACCTATGATCATCTCTCTTTCATGTGCTATGACTCATGTGGTTTTCAAGTCTATTTCATGCTAAGTCATAGATTGAAAGGAAAATGGAGTTTTCGGCGAAGACAAGGCTTCCACTCCACTCCATCGAATTATTTATCCTTCGCCGTCACTCCGCTCTTCATTTTGGTATAATCCTTCACTCATATATTATTTGGCAAATAGGGAGAGAAAGAAAAAGGGCTTATATTTCACTCACAAGTATCTGTTTTTGGCGATTCATGCCAAAGGGGGAGAAAGTATTAGCCCAAAGCAAAAGGACCGCACCACCACCAATTTCAAAAATGTAATCTTTCAATTGGTATTAAAAGAAGTTTTTCAATTGGTATCTTATTTTTGATATAATTTCAAATTGGTATGACCCCTTTCATAATTAATATCCAAAACCCTCTTGAACACTAAGAGGAGAATTTCATTGAGGGGGAGTTTTGTTTAGTCAAAGGAAAAGCATTTGAAACAGGGGGAGAAAATTTCAAATCTTGAAAATGCTTCTCGAAATCTTATTCATTTACTTTGACTATTTGCAAAAAGACCTTGAAAAGAATTTCCAAAAGTTATTGCAAAAACAAAACATGTGGTGCAAGCGTGGTCCAAAATGTTAAAATGAAGAAAGCAATCAATGCATATCTTATGAAATGTAAATTGGTTTAATTCCAAGTAACCTTTGCACTTACCTTTTGCAAACTAGTTCAATTCTGCACTTATATATTTGCTTTGGTTTGTGTTGGCATCAATCACCAAAAAGTGGGAGATTGAAAGGGAAATAGGGTCAAACCTTTTCCTAAATGATTTTGGTGGTTGAATTGACCAACACAAACAATTAGACTAACTAGTTTGCTCTAGAATGTAAGTTCTACAGGTGCCAAAGGTTCAACACAAACCAATAAAAAGTCCAAGAAAGGGTTCAAATAAAAAGAGCAAAAGACAACCAAAGGCAGTCGTAGTCTAGCGCACCGGACTGTCCGGTGTGCCACCGGATAGTGTCCGGTGCACCAGGGAGATCAACTCCGAACTTGCCACCTTCGGGAATTCTGGGAGCCACTCCGCTATAATTCACTGGACTGTCCGGTGTAGCACCGGACTGTCAGGTGTGCCAAGCGGAGCAACGGCTACTGCGCCAATGGTCGTCTGCAAAAGTCTACAGTGAACAGTGTAACTGCGCGCGCAGAAGTCAGAGCAGGCGCCAGAAGGCGCACCAAACAGTGAACAGTGTTGTCCGGTGCACCACCGGACTGTTCGGTGGCCTAGATGTCAGAAGCTCCAACGGTCAGAACCCAACGGTTGGGTGACGTGGCTGGCGCACCAGACAGTGTCCGGTGGCGCACCGGACTGTCCGGTGCGCCCATCGACAGCAGTCTTCCCCAAAGGCCACTTTGGTGGTTGGGGCTATAAATACCCCCAACTACAAACACTTCAAGGCATCCAAGTTTTCAGCCAACACAATCAATACAAGAGCTAGTGCATTCAATACAAGACACAAATAGAGTGAATCAAAATCTCTCCAAGTCCAATTCCACTCAAAGCAATAGTGACTAGAAGAGAGAGTTTTGCCGTGTTCTTTTGAGCTCTTGCGCTTGGATCGCTTTTCTTCTTCCCCATTTCTTGTTCCCAAGATCATTGTAATCAAAGCAAGAGACATCAATTGTGTGGTGGTCCTTGTAGGGACTAAGTGTCCCATTTGATTGAGAAGAGAAGCTCACTCGGTCTAAGTGACCGTTTGAGAGAGGGAAAAGGTTGAAAAAGACCCGGTCTTTGTGACCACCTTAACGGGGAGTAGGTTTGCAAGAACTGAACCTCGGTAAAACAAATCACCGTGTCATCCGATCTTATTTGCTTGTGATTTGTTTTCGTCCTCTCTTTCGGACTCGATTATACTTCTAGCGCTAACCCCGACTTGTAGTTGTGCTTAAATTCTATAAATTTCAGATTTGCCTATTCACCCCCCTCTAGGCGACTTTCAATATAGACATAAAAATTAAGAGCTAAAACAAATATACTATTTTGAAACAGAGAGAATATTCGATAAGTAATTGAGACATTAGTTTAACATTCTAAACGAGACTAATCGATAGTGCGTTGCTCTTTGTGTATTTATGTTCAAGGCAGACAGGTTTAACAGAAAAAAGTGCTAGCGTCTAGTGGCTAGGGGAGTCTCTGTTTTTGGGGTCCCGATTAGGAGTGGTAATGGATCGCAATCCAAATGCTTCTTCACAAAATAGTAGGACACTAAATAAATGTTAGTTAAAAAATGAATACAAATAGAGTCTGATCCTATAATCCGATTCGATCCTTAAATCTTATAGTGTAAAATTTATAGTTCATCGTCATCCCTAGGCCCGGTGCGACCGCATCTCTGCACTGCCTTAGGTACGGCCATGCATGTACCCACCCGTCGTATTGGTCAGATCGGGTTGGATCAGGTTAGATTTTTTCGAGCAGATTGGGTCACAGATTGATCAGATCGACCCATGATCGGTAACCATGAATTTCTGGCAAATTAGTGCTTGAAAACGTTATAATATCTCAAAAATGACTTGAAAACGCATTTAGTGCTATGGGTGATTATCAGTACCTCCTGGCAAATTTAAATCGGTAACAATAAACCCGTCCATAATATCTCAAAAATGAATTTGAAAAGCAGCTAGCACTATGGGTGATTCTCAGTACTTACAAGCAAATTTTAATATAAAAGTACTTTTCAAAACATTTCTCATGGAGCCCAGAAAGCCACCACAAACAGGGTAGATAACGAGCCAGCTTGGCTTGGCTTGTTAAGATAACGAGCCACAGAGTCAGCTCAGTTCGGTTCGTTTACAAGCTCGAGCTGGCTCGTTTAGCTCGCGAGCCAAAACAGAAAAAAATAATATGTATATAATAATTATTTTTAAGTTAATTTCAAACTAATTTAACAATAGAAAATACTAATTATACTCATAGTTTCACAAACCACATCAATGTAACATTAAATTAGCATAATTCATCACTCATTAATTCATAATTCACATACATGTTCATCAGTTTAACCCATAATTATATTTGCATAGACCAAATTAACACATAGACATAGTTCATTAATCATTAGTTTAATTCATAGGTCATAGACACCTCACATATATATATAACATGTTCATCAATTATTCTGTAAATCATATGTATATAGTTTTATTTTGCTAGAATATGGTAGCTCGTTTAGCTCGTTAACGAACCGAGCTAGAATGTCAGCTCACCTCGTGAAAAAAATTCAAACGAGCCGATCCGAGACGAGCTTACCATGAACCGAGCGAGCCACGAGCATTTGGTCCAGCCCTAGCCACAAACGAACAAATAACCCGAGAAAAAAACCCAGAAAATTCTAACATAGAAGCCTGAGTTTCAAAGGATGACATGAAGCAATATAAAGTCGTCTCGTAGGATCTGACGCCTATCCACGCTCAATTTGTATCATTTTGCTGAGTACGTATACATAGATGAAATGTTCCCTTGTAGCTATGAACAGAACTTCAAGCATATCTTGACATGATATGAATCATGATAAATTCGAAACTACCACTGTAGTGCCAATATTTACATGCGCTAGGAATTCTGGAAACACTGTCTGCTGACCAATTTAATAAAGTAATAAATACAATATCTGAATCAAAGCTTCTAAGATTGAGATCTATTGGAGTTGAGGATGGATTATCTCAAGACTATCCGTGACTTGGGGACACGTGTGTTCAAGAATGAGCTTAGCTGGCTCCATAGGGAAATCTTGGTACCATAGAGCCGCACACTAACTGACTTCCTTGATCCTTCTCTGACAAACTCCAGCTCCCTGGATACACCACGCTCAGCATAGCTGCGTTCTTCTAGAAACGGCAGGTCGACTGAGCCCTCAGACTCGAGGTTCTTCAGCCACCCACGGAGCAAGTAGTTTATAACCTGATGATCAGGAAAGTTATTATAGATCTCCATAGATAAATATAAACTGCCATAATAATCAACTAAATAATATTGGAACATTTTGCAGGATACCAATTATTTAAATAAATATGCAAGTATGAAAAACAATGGAAGTTTGAAGTAGCTTTGCCCTCTCCAACTCGTTTGCCAGTGAGAGGACCAAAAGAGTAAGAATATTTTGGAAAACTGCGGTGGAGCTGCAGATTGAATTATTGAAGACAAAGAGACGACGAGTTTTGTTGTCGCTACAAGTATGGAGCTTCTTATAGGCTACCCATTGTACATGGGAATAAGAAGAGATCCTCCTTGTCTCGCAGTCCCATTCTGTTTGGTTCAAACGTTGTTAAGGGAATGGTAATGAGATCTCTTATCGATGGTAATGGTTACTAGTTATAATTGGATTGGATAGTAGTACATAGTATTACTAGAAAGAGCTCAACCAAATAAAAGTATCGGTATCCATTACCCCAAGTAATCCATTTACGTTACATTTCGGCAAACCAAACATCACCTTATACTTGTTGAATGCGCAACAGGACAAAACAAGTACTACTTACAAGTTACAATGCATGAATATCAGTGCTTGTTTCATACATCCATCAGAATATCATATCATGCAGAACAGCACAAATAGCTTAGTTGAGACCTTATTCTCATGCACTTATTTTATCCTCTAGTTTACTTCTAAGGGCTTTTATGGTACTCTACAGGCCTACATTACTGATATGAGGACGCTAGTATGCAACTATGCATCAGATCTGAATATCTGATCTTACTTTTTTTTCTCATCTAGTGGTTTAGATACTTCATTCATATTAGTGATCTTCCACCATAGGTATTTCAGGCTAGTATGACTAGTACAAGGGTAATTAGTAGAGGACAGGATACAGTAAAAGTCCTTACTACCCCCCCCCCCTTTGTATTATAATGGCAATTTCTATTTGAGTAGTGTAAAAGCAAAGCCTTTAACTGTTTGCAAGGAAAAAAACTCAAACTTTCGCCACACTCCACCAAGGTAATATTTAATACATGTTGATTTTCCATTTTTATTGCACCTACATATTTAAGATTCCAAACTTTGAGTCACTAATGGCTGCGATCTTTACAAAGTTTAGGCCAACAGAGTCTTGTCTAGGTAACATGTTAATCAACGACTTTCTGCAAATTTGTTAGACCGTGTCCAGCAGTTCACTCATATGGTCACCCAAAACACGGTTTTGCACTGTAGACTGCACTGTTTGCAGAGGTGGAGTTTGAATATTGGAATATGAATGGATAAGCTGCTGAAGATAGTCTTACATCATAACAAAATTCTAGATTTTAATCAGATCCACTACTATATACTATTGGAGGAAAAATGACTCAATAGATAACAGACACTAGGGCTAGAGTATATATAGAGTATCCAAGTATATAAACTCTAATACCCCTAGTCGAAATTCTAGCCACGACAGACGTTGAGACCGGACCGAAAGTCGGAGAACACCGAGGACGGCAGCCTCTTGGTGAATATGTCAGCGAACTATGAAGTCGTCAGAACGTGGAGGACCCGAACATCACCGACGGCGATGCGCTCACGAACGAAGTGGAGGTCGATCTCAACATGCTTCATGCGCAGATGTTGAACATTGTTGGTGGAGAGGTACACCGCATTGACATTGTTGCAGTAGACAAGAGTGCTTTGGTGAAGAGGCTAATGAAGCTCCAGGAGAAGTTGGCGCAACCAGGAGGCCTCGACCATAGCACGATACTCAGCCTCGACACTCAAGCGAGAGACGACGGGCTGCCTCTTGGAAGACCAGAAGACCAGGTTGTCTCCCAAGAAGATAGCATGGCCGGATGTAGAGTGGCACGTGTCCGGTTAACCTGCCCAGTCAACATCAGTGTAGACAGTAAGCTTGATCGACGTGAATCGCCGAAAAGACTGAAGTTGAGTGTGTCGCGAAGGTAGCGAAGAATCCGCTTGACAGCGGTGAGGTGCGGCTCATGGGGATCATGCATATAAAGACACACCTGCTGAATAACAAAGGAAATATCAGGCGAGTGAAAGTGAGGTACAGTAGGGCACCACCCAAGCTCCTAAAAGCAGTGCGTTCGACGACAGGAGCACCATCAACAGAGGAGATCTTGGCCTGAGTATCAACCGAGGTGGAACATGGCTTACAATCAGTCATCCCAGCGCGATCTAGGATATCTAGAGTGTAGTGGCGCTGCTGTAGGAAGAGACCTTCAAACCGTTGTTCGACGACAATACCCAAGAAGTGGTGAAGCTGACCGAGATCATCACAAACTCCCGTTGTAGGGCAGTGATGGTCCGATGTAGCAAAGTGAGCTAGAGGTCGTAAGGACAATATCATTATATCATCCACATACAGTAGCAGGTATATAACATTCGCGCCCTGGTGGTAGATGAACAGAGAGGCATCAGATCGGTCCTCACCAAACCACAAAGAGAGAAGGAAGGTGGCGAAGCGGCTGTACGGGACCCAAGGCGCTTGCTTAAGCCCATACAAGGACTTGTTGAGGCGGCAAACCGGATCTGGGCTTGTTGGATCCCCAAAACCAGTAGGCTGACTACAGTACACTGTCTCTGTTAGGGTGCCATGGAGGAAGGCGTTCTTGACATACAATTGTTGAACTGGCCAAGAGCACGAGACGACGAGAGCTAGGACAATGTGAATAGTCGCAGGCTTCACCACCGGGCTGAAACTCTCATCATAGATAACACTCAATCGCTGAGTGAAACCCTGAAGAACCCATATGGCCTTGTACCAATCTAGGAAGCCATCATCCTTCTTATGAGTGAAGACCCACTTGCTGGTGACGACACTACAGTGGGTGGGATGCAGCACCAAGTCCCATGTGTGGTTGGCGAGGAGCGCCTCGTACTCTTCCATAGCACGCAACCAGTGAAGATTGACAAGCGCGCCATGAACGGAGGACGGTACAGGGGATACAACTGCAAAAGCGAACAAATCAGGGATGATCGTCAAGAGGGCCAGGCGGTCCACGGGATGGAGCATCCCGGTGGCCCGGTGTGTCACCATTGGGTGAACGTGGCAAGGATCCCGATAGAGAACTGGATGGTCTGACATCAATGGCTCGGCGAGAGAGCTGGTCAATGCAGCGACATGGGCATGACGCTGGTAGACGTGCACAAGCTTCGCGAAGCGGTGCAACGGCAGCGGAGTCGACGATCCAGGCGAAGGAGGTGGTAGCTCCACCCGCGGGCGTCGCAGGTAGACACGCGCAAGGCGAGAAGGATCCATGCCAGGACAAGTGGGGAACTCAGCGGCACGCGTTGCACGATACGGGAGTTAGGGGCCGCACGTGAGGCAGCAGGAGAGACCATAGTGGCGTGCGTGGCACAACAGACGACTCCAAGGTGGGCGCAAATGCCCAAGGAGGCACGAGCGGCGGCACCGGGGCGACGGGTGTCACCATGGGCGAGGAACCTACAAGGGGAAGAAACAAAGATGGATGGACAAAAGGAGGCATAGAGTCAACGTCAAACAAATGCGCCAGGTCAGAGTCCAAGGTGGAAGTAGTGGGAGCGAAAGGGAAGGACTCATTGAAAGTGACATGGCGAGATATACTGACATGACGGGAGGAAAGATCATAACATCAATACCCCTTATGATCAGGAGAGTATGCAAGGATGGCACAACGAGACGATCTAGGTGCAAGTTTGTGTGTAGCAGTGGCTGAGAGGCTAGGAAAGCAAGCACACCCGAAAACACGGGCAGGGGCGGCGGCGCTCGGCCGAACAGGAGCAGCAGCGCGCACTGGCTGGGCAGTGACTGCAGCCAAGGGAGAGGAGAGAGGGGGGAAGGAGGAGAGGTGGTCCTCACCGGCCATGGCGGGGCGGCGGCGGCCGCGCCGAGCAGCGGACGGAGGTGGCGGTGAACGGGAGAGGAGAGGGGGAGGGGAGAGAAGAAAGGAAACCCTTGATACCATATTGGAGGTAAAATGACTCAATAGATAACAACCACTAAGGCTAAAGTACATATAGAGCATCCAAGTACATAAACTAACATATAATAATAGAGACCCCTTGCAGATTTCCATTTCCTATGTGCAATAGCATTATTGTTGTGCAATTACACCAACAATTTCTCTTAAAAAAGCAACAATTCTAACACTTACAGAACTTACTGTTAGACTGTGTGTGTGTGGGTCGGCACCACTGTTGGGCTGCCGGCCCATCAGGGTTAGGTTTGTGAGTCTCTATACATATGTACTCCACTCTATGCAATATATATATTCTACATGGTATCAGAGGATTATGGTTAGGGTTTTCCTCCCACCTCCCACAACAGTCGCCGGCTGCTCCATCCCGTTTGCAGCCGCCTCCTGCGCCGCTGCCCCCGGGAGGCTCAGCCTTCCCTCCCGGGGGCGGCCTCCCACCCGCCGACCGCCAAGACTCCCACCACCACCACCACCCGGCAGGAGCAGCAGAGCGCACAATACCAACGCGCGGTAGAGACCCGCGAGCGCGCGTCGCCATCATGGCGCCAGCACCCTCCTCCAGGACCAGGGCCATCCCCCCCGCCATCTTGTACCTCCTCATGCCCCTGTAGATCGCCGTGGCCGCCGCAACCATGGACCCTGCCGAGCAGGAGACGCTGCTCCGTGTCATGGAGTCCGTCTCCTCCGACCGCGACTAACGCGAGGCCGCCGGCACCGACCCCTACAGCTCGCCGTGGTCGGGGCTGAAGTGCAGGCTCGGGACCGCGCCCGGCCCCGGCGGCACGGATGCACATGTCACACCTCAACTTCGGGGTGCCGCCCAACTCGATGTGCAAGGACACGGCCACGTTCCCGGCCGCCGCGTTCACGCTGCCGGAGCTCTGGGCGCTGTTCCTCGTCGGCTGCTTCAAGAACCCCGACGTCGTGGCCGCCTTCACCCTGACGCCGGCGTCCAAGCTCTCGTCCTTGCGCCTGCAGCAGCTTAGCGTCCGCGCCAACCTATCGCTGTCCGGCGCGCTGCCGCCGCAGCTGGCCAGCATGCGGTCGCTCCAGGTGCTCACCGTGTTGCAGAATGCGCTCATCCGTGGCGCGGTCCTGAACGACATTGGCGCGCTCGCCAGCCTCGTGCACCTCGACCTCAGCTACAACTCCCTCGCTGACCATGGCAGTCATTGCCCCAAGCGGCCTTGCTCCCTTCCCCAACGCTGGCCGCCCTGATCCGCTGACAGAGGCGGGCTGACCCTCGGACCGCGTCGATGGCCGCGCCGACCGGGCGCCTCTGACTACGTTGTCACCTAGCAGTGCATCCTCTTCATGCTTCTCCCGTCGTCGGCGCCATCAACACCCCTTGCAGGCCCGGCGCAGGCCCCTGCCCGGCTGGACCCGCCCCGCCACCCACCCCTTCATCGCCTTCGCCGGATCCGTCGCTGCCGCGGCCTTCCCGGTCGGATCCCCGTTGTTGCGACCTTCCCGACTCGATCTGTCGTCCCTTTGGCCGGATCGCGTCTTCCCGGCTGGATTCGTCGTTGTCGTGGCCTTCCCAGCCGGATTCAGCGTCCCCCTTCTATTCTGCCGCGGGCACGGACATCATGACCGGCGGAGACGCGTGCGCTGCCGTCGGCCTCCCTGGCGGGGCTCCTTGACGTATGGACGATCGAAGAAGCAGGAAGGTTGGCCTGTCGGTGCTCTTTTGTTGTGTTGCCCTGCCGATCGTTGACGCTCGAATGTCGACCCCTCCCGAAGAACGGGCTTTTGCTGCGTGTCTCCTGACCTCGGCCACCTCGACTTCGGCTAACTCAGCATCCAGGGGCTATCGCCTTCTCGGAATCCACACCGGTCTCTTCTACAGCCGCAACATTCGCACCCTCACGACGCTGTGACTGCGGGGGATTTCAACCCGTCGGCTCCTACCTTCGGCCTCTACTCCAGTCTCATCGTGTGTGGTGCCCCCGTTGCGACTGCGGGGGGATGTTAGACTGTGCGTGTGGGGGGGGGCACCACTGTTGGGCTGCCGGCCCATTAGGGTTAGGGTTGTGAGTCTCTATATATATGTACCCCATTCTATGCAACATATCGAGTCAGTTCACTATTCTACACTTACTAATGCAGCTCATTTCCTAATCAATGGGTTAACACAATGCATATTGTACGAGGATTGCATTGGATATACATATATGTACCCCCACAACATGCTATCCAACAGAGAAGCTAGTTTGTATCATTTACTTCAATGAGGAGTTGAGGACCCCGATTTGTATTGTTTGTTGACTTATTACAGATAAATATTTGTAAAAGAAAAGTATTTACAAAACCCAAAAGAATTAGCAATTGAAATATGACATATTAAAGCCAAAACAAGAGCTAAAATTTATAAGCAAAGAACAATCCTTACCTCAGGGACCTCATCATGAGGACAATGACCAGCGGGGCTAATTTCATAATAAGGTGCTTCGGGCACTTGCTGTTTAACTTTAAGGCCCCAAATAGGTCTAATCCAAGGATCTTCTCTTCCATACATGAGAGATATAGGAATGCCTTGGTCTTGGCACCTACAATTGATGAGTGTTAAAATGGAGAATCATATTCATTATGTAAAGTTATTTAACAATCTTATGTAAAGTTTCACTTGATCATTTGGATTATCTAATTCACCTAGAGATGGCCTCTTGGAAGGATATCTGACCCCTTGGAGCAAACATAATGGAGGCAAACGATGCAGCAGCTGCTGGGTGTTGTGTTATCTCCACAATACGAGAGAATACTTTGTCCACATTTGTTGAATGGTCAGCGTATACTTGTTTGAGTATGTCCTGAATACTTTTTGGGTCACTTATCTTTTGCCAACTATATCACAGAGGAAATTACACTCCAATTAGATTATAAAATACAATGTGTGGATAATTCATAACTTTTCAATGACACATGCATTAGACATTTAATTTTGCATGTTAGTTTATTTCTAAAATTTCAATAATGCAAGAGCATAAGCAAACTAAATCATTATGGTAATAATGCTTTCACATGTAAAACTACAAATATAACGTTTCTTGAAATAAGTAAATATCACAAATTTCAATATAGCGAAGTTAAAACATCAGAAACTGTTGGTTCATGTCAGTGTGAAATGTATGATTTTAGTGATCGAATATGTTCTCCAAAAATAATAAACAACACTTACACTGCTTCAGTAATTTTCCTCACAAATGATGGAAGCGGAAATGTCCCAGCCCATGGGAAAATCTTTGACAATCGGGGAGATGTAGCAGGGTTGGGAAAGAATCCCCAAAACGGTGTTGCATTAAGCAGTGTGACACCTTTTACAAGGTGTGGACTGGATGCAGCAAAATACAGAGCAACAAAACCTCCAAGAGAGTTCCCCACAATATAAACTGGTTCACGGATAACCTGGAAATGAACTATAATCTTAGCTTACGAAATATGTTGTATAAATCTCATGGTGAAATTATATGATCATATGTATCAGTGAACCTTTATTAGCTTCTGTAGTATAAAGGCATAGATAGCTAAGCCATCCATATACGATGGTTACAATAAACAGATTTAAACCTTATGTGTGCAATTTTAAACAGAAGTACAGAACAAACATAAATATGACGATTACTACATTTCTAGCAGTAAAATATGCATAGTTTATGTTGGTCATCACTCATCAGTGTCGGTTTCGAGCAGTTGTCAACACAAAAATGAAGGCATTCAAACAATGTTCCAGTTTGGCATGGTGTTCTATCGCCCTTGAGGCTTGATGATCTCACTCCTACTAGTGATGATATCTCTTATGTTGTGTGGTGGGGAAAAGCGCATAGAAAGGCGCACAAGAACATGAGAAAAGGTTTTAACAGCGTCATCATTTTGAGGGCTTGGTGCTTATGGCTTCATCGTAACAGGGCTGTATTTGATGGAGTGAGTCCTTCCATGAGCACAGTCCAAAGTATGTCTTTGGATGAGTTGATGTGTTGGGGTAGGGCTGGTGCTAAGCATCTAGAGAGTCTTGGCCTTGCTGCTGCCTGCCTTTAATATGGTCAGGGAAAATCACAGTGCTTAGCGTTTAGGCAAATTAGGTTTGCCTGCTCTTTTGCTTCTGCATCTTCTTTATTATTTCAGCATAGGAAGAGGATGGAACATTAGTGTTTGGCTGGTGGTCTTTGGATCCAGTTTTTCTACCCTTTGGGCTTTGTAATTTAGTCCATTTTGTAATTTTTCTTCTCTTAATATAACGATGCGCAGCTTTTCTGCACGTTCGAGGAAAAAACAATGTTCCAGTTTCAGATATTTATGAATAAAGAAAAAAATAGTAACAAGCCTATGAGGAGTTTCCAAAAGGCAAGATTTGCAAACTAAACACCGATGCCAATTTAGTCAAAACAAACATTGCAAGACACAGTAACTAATTCAAGGAGTACCTCCTCAATGAAATGCTGAACTTGGTTTTGCCATAAATCCACAGAATACACCAGCTCCTCTGCCCAAGGCTGCGAATCTTGTCCAAAGCCCCAAAACGCATCTTCGCTCGCTATGCTACTAGGAGCAGGATCTTCACCAGGCAGCGACATCCCCTGCCCGAGAAAATCCATCGTCCACACCCGATGATCGCGACCAAGATCCCTCAGCTGCTTCTCGAAATGGAACGTCCCGACTCCGAACCCCGGCAGGAAGAGCACCGCAGGTGCCTTGCTGTTCTTCATGCCGGACCTCTCGTAGTACACAGTCAGCTTCGGCTTCCACTCCCAGAACCCAGTACTGATCGGGGAGCTGTCAGGGCCTTCCGGAAGGCCTTGAATCATCACCCTCTCGGCCTCCCCGGCTTTCATGGAAGGAATGCCCTGCAGGGCTGCATCCACGTCGCTTACATGGAATCCCTGGGCTGCATGGACCTTGCCGGAACCACCCGGATTCGAAGCTCCACTCGTGGTTCCTACACACGCAACTGTGTATCTTCTGGTCCGGGAAGGCCTGGCATGCCCAAGACCAAGGCCAAGAGCACTGCCCCGAAGCCTCCATGTGCTTGCTGGTGTTTGATGTAATGCCGAGCAGGAGTGGCTGCAAGAGACCACCTCCATGATCGCTATGATGTTTGGCGCCCACTAGTTCTGCAGACAAAAAGGGAAGTAAATGACTTCGCCAGACCGAAGTGGAACCAATAATCCGACCGTTCGTCATATGGCAATTTGTATCATACAGCTATAAAGCAGGCGCGGTAAGACATATATACCAGATATTTTTTTGGCCAAAAATCGAAGCTAGAAGAAGGAAGGGAAGGGATCAAGGGAACGAGCGCGCATACCTGGCCGACCTGGCGCGGGCGGCAGTGAATCAGTGATCACCCCGTCGTCGCCGCTAGGGAAGAAGGCCCGAGAGAGCGAGGGAGTGGAGTTGAAGGCGAGGATCGGAGACGGAGGAGGGTGGAATGGAACGCAGGACGCGCTCGCGCCGTCCCGGATGGCCTGCTTCTTTGGACCTTGCGTGCGCGCACGCCATCCGCGTGGCGTGGAAGAGGCGAGTGGAGGAGAGGAGTTCGGTGTGCACGGATTGCTTTGGTTTTGTCCGTTTGCGGCTTGGAGATGCGTAGAAGTAACTCGAGAGTCGAGACTCACACTCACTACGACGAATAAGACCGTGGATTTTTTTTCGTTTTCACAATGTTTTTTTTTTGTTTCGACTACGTTTTCATATCAAAAAAATCTGTGCCGGAAAATGCAAAGGGTCGTTGGTGGCACTAAATTAGTAGGTGGTGTTCTTGAAATTTTGGCAATTTAACGTTAGTTTAAGTCATAAATTCCATATCAAATATCGGTAGTATATATATAATGTAAAAGAATTAAGTGCTAACATATTAACATTAAATTCTATCTATCAGATTTACCATAGTACAATTCTACCTATTTTCTTAAACTATTTTCTAAAATATTTCTATGTTTACAACATACGTAATTTTTAAGCAGGGCGGACCCATAGGGGTAAAGTAGGTCATGATCTCATTCGATCATTAAAACCTCTTATATCTAATGTTAAGTATAGAAAATTTTGAAATTTTTGGTGAACTAAAACATCGTTCTAGGTCTCTTGGTCCGATGGGTCCAATCCTCCTACTTCCGGCCTTCTCATTGCCCCATTTCTTGCATATATCTGTCTAGGTTCATTTTTCTCAACGTCGTCCTAGCTAGTCCGCTTCGATACCCTGTCCCAGACATCGCTCTCTTCCCCCCTTACTGAGACGCGACACTGCCTAGCCCCGACTCCTTCCTGCCCTCGTCTTGCTTGTCGTCATCGCAATATCGGCCCGTCCGACAAGCTCAATCTCGCTCGTCGCAACGATGCGACTCTAGCGACCGATGAGTTTCGCGAGCTAACTAGCACTAGCTCTTAGCCAGAGATGCCGCCTGACCTAGCCCTTCCCCCGCACCCATGGCCTTCGAGAAGATAGACATTCTAAAGATACACACAACTTCGATTCGATCAGTATATGTTTGCTTCTTTTATTTATAAGTTTTTTTCTTTGAACATGTATTGTGTATTGATATGAAGCTTTAATTCTATGCAGCATGAGTTTTTTATGGTCTTGATTGATTTTGTCACGTGGTAAAAAATGTTAATTGTCTATTCGCTAGTCATATTAAGTAAGTTGAGTTCAATAGAGTTAAACATTGCTAATCGTTTATTCACCCCTTTATACGACATCAAGGTTCTTAAATGCCGTAATTTTAATCATATGGCTTTTTTGACCACATAAATTCTTATTCTGCGTGCCACTTCTAAGTGTGGGATATGAAGAAGGGATAAACATCCGACGACTCATGTGCATACATCACTTTGCTGATGATTAGCTAGGGAGATGAGCAGACACTGGTTGCCTGGCGGGCCACTGGAGGAATTATGATAGTGTTTGGTTGAAGAGCTAAGTAGAACGAAGTCGTTCTGTTCCAGTTTTGTTGTTGTTTGGTTACAAAGTAACTAGAACGGAGTGGTTCCAATTAGGGAATATTCTCCTCAGATCCGGAACCATTCTACTCCAAAAAATCAATGGGACGGAGCCGCTCCGTTCCCAGTCCGCTCCCACAGCTCGCTCTCCTATCTGTGCGCAGTAGCTCGCACGCCTCCCTCTGCAACCAAACAAAGAACAGAGCCGCTCCGTTCCAGTTCACTCTGCAACCAAACAAAAAACAGAGCCGCTCTTGTTTGACACCAAAATGAGCCGGCGGACTGTCTGGCCCTGAGGCCGGACGGTCCGCGGTCCGGACGGTCCGCGCCTGTGGGCCGGACGGTCCGCGCGTGCGCAGAGCAGATTAGGGTTCCGAGTTTTGTGCTACGGTTGTTAGCTAAAATCATGGGATAAGCTCGGGAATTAGTTTGTAAAGGGTCCAGCCTCCCTCCTCTATAAATAGAGAGGTATACGGCCGATTTGTAATCATCAATCGAATCAATACAACTTCTATTTCGCATTTTATCCTAGGAGTAGTTCTAGTCTAGTTTAGGTTTAACCTCTCGATCCCCAAATTCTTCGCCTCTCTTCGACTCTACGCCGATTAGAAGAGTCTAGGTCGGCCGGCCCGAGCCTAGACAACCCCTAGGATCTCTCCTCCCCGACGGGGTCCCTCCCGGGAGCGAGATCCAGGCGCCGCCGACGATCTTCCGCCGCCCCTGCGCACGCGCGGACCGTCCGGCCCCAGGGCGCGGACCGTCCGGCCGTCAGGCAGGAAACCCTAGCCCCTGCGCCAGGTCGCGGACCGTCCGGCCCCAGGCCGCGGACCGTCCGCGCCTGACCAGAGAGCACCGCCGCCGGTTCTTCTTGAGTATTTGGCGCTCCGAAAAAGCGTCAACATACTTTTTGGCGACTCCGCTGGGAAAACACATATAGACCTATCAAATCGGCCCTCAATGGCCGGTTCAAAAGATAGCTCTGAGGTTTCCACCAGCAATATCATCACACCGACATGGGAAGCCTTGCCGGCTGAAGAACAGCTTCTGTTCGAGGAGCGCCAGGAGCAGCTGATCCAAGAAGCAAAGGCGAAGTTCCTGGCTGACTTCAAAGTGGACAGGAACAACAAAGTCGTTCGGCAACGGGCGACAGATCTGGCTTCGCTCCGACCTACTACGATTACCCCAAATGTAAGTAGCACCAACGAACTCCAATCTCTTAAAGCTTACATAGACGAACAGCGAGAACAGATGCAAAATATCATAGGGGTTATGCAAAACGATTGTAGGAGACTAGTACGTGCATTTGATAAATCTAGTATAGCAAATTTTCCTTCACACGAGGTTGAATTAGGAGATAATACACGTAATACATCGGTTAAAGGTTGTCACGACCAGTCACAACCCCCTTATGGGATGCCGATGGACACGTACCCTGAGCAAACGCAAATCGGCAGTAAACCAGCCGATCTACACATGTCCGGACCGTCCGCTCGCGAGCGCGAACCGTCCGGGTCAGCCATAGTCGGGCCCATTTTTAATGAGTTACCTAGACACGCACCCGAGCCACCACATAGGGCACCGAATTTAAACTATCCAGTCGGACGGTCCGCATACAACGACGGACGGTCTGCATATAATCACGGACGGTCCGGGTACATATCCGGACAGTCCGCGCATGAGTCTTTTGAGGGGGATTATTACCTGAATCCTCGCCCGTCCCAACAACACTTCTCATCACATTATGCAATGCACCAGCCCATTAATTCAGGATCCAGAGCCCAGGAAAGCTTCCCGGCCCTACCTAGAAGGCCGGAAAGAAACGATCAAACATGAGCCATATAGCGCAAATGGAAATGCACCACGTAGCTCAAACCAATGGGGGGAACGACAACATACTAACATGCAACCAACCCCACCTATGTTTGACCAGAGAGCCGGTGGTCTTGCACCGGCTGCCATTGGTATAGTGAGGGAAGAAATAGCCGGGGCGTTCCGAGATAAGCTCGGAGTAAGCATGATCCCTGGGGGGCAATCATATCGGAAGCCTTATGACAGCCGATTTGATCACCACCCATACCCACAGGGAACTAGGATACCCGAGTTTGCAAAGTTTTCGGGTGACCAAGGAAAGAGCACGCGTGAGCACATAGGCCAGTTCCTAGCACAATTAGGAGAATTAGCCGACACCGAAGCATTCCGTGTGCGTTTATTTTCATTATCCTTAACAGGGACTGCATTCACATGGTATGCCACGCTCCCTCCTAATTCCATTTTGTCATGGGGAGACTTAGAGCAAAAATTTCATGAACACTTCTTCTCTGGTGATTATGAGCTAGATTTAGTAGACTTAGTGACCCTACGACAAGAAAAGGATGAATCGGTTAGTGATTACATCCGGAGATTCCAGGATACAAGAAACCGATGCTTTCAAATTCATTTAACAGATAAACAACTGGCGGGAATAGCCTTTGATGGATTGCGCTATTATTTAAAAGAGAGATTAGAAGGCATCCAGTTCTTTACTCTAGCACAATTACATCAGAGAGCTTCGGCTTGTGAAAGCCGAAGCAAAGAACTAGTCAGAACGGTTCATCATAATGTCCCTATAGTAGAACACAATCAAAGTAGTTCGGACGATGAACCAAAGAAAGTTTACACTGCCGAAATAGTTTGGCCCGAGCAGGCCAAATCTTCGGCTTGCTACTCCTTGCAGTCAGTTCAAAAGGAACGACAAGAGGAGGTTAAGTTTACATTTAATGTCGGCAAATGTGATAAGATATTCGATGAATTACTAAAAAATGGTAACATTAAAATTGATTATATCGTTCCACCTGCCGACGAACTAAAGCGTCGCGCATACTGCAAGTGGCACAACTCATTTTCCCATGCCACTAATGATTGTAATGTGTTCCGACGACAAATTCAATCGGCCATTAATGAGGGACGATTGAAATTTCAGGAGGACACGGAGCCCTTCCCAATGAATGTGATCGACTTTAATGGCAAAAAGGTCCTAATTCGGCCCAACACAGCCGATAAGGGCAAAGACAAAGAAGTCATCATCGGCAACGCACGGGAGGCCGATGGAAACAACAAAATTTCTTGCAGGAAAGTGATGACCGAGAAGACTCCTGATGGAGGGGAGACACTGAAGGTAACCATCACAAACTCCAGCGCTGGGGGGCAAGCACAGGCAAGGGGATATGCGCGAGAACCCATACTACGCATCGCGGACGGTCCGGTGTCTAGGCGCGGACGGTCCGTAACATCACCGGACGGTCCGAAGCGTTCCGACGGACGGTCCGGCAACGTCGAAGAGCCGCGGCAACCACGTACCTTCAAACCACGACGACCAGAAATAGGTACGTGGAAAACTAACACGTTCAAGGCAACTGGTCGGTTGGTAAAATCTAGCCCGACCTTTGATCAATTATTGTCTAAATATGTGAAAAAGAAGGCTGGCTCCAGCGACCGGCCACCAAAGGGACCTCGCTTACCCACCCAGGTGCGACGGCAGGTTAGGCCGATTGGACCACCACACCAATCGGAAAGGACGGAAGGCCATAATGTTCAATTAAGACCTAACGTACCTGCATGGACACCTCCACCACCATATCCACATATGCCATATCCATACACATACATACCTCCACCATATGTCCCAAATCAAATGTGGGGCATGCCACCATACCCATTTGGGATGCCACAGTACCCCGCTTGGGGGGCACCCCAAACATCTGTATTCAATAGGTTGACACCTCCAGTACAAGACCGATTGAGAGCCCCTCAATCTGGTCCACGAGCACAGGCCCAGCAAGATTGCCGAACAACTCAGCCCCAAAGGCTGACTAATCCGGCAGGGGGGCATACAGCTATAACCTCCAACAGTACGAAAAAGGGAGAAGTCATTAAAATAGGAGCGACAGATGTCGTCGTACAACAAAATAACGAAGGGCCGATGATTTTTGGTGAATCGGCCAACACAAACAAAAAAGAAAGTACGATTGTCAATAAAATAGCCGATCCAAAATACTCCATGCCCCGATGGTGCCCATCGGGATTGACACGATCGCAAAAGCGAAAATTACAACGCCTTAGAGCAAAGGAGAATCAGGAGAAGGAGGCGGAAAAAATATTTAATGACACACATCCGCAGTATCCGCCACCACAAAAGAGATGGAGACCAAAGGCCGTTGAGGAAAATCAAACGGCCATAAAGACAGAAAATAAAACAGCAACTGTGCAGCTCTTTGCAGGTATAGCAGACAGTCCGGCTATAAAGACCAGACCAACCGTACAGGGCGCAGACCATCCGACCCCTGAGGCCGAACCATCCGCACTACACCAAGACACCACCAACGATGTACCGACACCCATGGAGGAAGATGACCTACAAGGGGAAGACCTGGTCGACTACGAAGCTACGCCAGAACACTTGGAAAATTAGAAAAAGTAAGGTGACGGATTGGTCAGGATCGCTATGACGCTCGACGGTGTTGGGACTGACAGTTCGATCAAAGCTAAAAGAGTCACGTCCGTTGAGTCAACCATCGGGACTAAGGCCACTACGTATCATCCTAGCAAGTGTCAAGATGCCTAAGAAAACTGATGTGATCACATCGAGTTAGTTGCTTTTGGTTCGCTCAGCTCCACCAAAAGGCAGGGGGGCATATGTTTGACACCAAAATGAGCCGGCGGACTGTCTGGCCCTGAGGCCGGACGGTCCGCGGTCCGGACGGTCCGCGCCTGTGGGCCGGACGGTCCGCGTGTGCACAGAGCAGATTAGGGTTCCGAGTTTTGTGCTACGATTGTTAGCTAAAATCATGGGATAAGCTCGGGAATTAGTTTGTAAAGGGTCCAGCCCCCTCCTCTATAAATAGAGAGGTATACGGCCGATTTGTAATCATCAATCGAATCAATACAACTTCTATTTCGCATTTTATCCTAGGAGTAGTTCTAGTCTAGTTTAGGTTTAGCCTCTCGATCCCCAAATTCTTCGCCTCTCTTCGACTCTACGCCGATTAGAGGAGTCTAGGTCGGCCGGCCCGAGCCTAGACAACCCCTAGGATCTCTCCTCCCCGACGGGGTCCCTCCCGGGAGCGAGATCCAGGCGCCGCCGGCGATCTTCCGCCGCCCCTGCGCACGCGCGGACCGTCCGGCCCTAGGGCGCGGACCGTCCGGCCGTCAGGCAGGAAACCCTAGCCCCTGCGCCAGGTCGCGGACCGTCCGGCCCCAGGCCGCGGACCGTCCGCGCCTGACCAGAGAGCACCGCCGCCGGTTCTTCTTGAGTATTTGGCGCTCCGAAAAAGCGTCAACAGCTCTGTTCCAACTTACCAAACACAGAACAGAGCGGCTCTGTTCCTAGAATCAGGGATGGAATGGCTCCGTTCTACTTGGCTCCTCAACCAAACACTAAGTACGTGACAATAGGAGAATGGATGGAGGTCTTGCCATGCAAATTTCTAAGCAACTGTATATACGCTTTCTTTGTAGAAAGGCGTATCTATTTGAGTCGCTTCCGAGCAGACGTCCTCCTTGGATAAGGGGATAGGCGCGAGGAAGAGCGGCCTATCCGCATCCGCATAAATCCCAGTCAAATTGAACGAGAGCGCCACTCCCCTCTGCTAATCCCAGTCAAATCGAAGCAAGCATGGCCATGGCGGCCGTGGGCGTGGGCGGCGCAGTGGCGTTCCTCCTCCCGCAGCGCCGCCAGGGCGCCGTCCCCTGGAGCGGCGGGCGGCGGCGGGCGCCCGTGGCGGTGCGCGCGTCGTACGAGGCCGGGGTGGGCGTGATGGCGACCAAGGTGGGGATGATGACCTACTTCGATCCGGAGACGGGGAAGCCGGTGCCGGTGACCGTGGTCGGGTTCCGGGAGGGCGGCAACGTGGTGACGCAGGTGAAGACGGCCGCCACGGACGGGTACGACGCCGTCCAGGTCGGGTACCACGGCGTGCGCGAGGACAAGCTCACCCGCCCGGAGCTGGGCCACCTGGGCAAGGCCGGCGCCCCGCCGCTGCGCCACCTGCAGGAGTTCCGGCTCACCGCCGTCGACGCCTTCGAGCCCGGCCAGCCCCTCGACTTCGCCGACCTCTTCAAGGAGGGCGACCTCATCGACGTCTCCGGCAACTCCATCGGCAAGGGGTTCCAAGGTAGTACACCGATTCTCGCGCCTCCATCCAATAGTGCGATTGCATTGCCAGCAACAGCAATTCTGCTAATGATCTGCCAGCCTCGGTTGTATGTGTCATTGTTCCGTTTCATGGAGAGTGAAGTTTTAGCAGCATTTGCTGTAGCTGTAGTTTCAAAGGTTTGCATTTGCGATTGCTATGCCACTTGTGCAATCTCCTAGCTTGCAACGTTCTTGATCCGCTCGCGCGCGGTTTTACTTGTGGCACTGCGCAGGTGGCATCAAGAGGCACAACTTCAAGCGCGGGCTGATGACGCACGGTTCCAAGAGCCACCGGCAGCTGGGTTCCATCGGAGCCGGGACGACGCCGGGCCGCGTGTACAAGGGGAAGAAGATGCCCGGGAGGATGGGAGGAACCAAGACCAAGATCAGGAAGCTCAAGATCGTCAAGATCGACAACAACCTCCGGGTGCTCATGATCAAGGGGGCCGTGCCAGGGAAGCCCGGGAACCTCCTCCGCATAACGCCGGCCAAGATCGTCGGCAAGAACATCCCCAAGAACTAGACTTCTTTTTTCAGGGGGGTGAATGTTGAGTGTTTGTGTTTGTTACCCTGCTACAAACTGGATGTAATCCTTTGCCAATTTCCAGTTTTTGAACACATGCAACTTCAGATTAGTAAAACTATAACCTGTACAATTTGGATGCTTGGGTGAGAGAGTAATAGGCAGGTAATGCAAGATGCACTTCTGGTTCCTGAATTCCGCTAAACAATAGTTGATTAATTCTATGGCCATAGATCATACAAATAGTTAAATACAAATGGTCGCAGATCATGCAGATATGTACTGATCTGAGTCAGGAAACGCAACCAAAACGGAACCAGGAAATGCGACAAACAAGAAAAACTGCAGACGTAACCTTGTGCAACAGGGGGGCAGAAAGGAGAACTTTGACATAATCGTAAAGCTTCCACTATAGCCAACTGAACGAATACATTTGCTACCACATCACCCTCAGAGAAGATACAAAGAAGACGGATTGTTTGGGCCACCCTTCAATACGGATTATTTGATCATAATAATAAGCCATCCATGCTTCTACTCTAAGAGCACAAAACCTAACACGGAAGAAGAAACAGTGGCCACCAAATCAGCTAGTTCCACGACCACAATTGTAGATATTTAGCTGCCCAAAATAGTCTGTACAAATGGATCACTCCTCAACCTGCACATAAAGAACATACGACCAAAGAAGTTAGCAATCGTACAGAAACTGCTATGACCTGCTACAACCTCAATCAAATCGATAGGGGTGCCCAGGAGAATGAAGAAGCAAATTGAAGCAAACAACATCTACTTCCTTGTAAATGCAAGTTGTTTACGAAATTACCATGTGCAGTGTCATCAAAGGTTTCATTAATCACTTCCAAAATCTTCAAAATGAATGCCCTCAGATATTGTATCTAGCCGCCTATTTCCTATTTCTATTGATAATAAGGAAACCATTAGATAAATTGAGAATTTCAGTACTGCATCAAGAGCAACGTTGAGGGAAGGGCAGTGGTTAACCAGTATGTTCTCCAGCAGTAGATTCTGGGAAGTTATTTGCATCGGAAGGGATGAAAGGGGATCGACCATAATTCTCTAATATTTCTGCAAATGAAAGACAGAAGATGTTTTATGTTGCATACACAATATAAATCTCTATCTCTACTACTATAATGTGTGAGTTTCGTCATGCGTCCGCAAGCGCCCGCCTCCGAAATACTACTATAATGTGAGTTTCATGTCCGCAAGCGCTCGCCTCTGTCCAGTGCGTGCGATCCCGCGAGCACCCCCGAAACACGAAAATAAGCAGCAAAAAGGGCGCCTTGGTGGAGGCTCAAACACGCCACCCCCGGCTCTAAACACTCGGCGTCTACCACCGGAACACGCATCTGTTTGTGTTTATTACTTTATTAAGGAGCGATATCTTAAATATGCATATACTAATATTTGGAAAACAAAAAAATGTAATCAAGTTTGAATAAATATTCCATTTAAACAAGGGGTACCTATATAATATATGTTAACCGTAGCAATGTATGGTTAACTAACTAGTAAATGTATAAAGCAGCAGTAATGTTGAAAGGAAAGACTAAAAATATATAGATCAGCAATATTGCATAGAAGTACCTGCGCTTTGGCTGAAATCCTCTGTCAAATCTGAAAAGCTGAAATTACGAGGAATCTGGCTCAAGAAACCATATGAAGATGAATCCGTGTCCAAAATTGGACCACCTAGTGGTTGTCCATTCAACTCAGAGCTGCTAAAGGATGCACCTGATACATCTCCAACTGACTGCTCTAGGAACACGGCCTCATTGCTGAATCCAAAATCTGAGTTGCTTGAGTAGCCAAATTCTGTCTTTATTGTTGCTCCATTGTGTCCATTAAACTGCCCAACAGCAGGATTGTGTGCTGTTAGCAGGCTTGATGAAGCATCCATGCCACCAGGAAGGCCATGAACAACTTTACCAGTATACATAAATTGGTCATCGGATGGAGCACCATTAACTATACTACTAGAACCTCCATTGCGCAACGAGTTATCTTGCAGTGCAGTACTGGGGATAGTGTCAGGCAGAAAGGGCATGTTTTGGTTCACTGAGACAGGCAACAATGGACTATATTAGAACTTATTACTTCCATGGTTACATTTTGGCAGAAAGAGGTTTTGTAATTATGTCAAGTAGTACAGATGTATAGCTGCAGAAAAAAGGAACTTACATGTGTTAGAGTTTGAGCCATTAGGAGCAGCAGGAGGTACAGATGGCATCCCAGAAGGATGATCTTTAGTCATAATCTCATACTGCTGCTCAAGGAGCTTATTGAAGGCCGTTATTTGATTCATAAGCATCAGCCTTACATAGTATGCCTTGAAAAAATCACGATTCTCTTCCTCGAGCTTCTGCCAGACTGGAGAAAAGAATGATAAGCCAACAAGTAAATCAACCCAAACTAAAGAGGTCATCAATTTATTATGTTATAACGATGGGACAAAATTAATGCACTGGAAAAGTTCCATCAATCAGAAAGGCAGATAATCAAACCATCCGATTTCCTGTCAGGACCTAAGGAGGCCCACAGAGGGGCTGCGGTAGCAGCAGCCATGGGCCCTAAGGGAGATTAGATAAGGATAGTTAGAGATAAGATTAGAAGATTAGTTGAGATTATTTAGGAGATTAGTTGAGATTATCTAGGAAGGTTATCAGTTAGTAGTTTGTTGAGAGTTTTTAGGAGATAAGGATCTCTAGCTAGATAGGGGCAGCCAACCGGCCTATTTATGTAATCAATGGATGAGAAATAAAGCAAGCAAGAATTAGAAGGGAAACCCCCCCTCTTGCTCGGCCGTGGGCAGAGACCCCCGGCCGGCATCCTGTGAACAGTACCACACCACCTCCACCAGCAGCCCCAACCATCGAATTCCCTCTCCAATCCCTCACCGATCTAGCGACCATAACATTTCCAAACAAAAAAAAGTTGCATAATGCAAAGCCACACGTTGATGAATTGATTATAGAACATATGTTTGTTCCTTTCACATGATGAGTTCTTTTTTGTATGCTATTTTCTGGCCCCTGTGAGGAGGCCTGCTGACGTTTGGTCTACTTTAGACCTTTTTCCCTATCTTCTTAATATATAAAAGGGCGCAGCTCTCCTGCGCGTTTTCGAAAAAAAAAATTGTGCTGCCACTGAGTCATTCATTATAGGTCCACAACAGAGGGCATACAAAATGATCCTTATGTTTCTGGTTTACAGATCATGCATACGTGCCCAAGTCTATAAAAGGCTGGGGGCGATAAATTGATGGTCTAATAAAAATGAAAATAATATGTCCTGAGATTTCATCATAAAAAATAAAAACATACCAACTAAGCAAGTTATGTTTGTATGCAAATGAACAGTAATAGTTATTCTCAGTCAACGGAACAAAAAAAGGACTTCCTGAGTGACATCATCATGGCAATCATGCTTTAATAAAATAAACATGTACACCACTCAAATGCAATAAACCATTGTTTCTCCAATTTCAAGGGAAGTTTATGGCTTTATGCTAAGTGAATTTACAATAGCAGAGCTCACAGTGTTGTGACCGTGATGCGTTATCATTTACAAAACCGAAAACTTGTATCAAATTGTGAAATAAGCTAAAAGTGCTGATTGGACAGGAAAGTCACTTCTGGTAATAGAAGAGAATTACCAAGCTCAGTGAAACTAGGTTCTATTTTTGCCTGGAAAGATAGGGTGTCCACCACTTCTTTCTGGTTCATATATAGCTGAAGGCAACGTTCAATGAGATTCTGGACCTGTAAAACAGTTTTTCAATGAGGGTTTATTGCTTTAAGTACATGACGCAAGAGAAAACTAGCACAGAATCCGACCACGACGAACACAAAATTCAATCCCAGTTAAGAGAACAAAAAACATATACAATGGGCTTTGTCAATTGTGCATAGAATGTGATAGACAGATGCAGGCACATTTCAGGAACCACAAGGCAGCTATCTGTATGTGATAATGGTAGAGGGAAAATGAGAGTGAAAAAAATTTGGAGGTTATGACATATGACACTGGCAAGAACAAGTCAACTTAAGTAACGGATACGTGCCCCCCCCACCTGAAAACTGAAAGTTCATCCGAAAGATTCGACATCCAAAAAAGGCAAACGGACACGTGAAAACAGGACAAGTACGCCGAAACTTCAATAGATCTCATAGCTCAACTTCATCGGACTTAGGGTGTGTTTGAATGCACTAGTGCTAATAATTAGCTGCTAAAATTAGTTGAAGACATCCAAACAATCTAGCTAATTTCACTAGCAATTTTTAGCCAACTTAACTATTAGCTCTAGTGCATTCAAACATCCTCTTACTAGTACGCATTCTGCTTTTGCATACGACAACAGAAGCGCACGAGTCTCTCCTTTAGCACACATCATTATTACAGATACCCAACAGTAGCAGCATCCATAAATTCCCCACCCCCTCTCTTACCCATGCACACCCTTCCCCCTCCATCCACCTCTCCAGCTCCGTGTTCATGAATCATGACCAACCGGGACTGGCACATGCCCATGACCTAGAGTATGCAAGCAGAGCCCAAACGAGGGCATGCAACCGTTGCAACAGCACAACCATCTGTAACCCTAATCGAGGCCATTTACTTCTCACCGAGCCTACCAGGTATTCAGGTTATCAAATATATAGGGAAAAATAATCGAAAGCAAGTTAAAAAGAGAGAGAGAGAGATGGAGGAGGGAAGGAACAAGGCGGGGGGCGCTCACAAGCTGTATGTCCTGGCGCGAGACCTTACGGACGTCCTCCCCTCCCGGCATGCCTGACGCCCGTCTCTCGCTCGTGCCCAGCCCGGCGGCCCTAAACCAAATCTCCCTGCGAGCGACGCCAAGCTAAGGTTATCGAAAGAAGAAAGTAGAACAAAACGGCGCAGTCGCGGGTGGCGATTGACACCGACAGGATAGTAGCCAACGACGAAACGTTCGATCCAGCTGGCACGGCCGCGGGGGGGAATCTCACCTTGCTCGAGCCGAGGGAAAGAGCAGGTGAAGCGGAAACGGAGCTGGAGCCGGAGCGGAACACGAGGGAGGGAACCGTTCCGCGCGCGAGTTCAACGAGGGTGAGGGCCGAAGCGGCGTGGAGGGAGGAGGAAGGCGACGGCGATCAGGTGAGGGCGCCGCGCAGCGTGGCAAGGGCCTGACGAAGGAAGCAGTGTGTGTGGGGACAGCCAAGTTGGTGGGGTGGGATGGGATGGGATGCTAATGCCGTATCCGTAATGCGTCGGATTATCTAGGTGTTATCCGGTTTAACGAAACGGGGAAGTGGAGGCCTACGGGACGGACACCAGATTCCGTGCTACCATCCCCCCCCCCCCCCCCCCCCCCCCCCCCCCCCCCTCCCCTCTCTGATTAGCTCAGTTGACAGCTGGAACATCCGATCTTTTCTGACACTCTGATTCTGGCTTAACCCCTCCTTTCCAAAATAGACGATTCTTCTTCTTCATTAGCTAATACTCCCTCCGTTCTTTTTTATTTGTCGCGTTTTAGTTCAAAAATGAACTAGCGGGCGACAAATATTCGAGAACGGAGGTAGTAACAACTAGAGGGTCATCTATATTGACATGTATCAAATCGGCAAGACAATGCCCGGTTTTCCTACCTGGTCTATGTTCACTTCCACGAGATAATCACATTATCCAAAACATTATCATCACCAATAAATAGTTAATAGCTAGCTGTGTTATGGCCTTATGGGTCTTTGGGCGATTGGGGCCTACATCGACAGGGATTTCACGTTTTTTTTTTTGAAGATATAATCACACTATCCATCACCTGTTATCATTATCCATCATCCATAATCATGGAGGGCTTGAATGCGACAAGAACGTAGCTTTCGGACCTCCAAAACAATGTCTGCACGGATCGGCAATGACGATGGATCCAGTGACAGCGATGTCTCCAGGGCCTGAAGCGATGCATTTGCAGATAAGCATATAATAACCAATCTTCAGACAAAAACTGTCATGGGTGTACAGGTGTAAGTATATCGTCTGCTGCTGCCTCGATGGCATCTGTTCTCATCTCATCTCGGCCACAAGAGAAGTTCGCTGCGCACTCGCTCTTTGCGCACCAAAGAAAAAAAAAACATAGCTTGTACCAAATACAAATGCTTACGTATGTATAAACAGTGCCAACCATTGGCACCTACGATACAGCACTGCATGTCTGTTCCTGCCTCCTGCCATCAGATTCTGCCACATCAGCAGTCCCGATGTCATGTCTGGACGTCTGGTACCTACCAACAGACAGAACAAAAAGCTTCGCAGAAACTTGGAAGGAATTTGCAACCTGTTGATAATAATAAGCTTCAAAAACGGAGAATCCACGCCCGCATCAGTCTGCCATGCGACAAGGCGTGCGATTCAGTCAGACGTCGGTTCGGCGTCCATGCAGAGATGAACCAGCTTCTGCTGGTACTGCCCGAAGACCTCACTGACTGCGATCAGGTCCTCGTCGGCCACATTCTTGGAAGGGAACCGGAGCTTCTCCGTCTGCTCCGGCGTCGGCGTCAGTGCTAACACGGAAGTGTCGTCCTCGGGCTCTGATTCTGATAAGGCTTGTGAGTAGGTCTCGTGGCAAGCTAGCAAGAACATGGCTGCGGTATCTGGGCGCTGGCTCTTGCGAAGTGTATCCAAAGCCTCTGGCAGTGCTCCAGCAGCAACGTATAGGATAAGAGCTCTGTACAAGATGCAACCACTGTGTTAGTAACACGAAGAGGAAAAACAATCAGACTCTTCTGTTACTTGTTAGCTGTTCCAGGTCAATCTTTACCTCCACATATTGTGCTCACCACGAAGAACATAATCGGCCCACCTCTGCAGCACCCTGCACAAATCAAGCACCTTTAATACAAATTACAAAACAGAAGGTTCTTTTAGCTACTGGTTGGCTTCAAGAACTGGCAAAGCTACATTTGGGCTTCACCCTGTGCTGGAAAAAAAAAGATATGTGGCCAATTGGTTTGTGATTTCAGTCCGTCACAATATATACACACACACACACACTGATAACTAGATTATAAATTTGATATCATCAGCCTCCTAATTTACTTTCATATTCCATTCAACTTGGTTGTGAGATTCACAAAATCACAAGCATGGGTGGATAGGCCAAGCAAGATTGACTAAATTAAATAAGTTGAAACACAAAACACAAAGGCGGTTTTGTAAGTACTTAGGGAGCACAATATTCATCCTTTCGGATATAAGTAAATTTTCATATTTGAATTATACCTTGCGTAGTCAGATCCATGCAAATGGCTTGCGGCCAAAGTAGCTGCATCATTCCAACACCCAGCATCTTGAAGCTGAAACAGAACCAAAAGGTTAATGTGGTTGGACCCATATTCAGTTCGATTCACATTACGATCAAATTAAATTTTACAAAAACAAATACTGCAATAACAAAAAAATTGATCCTTTGAAAAGTTACAACTTTGAAGGGCATATTAATTGGAAAAAGTAAGCATTCTGTAAATGGGGATTGATTGTTATTGCCTCTAAATCCCAGCTATCACTGTAAAGGTGAAAACAATGGCTCATTATTTAACAAATATTTCGTCGACCAAACTAAGAGTAACCAATTTGGTCATATTTAATCTTTCAGAGCTAAAAATCATCATCATCTTTTTCAGGTCTAGCTCATTATTTAAGCTACATCTAAAGATGACAATGGCACTACTAGAAATCTTCTTAATAATTGTTAAAAATGTTATTATCCACCACAATTTTACATATAGAGATGACAATAATTTAATAGAGTTTCTGCACCAGAGTGACTTCTGTATGCAAATGTGACTTTCTGCACCAGAGTGACTTCTGTATGCAAATGGGAAATCATAAAAAAAAAAAACTCGACCAGGGAGGGAAAGACTCCTCCTGGCATTATATTAAGAGACCGAAACATGGTCCCAGCCGAGAAAATCCCCAAACCTTGGCCCCCCATCACTAGCGGGCCGTCACCGCCCACTTTGCAACAGCCTAGCGGAGGGTGGTGCGCAGGACGTAATCCGGGAGCGGGCGGGGCACAACGAGAGAATTATTTTAACCAAGCCTCATCAACATAGCTTCTGTACGCAAATGTGACTTACAAACCTAAACAAATACTCCTGCCGTTCCAAATTATAAGCTGCTTTAGCTTCTACATATACATAGTTTTAGAAAGTGTATATCTAGATGCATATCAAAACTATGTATCTAGAAAAGCCAAAACGACTTGCAATTTAGAACGGTGGAACTGAGTGCAACTTAAGTGTTCTATGATATCCCATTGCAGAAATAACTAGCTTATAACAAACACATCATGCTGATTGTCCATTGCATACATCAATTGAAAGAGGAAGCCAACAGAGACATAGACTTAACAGCTTCGGTGCCAGAATTACTTAGAAACTAATTGTCTGCAACAATATGCTCATATAAGGTAAGAAAATTAATACTAAAAAGGCAAAGGTAAATTGTATCTGTTAACATTCAATATTTATTAGAACACCATGGCAGATTATTTCATATCTTATAAAGAAATATGGAGTATGGAAAGAGAAAAGAGCTTATGTGTTCGAGACAAAAAAAAAGAACAGGATTGATTAAGCCAAACATAAGAATAGTACCTGTGAACATGCTTCCTGATATCTTCCAACAGCACATAGAAGATGTGTGCCAGATAGCGATTTGTCCGTTCTAACCATATTGGCTGCAACAACCTACACAAGATCATAACTTAGAAAACACCAGCCTGCGCAAACAAGGAGTAACCGACTAAGAGTGAACGAGGATCAAGGATGCTAGTGTGGTGTAAAGTAGTTATGTTTAATGTTGATGAATACACTGTAGAGAACACTTTTAGTGTTTGCATTTTGCCATTGAGAACACAACTGGCACTGCAATGTTTGCATCCTACAATTGGGAAATGAATAATGCATTCTACTGTTCCTTTTGAGCTTTAAGATCTATTCTAGTTCATAGTTCTGAGTGTTGAGAGATACATTTAACTTAAATTGGTTTCTTGTTGCAAGTTTACTTAACCACCATATCTGTTAAAAGTTGATATTATTGATACCAATAATTCCTATGTTATTAGCTTGTCGCTAATATCAATAACTTTTAAATAGACTTGTATCAAAATTCAGAAGTTTTGTTTACCATGCATACAAACCGCCTTCATTTTCTAACAAAGATAAATAAGCATGGAAAATGTCTTTTAGCATTGACCCTTAATGTGTTTGCCCCCTGTAAGATTTGGTACGAGGAACAGTAGATTGATTATAGAAGATATGGTGTTACACATATACATGTATAGCCAACCGATGATCTATAGAAATAGAACCAATCTACAGAGATCCTTGTATAATAGAGATCAATCTATCTATACTAGCCATGTAGTCACTAGGCGCAAATAGAGGCATGCAGGCCCAGCAAGGGGCTGCCGCACCCTCTGTCTAACACGCCCCTGCAGCTCTGCGAACGTTGAGACTGGATCCAAACTCGGTGAAGATGGAACTAGAAAGCCCTTTGGTGACGACATCTATGAATACGACGTTGTGGGAACATTCAAAAGATGGATACCGCGGCTAAGAAAGAACATGTGGCGCTGGAGTTGTCGAACTCGCAACCATTGTTGCACGGAACTACCTTAATGGTGGCGCCAAATTGGGTGGAGACAAACCAAAAAAGTTAAAGATAAAAAAGGTGACAGACTTATTCGCAAAGAAAACATCCAAACATAATGTAAACAATCATCAAGAATGACCAAATAATATTTGTATCCATAAATGCTGGCAATAAGGGAGGTCCACAAGTCACAATGAACTAGATCAAAATTGTGTGTTGCCTGTTATATAGATATATGAAAAGAAAGACGAGTATGGCGACTAAGTCGACACGTGTGACTAACTGACTAGAAAGGGTGCCAAGGGTAGGATGTTTGAGATGACGGTGCCATAGGGACGTAGAGGCAGAGGCATGAAGAGCACCAACAACGACAACAAGGCAACGGGTAAAGGGGGCCAGAGATGTTGCAAGTTGCAACTGACGATCTCGTTCTGAGACTAAAGATCCTTCATAGAACAACCAGAACGGTCAAATCCCGCAAAACAATTGTTATCATATGTGAACTGGCAAACAGAAATAAGATTCTTAATAAGTTTCGGAGACAAGAACATTATTAAACATGAAAGTGACCTAGGAGGGTGGTCGTGCCAATGGAGGAATTAACAAGAAGAGAACCGTTACCGATAACAATTGAAGAGGGAACATAGTACCAAGGAGGAGAGGTGTGAGAGAGTACCGGCATCGGAAGTCATGTGCGAGGTGGCCCTTGATTCAAAGTACCAGTCATGTTGTGGCTGATATGGCAAATCATGGTGTTAAAGGAGCGAGCGAGGTCCAACTGGATCCATTCTAGGACGGCCCAAGGATTGAACCCAGAGGTGGAGATGGTGCTAGGCATTCTATGCACTAACTAGAAGGGCTTGCAGAGTCGACTGCTGGAAGTGCGCCTAGGCAAAAGCTTGATGTGGCAGACCGGTGGGGACAAGGTCCATACATCTGTATAGAGCCAGTCCATGGGTGAGGGAGGATGGCCAAGGTTAGTCGACCCTAAGGCCGATGTCCTGTCCACAGTGGGCGCAGCTAGAGATGGCAATGGCCAAACCCAACGGGTTTTTACTCTATTAGGGTATGGGTCAATTTTCTTACCCATGGGTTTATTCATGGGAACAAATTTGTATTCGTCGAGTTTACGGGTACGCGTACGTTCTTATGCTACCCTAACGCTCAACGGCAGTCGCGCGTTCAGCGGTGGCGGTGACCTCGCGCTCGACAACAGCGGCGTGCTCGCTCTCAGAGGGGTGGAGGGGGAGTAGTGTTGGCCGCCACGACGGGGACCAGAGGAGAAGACATTGTAGCTCGGTGGCGTGCCTAGGCAGTGGAAGAAGCACTGGGAGAAACCCAGACGAATATAGAGAAGCGCCTAGGCAACAATATAATAGTAGATTGATTGTAGGAGATATGGTGTTAAACATATATAGACAAGAATGACCTATAGTTTATAAAAACAAAACCAATCAACCATGGTTATTAAAGCGGTAAAACGTTAAAACGTTATGAACCACCTTTTTAACATTTAAACGTTGGAACGAACGTTGAAACGTCTTTTCAGACTTCACATAAAATGACAGGATATAATATGTTCATACATAAGTTGAGTACTTGAGATCACAAAACAAATAGCATAAAACAAAACAGATCAAGTTCAACTACATAAGTCTACGTAACCATGCAACACACAAGTTACAACTTGTATCTATGATCAGTAACCATCATCCAACATGCAAGTTACAACCTGAAACTTGATGTGAAACTTGATGACTGAGCATCGCCACACCGGCTGCTTGAGGATGAAGGATGGGAGGGCTGGCCTGGCGGCGCTGGACTGCTGGAGGGGGGGGGGGGCAGAGGAGAGGACGGAGGTCGGCGGCGTTGGACGCTGGAACAGGTGCAGGGCGGCAGGCGACACTGGAGGTGGATGCAGGCGGGCGGCAGCACTGCTGGAGGAGAGGAGTCGGCGGCGGTGCTGGAGGGAGTCGGGCGGTGCTAGCGGGACCTAGAAGAGAGGATGGAGGCGGGCGACGGCAGCGCTAGCAAGAGCTAGAGAGGAGGCCAGAGGCGCTCGCAGGCGCTAGCAACAGCACAGGGAGCCAGAAGAAATAAGTCGTGCCCTAGGTTTTTTTGGCCTGGGAGAGGCCCAACAACGTGTATAGAACGTCCTAAATGGGCCCAGAACGTCCAAAAACGAGAAAACAACATTTAAGCGACGTTTAAACATGAAAACAGACGTTCTACGTGATTTTGCTAAAACGTCCAAACGTTCTACAGTCTAATCACGTTTTACCGTTTAAACGACGCTTAAGCGACGTTTTAATAATGCAATCAACGGAGATCCTTGTCTAATAGAGAGATCCTTACCTAATAGAGATCAATCTATCTAGCCTAGAGGTGTGCAGACTGAGACTCTCCAGGAAGACCTCCTATATTCATGTACTCTATATTTAGAGAAGATCCTCCTCTATCCCTCCATTAGTGTCCTTTAAACGGTACTCTAAATATAGAAGGTGTTCCTCCATCCTCTATATATAGAGATTCTCTCTCCTCTTTTCTATCCATTTTAATACTTTGAACAACAGATTTAACAAAACTAAAATATGTACAAAACATTTGAGAGTATGACAAATACGTACGTATAAAAATTTAAAATAAAATGTCTCTAATATAGGTATTTACGGATAAAGAACGATATATAGAGGACACTTGGAGAGAAAAGAGATATAAAGGAGAGAACGTTTTAGAGGAAACTGTAAAGAACAGATATAGAAGATGGGTATAGAGGACGCTGCTGGAGACAACCTCAGCAAGGGGCTGCCGCACCCTCTGTCTAACACCCCCTAAACGTGATCAGAGTTGATACACTGTGTAATCCAAAAAAACTGTACTGAATAATGTTTATCTTAAAGCTGCTCACCTTCACTGCAAGTTCATGCAAGGATTGTGAGACTGCAGATGACAGCACAACTGCTCTTAATGCATTTGGGTAAAAATTTGATCCTTCAGGTGGCGTTGAAAGTAACAATGAAACCGCAGCCTCTAAGTTCCCGAGAGAGACAAGCCTGTGTTCGTAGAATATGATAAACATGTGACACAGGCAATTACCAAGATATATATTACTGATGAACAAGTTTGAAACGATTCTTACTCATGAACATGCTTTTGCAAAGCATCTTCACCATCGAGCTTGTCATGCCAAGGTATCCTTTCACTTGCATTGAACCATAGTTGCTCTTGATTAAATGCCATTGAGCTTAATTGCCCATAATTCTGCACAAAGATTGAACTTCTAATTCAAGAGAATAGACACAAGTATCACAGAGTTAAAACCATGCACTTTTTTTAACAAACGCAGGAGAGTTGTGTGTCATTTCATCAAGGAGAAATAAATAGATAGGAGAGACAAGAGTTGTCAGTTCCTATTACAAGGCCCAAAGACCAAAATGATGCACTCATACAGTGTTAAAGTACATTGCATCAGATTCAACGATTACCGCAGCATTTTTCGTGAACTTTTCAGAAGCAGATCTCTCTCTTGAAGCTATCCGATTAAATCTGGAGCTTTGTTCAGAATCAGGATGTAAACTTGATTGTGAGATCTTCTCTCTTGATCTACTTGTGGATTTACCCAGGAAGTGGCGAAGAGCTTGAGGCAGCTGTAGCCAGAAAAGTGCTTCTTGGAAATCACCAAAAATCGCAGCAGCAAATGCAAATCTTGCACAAGCTCCCTTGTTCACTATAGCTGAATATAGGCTGGCTCTTCCATCATCAAGAATGCAACCTTCCCAACAAAAGTAGTGTCAATATGACAAATCATCTACATGGGAAAAAATCAAGATGTTTCTGACATACCCTCCTTTCTGTATGGTTCCAACACTTTAAGGAGCAATTCAGCCACAACGGCGTCACCAATAGGAGGGAGTGTTGTCTCAATCATGTAACTACGAAGATCTCCAAATGTTGGTGCTACCTTAAAGCTGTCCCCAGTTAATTTATCACTACTATTGCATTCAAACCAAGAAGGCTTCACCCCAAGTTGAAGTATCATTCGCAAAGCCTGGGATCAGATAAAAAGCATAAGTTGCTGAGTGTTTGTGATTCAGAATTTGATCCTTTGAAAGGACAAAATGCCATGCCCATGTATAAGAGGTGACTCGAGAAAACTAATCATAATAGTGGTTCATGAAAAAAACTGCAGCTACTTTCCCTCTTAATTTAAAACGTGTGAGCATGGTCGCTAATAAGAAACCCCTGCAGCTACTGACTTTACATTTTAGGAAGGTGATTGACAACCGGTAGAATTACTTATAAAATGATTCTTTGTGAAAAAAAAAGAATATAAACAAATATATGCATGCACTAGAGTTCATGCATAATAATATAAAAAAACAAATCTTTAAATATTATATGCACCTTACCAAAGCATGGGCCGTTGGAAATAATACTGGCAAACAAAATGGCATTGGCCTAAACCTCTCTTTCGTAGCTACTGGCTTCGAAATAGAACTGCCCTTAGCATCACTGGTGAAATAAAAAAGAAAACAAAAACATTCCACAAGTGAATTTTCTGAAAATAGAAAAATACAGCAACAGATACAAGGTCATCAGCCGCACCAAACAAACTAAATAAGGTCTAAAGCATCAAAGAAGGGTGTCAAACCATTCCTTTAAGTTAGAGAGTATTTTCAAGTCACAGAAGATGGAAAAAAGGACAGCAAGGATTAACAGGTGGGAGAATTAGGTGTGACAGAAATAACTTTTCTACCATGTTGACAATAATATTTGTGAACAGTGAGGAAATATAATGGCCAGAAATTTTCTTCGAATCGATTCCTTACTTAGTTTCAGTTTAGTGCTCAAAATTCTTCCCCATAATTCTTACATTTGTGTAGTTCTTTTTAGCGTTACATGCTGGGAATCTCCTTAGAATGCTCTAACAAGTAGGAAAGGTTATATTCAGCATACAGCTCAACGAACTCAGTGTAATACAACTATATTATAATATAATCAGAGTTAAAGAAAGAAGCTCATATCATGTGTTCCTTCTCTGAGCTCAATAGCTCATAAGCATGCTGCAGGAGGTGATTGTCTTATAGATGCATTAACAAAAAAGAACACACCTTAACAGGTCAAGGTTCATTTATAGATATCAATAGAGTTCCAGTGCAGAAATATATTTAAATCTAAAAAAACAGACTAACTCTAAATTGGAATTAAAACTATTACATGCATGATTAAAATGACATACATGTTAACCTCAATCAGTCGGAAGCTACTATCAGCTCCGGCAATGCATAACATAAGTGGTTCATCCTTCCTTGTTCGGGTTGACAACCAATCAAGCTCCAAGACAAGGGTACCAGGAGACTGCGGCTGAAGAAGGGCATTTGCCAAGGGATCTGGACTATCCTAAAACATATTTCCTGAAGTCAGTACCATATGAGACAGTTGCATATTCATGCTGAAACATAAAAGGACAGTAATGTTGGAAAGAAACAATAAATCACACGTGAATTACATTGAGGAATAAGGATGCAAGAACTAAGAAGATGCAGCCAAGGATCATCTTATAAAACAATACTAGGGCAGTCCTACACAATCAAACTTTTTCTAATCACATTGAAGTAGTTGCTACAAACAAATATTGAAAACATCTGCAACAGGATAATCAATATAACATCATTTAGAATCAAACATTGAAATCCAATAACGCAAAACCATATACCACAGGTAATATGCCCGAAAACTAGAAGAACCAAAGATAATATGGTCGTAGCATTTGCTTGTACTTACCAAGTCAAATATCGAAAATGTATTATCATAGAAAAGCACAGCGATGCGCCCTCTGCTTCGATCACCATGAACAACAGGAGAAAACTTTATCCTCCTGATGCCTTCCCTGTGAGTGCTAAAAGAAGAAGAAAGGCCACTTGTAACATCCCACCATCTAATGTTGCCTGATCGATCCCCCATTACCTATAAGATAATATCATCTCATCAGAGTGTCACAAGATAAACTGCCTCACAGATTAAAAAAATTGGAAATGGAAGTATACACCTTATAAAAGAAACACAATGCTAAAATATACATACAACATGGGGAAGGCGGTAAGCCATAGCAGTAACCAAACCATCTGAAGATGCAAATGATGACGAGGGCCACTTTGGCCTGCAAAATAGAAATGAAGGCCATGTGCATTACAATATACTGATGATAATGTTTAACTTAAAATAAACTGCAGAATGCATATAAGCAGAAATTCCAAATTTGCTTCATTTCCAGTCTTGCTATGTTAGACTTCATAGTTACACAGTTCTTCATTTGACTAGCTTCTCTAAATCGTTGTTGGACAGCGGATAGATTAAGCAGACGAGGTCTTGAACATCCTGTAAGGTGGGGTTGTGTGACCAGCAGGAGGAAACAGCTCAGCATATCCTAGTGGCTTGTGTGTTTGCCAGGGACACTTGGTGGCAGACTCTGAACAAGGTGGGGTTGCATCGCTTGACTCCAGGATTGGCAACATCAACTTTTCAAGACTGGTGAAAGAAGCTGAGTGTCAGGTGCCAAAAAATCAGAAAAGAGGATTTAATTCCTTGGTGATTCTTGTGGCATGGTGGCTATGGAAGCATAGAAATGAATGTGTGTTTGATGGAGCATCCCCCAACATCAGCATCAGCATGCAACATATTCATGAGGATGTTGTTCTGTGGGGCTTGGCAGGGGCTAAAGATTTAAGGAGGTTGTGGCCTTAGGTCCTTGGTGGGGCTAGGGGTTGTTTGGTACCCCTCTGTGCTGCTCTGCAGTTTGTTTTCTTCTTTTTCTGTCTAGGCCTTTTTATTGGCACCTTGTTCTGGGTCTATTTTAGACCTTTTTCTCCTTTTCTTAATATATAAGATGCGCAGTTCTCCTGCGCGTTCGATAAAAAAATAGTTACACTCAGTCTCAAAGTCCAAAAATCACAGTGGTACATATTCATTAGCTTTTTAGTTACTGGCATTCCTCAAATACCAAAAGTCATCATGTTTTCTTGCGCCTTATTCCTAAATTCACCAAGCATCTCCCCACCTGGCTTAATGAAGCCACAGGAATTGGCATCATTTGGGCAAATACCAGCACATTCATAATTTATTTGTAATCAATATACACACAAAAATCAAATGCCTATTCCTGTTTCCTGTGTTTTGTAATCAAATGCCCTATTGCATGATTTATCATTTGTAATCAACATTTTCTGTTTGCTAAATTAAATGGCTAGAGGTAGCCGTAGATGCATCAATTTTTCAATACATAAGAGCTGTGTACTGTTCTTAGCCTGGCAATGCATACTATGTTTACTCTTCTGAGCCTGGTAATACATATCACATTTTTGTTCTATCGAATAGAGTGATGTACCGATGCTAAGGCTCTAGTGAAACAAAGTCGATGACAATATAAATCAGATGGTGCATATCTAATGACACATGTTCTAGAAAAATGGATCTTGTATGTCTTCTGATGAAAGCTGCATTTGGTTCTACTTTAATTGCTGAAAGCTACAATGGCAGCAATTGGAGTACCTAAAATCTCGTATTCGCCGCCCATGCACTTCAAACACACCAAGAGCGCCATTGACTAATGCAAAAGCAAAACTTTCACATGTTTCATCAGAACTTTCTGCACCAGAAGCCTCTGCAGAAAAAAAAATTATATCATATCATCTAACAGTATAGTCAGTGAGTGTTAGGTCCAAAAAGAATTTCATTTTAATGATAAACTGGTTGAAAGGCAATCTATCCAGTTTATATAGCTTCACTAATGAGTGAAAATTACACCTGCTGATCGCTCCTTGGAGGTTGAAGACTGTTTAGATGATGCATTTTGACCTGGCCGAGGTGCAGCTGGCAGTGTCCATTCTAATACTGTAAAAGGAAGCGCCAAGGACCTAAGCTACAAGTGCAGAACAATCATGAATACCATGCTTCTAAATCTTTCACCAACTGAAAGAAATGATTTGCATATATAATATAATAACACATCGAAATGGATGCCCTTTCAATAAGAATAACTAATAACTACAACTCCAACCTTCTTTCTGGCAGACAGTAGTGAACTTACATTTGGAGCTAAACTAACTTTTGATTCCCATTGTCATCTTCAAGAACAGCTTTTAGCACAAATCAATTGCTCATTGCAACAGTCGATGTGATAACATAAGGGTTTGCTTTTTCTTAGAAGCACAAGTTCATAAAATTTTCATCTCAACTGCTAACAGTCAAATCCGCCTATGTTGCCTCAACATAGTAGTTCCAATCCCTAGTAAAGGAGGATTGTGATAACCTTGGTGAGCTAACTTTAAACCTAGTCATACTAATGAAGGCAATCCGAAAGTGATGCGCTAAATCGGAACCCAAGTATTGTGTTAAATGGGCAAGGGTCATGTCGGCACCTCCTTAATGACACATTATGTCGTTATCTGGACACGGTGTCAAATGAAAAAGGATCATGTCGCTGTTTCCTTAGTGGCGCGCATCGGTCCCAACTCCCAAGTATAGTGAAAAATAAGCAAGGGTCTTCATATTATCAACGGATGTGAAGGGTAAGGAAGCTAGTCGAACCAACTAGGATCCGTTTGGATAGTTGGAATGTAGGGGGTTGCTCACAGGTAAGTTAAGGGAGTTAGTTGAGATGACTAGAAGACATGTAAATCTCTTATGTGTCCAAGAGACTAAATGGAAGGGTCAAAAGGCGAAGGAGGTGGACAATACCGACTTCAAGCTTTGGTACACAGGAACAACTGCAAATAGAAATGGAGAAGTTTTGATTGATAAGAGACTCAAGAACGGTGTGGTGGATGTGAGAAGGCAAGCATATAGAATTGTCTTAGTCAAACTTGTCTGGGTGTTTTTATCTTGAGCGTAATTAGTGCATATGTCCCCAAGTAGGACATGATGAGAGTGCTAAGAGACTTTTCTGGAAAGACTTAGATGACATGGTTAGAGCTATACCTACTAGTGAGAAGCTTTTCATGGGAGTCTCAATGGGCATGTAGGTACAACAAGTGCAGGTTTCAAGATAGCTTATGGAGGTTTTGGGTATGGTAGTAGGAATCGGGAGGGAGAGGAAGTCTTGGACTTCGTCGTAGCTTTCGACCAGTTGATAGCCAACACTTTCTTTTATAAAGAGAGAATCACATTTACTGACTATAGTAGTGGCCAACACTCTAGTCAGATTGACTTTTAACTCACAAGAGAGATAAACGAGCATGCTTGAATTGCAAGGTGTTAGAGTCCCGTTAGGGTTTTGGGTCAGTCCCTATGTAATTACCTGTATACCCCTCTGTGTAATGGGTTTGTCCCAACTACTTGGCTTATATATATATATGCCTTCCAACCATAATTAGGGTTAGGGTTTCATTCTCCAACTTGGTACCAGAGCCAGTTTTCTCTCTCCCACTTCCTCCCCTTCTCCCCTGCAGCCGTCAACCCCCTTCCCTCCCACCTCCGGCCGCTGTAGCCTAGCCACCACCCAACCCCCTTCCCCCACCATCGACACCTACTTTTGGACACCTGGCGGCGTCCGCCCAGGACCGTCCACCCGCTCGGTCACGGCTCACCGCGGTGCGCACGCCGCCTCCCTCCCCGATGGGATCCCGGTGGCTCGCCTCCCCAGCTCCGACCCGGCGGCTGGCTCCACCTCCTCTGCTCTGACTCGATGGCTCACCTCCCCTGCTCGGACCCTCGTTGAGATCTGCTCCGCCGCTGCCCAGGACCTCGCTCTGCACGTGCTCTATCGCTCGCCGTCGTGTTTCGTCGAGGCGTAGAGCCCCGGCATCCAAGTTCCTCCACGGCGGCTGCGCCCCCGCGCTCTGCCCACCCGCGCCTTCTTCCTCGACCTGGCGGTTACGCCTACCACTTCCTCCTCGGCCTGCGGCGGCTCCTCGACCGCCACCCCCTATCCCAACGTCTTTGCACTCGCCTGCGGCTCCACAGCGCACGACATACTGCCCACCAATATGGACAGCGTGGGTTCTTCGCTACGCAGCACGTTCCCGACCTCCACTACGGCCGGTGTGGCCACTGCCGCTATCACCGACCCTGTTGCTGCCCTCCACAACAATACCTCCCTCGACGCATCTCCTGCTGTCCCCCTTCTCACTGCCTCGGTGACACTCTACACGCCCGTGCCTCCCTGCGCGTCTGGTACCCCTTCTTTCCCCGCTTTGCCCAGTTTCCCCGACTCGCGCATGGCCCCGGCTCTCCATGGCGTCCCTCCAGCAGCTGGGGGCCCTGCCTTTGCCCTAGCCGACGACGCCACCTCCTTTCTGGCTCCGCCCAGTTCCACTGGAATCGCTATGCGCGCCCTTCACGGTGGCTAGCTTGTTCGGGGCATCTTTGTAGCCTTTGATCGGGCCATGAACCCTGTTATCCATGATTGCGTCGAGCTCCACCCTCAAGCGGGTCGCCACGTGCCTGGACCGCTTGTTTTCCCTCGTGCTGTGATTGCCTCCCTGACGATCGAGCCCTTGTTGTCTCCCTCACTTCCTAGTGGCTCTGTCGGAGCACCTCCCCTGGCCCTCTCCTCGCACATCGTGCCTTCGCCACCCCCTTCCCTCTCTTATCGATTGGGTGGTCGACTCCGGAGCCTCATTCCACGCCACTCCTACTACCAGCTCGTTATCTCACTCCCATCCTCCACACCCCTCCCATCCTCCCTCTATCGTTGAGGGCAACGGTTCTACCCTCTCGGTCACCGCAGTAGGTGCATCGGTTCTTCTAGGACCATTCCACTTTAACGACGTCCTTGTTGCTCCCCATCTGACTCATCTCCTTCTCTCGGTTTGTCGCTTCGCTAGTGACAACCGTTGTTCTATGGAGCTCGATCCCTGGGGGCTCACCATACACCACCTCCCCACTCGTGCCATGCTCACTCGATGTGACAGCTTCAGTCCCCTCTACTCTATTCACTTGCCCTCCACTACCCCCACCGATGAATCCTCTCCCATGCTCTTACTGTCACCCCCACCTCCACCATTTGGCATCATCGCCTCGGTCACCTTGGACCTGACGTGATGTCCCAGCTCTCCAGCCGCTTTGATATCTCTTGTAGTCAGAGTTCCTCTCGGCACCTCTGTCATGCCTACCAACTCGGTTGTCACTCTCGTCTTCCTTTTTCCACTTCCACGTCCAGGGTTGCTCAGGCCTTTGATCTAGTTCATTGTGATCTCTGGACCTCTCCTGTCCTCAGCCTTTCTAGTTACAAATATTACCTAGTAATTCTGGATTACTTCTCTCACTTTCTTTGGACCTTTCCTTTGCGCTTAAAGTATAATACCTTTTCCACCCTTACCCACTTCTTCGCCTAGGTCTCCACCCAGTTCCGTCGCCCAGTTCGTGCCCTTCAGTGTGATAATGGTCGAGAGTTCAACAACACCGCATGTCGCTCCTTCCTCTCCCACGGCGTTCAGTTGCACCTCTCGTGCCCTTACACTTCTCCCCGTAACGATCGGGCCGAACGCATCATTTGCACCACCAACAACATGATCTGATGTCTCCTCTTTCAAGCGTCTCTCCCTGCCAGCTATGGGCAGAGGCCTTGAACACCGCTACCCATCTCCTCAACCACCTCCCCTCGAAGGTGGTGAGCCACCCACTCCACACTTTGCCCTGTAAGGCACAACACCCTCCTATGACCACCTTCGTGTTTTCGGTTGTGCCTACTATCCCAACACCTCGGCCACCACTCCCCACAAGCTATCTCCTCGCTCCACTCACTGTCTTTTCCTTGGTTACTCTCCTGACCATAAGAGGTACCACTGCCTTGATCTCCTCTCCCACTGCATCATCATCTCTCATCATGTTGTTTTTGACGAAGATGTTTTTCCCCTTGCCGGCTCCTCGCCTACCGGTCTTGACTCCCTCCTTGAGTCTAATCCTGTTCCTTGGACGCCTCCGCTCGCGCCTCTACCTGCGCCACGCGTGGCCCAGACACCACGGCTAGCGCCTCCACCCACGCCACGCGCGGGCGCGGCCCTGATGCTTCTGCTCGCTCCTCTACCCGTGCCACGCGCGGCCTCATCGACCTCGCCTGCGCCTCTACCCGCGCCACGCGTCGCCTCGTCGACCTCGCCTGCGCCCCTATAAGCACCATGCACGGCCCCGTCGACCCCGCCCTCATCTACCATCGTCGCAGGCGGGCCACTCCCTCGGTTCCCGCTGACCCGCCTGCTCGTCCCTGCACCGAGCCCCCGATGTACCACCCGGTCGCCATCCACCGCGACCCCGACCACGTCCACCCAATGGTGACTCATCGTGCCGTCGGCGTTCTCCACCCCATCAACCATCTGATACTGACGGCGAACGCTCCTCCAGGTGCCTCCCTGGTTCCCTCCTCCGTCCGCGTTGCCCTCGCTGATCCCCACTGGCATTCTGCTATGGAGGAGTACGCGGCCCTGCTGGCTAACCACACTTGGGACCTGGTGCCGCATCCACCAGGCACCAACGTGGTTACCGGCAAGTGGATCTTCCGCCACAAGCTAACCTCGGATGGCTCACTCGACCGCTACAAGGCCTATTGGGTCCTTCGGGGCTTCACCCAGTGTCCCGGAATGGACTACGACGAGACCTTCAGCCCCGTCGTCAAGTTCACCACCGTTCGTGTCCTCTCCCTCGCCCTCTCCCGGGACTGGGCAGTCCATCAGCTTGATGTCGACAATGCCTTCCTCCAAGGCACTCTGACAGAGACACTCTACTGCAACCAGCCCACCGGCTTCGTAGACTCAGCTCGTCCAAATCTGGTATGCCGGCTGAACCGCTCCCTATACGACCTCAAGCAGGCATTGCGAGCCTGGTACATTCGCTTCGCCTCCTACTTAGCCTCCCTTGGCTTAGTTGAGGCCAAGTTGAATGTCCATGTTCATCTACCGGCGTGGCGACGATATCGTCTACCTGCTGCTCTACGTCGACGACATCGTGCTCACGGCGTCCAGTGTCAATCTTCTTCAGTGCACGATCGTCGCCCTTCAGCGCGAGTTCGCGATGAAGGACCTAGGGCCTCTCCACTTCCTTGGCATCACCGCCGAGCGAAGGCCTCAGGGTCACTTCCTCCACAGGCGCCAATACGCTCTAACTAGTCACATCCCGGGTCTGTAGGAATTTGTAGCTTTGGGTGCTTTATTCATGGATGAGTATCAGTATGCCTGTATTTGGCCCCCGTGAGGTGGTTGTTTTGTATTATCTCTGTTTTTTCTTCTTAATGGAATGAAACGCAACACTTCTGCGTTTTTCGAGAAAAAAAAAGCTTCATCATGGAGATGTTGTTTATAATATAAATTTAAATAATTTTAAAAATATTTTCAAACTGAATAATAAATAAAATGTCTTCTAAAGGTTCACAACTCTAGCTCCACGATTTTATGGAGCTTCTAATGACCTGCTCCACCAACTCCACCAAACTTTCTGGATCTAGAGCGGTCCCAAACAGAGCCATAGTATGGCTAACCAAGTTATTCAGCCATATCTTCTGGTCGAACAGGATGTCTGATGAGTGGAGAAGTACATTGGTACCGATCTACAAGAATAATGGAGAGATTCGAAGTTTTACATTACCAGGGAATTAAGTTGATGAGAGGCACTATGAGGCATCGTCTGAGAGAAATAACAAGGATCTCTGTGAACTAATTTGGTTTCATGTCCAGAAAGTCAACCATGGAAGTCATTTTCTTAATAAAACAAGTGATGAAGCAATATATGGAGCAAAAGTACTTACACATGATTATCATCGACTTAGAGAAGGATTATGACAAACTACCAAAGAACGTTATGTGGACTTCAGACAAACATAAAGTCCCAACGAAGCACATTAGACTCATTAAGGAATAAGGACATGTACAACAATATTGTGACTAGCGTAGTAGCATTCAAATAAGTGATGGACATTGATGACTTTTCGATTAAAATATGATGACTACATCAAGAGTTGGTTTTGAACCCTTACATTAAAGGGGATATTCCTTGGTGTGTGCTAGTTGATGAAAGTCGAGTAGGAGTAAATAGAAAATTGAAGTTGTGGCAGGAGATTCTAGAGTCCAAAGGTTTTAGACTCAGTAGAACTAAAACATGAGATGTGAATTCAACACTACTACACATGAAGAGGGAGATGTTAGTTTGGAAGGTAAGTAGTGCCTAGGAAGCATACCTTTCAGTATTTATATTTGATGCTACACAGAGGTAGAGATTTTGACGAAGATGTTAGCCATGGAATCAAAGCAGGGTGGAGGAATGGCGCTAAGCATAAGGTGTTCTATGTGACAACTGACAAGAGGGGGTACCACAGAAGCTAAAAGGCAAGTTTTATAGGACGACAATTACTTATTGTGTTGTATGGTGTAGAATGTTGGACTACAAAAAACTTCATGTTCAGAAGATAAGTGTTGTGAAAATGTGTATGTTGGTTGGATTTGTGGCCATACAAGAAAGGATGAAGCCTGGAACAATGGTATACATGATAGGCTATGGGTAGCACCAATTAAAGAAAAGTTTGTTCAATACCGATTGATATAGTTTGGACATGTCCAACAAAGACCTCTAGAGGCACCAGTGCATTGTGGGATTCTAAGGACACGATAGTAATGGAAAGATAGGCAGGAAAAGGCTGAAGTTGGCATGAGAAGAGTCAGTAAAAAGAGAATTGAAAGGATGAAATATACCCAAAGATTTAACCTTCAACAGGAGCGAATGAAGAACAACTATCCACATGCCTCGGTCTTGATTTGTGGTTCATTTTGGGTTTCAACTCTAACCTACCCAACTTGATTGGGACTAAAAGGCTTTGTTGTTGTTGTAACTGTTAACAATCATTTCTTTCCATAATTGCATTAGTATAGGGCTACAGGCAAAGGAAATAGTACCATCATGGGGTTCTTTGTCATAGCCCACACTTCAACAGGAGCATCGCGAAACAGAATCAGAAGGTACCTGAAAAAGAATATTATGCTTGACAAATCATACCAAACATAGTACTGGTACATATGCATAGTTTAGAAACATATGTCAGACCGTCCAGATGAAGAAGCCCTCAATGCTCTAATCGGTGCACGTTCAGGCTTTTGGAGCACACGGAATGAGCGATTTAGCCCACTTCTTAAGCATGTAATAACAAGTTTATTATTGTATCCACCAGTTTTATCATTAACCTGCAATAGTCAAAATGTTAAACCAATGAGAGAAGCAACATGCTGAAAATCATTAAGTTACACAAAAACATATAAAGTTGCAATCATGAAACGTGAGTGCAAACTGAATGAAGCCAATAAGTACCTAAATTAAGGAAAACCATCATAATAGTTTTGATTGCCAAGAGTAACCTAATGGTCTCATTGACAAATTACAGAAACACTTTAGTGCAATCACAATTCACAATATACAGGAGTTAAAACTATCAGAACATGGAGGCACCTGATTATATGTGAATGAAACAAGACGTGAGTTGCCAAGCCATCTCAATCCTCTCACTGTGCTGCTATGAACGGAAAAACTGGCTGAAACTGCATTTGCCACAACATCTACAACTTCAATAGTTCCATTCTGAGTCCCCAGAGCAACAAGTGGCACTGCTGGAGCAGGATTGTTTCCACCACCTTCAGATGGGAAAGATTTGGATATGTGAAATTAGATGGCTAGAAATAATTCAGAATATAAAGCAAAGGGTATTATGGCTATGAAGGTCATACGAGCTACTGTGGCAAGCAATGAAGGGGATGGCACTGCTAGTGTAGTCACAGTAGATGACAAAAGATGAAGTTGTCCCACCAAATTAATCTGCAGGGCGTAATGAATATGAGCAAAGCAGAGGAGGACATAACAAGGAGGGTACAATTGTATAGACAGTAGAATTACACAAGGCCAACATTTAGACCCTGTTTGGCATGGCTCCGGCTTCTTGCCACAGTGCCGAAGGAACCAGAGCCGGTGAAGCAAAAAATGGTGGCTTCACCGGCTCCTAACAACGGCGCACAGAGGAGCCAGAGCCGGCCAGAGCTCCACCAAACAAGGCCTTAAATAACTAAACAGATACATCAAAACCCTGGCATAAGGGTATTCATTAATCATTACCCTTGTGATACCTACTGGACTATTGATTCTACTTCTTAATCATCGCAATTATCTATTGATGACAACAAAGAGAAAAAGTTCTGTGATGTAACCTTTATTATAAAATCAGGTCTATTGGAGCATGTGTTGGCAGTTGCAGCATTGTTATGGCTCGGTCTACCTGGTTCCTTCCCAATATTAGTGGCAGAAATAGAAACATTAGTAGGTTTAACAGTTGAATAGATAATTTCATTTGCACTGGAATGATCACATAGATTCGCACCTAGATTAGCTTTGCTAGGAAGTGCGGACTTGTCAAATTTCAAAAGCCACGACCAGATCTTGCCATCTTCTGATATCGACGTTAGATATGTCATAGTCCCTTGACAAGCATTCTGGTCTGAATTTGTATCAATCATGAAAGAATGTGGCTGTGCCAAATCCTGACATTGTTTTTCAATGCTTCGGAAAATAGACTCTGACTGCCATATTGTAGCTGCAAGAACAGCCGGAGAAGGAACAACAGTACCAATTGAAGGCATGAGCTCTTCCACAGCACATAATAAATGCACTTGTTCACCCCTGCAACCAAACATTTAAGGAGAAAATCAAAATATTAAAAAACAGCACTTCTAGCATGTAATACATGTAGAGAGGGTTATGTTGGTGCATGGAAATGTTAAAACACAAATGTCAAATTGTCAATATACAGAGGGTATTGCTCAGTTTCAAGAAAGCATACATAGAGTAATGACCATGACTCACAGAATGCATGGTTTCAAGAATCTTATGTCTTTCCATTTAGTGGTGTTCATTTTGATGGGAAAGGAAAAGCTTTCCTTACTGAGTAGTGTGCACACAGAAACTGGCTGTACATTCATTTTTAAATGTTCCAATTTTTGTCAGGACACTCCCCAGGTTTGTGATTGTTGTTTACTCCCTCCATTCTTTTTTATTTGTCACGTTTAATTCAAAAATGAAATAGCGGACGACAAATATTCGAGAACAGATGTAGTACTGTTTACTACTTGTTGCATTGAAACCTGCTTTCTCTCTGTATCCAGACAATTAGAGGACTGATAGCAGTTTTATACAGCTCAAATGCAAAACAGAAATGTCTATCATCACACTTCGGGCATTCACTAATCTCTGATTTATGTTTTGAACTAAATCCAATACTACCCAGATAAACAGTAGGACTGCAAACTCACTCCTTGCGCCTCCAGATGCTCAGCTTGCCGTCGAGATGGGTGCAATAGAGCATGTCGATATCAGGATCGGCCATAACATCCGAGAACTTGCCAAACCCCCTGGGCAATGGAGTAACAGAAAGCGCAGTGCTGTAGCTGAGGTCAAAGACGATGAGCTCCCGAGGGAAGGTGACGAAGAGGATCTGCCTCCACAGGGGGGAGAAGCAAATTCTCGAGGAAAAGAGCGGGAACGCCGCGAGCGCCGGGGCGGGTACAGGTGCTGAAATCTCCTTCTCCAGCCTCTGCAGGTCGGCGACATCCCCTGCACCGCAGTTCACCCGGTGCTCCTGCAGAGAGATGTCGGAGTCCTGCCTGGGAATCGCAGAGAGGAGGAAGCCGCGAAGGCCAATGGCGCAGAGGTGCCTGGCGTCGAAGGGATCACGGCGGAGGCAGGAGAGGTACTCGGGCGCCGCGTCGAACATCCAGAGGACGCGCGGGCTGTTGGACGTCTCCCAGATGCAGAGCAGCGAGGGGCCGTGGATGGAGGCGAGGTGCCAGCCGGAGCCGTGGTGGACCCAGCACAGGTCCTGCACCCCGCCCCCGGAGCCCGGCGCAACGCCGCGCGCCTCGTCGAGGTTGAGCCAGTGGAGCACAGCCCGCGCGCGGGCGTCCCAAACGGCGATGCGGCCGTGGCGGTCCCCCGCGGCGAGGCGGAGCGGGCGACGGTCGTCGTCGTCGTCGTCGAGGGAGGGCGTGTCGGGGGGCGCCCAGCGGACGGCGGTGACGAAGGAGGCGAGTGAGGAGGAGGGCATGGGGAGCACGCAGAGGAGCTGCATGGAGCGCGGGTCGGACACAACGACGCTGCTCCCGGCGCCGTGCGCCAGGAGGCCCGCGGGGCTGAGGTCGATGCAGCCGCCGTTGCCGCGCCCCGGAGGGCCCGGGAGCATCATCGCCGTGGCGCTGCTGCCGGCGCCCGCCGCATTGCCGTGCGATCGCGACGACGGGGAGGCCGGCGGCGCCGCGGAGGACGCCATCGCGTGGAAGGCTGCCGTGGGGAGGGGGGAAGCGGACGGCGGGCCTCTTGCGAGGCGCTCTCTCTCAGATCTCGTCGCGGATCACCATTCCAGATTGGGGATTGAACAGGGGTCTCGTCTCGTGTCCTCGCGCGGTCGCTCCTCTTCACCGTGGAAGGAGGACGCTGCGACGGAAGGGGGGCGGAAAGCAAGACTCGTACGGCCTGACGGGCCGCGGACATCCAAGATCTGATCCCACCCGTCGCAATTGAACTGCCAGGTGCTTTGAGATTCGGGACCGTCCTGATGGTATGCGGATCCTGTGGCTAGGTGGATATTAACTTGAGTTTCAAGCTATAAAGATGGTTCAAATCTTATTTGTGCATATTTTTTAGCTTTTTATCATTTAAATATGGAAGAATATGATGACTGTGCAAAACGTGAAACTATGAAAATTGATAGAGATTTAAGCGGATGAGAACCGAAGTATTTTTTGTTGCTTTAGAAAAACGTCTTGGTTTTATAAAATATTTTGGTTCTATCAAAATTATAATGGCTACTTTAGAAACTCAAATCCTCTTGGAGATTAGAGGAAATTGAGGCCCTAATGGTGTTTGAGTTGAAAGATCTTTATAGTTTTGGTATTGCTAATACTTTAGTCTTTTGGAGTTGTTGATTCTCCACTCTAGATCTTATTTTTTCTAACCATTGCTTTGTATCTCTTATACTAAAATCAAAGTTCTTTAGGCACTGGTTGGTCCAAAAAGCTCATAATTTATTTCTAATAGTTTAGAGAATTGTTAGTTAGATGCTCAAGTAATAATTATTTTATCAGATAGCTCAAACTAGCTAATGGTAACTAATATACTCGGCGGAAGAAGTTAGTCATTAGGTGTTAGTGTTGGTCACTTGTTCTCAAATGTTATAGATTAAGAACAAGGCAACACAATTGTTAATGGTTAAAGACCTTCGTCTTTCGAAACATTATTTCCTTTCGGATATAATGATCTTCAGACGAAGGTCGTGAAGGACATAGCTTCGTCATTTCAGTATGTAAATACGAATATAAATATAAATATGAGTAAAAGTGTGAAAGAACGCTGGAGAACGAAAGATGATGATCATATCCTCACAATTTATTTATATTCATATCCACATATAAGAATCAACATTAATGATATTTATAATACAATTGTATCTTCGGTTCGCCAGAAGGTAAGAATGTAAAGATGACGCGAGAGAGAGATTACAATCCAGCGTGAACAGTACGGTGTTACTGTTCATCTATTTATAGGCACGAGACGTAGTCCGGGTAAGATTACATTCATACCCCCTGACATTTACTCTTAGTTATAATAAAGTTATCGAGGACTAAGTAGTCCTTTCCCCCTTAGGTCGGTTTCGTCTTCCATACAAGCCGAAGCTCCTTGAGCCACAGCTTCGGCGTCTATCCATGTCACCTTCGGGCTGTATATTCATATCACACGCCTTCATCATGAGAGTATTTTCATCCTAAAGCTGAAGCTTTCTGTAATAGTCTATATCATACTGAAAACAAATGGTTAGTCACATTTTTTAGGACCTTCGGAAGATGAAGGCCCCCAACAGTAGCCCCTCGCAGTGTTAATTTGTTTCTTCGTAACAAATTTAGACTGCGACATGAACGAAGGCCTTTATCCGAAGGTCCGAAAAAACACCTTCCCTTCGCTAGAATAGCGAAAGACACTAACATGTAGGACCCGCCAAATTGTGAGGTGCTAGGCATATAAATAGGAGCTCGCACTGAGAGTATTTTCTTGTGCCATCTCAGTTGCTTGCTTTGTGTTCGTCATTTAGGTTTTCCTGCTCTGTCGAATATTGATTGAATTTTAAGCTTCGTCATTTCAACAAAATCTGATGGCTGGTGAGAAGAAGGTTGTTGACCCAACCCTGTCTGAATTTTACGAAGCTATGGAAAGAACTAACGCAGAAAAGATTGCTCATGAAACATTAGCTGGGATATCTGAGAGTTCCAGTGATGATGAAAGCTTTGATGCAGAGAGTGAGAACGAAGATGTCGAAGACCGTCCATGGCGACCAAGCCATAGTGTCTTTGGGAAATCAACCATTAAACAAAGTCAGATTGATGCAATGAAAGGTAGATATTTCCATGATATTTCTATCGTGAGGGCTGGGGGAGACAACAATACCCCTGTGCCCGAAGCTGACGAAGTAGTTGTCTACAGAAGCTTCATGAAAGCAGGGCTTCGGTTTCCCTTGGATAAATTTTTGGTTGAAGTTTTGAAGACTTTTGAAATTTACCTTCATCAGATTACCCCCGAGGCTATCATCAGAACGGGAATTTTTATTTGGGCCGCGAGGAGCCAGGGGTTAGAGCCAAATGTGAAATGCTTCTATAACATTCATGAGTTGTCCTATGAGATGAAGGCCACCGGTAAAGAACAATATCATAATAATTTTGGTTGCTACGGCTTCGTGCCTTGCTCCGATGTGAGCTATCTAGTCCCAACATTTCGAAAGAGGTGGCCAGGAGCCTGGATGCAAGAGTGGTTTTATGTGAAAAAACAACTTGATTGAAAGAGAAGATGTAATGGGGATCATTCAACGCCCTATCTGGTCTCGCTTCGGCATTAGGAGGCTAGTCACTGCCCTTGGAAATGATATTCAAGCATGCCAGATGGCCTTTAACACCGTGTGCACTTATATTGGCACAAGGGACCTAGTGTAGGAGCATATTGCTTATAGAGTGGCCCCTTGGAAGTGGCTGGGAGATGCCGAAGGAAGTTGCTGCCGGGTCCAGTCAAGGAGGCTTAATTTACCTGAAGTACACCTTCAGGTACAGAAATCAATTCAATGAGCCGAACGATGACTAGCTAGATTGTATTGAGGCAACCAGCGACGAGTTGCTTGGTGCCTACACAAGGGCCAAAGACGATGCCATGACAGAGGCCTTCGGAGGACGGGGTAAGAAAAGATTGAATATTTTTTTGACATTATCAGCTTCGAATACCCGGATTATTGCTATCCTTCGCGAAAGCAAGGAAAAAAGAGAAAATTTGCAGCTTCGGCGATCGCCAGCACGCCGAAGCCAAAAAAGTTAAAGTTTTAACGCATCGCCCCAAGCACGCTGAGACGGCCGAAGTGCCGAAACCTGTTGAAGGGTCTTCTGCTTCTGGGTCAGACTGCCCCGCTCTTGTTGGAGCTAGGGGAAAGTTGGCCGAAGTGTCTAAGCCAAAGGTAATGACAGAGCAACAAAAAGCCGAGATGGTCGAAGTGCCGAAGCTAGAGCAAAAACGGCCGAAGAGCCAAAATCAAAGAAATCGGCAGAGCAACCGAAGATTCTAAGCCCGCTGCAAGAGACGGAGCTACCGAAGGTGATAAAAATTTCTGCAGTAACTCTAAAGAGGGGAAGAATGGCCAGCGTATTAGACGATGTCATGGAATCAATAAAGGTACTGACTCCTGCTTCTGCAGAAGTACCTATCATGGGTGAAAAGAATACGAAGGAAACTGCAGAAGCCGACATGAGTCAGGTTGGCACTGAAGTTGGGCCCTCAATTCCCGCGGAAACAGGGCCTACGGAGGTTGTTGAAAATAATATTGAAGCAAGACCTATCAGAAGCAAGAGTCTAAATTTCCTGCTGCTGAAGCTTCTACTAAGGGTTTGGAATTTATAGTGCGTCACGCGGCAGGGAAAAACTATCAGAAGAGCAGATTGTCGAAGCTATGCATTATGCCAAGGATTTGAAGTATCCCCTAGGATCCTTGGTGTTTAATGGCACGAATGAAGACGAATTTCTATATTGTCTTCCGAACAATAAGGAAATATCTGTTTGTCGGGAGATGGCAAAAAATATAGGATTTCCGAAGCTAAAGGTTGGCCTATCTGCAATGTCGAAGGATGAACTTGCAGACAACCTTGCTTATAATAGTTTGAAGGTATATATATTTTTTGTTGTAAAATAAGTTATCTTTATAGATTTTCTTTTTATTGTTGTGTTCTCATATATTTCTATTATTAGGGTTTGATCCTAAGTAAAGCTTTGCGAGCCCAAAAAGAGGCAGAATATGAGAGCTGCCAAATAACTCTTGGGAATCTTCGGGCGGAGGTCATTTCCCTGAGGAACGAAGCCCTTGAAAAGGATAAAATATTGCTTTCCTTAGTGGATAGGCTGAAGGCCAGTGAAGCTAGACTTGATGCACAAACCGAAGCTCACAAGGTCGAAATTGAAAACTTAAAGAAGCAACTCGCAGAAACAAGTGAAATTTTTGAAGTCGCAATGGTAAAACATGAAATAAGTGAAATTGAAAAATCCAGAGCGCTAAAGAATGTCGAAGAGCTCCAGAATTATAAAGAGAAATGATATGAAATATCCTTAGGGTGCGCCAAGACTCTAAAGGACAGTTTTGCAAAAGTGGGAGCGTACTCTTCAGAGCAGAAATTCATTCGCGGTGACCCTAATGGTGTCGTGCAATGGATCAGCGAAGAAGTCGAAGCCTTTGAGGAAATCTTAAGCGATCGAGGAGACTTCTTCACGTTTGCTGGCGCCCGAGGGGTCGCTGCGATCTTGGAGAAGGCCGATTGTAAGCACGTTCAGGCTGCAGTTAGGCCAAGATTTGTTTTCTCGATGGAGGATATTAAGAACCCTTCGGCTGAAGCCTCTACCTTAGGTGGTAAGTTATACTCCGATGTGTGGATCAAGGGTGGTCGTGAGATGACTGATGAGGCTATTAGAAAAAACGAGAAAGAATCGCACGACGCCCAAGAAGAAGCTAAGCGAGCTGAAGAGGCTGCTGAGCGCGCGAGGCGTATATGTACTTTTACTGAGATTTAGCTTCAGTGTTTGTTTTTAGCTTCGGATTAACAACTTGTTCTTTACTACAGCTGAACTTTCACCGCCGCCTAAGCCGTATAATCCTGAGGTCGATCCGGCCATGAAGGAAGCATTAGAAACGATAAGGATCGCCAATGAAGCTGTCAACATACTCCTAAATGAAGTTATCGAGAAGATATTGAAAGAAGACTGAATTCTTGTGTACTAAGAAATGCAATATTTGTATATGAGTCGAACATTGAACATTTGTATGTATATTAATGTAATATATTTCTTTGCGATGCATGAAATTTGTGTGTACATACCGTTTTTGAGCCTTCGGCGAAAAAACACCTTCCCTTCTTTTCATGTTTCGCGAAGAAAAATTGCCACGACTGTTGTATAATACCATTGCTGACGAAGGTTTTCCTATTGTGTACAATTATATCTGCCGAAGGTGTACTTTGTGCTTCAGCACTTTGTTACATAATTCGTCAAATATTTTGAGAGGAGCATTTCTTCCCCCTCCACAACTTTGTTGCCGATGCGATATGATGTATGATGTAATGCTATGTAAATGATGCGATGATATGATGTAGCATGATGCCTATGCCGAAGACACACACCCAGACTCTGCATCCCCTTAGAAACGACTTTGGAGTCTCTTCAACTTTTACTTAGGTGGCATTCCAGCTCTTCATCCCCTTAGGAACGACTTTGGAGCTAAGCTCTGCATTCCCTTAGGAACGACTTTGGAGCTTCTTCACCTCTGACTTAGGTGGTATTTGAAAGGGAAATGTGCCCTTGGGCCATTTCTAAGTATTTTGGTGATTTAGTGTCCAACACAAGTGCTTAAGTGTGAAACTATGCCAAATGGTGGACAAAGTGCAAATTAGTACAAAGGTATGATTCTAGACTTAGTACATTGGTTTTTGTGTACTAACATATTTGTCTAAGTGCTAGAATCAGAGAAAATCCAATTGAAAAAGACTTGGCTCGAGCAGCCAAGACTCTGCTCAGTTTGGGTGCACCGGACTGTCCGGTGGTGCACCGGACAATGTCCGGTGCGCCAGGCTGGCTCTGATGAAAAGGCTGCTCTCGGGTCTCGTCGGCGGCATACGGTTATAAGTCACCGGACTGTCCGGTGAGTCGGCTGCGCGAAGTCGTTGCTCTCGGGAACCGAGTCAACAGCGTACGGGTAAAATTCACCGGACTGTCCGGTGTGCACCGGACTGTCCAGTGAGCCAACGGTCGGCGGGGCCACGGTCGGCCGAGGAATCCGCATGTGACGCGTGGCCGAGCCAACGGTCAGAAGGGGGCACCGGATTGTCCGGTGTGCACCGGACAGTGTCCGGTGCGCCAACGGCTCCAAAATGCCAACGGTCGGCTGCGCCAAAATAGGAAAGAAATCCGCACCGGACAGTGTCCGGTGATGCACCGGACTGTCTGGTGCGCCAGACGACTGAAGGCAAGAATTGCCTTCCTGGAATGCTCTCAACGGCTCCTAGCTGCCTTGGGGCTATAAAAGGGACCTCTAGGCGCATGGAGGAGCACACCAAGCATTCTCTAAGCATTCCTAAGCACCAAGACTCCAATTCCGCGCATTTGATTCTTTGTGATAGCAACTAGAGCTCCATTTGAGTAGAGAACTCTTCAGGTTGTGTTGTGAGCTCGAGTTGTGACTTATGTGCGTGTTGTGCTCTGATTTTGTGTCTTGAGTGTGTTGCTCATCCCATCCTTACTTCCGTGCTTCTTTGTGAACATCAAATTGTAAGGGTGAGAGGCTCCAAATTGTGGAGATTCCTCCCAAGCGGGATATAGTAAACAAAGCAAAACACCGTGGTATTCAAGTGGGTCGTTGGACCGCTTGAGAGGGGTTGAGTGCAACTCTCGTCCGTTGGGACGCCACAACGTGGAGTAGGCAAGTGTTGGACTTGGCCGAACCACGGGATAAACCACTGTGCCTATCTGTGTTGATCTTCTTGTGGTTATTGTATTTTGCAAGAACTCCTCTCTAGTCACTTGGCTTTATTGTGCTAACTCCTAATCAAGCTTTGTTGGTTAAGTTTCAAGTTTTTACAGGATCACCTATTCACCCCCCTCTAGGTGCTCTCAATTGGTATCAGAGCCGTTCTCTTCACGTAAGGGACTAATCGCCCAAAGAGATGGATCCTAAGGGCAAGGGGATGGTGGTCAATGATAAGGAGAAGGAGTCCTTCGTCAACGAGCCGAAAGATGACAAGCCTACTGACTCGGGCTCGGGCCACAAAAGAAAAGACGGGAAGAAGAAGAAAACAAGGCGCATCAAGGAGATAGTCTACTACGACAGCGACGAATCTTCCTCTTCCCAAAAGGACGACAACGACTATGAGAAAAAGAAGACGGTTAATTCAAACTTCTCTTTTGATTATTCTCGTATTCCGCATAGTTCAAATGCACATTTGCTTTCCATTCCCCTTGGCAAACCTCCACACTTTGATGGGGAGGACTACGGATTTTGGAGTCACAAAATGCGTAGTCATTTGTTCTCTCTCCATCCAAGTATATGGGAAATAGTAGAAAATGGAATGCAATTTGATAGCACGGATAGTCCTTTGTTTATCAATGAACAGATTCATAAAAATGCACAAGCTACTACTGTGTTGTTAGCCTCATTGTGCAGGGATGAGTACCATAAGGTGAGCGGCTTGGATAACGCCAAGCAGATATGGGACATCCTCAGGATCTCTCATGAGGGAAATGACGTCACCATGCTCACCAAGATGGAGTTGGTGGAAGGCGAACTTGGGAGATTCGCAATGATCAGGGGGGAGGAGCCAACCCAAACATACAACAGGCTCAAGACCCTCGTCAACAAAATAAGGAGCTATGGAAGCACGCGATGGACGGACCACGACGTCGTCTGCCTAATGCTAAGGTCTTTCACTGTCCTTGATCCACATCTTGTAAACAATATTCGTGAGAATCCTAGGTACACCAAGATGTCGCCCGAAGAAATACTTGGAAAGTTCGTAAGCGGGCGGATGATGATCAAGGAGGCAAGATACGTCGATGAGGCGTTGAATAGTCCAATTCATGAGCCTCAAGCCATTGCTCTCAAGGCAACGAGTAGCAAGGAGGCGCTACCTAGCAAGGTGGCGCAAGTTGAGGCGGCGGGGCTAAATGAGGAAGAGATGGCCCTCATCATCAAGCGCTTCAAGACGGCGCTAAAGGGCCACAAGGAGTATCCCAAAAAGAACAAGACGAAGGGAAAGCGCTCCTGCTTCAAGTGCGGTAAGATTGGTCATTTTATCGCTAATTGTCCCGATAATGATAGTGACCAGGAACAAGATAAGAAGAGGGAAAAGAAGAAGGCTTACAAGAAGGCTAAGGGCGAGGCACACCTTGGCAAGGAGTGGGACTCAGATTGCTCGTCGTCCGACTCCGACAACGAAGGACTCGTCGCATCAGCCTTCAACAAATCATTCCTCTTCCCCAACGAGCGTCACACATGCCTCATGGCAAATGAGAAGAAGGTATGTACTCGAAAGTCTACTTATGCTTCTTCTAGTGATGATGAATCTAGCGATGATGAAATAGATTACTCAAGTTTGTTCAAGGGCTTAGATAGAACTAAAATTGATAAGATTAATGAATTGATTGATGCTTTGAATGATAAGAATAGATTGTTAGAAAAGCAAGAGGATCTTTTGTATGAAGAACATGATAAATTTGTAGAGGCACAAAAATCTCTTGCTTTAGAGGTTAAAAGGAATGAAATGCTTTCTTGTGAACTATCTACTTGCCATGAGACAATTTCTAGTTTAAAAAGTGTTAATGATGATTTAAATGCTAAACTAGAAGTAGCAAATAGATCTAACTCTTGTGTAGAACATGTTGTGATTTGCAATAGGTGTAAAGATTTTAATGTTGATGCTTGTAGTGAACACCTAGTTTCTATTGCAAAGTTAAATGATGAAGTGGCTAGTCTTAATACCCAACTTAAGACTAGCAAGAGTGAATTTGACAAACTAAAATTTGCAAGGGATGCCTACACTATTGGTAGACACCCTCAATTAAGGATGGGCTTGGCTTTAAGAAGGAAGCCAAGAACTTAACAAGTCATAAGGCTCCCATCTCCACCAAGGAGAAAGGGAAGGCCCCTATGGCTAATAGTAGTCAAAAGAATCATGCTTTCATTTATGGTGACAAGAGATATTTTAGAAATGTTCATAGGAGTTGTAATGATTCAAATGCCATGTTTGCTTCAAGTTCTTCCTATGTGCATGGTAGAGATATGCCTAGGAGAAATGTTCATGTTCCTAGGAAAATTAATGAACCTTCTACAATTTATCATGCTTGCAATGCTTCCTTTGCAATTTGTAGAAAGGATAAGAAGGTGATTGCTAGGAAATTAGGGGCAAAATGTAAGGGAGATAAAACTTGCATTTGGGTCCCTAAGACCATTGTTACTAACCTTGTAGGACCCAACAAGAGTTGGGTACCTAAGACCCAAGCCTAAATTGCCTTGCAGGTTTATGCTTCCAGGGGATCAAGCTGGATTATCGACAGCGGATGCACAAACCACATGACGGGGGAGAAGAAGATGTTCACCTCCTACGTCAAGAACAAGGATTCCCAAGACTCAATCATATTCGGTGACGGGAATCAAGGCAAGGTCAAAGGACTAGGGAAGATTGCCATTTCATCCGAGCACTCTATTTCTAATGTGTTTTAGTTGAGTCGCTTGGATATAACTTATTGTCTGTGAGTCAACTTTGTAATATGGGATATAATTGCTTATTCACAAATGTAGATGTATCTGTCTTTAGAAGGAGTGATGGTTCATTAGCTTTTAAGGGTGTATTAGACGGCAAACTCTACTTAGTTGATTTTGCAAAAGAGGAGGCCAGTCTAGATGCATTCTTAATTGCTAAGACTAGCATGGGCTGGTTGTGGCATCGCCGCTTAGCACATGTGGGGATGAAGAACCTTCACAAACTTCTAAAGGGAGAACATGTAATAGGTCTAACAAATGTAACCTTCGAAAAAGATAGACCTTGTGCAGCTTGTCAAGCAGGTAAACAAGTGGGAAACTCTCATCATACCAAAAATGTGATGACCACATCAAGACCTTTGGAGCTACTTCATATGGACCTCTTCGGACCCGTCGCCTATCTAAGCATAGGAGGAAGTAAGTATGGTCTTGTTATTGTTGATGACTTTTCCCGCTTCACTTGGGTATTCTTTTTGCAGGATAAAACAGAAACCCAAGGGACCCTCAAGCGCTTCCTAAGGAGAGCTCAAAATGAGTTTGAGCTCAAGGTGAAGAAGATAAGGAGCGACAACGGGTCCGAATTCAAAAACCTTCAAGTGGAGGAGTACCTTGAGGAGGAAGGAATCAAGCACGAGTTCTCCGCTCCCTACACACCACAGCAAAATGGTGTGGTAGAAAGGAAGAACAGGACGCTCATAGACATGGCGAGGACAATGCTTGGAGAATTCAAGACGCCCGAGCGGTTTTGGTCGGAAGCTGTGAACACGGCCTGCCACGCCATAAACCGAGTCTATCTCCATCGCCTCCTCAAGAAGACATCATACGAGCTTCTAACCGATAACAAACCCAATGTGTCTTACTTTCGTGTATTTGGGAGCAAATGTTATATTTTAGTGAAGAAAGGTAGAAATTCTAAGTTTGCTCCCAAAGCTGTAGAAGGGTTTTTGTTAGGTTATGACTCAAATGCAAAGGCGTATAGGGTCTTCAACAAATCATCGGGTTTGGTTGAAGTCTCTAGCGACGTTGTATTTGATGATACTAATGGCTCTCCAAGAGAACAAGTTGTTGATCTTGATGATGTAGATGAAGAAGAAGTTCCAACGGCCGCTATACGCACCATGGCGATTGGAGAAGTGAGGCCACAGGAACAAAAGGAGCAAGATCAACCTTCTTCCTCAACAATGGTGCATCCCCCAACTCAAGACGATGAACATGTTCATCAAGAAGAGGCGTGTGATCAAGGGGGAGCACAAGATGATCAACTTATAGAGGAAGAAGCACCACAAGCCCCTCCAACTCAAGTTTGAGCGACGATTCAAAGGAATCATCCCATCGACCAGATTTTGGGTGACATTAGCAAGGGAGTAACTACTCGCTCTAGATTAGTTAATTTTTGTGAGCATTACTCTTTTGTCTCTTCTATTGAGCCTTTCAAGGTAGAAGAGGCCTTGCTAGATCCGGACTGGGTGTTGGCCATGCAGGAAGAGCTCAATAACTTTAAGAGAAATGAAGTTTGGACACTGGTGCCTCGTCCCAAGCAAAACGTTGTTGGAACCAAGTGGGTGTTCCGCAACAAACAAGACGAACATGGAGTGGTGATAAGAAACAAGGCTCGACTTGTGGCAAAAGGTTATGCCCAAGTCGCAGGTTTGGACTTTGAGGAGACTTTTGCTCCTGTGGCTAGGCTAGAATCCATTCGTATCTTGCTAGCATATGCCGCTCACCATTCTTTCAGGTTGTTCCAAATGGATGTGAAGAGCGCTTTCCTCAACGGGCCAATCAAGGAGGAGGTGTACGTGGAGCAACCCCCTGGCTTTGAGGATGAACGATACCCCGACCACGTGTGTAAGCTCTCTAAGGCGCTCTATGGACTCAAGCAAGCCCCAAGAGCATGGTATGAATGCCTTAGAGACTTTTTAATTGCTAACGCTTTCAAGGTTGGGAAAGCCGATCCAACTCTTTTCACTAAGACATGTGATGGTGACTTATTTGTGTGCCAAATTTATGTCGATGACATAATATTTGGTTCTACTAACCAAAAGTCTTGTGAAGAGTTTAGCAGGGTGATGGCTCAAAAGTTTGAAATGTCGATGATGGGTGAGTTGAACTACTTCCTTGGGTTCCAAGTGAAGCAACTCAAGGACGTCACTTTCATTTCCCAAACGAAGTATACGCAAGACTTGCTCAAGCGGTTTGGGATGAAGGACGCCAAGCCCGCAAAGACTCCGATGGGAACTGATGGACACGTCGACCTCAACAAAGGAGGTAAGTCCGTTGATCAAAAAGCATACCAGTCCATGATAGGTTCTTTGCTTTATTTATGTGCTAGTAGACCGGATATTATGCTTAGGGTATGCATGTGTGCTAGATTTCAATCCGATCCAAGGGAGTGTCACTTAGTGGCCGTGAAGCGAATTCTTAGATATTTAGTCGCTACGCCTTGCTTCGGGATCTGGTATCCAAAGGGGTCTACCTTTGACTTAATTGGATATTCATACTCCGATTATGCTGGATGTAAGGTCGATAGGAAGAGTACATCGGGGACGTGCCAATTCTTAGGAAGGTCCCTGGTGTCATGGAGTTCTAAGAAACAAACTTCCGTTGCCCTATCCACCGCTGAGGCCGAGTACGTTGCCGCAGGACAGTGTTGCGCGCAACTACTTTGGATGAGGCAAACCCTCTGGGACTTTGGCTACAATCTAAGCAAAGTCCCACTCCTATGTGATAATGAGAGTGCTATCCACATGGCGGATAATCCTGTTGAACACAACCGCACAAAGCACATAGACATCCGGCATCACTTTTTGAGAGAACACCAGCAAAAGGGAGATATCGAAGTGTTTTATATTAGCACCGAGAACCAGCTAGCCGATATCTTTACCAAGCCTTTAGATGAGAAGACCTTTTGCAGGCTACGTAGTGAGATAAATGTCTTAGATTCGCGGAACTTGGATTGATTTGTAGCATACATGTGTTTTTGCCCTTGATCATGTTCCTTATGCATTTTGTTGTTTATTAATGGTGCTCAAGTTGTACAAACACTCCCCCGACCTCAAAAGTCCATTTGCAAGTGATGCACATATTTAGGGGGAGTTGTGCTACAACTTGACCCTTTGAGACTAACTATGTACTTGAGTTTGCTTGATTTAGTCTCAAAGGTGGATTGAAGGGGAAAGGTGGACTTGGACCATGAAAGACTTCCACTGCACTCCGATGAGAGGTTAACTTATTCCAAGTTCATCTCCATGCTCTTATTGCCCTTTTAATCTTAGTTGAAGATTTTGGTGAGGCAGTGTGGTTTGAGGGCCAAAAATGATCTCGTTTTGGTGCTTGATGCCAAAGGGGGAGAAAATAATGCCAAAGCGAGAAATGGATCAGCTACCACTTGAGAATTTTGAAAATAGTAGAGTAGAGTTTTGTTTTGTCAAAATACTCTTGTTATCTCTTATTGTCAAAAGTTGGTCTCTTGTGGGGAGAATGTTTGATTATGGGAAAAAGGGGGAGTTTTTGAATCTTTGATCAATTTCTCTTGGAATACCTCTCTTTATGTCTCTACAAGTGAATTTGACTTAGAGATAGGAATTTGAGTTTGATTTGTAAAAACAAACCAAGTGGTGGTAAAGAATGATCCAAATATGCCAAATTTGAATCGAAATCATTTTGTGTTCTCATTTGCATTAATGTTGCACTTCTTTTAGTTGCTTTTTGTTGTGTTGGCATAAATCACCAAAAAGGGGGAGATTGAAAGGGAAATGTGCCCTTGGGCCATTTCTAAGTATTTTGGTGATTTAGTGTCCAACACAAGTGCTTAAGTGTGAAACTATGCCAAATGGTGGACAAAGTGCAAATCAGTACAAAGGTATGATTCTAGACCTAGTACATTGGTTTTTGTGTACTAACATATTTGTCTAAGTGCTAGAATCAGAGAAAATCCAATTGAAAAAGACTTGGCTCGAGCAGCCAAGACTCTGCTCAGTCTGGGTGCACCGGACAGTGTCCGGTGCGCCAGGCTGGCTCTGATGAAAAGGCTGCTCTCGGGTCTCGTCGGCGGCGTACGGCTATAAGTCACCGGACTGTCCGGTGGTGCACCGGACAGTGTCCGGTGAGTCGGCTGCGTGAAGTCGCCGCTCTCGGGAACTGTGACGGAACCTCCCAAGTAATTAGGCCCACCTACAGTTGTCCTTGTCCAACGGATCTCAGACAACCCTGTAGGTGCCCCTGAACTACTTGACAAGTTCGGTATCTTCTTTCTTACCTTTCCAGGAACGTTTCACCCGTCTTGCAGACATTACAAATCATCGGAGATAAAGAAATGCGGAAGCGATTACATAACTTACATTTATTTAAAAAGTAAGATCAAGTTGTTTATTACAGACCAGAAATATAAACGAGTGCAGAGTAGTATTATTACAATACCAAGGGAGGTAAAAACTCCTCCCGATAGTTTTAAACAAAAGTTCTATATGGAGGACCAAGTCCTCCCGCGGCTTCACTCTTGTTTTTCTTCCTTGCGAACCACCTTGGAGCAAAAGCAACAAAAATTTGTCGCTTCCTCACCTAAAAACAACGGAGGGATAAACCATAAGTATGGAATTACTCAGCAAGTCTTACCCGACTAAAGAAAAGACTCTCAAGGGTATGCTGGCTTAAGGGAGTCAAGGTAAGGCTTTTCAATAATCAAAGAATCTGTTTTGCAGAAATGCTTACTAAAGTGGATCCTTAAAAATCCAGTTTTATTTGTCAAGTTAAGTAGAATTACCTGTAACTAGAGTTCTTTCTACCCTAGTTCAATCACTGGTCCTGCACTAGCCAATTTCTTAACAAAAACCCATCATCTTTAGTGGATTGCTACGTGTAAGTCAGTGACCAAGTCTTCATAACCGCGAAGGTACGGCGATCTGAATCGATTATACTCAGCTGAGGATCTCCAATCACACGACATATGTAGCACTTAACCCTTGCATATGTCAACCCGCCACCGGGTTTCTTAAGACCAGATCAGGTTCACGCAAACCGAGAGCACAGATACACCACCGTCCAGCCTCTTGCTACGGAGGGTACACACTACTCTCGCCACCGCTCCACGCCCATTTCGTGTTATCTTATTCTGGCCTTAGTCTGCCCGAGGCAAGGCTTACCCATGACGAGGCATGTGACCAGTTAAAGGGTCCTCGGTCATCAAGCCTACATCGACAAGGTCCTTAATCGACTCAGACGGAGACACTACACCGAGACTCTCTTCCCGTGCAAGTCACCCGCCCGGTCTCAGCTTAATCATTTCAACCCAAAAACTTGGTACCTGGCAGAGGTACATCTTTTCCGATGTTGAATCCATCACGGCCGTGATGGATTCACCATCAAGTTTTATTTTTGAAAACACCCCTCCCACTTTGCCAAACATCTTTTGTAAAACAAATCCTTTTGTTTTTCTAAAAGCAATACTAAGCATAGGAAAAACTTTTTGTAAAAACAGGGTTTCAAGGAAGGTAATCAAGTTCAAGGAAGGTAATGCAGGAAGTGTTTAAGCATTCAACTCCTATTACCTAATGCAGCAAGCAAGTGAGAAAGATTTTAAAAACATCAAGGAAGGTGGCAAATGCACCGGGGCTTGCCTTTGTTAGTAGGTGAGTCAGGCTCGGACCCGCAGATATCGAAGTAGAAACAATTGCCGGCCTGAGAATCTGAAGGTAGTGGTGTCTTTTCTTCGGTCACTTCAATCTCTTCTTCGTTTTCTAAATATAACCATATAGGTATATATATATAAGAATGAATGCCATGTAATGCTCATGAGAGTTCAAAGATACTAAAGATTTATTATCTAAGTCTTGAATACAACTTTCCTTCACGGAACTCCGAGAACTTAGGATTTCCGGAGTTAGTAAAGGAGTTCAAAGGGCAGGGGGGTTTTAGGTTCTAAGTATCAAACAAGGTCCAAATCAACCCAAATTCTACCCAAGGCCTCTAAATGATGTGTAGAGCTTATGTAAAAAGTTTGGGCAATTTTGGGATTATTATCTATTTTCTAAAAATCCAGAACTACTTCTTTAAACTACTTAAAATGCCTTAAAATTCCTTATTTAATCTAAAAATCACGAAACTAATTTTATTAAATTCTATGGAAAATAAGAAGTCTAGGAAAATTAGTTTCACAATTTTACCATTTTCTACAATTTTCTACATATTTCTAAAGTTCTCCTGAAAAAGAAAAGGGAAAAGGGTTGAACAGTGTTGGGCTGGTTTCAGCCCAGCGGCCCAGTCCAGAGAGGAAAGGCGCCCGCGCGCGCCCGCGCTGGCGACTTTGCACGAAGGCCCCCACGGTTTTGGCTAATGGAAGTTGGGTTCGGTTACTATGCTTATGAGTCACTGACAACTTGCACCGAGGTCCAAGAAATTCTATTTCTTTACTCCGGCCGGTCCCCGACGGCGTTCACGCACAGCCGAGCGCCGGCGAGCTAGCAGACCGGCCGAACGGGGCCATGACCGGCACTCCCGAGCGGCGGACACCAAATCGGAGCTAGCCCGAGCATTTCCCCTAACCTAATTGCATGAATGACCAACTACTGAGCTCTGGCCACGACGACCGCGAGCGGAGCTAAGGGTTGATCGCGTTCCCGGCGATTAAGGGGGACTTAGTTCAATTGGGTTGGTCGGTGAGCATCAGAGGTACACGAGAGCACTCAAACGAGGGAGCAATCGGTATGAACTAACCTAAGCTGAGCTAGCCGCAGCGAGGTGTGTTTCACGGCGGCGGAGACCGAAATTAGGGGAAGTTTGAAATTGGTGAGCTCTAGAGGACGATTGATGGTGGGGGTGGGGGCTCTGGTTTCATGATGAGGTAGCGCAGCTGCCCGCGCCATCAATTTATAGGGGGCATCGACGGTGGCCGGGAATTTGGAGAAGGACGCGCGGCGGCCGGAGGTGAAGAAGAACGCGAGTGTGGTGAATTCGTGTCCACCGTCGTGGCAACCTCACCGGCGTTGAGAAGACAGCGGGAGGGAGTCACGGCGACGCGGTGGAAAGGCAGAGCCACGCGGCGCAAGGCCGGGAGGCGGTGGTTCACCGGCGAGCCTATCGTTCCAGCCGCAAAGCGGAAAGGGAGGCCACAGTGAGTCACCGGAGTGACCTCCAGCTCACCGGCGGCAGAGATTCTTTTACCCGAGAGGTTATCCACTAGCCACAAGCGCGAATCCGGATGGCGGCAGCACGAATCGCGGCGAAGGTCGTCGGCGGTGAGCTGAGCTGGTGTTCTGATCCGATCGGCTACTGTACCATGGAATTCCTCATTCAGATGAACTGACAACCCGATTTGCAGAGCTATTTACTCCCATTTTTGTGTAATAACATGATCGACACTCTTTAGCAAAGTTATAGTCCTAAGATCCAACTACAACATTGTTATAGCAATACTAAGCAAATTCTTGCTCAATCATGCATTAATTCATGTCCAAAGTCACTGTAGTTGCACTGTCAGTCTGAAATTCAGAATTCAACCAGCCTGACAGCCCATCTTTGGTTGAGATTTTCTCCAATTTCTTTTCAATAACTATGCTTACACTCTTAAGCAAATTTATTCTCCTTTGATAGATCTACAAATTTGGTGTGGTGACCTAGGGCAGATTCTTATTAATTTGAAAGATACAAGGGCTCAAAGTTGAAGCAATCACACTGAAATTCAGACTTCATCACATGAGTCAAGTGTGGCTCTTTTGCATGTAAGTCCAAAACTCAGGGTTTGGCTTGTAAATCATCCTAAATGTGAACCATGTGACTTTATATACTTTAACATAGTAGTTTTGACACTTTAGTCCAAATGTGCACAGTTTTTGCACATAGGCCCCTAGGGTTTGGACTTAGGGTTTTCCAGGGTTCCAATGGGGGGTTTTTGGTGTCCTAGAGGTATAAAAGTGATTCAAGTTCATTCTTGGGAACATTTTATGACTATTCCCCTAAAGCCTTTAGGTTTTCTCACTTGGGTTAAGTTTTACCCTTTTAATCCCTATTTAGGGTTAAGTTCCCTATCCAGGGTCCTATTTGCAAAATGCTATAACAACACAACTTGTTTGAATTTTTTACCTAGTGAATGCACTCTAGGTGTGTCAAACATATGCAATGCCAATGTTTATGATGCCATGCTCAAGTTTTAGTAGCAGTAACACCAGGGGTGTTACATCCTCCCCCCCATAAAAGAATCTCGTCCCGAGATTAAAAGTCCTAGGGTAAGTAATGGAAAAGGAAATGCGACATACTTTTATTTCCTTATTTCTGGTACAAGGCAGGGGTGGCTTGGGAATCACTCCTTTATTACAACAGTTATACAGGCTTTACAAATTACAAGAGGCTAAAAAGCCTGGGAAATTCTTATCTAAAAAGTCTTGAGTTTCCCACGTAGCCTCATCTTCGGAATGCTGGTTCCACTGTATCTTATAGAACTTGAGAGTTTTCTTCGGGTAACCCTGTCCTTTTGATCCAGGACTCGAATAGGGTGCTCAGAGTATGTCAAGTCCGGTTCAAGGACAACATCTGTTACTTCAATGGTTCGATCGGGAACCCGAAGACACTTCTTCAATTGTGACACATGGAACACATTATGTATAGCAGACAAAATTTCGGGGAGCTGCAGTCGATACGCCACTGGTCCACATTGCTCAAGTACTAGGAATGGACCAATGTACCTAGGTGCAAGCTTCCCTTTAACCCCGAAACGCGATACTCCCTTCATTGGTGAAACCTTCAGGTAGACATAGTCCCCTTCATGAAAATACAAGGGCATTCGCCGTTTGTCTGCATAACCCTTCTGACGAGCTTGTGCTTTCTTCATATTATGAATAATTTTCTGAACCTTTTCCTCGGCCTCCTTCACCATATCAGGCCTAAAGAAGTACCTTTCCCCAGGTTCAGACCAATTTAGCGGAGTACGACATCGTCGTCCATATAAAGCTTCGAAGGGCGCCATCTTGATACTTTCTTGATAGCTATTATTATATGAAAACTCCGCCAAGGGCAAACATTCATCCCATTTCTGTGAGAAGTCCAGAACACATGCTCACAACATATCTTCGAGTATTTGATTAACCCTCTCAGTCTGTCCACTCGTTTGGGGATGATAGGCCGAACTGTGGAGTAATCGGGTACCCAGGGATTTATGAAGCTCTTCCCAGAATTTGGATACGAATTCAGGTCCACGATCCGACACTATAGTCTTCGGAACACCATGCAAACTGAGAATACGGGCAATGTACAATTCTGCATAGGTAAGTAACGGGTAATATGTCTTGACCGGCAGAAAGTGAGCAATTTTCGTGAGCCGATCAATAATAACCCAGATAGAGTCATACCCCTTTGCAGTCCTGGGCAATACCACAATAAAGTCCATACTTATGTCTTCCCATTTCCATGTCGGTATTGGTAGTGACTGTAATGGATCGGCAGCTTTCAAATGTATGGCTTTGACACGTCTGCAGGTGTCACATCTAGCCACATAGCGTGCAATTTCGATCTTCATCTTTGTCCACCAGTAATGTTGCTTCAAGTCTTGGTACATCTTAGTGCTTCCGGGATGAATAGAGTAGCGGCTAAGATGTGCTTCATCAAAAATTTGCTGGTGGAGCTCTTCATTCTTTGGCACCACTATGCGGTTATTGAACCATATCACACCTTGATCATCTTCTTTGAAACATTTGGCTGTTCCAGCCATTATCTTCTCACGGATGTGCTTCATACCCTCATTATCCTTTTGAGCATCAATTATCCTTTGCAAGAGGACTGACTCAAGCTTTAGCTGATTCAAAATTCCTTATTGGACCATTCCCAGGTTTAGCTTCTCCATCTCTTGACATAAAGTGTTGTCAGAGGTCTTCACCGTAAGACAGTGACAGGAAACCTTACGACTTAGTGCATCTGCTACAACATTGGCTTTGCCTGGGTGATAATGAATTTCCAATTCATAGTCCTTAATAAGCTCAAGCCATCACCTCTGCCTCATATTCAATTCTGACTGGGTGAAGATGTATTTCAAGCTTTTATGGTCTGTATAAATATGATAGACATTTCCCAGCAGATAGTGACACCAAATTTTCAGGGCATGAACCACAGCAGCTAGCTCCAGATCATGAGTTGGGTAATGCTCCTCATGTCGGCGCAACTGCCTTGAAGCATATGCAATTACTCGGCCTTCTTGCATTAATACACAGCCGAGTCCACTGCCTGATGCATCACAATATACATCAAAAGGCTTGGTGATGTTCGGTTGAGCCAATACTGGAGCAGTGGTTAATAATGTCTTCAATTGTTCAAAGGCTTCATCACACTTCGAAGACCAATTGAATTTAACATCATTCTTCAATAAACTTGTGATTGGCTTCACAAGCTTCGAAAAATCTGGTATGAATCTGCGGTAATATCCAGCCAGTCCAAGGAAACTTCGGACCTGATGAACCGTGGTCGGGGGTTTCCACTCCAAAATGTCCTTGACTTTGCTGGGATCTACCGTAATTCCCCTGGCACATAGTACATGTCCCAGAAACTGAATTTCATCCAGCCAAAACACGCATTTGCTGAACTTGGCATATAACTGATGTGCTCTTAAGCGCGTTAACACGATCCGTAAATGTTGGGTGTGCTCCTCTTCATTCTTGGAATATATCAAAATGTCATCAATGAAGACCACCACAAACTTGTCCAACTCGGGCATGAATACCGAGTTCATCAAATACGTGAAGTGGGCCGGAGCATTTGTTAACCCGAAAGACATTACCAGGTATTCAAATAATCCATACCGCGTAGTGAAGGCGGTCTTTGGTATATCTTTGGGCCGAATATGGATCTGGTGATAGCCCGATCGGAGATCAATCTTAGAAAATACCCTTGCTCCAGTCAGTTGATCAAATAAAATGTCAATCCTTGGAAGAGGGTACTTGTTTTTGATGGTGACCTCATTCAGGGGTCGATAATCCACACACATCCGTAAGGTTTGATCCTTCTTTTTGACGAATATGGCTGGACAACCCCACGGTGATGAGCTTGGCCGGATAAATCCTTTTTCTAGGAGATCTTGTAATTGAATTTTCAATTCTGCCAACTCATTCGGAGGCATACGGTACGATCTTCAAGAAATGGGAGCCGTACCGGGCTTTAACTCAATTACAAACTCTACATCCCTTTCAGGTGGCAATCCCGGCAAATCCTCGGGAAAGACATCGGGAAACTCGCATACTACCGGAATATCCTTGATTTCCGGTACCATAACTTCATAAACTCTACCAGTAATTTTGTTTGGAATAGGGATGGGCAAAATAATTTCTTCTTGATTATGACTCAACCTGATGGTTCTTTGATCAGTATTGAGTGTTGCTTTATGCTTGGCCAACCAATTCATACCCAAAATAACATCTATGTCTTGGCCTTTCAGGACGATCATATTGGTAGGAAAGTCCCATTCGGCCAATGATACGGGCACTTGATAGGCCACTTCTCTAGTAAAGATTTGTCCCCCACGTGAGTGAATTTTAAACCCCTCTTTTGATTCATGGCATGCAATGTGATGTTGCTCCACAAATTTCTTGCTAATGAACGTATGCGAAGCACCAGAATCAAAAAGAATGACTGCAGGATGATTGGCCACGAGGAACATACCCATCATTACCGGCTCTCCGTCCGGTGTAGTGGCCACTTGTGTATAGTATACGCGTCCCGTCTTCTTGATATTTTTGCCCTTAACATTTCCCTTGCTTTGAGATGAATTCCCCGATCCTTGCTGATTATTCGACTGCTTCTGCTTGGGATAGGGGCAATCTTTGATGAAATGCCCAGACTTGCCACAATTGAAACATTCGGTTGAAGAACTGGGCAAAGCAGGGAATCGAGTGCCTGGGGCACCCGGCTGACTTGGGGCATTGGGGGCATTATTGGGACGAATAATTATTGGCTGCTTGAAAGGGAAGGATGGTGTACGTGAACGATTCTGGTTAGAAGGCCGGAGAATAAACCGTTGCCTCTTTACCGGGCCCTGACTAGGCCTATCACCTCCAAATCCCTTAGATTTTCCGACACCTGCATACTTTGCTTCCACAGCCAAGGCTGTACTGACAGCTCTTCCATACGTAAGATCTATGCAGGTTGCCATTTTTCTCTGCAGTCGATCATTTAATCCTCTCATAAAGCAATTTTTCTTCTTCAGATCAGTGTTCACTTGATCGATTGCATATTGTGACAAATGATTGAACTTATTGAAATACTGATTAACAGTATCCCCTCCTTGCTTTAGCTTCATGAATTCTTCTTGCTTCATATGTAGAACACCTTCGGGTATATAATGCTCGCGGAAGGCCACTTTGAATTCTTCCCAGGTTATTTGATGATTGGCTGGTTGAACGGCCACAAAATTACCCCACCAAGTGCTGGCAGGTCCGCGCAGTTGCTAGGCTGCGAATAAAGGCTTATGGGTCTCCGAACAACGTAGAAGTCCGAATTTTTGTTCAATCACTCGAAGCCATTCATCGGCTTCCAGCGGATCTTCAGCTTTAACAAACAAGGGCGGACGTGTCTCCGAGAAGTCCAGATAAGAAGTTTCGCGGGGGCCCTGTTGATAACCCCGCCCACCTTGCTGCTGGAACTGTTGGCCCACCATCTCTCTGAGAAAACGGGTATTGTCCGCAGTCGCATTCATTAAGGCGGCAATCGCCTCGGCCAATGTGGGAGGAACAAGAGGTGGATTTGGGGTAGACTCCCTTCCACGGGAGGTACCAACTCTATCCTGTGCTCGGGTCTTGGAAGGCATCTGTGGCAACAACATTTGAAAACAATATGATATGCCAAAGAAAAACCATCCAGTTTACATTACCAAAAGAGTAATGTACAGACTCGAATTTTTACAACAGGATACATTACCTATTATACAATAGTACAACCTGTTATACAATACACTACTTCTACTACACCATTATTCCTGCTTCCCATTGCTTTTGGCGGCCTCGTCGTCGGGTGTGGGAGACCATTCATCGACCAACCTCATAGAAGGAGGGGGCTGAAAAAGGTCTAACTCACCACCAAGCGCGTGTCCCGCAACATGCAAGGGTCCGGCTTCCGACTCAACAGGGTGCGCAGGTGCACTAAGGTGTAATTGCGAATACAGTACATGGACTTCCTCATGTAAAGTATTGCAATAGACCTGCAGGTTGTCGATAGCTGAGCTAAGTTCCTTGACTCGGGCTTGAGCCCTTGCCTCTTTAGCACAAGCAAGCAAACGGGACTGAACTGCCCAGTCGAGCGCCAAGTCCCGATCAGCAAGCTGATCCCGCAGGCGGCGGATGTCGCTTCTTAATTCATTTATTCTATCTCCATCCGCAACCCATATGTTGGTCCTGAGTTGCAATTCCGTTTGAAGTTGATTTACTCGTGCTTCAAGATCCCCTATTGGATCATTGCTCCCGCTGCTACTATCCTCATGTCGAGGGGCAAGTTGATGCCGGGGCACACCGATTGGGCCAGTTGACTTGCGCGCCGTTTTCCTTGTGCGCGGCGACATCTTTCTAAGGGGAAAAATTTTATTAGTATAATTCTTAGCATGATGCATGTGTAATTACAGAATCAACCTTAGTTGATTCAACCTTCTATATATTGCACTCTTCCTATCTGGTCTTTAAGATAAACTCTTCAGAATTACTTAGAGAAGAAGAGAAGAGAGTTTCTAGGTAAGACTTTTAGAAAATCCTTTTGAAGATATCTCATAATATCTGCAAAGAAGGGCTACGCTCCGATACCAGCTGTGATGGAACCTCCCATGTAATTAGGCCCACCTACAGTTGTCCTTGTCCAACGGACCTCAGACAACCCTGTAGGTGCCCCTGAACTACTTGACAAGTTCGGTATCTTCTTTCTTACCTTTCCAGGAACGTTTCACCCGTCTTGCAGACATTACAAATCATCGGAGATAAAGAAATGCGGAAGCGATTACATAACTTACATTTATTTAAAAAGTAAGATCAAGTTGTTTATTACAGACCAGAAATATAAATGAGTGCAGAGTAGTATTATTACAATACCAAGGGAGGTAAAAACTCCTCCTGATAGTTTTAAACAAAAGTTCTATATGGAGGACCAAGTCCTCCCGCGGCTTCACTCTTGTTTTTCTTCCTTGGGAACCACCTTGGAGCAAAAGCAACAAAAATTTGTCGCTTCCTCACCTAAAAACAACGGAGGGATAAACCCTGAGTATGGAATTACTCAGCAAGTCTTACCCGACTAAAGAAAAGACTCTCAAGGGTATGCTAGCTTAAGGGAGTCAAGGTAAGGCTTTTCAATAATCAAAGAATCTGTTTTGTAGAAATGCTTACTAAAGTGGATCCTTAAAAATCCAGTTTTATTTGTCAAGTTAAGTAGAATTACCTGTAACTAGAGTTCTTTCTACCCTAGTTCAATCACTGGTCCTGCACTAGCCAATTTCTTAACAAAAACCCATCATCTTTAGTGGATTGCTACGTGTAAGTCAGTGACCAAGTTTTCATAACCGCGAAGGTACGACGATCCGAATCGATTATACTCAGCTGAGGATCTCCAATCACACGACATATGTAGCACTTAACCCTTGCATATGTCAACCCGCCACCGGGTTTCTTAAGACCAGATCAGGTTCACGCAAACCGAGAGCACAGATACACCACCGTCCAGCCTCTTGCTACGGAGGGTATACACTACTCTCGCCACCGCTCCACTCCCATTTCGTGTTATCTTATTCTGGCCTTAGTCTGCCCGAGGCAAGGCTTACCCATGACGAGGCATGTGACCAGTTAAAGGGTCCTCGATAATCAAGCCTACATCGACAAGGTCCTTAATCGACTCAGACGGAGACACTACACCGAGACTCTCTTCCCGTGCAAGTCACCCGCCCGGTCTCAGCTTAATCATTTCAACCCAAAAACTTGGTACCTGGAAGATGTACATCTTTTCTGATGTTGAATCCATCACGGCCATGATGGATTCACCATCAAGTTTTATTTTTGAAAACACCCTCCCACTTTGCCAAACATCTTTTGTAAAACAAATCCTTTTGTTTTTCTAAAAGCAATACTAAGCATAGGAAAACTTTTTGTAAAAACAGGGTTTCAAGGAAGGTAATCAAGTTCAAGGAAGGTAATGCAGGAAGTGTTTAAGCATTCAACTCCTATTACCTAATGCAGCAAGCAAGTGAGAAAGATTTTAAAAACATCAAGGAAGGTGGCAAATGCACCGGGGCTTGCCTTCGTTAGTAGGTGAGTCAGGCTCGGACCCGCAGATATCGAAGTAGAAACAATTGCCGGCCTGAGAATCCGAAGGTGGTGGTGTCTTTTCTTCGGTCACTTCAATCTCTTCTTCGTTTTCTAAATATAACCATATAGGTATATATATATATATAAGAATGAATGCCATGTAATGCTCATGAGAGTGCAAAGATAATAAAGATTTATTATCTAAGTCTTGAATACAACTTTCCTTCACGGAACTCTGAGAACTTAGGGTTTCCGGAGTCAGTAAAGGAGTTCAAAGGGCAAGGGGCTTTTAGGTTCTAAGTATCAAACAAGGTCTAAATCAACCCAAATTCTACCCAAGGCCTCTAAATGATGTGTAGAGCTTATGTAAAAAGTTTGGGCAATTTTGGGATTATTATCTATTTTCTAAAAATCCAGAACTACTTCTTTAAACTACTTAAAATGCCTTAAAATTCCTTATTTAATCTAAAAATCATGAAACTATTTTTATTAAATTCTATGGAAAATAAGAAGTCTAGGAAAATTAGTTTCACAATTTTACCATTTTCTACAATTTTCTACATATTTCTAAAGTTCTCTTGAAAAAGAAAAGGGAAAAGGGTTGAACAGTGTTGGGCTGGTTTCAGCCCAGCGGCCCAGTCAAGAGAGGAAAGGCGCCCGCGCGCGCGACTGCGCTGGCGACTTTGCACGAAGGCCCCCACGGTTTTGGCTAATGGAAGTTGGGTTCGGTTACTATGCTTATGAGTCACTGACAACTTTCACCGAGGTCCAAGAAATTCTATTTCTTTACTCCGGCCGGTCCCCGACGGCGTTCACGCACAGCCGAGCGCCGACGAGCTAGCAGACTGGCCGAACGGGGCCATGACCGGCACTCCCGAGCGGCGAACACCAAATCAGAGCTAGCCCGAGCATTTCCCCTAACCTAATTGCACGAATGACCAACTACTGAGCTCTGGCCACGACGACCGCGAGCGGAGCTAAGGGTTGATCGCGTTCCCAGCGATTAAGGGGGACTTAGTTCAATTGGGTTGGTCGGTGAGCATCACAGGTACACGAGAGCACTCAAACGAGGGAGCAATCGGTATGAACTAACCTGAGCTGTGCTAGCCGCAGCGAGGTGTGTTTCACGGCGGCGGAGACCGAAATTGGGGGAAGTTTGAAATTGGTGAGCTCTAGAGGACGATTGAGGGTGGGGGTGGGGGCTCTGGTTTCATGATGAGGTAGCGCAGCTGCCCGCGCCATCAATTTATAGAGGGCATCGACGGTGGTCGGGAATTTGGAGAAGGACGCGCGGCGATCGGAGGTGAAGAAGAACGCGGGTGCGGTGAATTCGTGTCCACCGTCGTGGCAACCTCACCGGCGTTGAGAAGACAGCGGGAGGGAGTCACGGCGATGCGGTGGAAAGGCAGAGCCACACGGCGCAAGGCCGGTGTTGGGGACTTGTTCTCAAATGCTTCAAGAACAAGGCAACATAGAAAATGTTAATCGGTTAAGTCCTTCGTCCTACGAGGCATTATTTCCCTTGGGATATAATGATTTTCGGACGAAGGTCACAAAGGGCGAACCTTTATAAATGCATTACATATTGACGAAGAATGAATTACAAGAAACATAAAGAATTACGTAGATCATCATATATCATTATTATATATAAATAAAAATAACATTGAATTACAGATGTACCTCCAATTTGAAGGAAATGAAAGTACGAGCGTGACGCAAAAGTGAACACCAATCAGCGTGAACAGTACGGGGGTACTGTTCACCTATTTATAGGCACGGGGTACAACCCATACAAAATTACATACATGCCCTTTACATTTGGTGGTAATTCTATAGTAATCTATCGAGGTCTAAATGGCCTTTTCATTTTCGAGTCGGTTCCCTTTTCTGCGAACATGCCGAAGCTTTCCTGCTTCACAGCTTCGGCGCTGTGTCAACCTTCGTATCTTTTGAGCTTCTCCCTCTCTGATACGAGTCCGAAGATACCTGTTCACACATTATACTCTAGAAACACTGTTAAATCATGTTTTTGAGGACCTTCGGAAGCCGAAGGCCCCCAACAGTAGCCCCTCGCAATATTAATTTGTTAAAATAATAAATTTAGATTGCGACATGGACGAAGGCTTTAAGCCGAAGGTCCGAAAAAACACCTTCCCTTTGCTAGAATAGCAACATTCACTGACAGGCGGGGTCTTTCCATTTTTACCGCATCGAGCGTATAAATAAGAGCATACCGCGAGCTCATTTGGTACGCTCTCTTGTCACTTGCTCTCGCTCGCTCGATTTTTAGCTTTTGCGCGCTAAGATTCCCTGAGTCTTTAGTTTTAAAGCTTCGGCTTTAAAAACAGTTTTTTAGTATTTCCGAAGATGTCTGGAGACAAGAAAGCTGTTGCTGAGACGAAGCTGTCTCTTGATGAAGAGAAAAAGAAAACTGCTGGTGAGACGAAGCTGACTCTTGATGAGGAGAAAAACTTGGGGTTTCTTATAGCGATGTCGAAGACAAACACGGAAAAAATTACCAAGGAAATTCTGGAAGGCTTGTCTGAGGATACTGGTGACAGTGACAGTTATGATGTGGACAGCGGTAGCGAAGACTCCGAAGATCGTCCCTGGCGACCAAGCCATTCAGTTTATGGTAAATCAACTATCAAAGAGAATCATCTTGTCAACATGAGAGGAAGGTATTTTCGGGATTTGTCCATTGTGAGGGCCGATGAAGGAGAGAAGACTTGTCCACACCCTGAAGAAAATGAAGTCGTAGTATACCGAAGCTTTCTGAAAGCTGGGCTACGATTTCCCTTGAGTAGCTTCGTCGTGGAGGTGTTGAAAATTTTCGAAGTCTATCTTCATCAACTTACTCCCGAGGCAATTATAAGGCTAAATATCTTCGTGTGGGCCGCGAGAAGCCAAGGTCTGAAGCCTGATGCAAGAAGCTTCTGTAATATACACGAATTATTATATGAAACAAAGCCTTGGGGGCAAAGAACAGTACCATAATAACTTTGGCTGCTACAGTTTCGTCTCTCGGTCCGGGGCAAGCTGTCCCGTACCAACCTTTCGGAAGAGATGGCCCGGGGATTGGATGACAGAATGGTTTTATGTGAAGAATGACCTATCAGCACGAGAAGATATCAAAGGTATAATTATGCGTCCTATTTGGCAAAGCTTCGGCCTTCGGAGGCCGAAGGTGGAAATGAATGAAGCTGCCGAAGAATGCCAGAGGGCCTTCGGCGTCATCTGCTCTTTTATTGGAACAAGAGATTTAGTACAAGAGCATATTGCCTTCCGGGTGTGGCCTCTTGCGGAGAAATGGGAAATGCCTCAAGAAACCATAAAAGAGGCCGACGAAGGTGGGCTTGTGAGACTGAAGTACACCTTCAAGTTTGGAGATAAATTTACTGAGCCAGATGATGACTGGCTAAAGAGTATTGAAAATTTAAGTGACGAATTGCTTGGTGCTTATTCGAAGGCCGAAGATACTGCGATGTCAGCAGCCTTCGGAGGCCGAAAAAAGAAAAGGCTGAATCGGGTATTTGATGCAATTGGGTTTGTTTACCCTGACTATTGTTACCCCGTCCGAAGGCAGAAAAGAAAGAACACAACCTCTGCAAAAGAAGAAGCTGCAACTGCTCCTAGCGAGCCAGAGCCTGAAAGAAAGAAAATAAAAGTCCTCACTCACCGACCGCGCTATATCGAACCAGCTTCGGTGCCGGAGTTTACCGAAAAATCTTCTTCGGCTACCGAGGCTAAAAAGCCAACCAAAGAAATGGCCGAAGCGCCATCCACAGAAAAAATTGGAGAAGTGAAAAAACCAACTGAAGAAAAAGTACCAGAAATTGTGAGTCCTGCAGCAAATGTTGAGACAATAAAAAATCAACAAGTGCCAGCAGTGACTCCAAAAAGAAGAAGAATGGCCAATGTGCTAGATGTACTAGAAACAATTAAAACTTCAAGCACACCTCCGAAGAAGGCTGCTGCCATTCCTGAAACGACAACTGAAATTTCTGATAACAAAACTCCAGTGCAAGGGACTGAAGCCGAAGCTGGGTCCTCAGAGCCCGCGAAGATAGAATCCTTGGAAACTGAGGAAAAAATAACAAAGCCAACTTTTGTTGAAGAGATCGGAGTCATTGCCCCCGAAGCATGCATCAGAGTTCGTGATTATATTGTTCGTCATGCTTCGGGGAAAAAACTTTCAGAAAAAGAGGAGCAAGAGGCCCAGCATTACGCCCAAAAGCTGAAGTATCCAAAGGGGGCGTTAATATTCAATGGTAGTGGAGAAGAAGACTTTTTGTATTGTCTCCCTAACAACAAGGAAATTTCTGTTTGCCGGGAGATGAGCAAGAGCTTCGGATTCCCAACCTTAGAAGACGGGCTCTCGGTGCTGTCGAAGAACGATTTGGCCGACAGCCTGGCCTACAATAGCTTAAAGGTGCGACAAATGGGATCCTTGTATTCTTTGTTGATACCAAAAAAACCTTTTGCTTGTTTTATTGAAACACACATACTTTTCTTTGCAGGGCCTGATACTTAGTAATGCCCTCAGGGCACAAAAAGATGCTGAAGACGAAGGGTGTACTATAGCCCTGAGCAACCTTCGTTCCGAAGTAATTGAACTGAGGAACGAAGGCCTCGAAAAAGATAAAATATTACACTCATTGGTAAATAAGATAAAGGAAGACGAAGCTGTGTTCAAGAGTCAGGCTGAAGCTCAGAAACGCGAAATAGAAGATCTTCGGAAACAACTGGCCAGAGCCAGGGAAGAACGTATACTTGAAGAAACAAGGCGAGAGCTCAGCGACCAATGGGTGGATCACTTGGAAGCAACTGTTGAAGAGCTTCGTTCATCCAAGAAGAGGTGCTATAACAAATCTATAGAATGTGTTAAGAAGTTGAAGGCTAGCTTCGCCAGGGTCGGCGCCTTCTCTAGTGAAGAAAACTTTATAAGAGGCAATCCCGAAGGTCCTATTGAATGGATCGACCACGAAGCTGAAGCCTTCGAAGAAATTTTAAATAGCCGTGGGGATATATGTGCTTTCTCTGGGGCCAGAGGAATTGCCACCATTCTAGAGAAGAAGGGCTGTGAACACGTAAAAATCTTAGCACAATCCGAAACTGCTTTGTCCTTTGAAGACGCAAAAGACCCTTCGGCCGAAGCAAGCATAATTGGTGGAAAGTTTTTTACTGATATCTGGGATAATGGTGGCCGAGAAATGGCAGGAGAAATTATTCAAAGAAGTGAAAAGGGCATTCACGATGCTAGAGAAGTGGCTAAGGCTGCTGAAAAGAGCACAGAGCCCGAAGGTCAATTAGGTATTAACTAATAGTTTGTATTGTGTTGTAATTTTTGGTTTTAAGCTTCGTTTTCCGTTTGTAATAGCAGCATAGCCGTGTCATGTCCTTCAGATCCTGCTGAAGCGTCTCCAGGCCCTCAGCCGAAAGGAGACGATGAAATTAAAAAGATGGCCGAAGCAATCATGGACGAAGTCGTCAATCGACTCCTGAATGAGGCTGCAGAAGTTGTTCTAAAAGAAAATTGAACACTATTGTAAAGTAAACTTCTGAATTGTAACATTTTGTAATCTTGAATGTAATATACCCCTTTTATTGCTTAATTCTTTACGATGCATGAAACTTTACACGTACCGCTTTTTGAGTCTTTGACGAAAAAACACCTTCCCTTCTTTTCATGCTTCGTGAAGAAGGATTTTTGTTTGTCACAACAATATCCAGTGTTCTGATGAATAATATCCAGGCTTCTTGACAATGCGAAGCTACTTAGCATGGTTTGCCCTTTTCAAAACATTCTTCCGAAGATCGATGTCACATCCCCTTCTTGTGCTTTATGCAATATGATGTATGATGCTTATGTTATGCGAAATGATGCGATGATGTTATGCTGAGTAAAATGTTGTTTATTCCGAAGATACACACGTTCCTGTGACAAAACATACAAAATTTTTCATTATAAGCCTCCCTTAGGAGCTTCTTCGCCTTTTACTTCAGCGGAATCAGCGTTGACTTTTCGCTGTAAGCTCTGCATTCCCTTAGGAACGTCTTTGGAGCTTCTTCGCCTTTACTTTTGGCGGAATCAGCGTTGACTTTTCGCTGTAAGCTCTGCATTCCCTTAGGAACGTCTTTGGAGCTTCTTCGCCTTTACTTTTGGCGGAATCAGCGTTGACTTTTCGCTGTAAGCTCTGCATTCCCTTAGGAACGACTTTGGAGCAAAAAACTTACACTGCGTTCCCTTTGGAACGACTTTTTTGTGACTTCGGCAACTTACTCTGCGTTCCTTAGAACGACTTTTCGCTGTTTCGAATAATTTTCGGTAGTCCGAAGGTCCTCTTGATTATCACAAGTCTTTAAACTTTAACAATTTAAGCCTGAGAAAAATATATTTTCCTTGTGGGAATCAACGAAAGTATTTATATGAAACCTAAACAATATCCTTTATTACAGAAAACAAAACTGGATAGAAAAGATTGCTATTAGGGTAGGATATTTGTCAATAGATGTGCTTTGACTCTGGCACGGTGCTGTTGACTGTACGAGCTTCGGACTGCTCTCGGAAGTCCCTTTGGTGTGGGGCATACTGGCTCCCTTCCGGCTGCTGTCCTTGCTGTAACGGAGGTGGAGGCGGAGGTTGTTGCCAAGAAGCTTGAGATTGACTCGCCGAAGCAACAGAAACTGCAGGGTGGTTGCCTACATACTCTGGGATGTAGGGCGAGTGATACGAAGCTGTATGCATGACCTGCTTCAGCTAAGCTTGTTGTGCTGCGGCTTCGGCTATTTCCTTTTGCTTCTGGATGGTAACATGACACATCCTGGTAGTATGGCCCTTGTTCTCACCACAGAATAAGCAAAAGATTCTTCTCTGTTGATCGCCAAATCTTCCTCCGAAGCCCCTGGCACCTCTGCCTCTTGGAGCTGGTGGTCGGAAGGGAGCTTGCTGTTGCCCCGAAGCTTGTGAGGAATATTGTGGCCTTTGCTGTTGGCTCCCCTTATCATCACTTTGTGTAGAGTTATGAATTAATCTAACATGCCTCGGGTAAAACCTCCCACCGAAGCCCCTGGTCATTTCAGAAAACCTGAAGGCCTCCTCCCTTCTTTGGCGAAAATCGTTATCGGCCCGAATGTACTCATCCATCTTCTGGAGAAGCTTCTCCAAAGTTTGAGGGGGCTTCCTGGCGAAGTACTGAGCTGACGGTCCTGGCCGAAGCCCCTTGATCATGGCCTCAATGACAATTTCATTGGGCACCGTTGGTGCCTGTGCTCTTAAACGCAAGAACCTTCGGACATACGCCTGAAGGTATTCTTCGTGATCCTGGGTGCACTGGAACAGAGCCTGAGCAGTAACCGGCTTCGTCTGAAACCCTTGGAAGCTAGTTAACAAGAGGTCCTTCAGCTTCTGCCATGAAGTGATCGTTCCTGGTCGAAGGGAGGAATACCAGGTTTGAGCAACACTTCTGACAGCCATAACAAAAGATTTGGCCATGACCGCAGCATTGCCACCATAGGAAGATACTGTTGCCTCGTAGCTCATCAAAAACTGCTTCGGGTCTGAGTGGCCATCGAATACGGGAAGCTGAGGAGGCTTGTAGGACGGAGGCCAAGGTGTAGCCTGCAGCTCAGCGGACAGAGGAGAAGCATCGTCAAAAACAAAATTCCCATGATGGAAATTGTCATACCAGTCATCTCCGTTGGGAAAACCCTCCTGATGAAGGTCTTGGTGCTGAGGCCTTTGGTGTTGCTCATCCTGAGCAAGGTGACGAACTTCTTCAAAGGCTTCGTCTATCTGCCTCTGTAGTTCAGCTAGCCTGGCCATCTTTTCTTTCTTCCTCTGCACTTGTTGATGAAGCATCTCCATATCTCTGATTTCTTGATCTAACTCATCCTCTGGTGGTGACGGGCTAACAGCCTTCCTTTTCTGGCTTCGGGCCTCCCGAAGAGAGACTGTCTCCTGATTGTGGTCCAGCGGTTGTAGAGCTGCAGTCCCAGGTGCTGAAGCTTTCTTCGGCGCCATAACGAAGGTTTATGATCGCCGAAGATAAAAAACTTCAAAGAGTGGAAGTGAGTTCACCGGAGGTGGGCGCCAATGTTGGGGACTTGTTCTCAAATGCTTCAAGAACAAGGCAACATAGAAAATGTTAATCGGTTAAGTCCTTCGTCCTACGAGGCATTATTTCCCTTGGGATATAATGATTTTCGGACGAAGGTCACAAAGGGCGAACCTTTATAAATGCATTACATATTGACGAAGAATGAATTACAAGAAACATAAAGAATTACGTAGATCATCATATATCATTATTATATATAAATAAAAATAACATTGAATTACAGATGTACCTCCAATTTGAAGGAAATGAAAGTACGAGCGTGACGCAAAAGTGAACACCAATCAGCGTGAACAGTACGGGGGTACTGTTCACCTATTTATAGGCACGGGGTACAACCCATACAAAATTACATACATGCCCTTTACATTTGGTGGTAATTCTATAGTAATCTATCGAGGTCTAAATGGCCTTTTCATTTTCGAGTCGGTTCCCTTTTCTGCGAACATGCCGAAGCTTTCCTGCTTCACAGCTTCGGCGCTGTGTCAACCTTCGTATATTTTGAGCTTCTCCCTCTCTGATACGAGTCCGAAGATACCTGTTCACACATTATACTCTAGAAACACTGTTAAATCATGTTTTTAAGGACCTTCGGAAGCCGAAGGCCCCCAACAGTCGGGAGGCGGTGGTTCACCGGCGAGCCTATCGTTCCAGCCGCAAAGCGGAAAGGGAGGCCACGGTGAGTCACCGGAGTGACCTCCAGCTCACCGGCGGCAGAGATTCTTTTACCCGAGAGGTTATCCACTAGCCACAAGCGCGAATCCGGATGGCGGCAGCACGAATCGCGGCGAAGGTCGTCGGCGGTGAGCTGAGCTGGTGTTCTGATCCGATCGGCTACTGTACCATGGAATTCCTCATTCAGATGAACTGACAGCCCGATTTGCAGAGCTATTTACTCCCATTTTTGTGTAATAACATGATCGACACTCTTTAGCAAAGTTATAGTCCTAAGATCCAGCTACAACATTGTTATAGCAATACTAAGCAAATTCTTGCTCAATCATGCATTAATTCATGTCCAAAGTCACTGTAGTTGCACTGTCAGTCTGAAATTCAGAATTCAACCAGCCTGACAGCCCATCTTTGGTTGAGATTTTCTCCAATTTCTTTTCAATAACTATGCTTACACTCTTAAGCAAATTTATTCTCCTTTGATAGATCTACAAATTTGGTGTGGTGACCTAGGGCAAATTTTTATTAATTTGAAAGATACAAGGGCTCAAAGTTGAAGCAATCACACTGAAATTCAGACTTCATCACATGAGTCAAGTGTGGCTCTTTTGCATGTAAGTCCAAAACTCAGGGTTTGGCTTGTAAATCATCCTAAATGTGAACCATGTGACTTTATATACTTTAACATAGTAGTTTTGACACTTTAGTCCAAATGTGCACAGTTTTTGCACATAGGCCCCTAGGGTTTGGACTTAGGGTTTTCCAGGGTTCCAATGGGGGGTTTTTGGTGTCCTAGAGGTATAAAAGTGATTCAAGTTCATTCTTGGGAACATTTTATGACTATTCCCCTAAAGCCTTTAGGTTTTCTCACTTGGGTTAAGTTTTACCCTTTTAATCCCTATTTAGGGTTAAGTTCCCTATCCAGGGTCCTATTTGCAAAATGCTATAACAACACAACTTGTTTGAAATTTTTACCTAGTGAATGCACTCTAGGAGTGTCAAACATATGCAATGCCAATGTTTATGATGCCATGCTCAAGTTTTAGTAGCAGTAACACCAGGGGTGTTACAGGAACCGAGTCAACAGCGTACGACTAAAATTCACCGGACTGTCCGGTGTGCACCGGACTGTCCAGTGAGCCAACGGTCGGCAGGGCCAACGGTCGGCGAGGCCAACGGTCGGCCGAGGAATCCGCATGTGACGCGTGGCCGAGCCAACGGTCAGAAGGGGGCACCGGACTATCCGGTGTGCACCGGACATTGTCCGGTGCGCCAACGGCTCCAAAATGCCAACGGTCGGCTGCGCCAAAATAGGAAAGAAATCCGCACCGGACAGTGTCCGGTGATGCACCGGACTGTCTAGTGCGCCAGGCGACTGAAGGCAAGAATTGCCTTCCTGGAATGCTCTCAACGGCTCCTAGCTGCCTTGGGGCTATAAAAGGGACCTCTAGGCGCATGGAGGAGCACACCAAGCATTCTCTAAGCATTCCTAAGCACCAAGACTCCAATTTCGCGCATTTGATTCTTTGTGATAGCAACTAGAGCTCCATTTGAGTAGAGAACTCTTCGGGTTGTGTTGTGAGCTCGAGTTGTGACTTGTGTGCGTGTTGTGCTCTGATTTTGTGTCTTGAGTGCGTTGCTCATCCCATCCTTACTTCCGTGCTTCTTTGTGAACATCAAATTGTAAGGGCGAGAGGCTCCAAATTGTGGAGATTCCTTGCAAGCGGGATATAGTAAACAAAGCAAAACACCGTGGTATTCAAGTGGGTCGTTGGACCGCTTGAGAGGGGTTGAGTGCAACCCTCGTCCGTTGGGACGCCACAACGTGGAGTAGGCAAGTGTTGGACTTGGCCGAACCACGGGATAAACCACTGTGCCTATCTGTGTTGATCTTCTTGTGGTTATTGTATTTTGCAAGAACTCCTCTCTAGTCACTTGGCTTTATTGTGCTAACTCCTAATCAAGCTTTGTTGGTTAAGTTTCAAGTTTTTACAAGATCACCTATTCACCCCCCCTCTAGGTGCTCTCAGTATTTAAGCTTTGCATCCCTTTAGGAACGACTTTGGAGCTTCTTCACCTTTTATTTAGGTGGTATCTTAGCTCTGCATTCCCTTAGGAACGACTTTGGAGCTTCGGAACTTACTCTGCGCTCCCTTAGGAATGACTTTGTAGCTTCAAACTTACTTTGCGCTCCCTTAGGAACGACCTTGTAGCTTCAGAACTTACTCTATGTTCCCTTAGGAACGACTTCGACAATCGATGATGTAATGAAAGTATTATTATTACATCAAATTAGATATTAATTCTTCCTGAATTGTCTTTCTTGCAAGAAAATATAAAGACAAAGAAATTTAAGATACATCATATCAGGATATTGTTTGGCCGCACCACTATAACCTCTAGTATATGTGCTTTGGTTCAGGCACAATGCTATTGACTGTGCGAGCTTCAGACTCCTCCCGAAGGTCGCGTTGTTGCTGAGCGTGGTGTTGCCCTTCTGTCTGTTGACTGTGACCCAAAGGTGCTAGCGGCGGTGGTGGCAGCTAGGCCCAGGAAGCTTGAGAATGGTTTGCCGAAGCAACAGAGGCTGTAGGCTGTTGGTTGCCTACATACTCCGAGACATAAGGAGGATAACACGAAGTAGTGTGGAGGACTTTCTTCGGCTGACTTTGTCGTGCTTTAGCTTCAACAATTTCCTTCTGCTTTTGAATGGTAACATGGCATGTCCTTGTTGTGTGGCCCTTGTCCTCGCCACAAAAAAGGCAATATAACTTTCGAGGTTGATTGCCAAACCTTCCACCACTGAAACTTCTTCCTCCTCTACCTCTCAGAGCTGGTGGTCTGAAGGAAGTTTGTTGCATGCTCGAAGTCTGAGAACTATGATGGCTATGTTGAGCATTGCTGGCCCTGTCATCGTTGGTGTTGGAGTTGTGGATTGATCGAACATGCCTGGGGTGAAGTCTTCCTCCAAAGCCCCTAGTCATCTCAGAAAACCTGTAGGCCTCCTCCCTTCTTTGGCGAAAATCGTTGTCAGCCTGGATGTACTCATCCATCTTCTGAAGAAGCTTCTCCTGAGTTAGTGGAGGCTTCCTGGCAAAATATTGAGATGTAGGTCCGGGCCGAAGCCCCTTGATCATGGCCTCAATTACAATTTCGTTAGGCACTATGGGCGCTTGTGCTCTCAAGCGCAAAAACCTTCGGACATACGTCTGAAGGTATTCCTCATGGTCCTGGGTACATTGAAACAAAGCTTGAGCTGTGACTGGCTTCGTCTGAAAGCCTTGGAAGCTAGTGATCAGTATGTTCTTGAGCTTCTGCCACGACGTAATTGTCCCTAGCTGGAGAGAACAGTACCAAGTTTGGGCCACATATCGGACTGCCATGACGGTAGCATTACCCCCATATGAGGATATTGTTGCTTCGTAACTCATCAAAAATTACTTGGGATCCGAGTGCCCATCATACATGGGCAACTGAGGTGGCTCGTAGGATTGCGGCCATGGGATAACCTGCAATTCTGCTGCCAGAAAAGAAGCATCATCAAAGGTAAAGCTACCATGATGGAAGTCGTCATACCATTCATCCTTGTTAAATGAGCTCTCTTGACGAAGCTCCCTGTGCTGAGGCCTTTGGTCATGGTCATCTTGGGTAAGATGGCGCATTTCTTCAGTGGCTTGTCGATCTTCTTCTGAAGGTCGGCCAACCGGGCTATCTTTGCCTTTTTCCTTTGCACCTGCTGATGAATGACTTCCAGGTTCCTGATCTCCTGGTCCAGCTCCTCCTCCTAAAGTGTTGGGCTGGTAGCCTTTCTTTTCTGGCTTCTGGCTTCTCGGAGAGAGATCGTCTCCTGGTTCGTGTCCAGTGGCTGCAGTGCAGCCCCTGGAGCTGCTGTCTTTTTCGACGGCATGTCAAAGGTTGATGCTTTGCCGAAGGTTGTGGAAGTGAGCACACCGGAGGTGGGCACCAATGTTGGTCACTTGTTCTCAAATGCTATAGATTAAGAACAAGGCACCACAATTGTTAATGGTTAAAGACCTTCGTCCTTCGAAACATTATTTCCTTTTGGATATAATGATCTTCAAACGAAGGTCGTGAAGGACATAGCTTTATCATTTCAGTATGTAAATACGAATATAAATATGATAAAAGTGTGAAAGAACACTAGAGAACGAAAGATGATGATCAGATCCTCACAATTTATTTATATTCATATCCACATATAAGAATCAACATTAATGATATTTATAATACAATTGTACTTCCGGTTCGTGAGAAGGTAAGAATGCAAAGATGACGCGAGAGAGAGATTACAATCCAGCGTGAACAGTATGGTGTTACTGTTCATCTATTTATAGGCACGGGACGCAGTCCGGGTAAGATTACATTCATACCCCTAACATTTACTCTTAGTTATAATACAAGTTATTGAGGACTAAGTAGTCCTTTCTCCCTTAGGTCGGTGTCGTCTTCCATCCAAGCCGAAGCTCCTTGAGCCTCAGCTTCGGCGTCCATCCATGTCACCTTCGGGTTGTATATTCATATCACACGCCTTCATCATGAGAGAACTTTCATCCCAAAGACGAAGCTTCCAGTAATAGTCTATATCATACTGAAAACAAATGGTTAGTCACATTTTTGAGGACCTTCGGAAGAGGAAGGCCCCCAACAGTTAGCTTTCTTGCAAAGCACACTCGTTGGGTGTAGCCCTGAGCCTCGTGTTTTTTATATAAAAAGGTTTGAGGGATTTTCTTGCAATCTTCCGATGATATATATGTGGGGGTAGATATCCCGCGAGTCACCATAGTGGCTCAGTTACGTCTCGTAGGTGAAAGGGAAATGTGCTCTTGGGCCGTTTCTAATTGTTTTGGTGATTAAATGCTCAATACATCAATTTGAACTATCATCCTTCATGTGAGCTTGAGCACAGGTGTTTAGAAAACAAATTGAGGAAAATAAGAAAAACACTTATGGGCTTGAAAATGGGCATATTGCAAACCTCTATGAATCAAAGTGATAAAGGTATGTTTCTAGTACTTAGTCAATTGTTTTAGGTGCTAATCATGTTTGTATAAGTGTTAGGGAACTTCCCAAATCAAGCCAAAAATGGAGTGAAGAAGTTTGGCCAAACTTGGTCCAGTCTGGGCCTCACCGGACGGTCGCCCGAGACGCCCTCGGGCGAGCCGTGACTACGTCTCCCGCCTGAGGTTGGTCTCGGGCGAGTCGTGACTGTGTCTCCCTCCTGAGGTTGGGCTCGGGCGAGTAGTGACTTAGGTCCCTAGTGCCTTGGTAAGGTTGAGAGCATGTTTGCTTATGACCCCTTTCTTACTCAAACGTCTAGGCACTTTAGGATTGTGATATAGGTACCCCTAATTATGGTATCCGACAACCGGACAGTCAGGTGCACACAAAGACAGGGAAGGCTGATTGCTTCCCAAATGAAGAACCAACTGTTCCTAGGCTACTTGGGGTTATAAAAGGGACCCCTAGCCGCATAAAGCAAGTACCCAAGCATCACAAAAGCATACTACAACTTTGAAACTCCACGACCACACTTTTGATTTGTTAAAGAGAGATTTGAGCGTGTTCTTGAGCTATGGCTCTGTCGTTTTGATTCGTGTGCTCTCTTCTTTGCTTGTGTGTGTGGTGTTTCTGCAATTGTGTTCTCGTGTGTGTTTCTACTTCCCACCTTACTTCGGATTTGATTGTGATCAATTGTGTAAGGCATGAGATACTCCAATATGTGGAGATTCCTCACAACTAGGATATTGATATAAGGAAGACAAATGTGGCACTCAAGTTTGATCTTTGGATCACTTGATAGGAGTTGAGTGCAACCCTTGACTGAAGGAGGTCACCACAACGTGGAGTAGGCATTGGCCAAACCATGATAAAATTCGTCGTGTCTCTTGTCCATTTTACTTATTGCGATTACTATCTTCTTGAGTTGTCATATTCACTTGTAATATTGCTTCTAAGTTTAATACTCATCCTAAAGGAGCAATCAAGTGAAGAGTTCTCTTTTCTCCTCTCTCCTCATCCTAACTTGGTTCTTGTTCTCACTAACACATTTTATAAATCAAGTTTGTGTTGTTTAGAGCTAATTTTGCAGGATCACATATTCAACCCCCCTCTAGGTGCTCTCAATTGGTATCAGAGTTGTTCTCTTCATCAAGGGACTAACCACCTGAAGAGATGGATCCTAAAGGCAAGGGGATTGTGATCGACAAGAAGGATAAGGAGACTGTCAACGACAACGAGCCAAATGGAGAAAATCCCATCGACTCATGATCAAACAACAAGAAGAAGGACAGGAAGAAGAAGAGACATATCAAGAAAATAGTATACTACGACAGTGATGCCTCTTCATCTTCACCAAAGGAGGATGATGACGATGACTCTTCTTCCAAGAAAAAGACGGATAACCAAAACTACTATTTTGATTATTCCCGCGTTCCGTACAACTCCAATGATCATTTATTATCTATTCCTCTTGGCAAGCCCCCTCACTTTGATGGGGAAGATTAGTTTTTTTGGTGCCATAAAATACGTAGTCATCTATTTTCTCTTCATCCTAGCATTTGGAGTAGTAGAAAATGGAATGCTTTTTGATAGTAGTGATAATACTATTTTTATTCATGAGTAAATTCATAAAAATGATCAGGGCACGACTGTGCTTTTAGCATCTCTATGTAGGGATGAATATAATAAGGTTAGTGGCTTAGATAATGCCAAGGAGATATGAGACACCCTCAAAATCGCTCATGAGGGAAACGACGCCACAATAATCACTAAGATGGAGTTTGTGGAAGGTGAGCTGGGGAGGTTCGACATGAAGAAGGGTGAGGAGCCAACTAACACGTACAATAGGCTCAAGACCCTGGTGAACAAGATCCGAACCTACGAGAGTATAAGATGGAGGGATCATGACATCGTGCGCCTCATGCTAAGGTCATTTACTGTTATTGATCCTCATCTTGTAAATCTTATTCACGAGAACCCTAGATATACCAAAATTTCGCCCGAAGAAATTCTTGGTAAGTTTGTGAGCGGGCACATGATGGTAAAGGAAGCAAGGTACATCGACAACATCGCCAATGGACCTCTTCCTCACTATGAGCCACAACCCGTTGCACTCAAAGCAATGGCCAACAAGGAGGCACTCCCCTGCAAGGTGGCATAAGTTGAGGTGGTCGGCCTTAATGAGGATGAGATGGCACTCGTGATCATAGTTTTTAAATTGCATGATCGCCTGATCAATCCCACTGGGAGATCAGGCGATTAGTCGTGATTAGGCGTCGATCAGGGCGATTAGTCGCCCCTGATCGGTCCTAATCATCCCCCTGATCGTCTTGTGTATTCCAGGACATATATATATAGATATAGTCATATATAACACTATATATAGATATATACTTATATAGTATAGAGACTTGCAGCGATATAAATACTTAAATAATCCATAACAGCACAACAATATAAATATTCAATTTCAATACTTGGAAGTCCAAAACAGTAGTACATCCAGCTTACTATACCATCACAACAGCAACAAGTTTATTCAACACTTGAATAGTCCATGCTCCATAATAGCACAACAACAACAAGATAGGCGACGAGAGAAGAGTGAAGAACAAGAGAAGAGAATGGAGGACTGGAGGTAGAAGATAGGCTGCTCAGTTGCTGTTAATGACAGATAAGTTGCCATCCTTTGGACTACCCAGGCCGCATCTGAAGGGACTGGCTGACTAGGCGTCCTTTAGACTCCCAGGCAGCATTTAAGCCTAAAATGGCTTTTGGACTGCCAGTCTGCCACAACGCTTATCGACTGATCGCTCAACACGGTGATTAATTGCTATATATCGCGATTAGGCGGACGATAAGGACGATCAGCTACCCTGATCAAATCACAACCTCTTATCGAGCACTAACAACCGATCAGACTGACTAATCCTGACTAATTGCGATTAGTCGAACGATATGTAATCACTGCTCGTGATCAAGCACTTCAAGGCCACTTTTAAGGGACGCAAGTACTACCCCCAACAAGAACAAATCAATGGGAAAGCATTTATGCTTCAAGTGCGATAATTCCAGTCATTTTATTGCTCAATGCCCCGATAATAAAAATGACTAGGACCAAGACAAGAAAGGGAAGAAGGAGGGGAAGAAGTTTTATAGAAAGAAGAAGGACGAGGCGCACATTAGTAAGGAATGGGACTCATACTGCTCTTCATCCGACTCCGACGACGAAGGACTTGTCGTCTCTGCCTTCAACAAGTCTTCTCTCTTCCCCAATGAGCAACACACATGCCTCATGGCTAAGGAAAACAAGGTACGTACACGTGACACTACCAAGTACACTTCATCTAGTGATGAGACATCTGATGATGATATAGATTATAGCGATCTTTTTAAGGGCTTAGATAGATCTAAGGTTGATAAATTAACGAATTAATTGATGCTCTTAATGAAAATAATAGATTGCTAAAAAACAAAAGGATTTACTTTATGAGGAACATGTTAAAGTTCTAGAAGTAGAAAAATCCCTTGCTTTAGAAATAAAGAAGAATGAAATGCTTGCATTTGAATTGTCTTCTTGCCATTCCTCTATTTCTAGCCTTAAGAGTTTAAATGTTGATTTAAATGCTAGAAAAGTTAAGTGTTGCTAGTTCATCTTTGGAGCATGTATTTACTTGCAATAGATGTAAGGATTTTGACATTGATGCTTGCTATGATCATGCTTCTACTATTACAAAGTTGAATGATGAAATTGTTCAATTAAATGTTCAACTTAAAACCTGCAAGAATGAAGTAGAAAAGGTCAAATTTGCTAGGGGTGCCTTCACCATTGGTAGACATCCTTTCATTAAGGATGGTATCGGTTTCCATGGGGAAGCCAAGAACATAAAAAGCCAAAAGGCTCTCAACTTCAGTTTCATTTTCATCAAGCTGTGGACAAGCTCCATCGCCGAGGTCCGTCCCTACTTCTACCGTTGAGATAGCCTTTCCGAGTTCGCCCCTCCTTCCATTTCATTTTCATCAAGTCACGCTGCGCCGGCAATGCCCTCTGCCATGTGATGAACAGACCGCCGTGGCTGGCCTTCGGGAGAGGGAAGAAGCGATGGTAGTCGCTGATCTGGTGTTGGACGATTGAGATTAGAACCCTGTGTACCCTTTCGTATTGTAAATCTGAACCGCTGATCGGCGAGCAATCGGGTCGGATTAGATCAAGGCGTGGAGGGTTTCAGACCGCCGTAACATACTGGTTCAAAGATGAGATTGATATGATTTAGACCGTTTAGTTTAGAACCTGCGACTGAGTAGTGGTCGTCGTTAGGGATGAAAACGGTCGGAAACGGTCGGTAAACACTAAAACCATTACAGTTTTCATATTTTTTATCGGAAACAAAATCGAAAACGGTAACTCTGGAAACAGAAATGATATCGGTATTTTGGAAACATCGGAAACGAAAGTTTGGTGCGGAAAATACACTATAACGGTCGAAATCTAAAATACAATCGGTAAATATATCAAACTTCATAATACAACAAAGTTGACAAAAGATCACAAAGACCACAAGTTCACAATTCATGATATAACAAGTTCACAATATAAAAAGTTCACAAGGATCACAAATTTATAATATAAAAAGTGTACAAAGATCACAAGTTCACAGTATAACAAGTTCATAAAGATCACAAGTTGATAGACTCAAAGTTCACAATTCACAATATCCACTCGATCTAGCTGACATGGCATGCTTACTTATGAAATATTTTTCCTCACATAAAGAGTTTTTCACAACCTCACAGGAAAACCCTAAAACCTAGTGTGTGGAAAAGACCAAATCGTTAATCTCAACTGCTTTCCAACACCATCTATCTAAAAAAAAATCTAAAGGTGTCCAAAAAATACAAAAATAAGTAATCCTTATCTAGAGATGTACAGGCGATGCAAAAAATCACATGCTGGAAAATCCTGAAAAATTTTGAGACACAATTACGAAAAATTACGAGACACAATTCCAAAAAATTCCAAGACACAAATCCGGTAATTTCCGACAAAAACCGATAACCAAAGGAAACGGTCGGTAAAACACCACGCCGATTTCGATACTGATTCCGATAGAAAATTCCGAAAACCGATTCTGTTTTCGAAAAATATCGTTACCAATGAATCCGACCGAAAAATTTCGAAATCGGTTTCCGGAATACCGAAAAATTCCGAAACCGTTTTCATCCCTAGTCGTCGTGGATTCTTTTTAAAGAGCCCCTCCTCTTTTATATAGTCTATCTGCAATCCTTGCTAGTTTAGAAATCTTTACAATAAAGTCATGTTTTTAACTGTTTAGCCCCCGACTTTGCTATACATATAAACCACCATCAATTTTTCAGTTAATAGAGATAATAAAATCTAGAAATTGATTTCTAAGCTTAAAAATAATTCTAAAAATCTTAGAAAATCCATAACTTCTCCATTTAACTCTGATCTTAGTCGTTCTTGAACCTACGATCTCGTAGAGACGTGTATATTATTATTGTGTGATTTGTTTCCATGTTTGGTGTAATGTTATTTCTACCTATTTCATGTCTATCTATATGCATTGCTACACATAGAAGCGAGGTGACGAGGAATCTGAAGCCCAACTTTTAGGAAAGCATCTGGACAATAGGTTATCGCAAGTATAAGACAAGTTGTGCCATTGATCACTTTTTTACCTATTAATGTTCTCTATAACCACCATGACATGCTCAGGTTAATTTTATGGGACATAATAGGTTACCCTAGTTTTGTCTATCACGTATCTTGCTTACAAATGAACTATTGGGTAGTATTTGTTATTGATCCATGTGGTTTTGGGTGTTATGATACATATAATTCATGATCATGCTTATTATTGTCATTGGATTATTTATTGTTCATGATCATATTATTTTGGTTAATTGGAACATAGAGCAACCACCTGAGAAAATAGTTCTACCACAAGGGTGGAATGGGACGCCCTTGGCTAATTAATTAGAAAGTCTAGTGTGACTCAATCCTTTCTCGAAAAGGGCAAGTGACGTGGAGGAATGCATGTATAAGTAGGTTCTCGGGTCGGACTGTCTGTATAGCTTTTCAGATGAGGGAGTCCTATATCACCTTTGGCCCGGAATCCGTAACGGGTTCTCTCACCTAGTGGAACTTTGGAAAGACCTCGTAGTGGATCCCTAGCCATTCACCTTGGGAGTCTAAGGGTCTTGCAAACCCTGGCTAAACGGGAAACATGTCTTATAGGTAAAGATGTGCAACCTCTGCAGAATGTAAAACTGGTATATCAGTCATGCTCACGGTCATGAGCGGCTTGGACCCTCACATGAGTAACTTATGGAATTAAGCTTAATCTATCATTTTGCATTGCAATGTGGATTTATTATTAATTGTGATCCCTTATTTAATTGGGATGATATCTACTTATACTTAGTAACTGCTAATAAAATTTTGGCCAACTTATTAAAAGCAATGTTTAGCCTTAACCATTGCTTCTTGGTAAGCCTTAAACTACACATGAGCCCCCACCGTAAATGAGCTCATGCACATTATTCCCCACAACTTGTTGATCGGTGAATGTATGTGAGATCACTCTTGCTAAACTCACATCAGGTCAAAAACAGGCACCACAAGATGAGGAGCATGAAGGATGTCACGATGAGTTCGTGAGAGGTCTAGGCCATCGTTGCCCAGACAACTATGGTTGCAGAGGATCATTGTCGTCATATGATATAATTGTTTAGCTATTTTGTACAAAACCCATATTATATAATAAAGATGTGATATTGATTTATGTACCATGAGTCATCATATGTGTGAGACTTAATCTTAGCACACATTTGAGACGCGTTCGAGTTTGCCCTTCAATCCGGGTGTGACAACATCCTTGCCCTTGTCCCGTCCGAACGGGCGAGGAGGATCATTGAGAGCACCTAGGGCGGGGGTGAATAGGTGATCTTGCAATATTAACTATAAACAACACAAAGTTGGTTTATAATATGTGTCAGTGAAAACTAAAACCAAGTTAGGATGAGAAGATAGAAACCATGAGAACTCTTTGCTTGATTGCTCCTTTAAGATGAGTATTAAACTTAGGAGCAATATTACAAGTGAGTAGAGAACTCGAGAAGACAGTAAACGCAATAAGTAAAATAGACAAGAGACACAATGATTTTTACTGTGGTTTCGGCCAATGGCCACTCCACGTTGTGGTGACCTCCTTTGGTCAAGGGTTGCACTCAACCCCTCTCAAGTGATCCAAAGATCAAACTTGAGTGACACAATTGTATTCCTTATATCAATATCCCGTTGTGAGGAATCTCCACAAATTGGAGTCTTTCACACCTTACACAAATGATTATAATCAAAACTGGAGTAAGGAGGGGAGTAAAGACACACATAAGAGCACAACGCAGCAACAACACACACACAAGCAAAAGAGAGAGCACACAAATCAAAACGACAGAGTCACAACTCAAGAACGTGTTCAAAATCTCTCTCTAACAAATCAACAGTGTGGTTGTAGAGGTTCGGAGTTGTAGTGTGCTCCAAGTGTGCTTTTTGAGGGGGGAGTACTACTCCAAGGTGGCTAGGGGGTCCTTTTATAGCCCCAACGGATCTAGAAGTTGTTAGAGCTTTAGTTGGAAGCTCCCAAGCTTCCCTATCTACGGGTGCACCGGATTGACAATCAGCGATATGTTTCCTTCATCAGTCGAGGCGACCGTTGTGTGCCTTCGGTTGCATGGCACACCAGACTTGACTTGCCCAAGGCCACAACCCGTCCGAGGCCACAACATGTTCGAGGCAGCAGCTCGCCCATTGCCACAACACGCCCGAGGCAATCATGACTCACCCAAGGCAACCACGACTCGCTCGGGGCACCTAGATGGAAGACACAGTCCTGAAAGTCGCCTAGAGGGAGGTGAATAGGCGAAACCTAAAATTTACAAACTTTAAACACACATTATGCTTGGGGTTAGTGTTAGAAATAATTCGGAGTGCGGAAGATAGTTCTCCTTGTTATGAGTTGCTCAATTAATGTAGATAACTTTGGGAGCAATCTCAAATCAATAATAGCAAGGGAACTTTTAGAGAGATGAAAGAGGGGAAAACAAATCAAGCGAAGATCAACACTAATGAACACAGTGATTTGTTTTATCAAGGTTCGGTTCTAAAGAACCTAGTCTCCATTGAGGAGACCACAAAGGTGAAAGTTCCCTATGCCCGGGAACAGGATCTGGATGTCGCCTAGAGGGGGGGGGGGTGAATAGGCGAATAATAATTAATCACTTTATAACTGGAAATTCTTACTCTACTCAAAGACTGGATCGCAGTGGAATGAAAGACCCTTCGAGTAGGTTGCAACAGAATTGAAGTTCCTATCTTAAAATACCCTGCACTTCAAAGACAACTTATACCACATACAAATATTGAAGTGCAAGTATAAACAACAAATAAGACAGAGAAACAGCACACAGCACAGAGCAGAGCACACAGACACAGGGATTTATCCCGAGGTTCGGCCAAGCCTGAAATGCTTGCCTAGTCCTCGTTGGAGTTAGCCACACCTGGGCTTGGAGTCTATTTCAACTCCTTCCTCCGTTTGCTCAGATCTGTCAGTATGACAGATAGAGCCTTCCACTATGTTGAGTTGGGTTACAACAAAGCCGCGGCTGCTTACAATCTTCTTGACAGCACTCCGGCAGAGTAACAATGCGCTCAAGACTTTGCTCTAGCTCTTTGCAGCACCTCTCCACTCTCTAAAGGCTTATAACTTTGCCTTCACACAAACTAGAGAGATTTACACAAGAGGAAGAGAGAGAATCGATCTGTGTGATGTATACAATTGTTGGCTGCACTTGTGTTGTTGTTTGAGGCGCCTAGGGGTCCCTTTTATAGCCCCAAATGGCCTAGGAGCCGTTAGAGCTTCATTTGGAAGCTCCCAGCCTTCCCTGGTTGCGGGTGCACCGGACTATCCGGTGGCGCACCGGACAGTGAACAGTAACAGATCTGGTTGACAGTTTCCTTCTCTGGAACAGCTAGCCGTTGGTGCACCGGACAGGTCACTATTCACTGTCCTGTGCACCGGACAGGTCACTATTCACTGTCCTGTGCACCGGACACAGCTACTATTCATTGTCCTGTGCACCGGACGCTACGACTATTCACTGTCCTGTGCACCGGACGCAGTTACTATTCACTGTCATGTGCACCGGACACAGTTACTATTCACTGTCCTGTGCACCGGACAGCTACTATTCACTGTCCTGTGCACCAGCCAACAGCACACTAAGTGCTTTTTCCTCCGTTCTTTCTCCGTTTGACTTCAACTTTTGGGAGGATTTTCCTGAGACTTAAACAAACACATTTAGAGTATAATCCAATTGATTTAGTCCTAGAAACTTACATCTTTCTTGTTCTTCTCCTAGCTTTTCTGTTTCTCCTCCAGCAGAGCTCAGAATGGTACTTTCTCTACAGAAAGAGTTAGAGAGCAAACCAAAGCACCAAACTTGTAGTAAGAGGTGTATGCAAAATGGTTGAACACTCAAACCTTACATACTTAACCTTTTTCATCGTTTTACCCAATTTGGCTTGTTTGAGGTCGATGTTGGACTCTAAACCATCAAGTCAACTTGACTTGATCTAGATTGACATATCTGAGCCCCAACCCCCGTTCACTTCTCGAGCTTGATCTTGAGCCTTATGACTTACACCACATAATTGTAGATGTTACCTCATTGGTTGTAAGTCATGTTCTTATGTAGTGATCCTTGATGCACCATAACTCTTCTTAACTCGATCAACCTTGACTTTGCAAGTCTTCTTCTTCACCCCTGGCTTTGGGTTCCTGGTCTCCTTGACCTTCTCCCGTGCACTCGGTACCTCGAACCTCTTCTTGCCTCCATCCTTGGCTTGATCGATTTTCTCTGAGTTACGCACACCGAGTCTCACTTAAGCAATGTCCATCTTACTTGTGATGTCCATTATCTATAGATAATCCAGTCTTTGGACCATCACACTTGTTCACTTGTGTTGAACCCTGTTAGCTTTGCATTAAGCACCTGTTCAACACTTAGCACACTTGTTAGTCCTTTAATTGGGTTGTCATCCAAACCACCAAAACCCAGAAGAGAGCTTTCAATCTCCCCCTTTTTGGTGATTGATGGCAACACAATTAAAGCTTACACAACAATAAGATTTAAAGCACAAATTTTGAATTCTAAGTTTATAGAATGCTCCCCCTAAATATGTGCTTACATTAAAGTCTTAACTTTGGCCTTAAATGCCAACATGCACATACTTAGGCTAATTCGAAGCATTGCTACACCTTAGCACCTGTGGGATGCATTGTGTGAAGAATCAAACCGTGATGCGTATAACACACAAATGCACAGAATCAGAGTTAAACACCAATTAAATAAATATACCATAGGAATATCAACCTACCACTATTCACCATTAAGATACCGATTTTAAAGCGCCAGAACCACATGAATATCTATCACAGGATAAACACAGTAGATACCAATTGATTCATATCAACGGAAGCACTAATTTTGCACTGTCACCATATAATACAACAAGAAGCATATGATAAGTATTATCAACAAACTAACATATTTTTCTTTAAGATCAAAGGAACTCAAGAAACCCCTTTGAGTCCTTTAGCACACAAAAAAATAATCTTCACCCTTAAGATAAGCTTTCCTCTCAGGTCGAGGTTTTAGCACACAAAAAAATAATCTTCACCCTTAAGATAAGCTTTCCTCTCACGTCGAGGTAAGCTTTAATGCACAAATTCTCCCCCTTTGACATCAAACACCAAAACCATATTCAAGCAAGAACATAGGATGATGTTAAGGGACAACAGGGTATTAAGCAGGGAAAATGCAACACACTAATATTACTCCCCCTTACACATTAAACATATGCAACACAAGCATTGGAGAAAAATTAAGGTACAAATACGCAAAAAGGTCAATACCTCCTTTTGTACCTTTACCATGTTATGGTGTACTTTCCATCTAAGTAGGCGGAGTTCCTTTTGTCATCAATTCAAGATTTCCATCTTGAAAGTTTTATCTCTAGGGAGCTCCTTTACACTTATGTCTGATCCTTTATCCTGACCTTTTCTTGTTGCTAAGATACAAAACTTAGAACAAGTTATAGTATTGTGGCACAAGATGAAGCTTCTATTCTAGTGATTACCAAAAGATACCAATTGAAGCACACTACCAAGGCTACCAATTGAAAAATCATCACTGTCATAGCTCCATGATATTTAAAGATAAGCATCTAGGATCACCAACTATTATAGAGCACGAGCAACCTTTAAATACGTAATTACTCACAACTTTAGATACCAATTACTTGACTTGTGGAGGTACCCAAGTCCTGATCGCTCCATTTCTTGCTCATCTTCCCTTTTCCACCTTGAGACTATATAGGATCACTCAAAAAACAGTTAGTCTCAAAAGACACAAGTTATGTGTGCTCCCCCTAAAGTTGTGCATCAAGTATTTGAATGACTTGCACCTTGCACATTCTAGCATCCTCAGAAGTAAAGGGGAAACATACCTTGGTCTAGGCATAATATATCAATTACATCACAAAAAGATACCAATTGAATAGATGAGATAATACAACTTATGACTAGTGGAAACAATGCATGCCTCATGATATATAACATTTAAAAACACCAAGGCACGCTTCACACATGATGATCATTGCAACACATATACCAATTGAAAAACGACAAGATCATGCATATAAAGCACAATGTCTAAGCACACCATGATTAAGAAGTATTTTCTTAGGTACACCAAAGGAAACAACATTTTAAAGCATAAAGCACCTAAGCCAAGATACTACCAATTGAAAGGCAAGAACATAGCTATGATCATAATCAACGAAACTTCAAGATATTCAATGAAATTGCATAGTTCCATTCTCCATACCTTTGCCTTTTACCTGAATGCCATGAGATTCATTCTTTTAGGTAGTGTGTAGTGAGAGCACCTGTTGTCACCAATTTAGGGCTCCTTTTGCTCATGCACCTCATAGCTCGAGGGGTGCATTAGAGACACAACATGGATTTCTTGTTTTGGTATACACAGAGTACCAAGACAAAGTAATCATGTGAACATGGACTAAACAAAACTATCATGCTTGCACATAGGTTAATCATTAAAAAACACATAGCATGACTTACAAAAAGATACATGTTTATCCACATACACCAAGAGAGTTAATCATGGTGGATATATCAAATGAAAAACTACCCATTGAATGATTCAAGAGATATACCCTATAAAGCACACAGTTACGATTAAGCAAGCATGATTATGATCTTGGAAATCATGGATCATTAATAGAAAGATATTCAACATAAGCAATCTCAAAAGCATAACTACTCCAAGGATAGGTATAGCACTACAATCCAACTTAAAAGCAATGCTGATTAGAAATAATGCACTTAAGATACATGGGTACCGTCCTTTGGAGAGCAAGTTGCAGATTCTCATCAAAGTCCTTCGCTTGATTCACCAATAATGATCAAGGACATCTACAACTTATTTAACTCGAGATGAACATGGAATTAGTATTGCACAATAATTCAACCTTGGGTCAATAAATAGACATTAAAATTGATAGCTTAAGCATAGAGTTTGAAATAACCATCTTAAGCTCTCCCAGGGTCTCCAGTCCATCTCGAGGCACCTGCATGGTCTAGTTGGCACGGTTTGGTACCCATCTCGAGATGGGTCCATAACGTTCATCTAAAAGGGCCTTTGGTACCCAAATAGCAGTTGTGCTAGTTCTAGGTGATCTCATTACTGATCTAGCACAAGTGTATGATTTGGGTCTCCTAAGCGAATAAGATTGAGATAAATTTACTTGTTTAGGAACCTTACCCTTCTTACATACCTTAGGTAGATGACCATGCTCACCACACATGTAGCAGAAGCGTCGCTCAACCTGACTTGACACTTGTTGTTTGTCTTTTTGCTTAGTGAGGGTCATCTTGGAGGGTGCACGTCTTTGATTCTTCATGAGCGGACATGAAGTGATCATATGGTCCTTATCGTTGCATCCAAAGCATCTCCTCATTCCTTCATCCTTGTCTTTGTGTGGACAAGACGCAATGAAGTGACCTAATTCCTTGCACTTGAAGCACCTCCTTTTTCCTCTTCCCTTTTTGCTCTTGGATGACATAGAGAGATGATCAGTGCAAACAACATGACTAATTGAATTTTTACCTTTTTCCTTGTTCATGTTGATTTCTTCATTTATTGCTTTAGGAACATCCTTCTTATGGAGTTTAACACTTGCTGCGGTTTCTCCCGTCTCAAGCTTCTTCACCACGCGTCCGTGGATATCTTGAGGAGGTTGAGCAATGCGTCTTCTCCTTAGTTGCTTTGCTTTCTTGTTCCTTTCTTTTGATCCTGCAGCTTGATGCTCATTCAAAAATTTGCTTTCTTTTGAGCAACAGGGGTTAGCACATGGTGATATATTATCTAAATGTGCACATGTGCAAGAATGAGGTTCACATGAATTTAAGTTTGAAATTACAACCTCATGAGCAACATTAAGCATGATATGGTCATCAACTAATTCATTATGAGAATAAGATAGCATATCATATTTTTCACTTAGAGCAAGTTTTTCTAAATTTATCATTTCTACTTGACTCTTAAGCATAGAATTCTCAGTTTTAAGTTGAGCAACATCAGATAATACATCATGATTATTTCTTTGCTCAAATAAAATAGATTCATACCGTTGGACCAAATTATCATGAGAGCACTTTAGCTCCTCATGTTCTTTGGTCATCTTCTCCAGGCTGTCGTTGGTTTTGATGAGAGTCTCCTCTAGCCTGAGAAGCGTCTCGCCTTGTTCCTTGTTCCTCCTCAACAACTTAACCAAGAGCACTTTGTCTTCTTTGTTGAGATTGGTGTAGAACCGGCGAATCTCCTCTTCTTCCACATCACCGGTCTCATTTTCCCTGTCATTATTATTAGTGGAAGCAATACAGGAAAATGTACCTTGTGGTGATGAAGACTCATCCTCGCTATCATCCTCATATTCCTCCTCCTCATCATCGCTTTCGTCTCCACTATCATTGTTAGCAATAAGACATTTATAACTAGTGGAAGACAAACCTGTTGGTGAGGTGGATTCATCGTTTGGTTGCCATCGTTTTTCTTCTCCCTTTGAAAGGTTAGTACCACAAGCAACATAGGGAGTAGAAGTAGTACAATTGGACTCAGAATATTTTATTTTAATTCTAGTCCATAGATCATGAGCATCAACAAATAAATCACTATCACTACTCATGATGGCAAAATAAGCACCTCTAGAAAGAGAGTCAACTAAGATGTTGCAAGCATGGTGATTAAGAGATAGACATCTTAGTTCAGTATTAGAAGGGTTTTTACTAATATTAGAGGGAAAAATACTTCTACTAAAGATCTGTCTCAAATCAGGATCAATATGCATGAAAGCATTATAAATAGAGACAGACCAAGATTTATAATTAGAACCATCGCCTAAAAGAAGTTCCAGAGTTACCTCTTGTGACGACATCGTCATCTCCGGACGGCTAAGCCCACACTGGAGAGGCCTAGCTCTGATACCAATTGAAAGTTCCCTATGCCTGGGAACAGGATCTGGATGTCGCCTAGAGGGGGGGGTGAATAGGTGAATAATAATTAATCACTTTATAACTGGAAATTCTTACTCTACTCGAAGACTGGATCGCAGTGGAATGAAAGACCCTTCGAGTAGGTTGCAACAGAATTGAAGTTCCTGTCTTAAAATACCCTGCACTTCAAAGACAGCTTATACCACATACAAATATTGAAGTGCAAGTATAAACAACAAATAAGACAGAGAAACAGCACACAGCACAGAGCAGAGCACACAGACACAGGGATTTATCCCGAGGTTCGGCCAAGCCTGAAATGCTTGCCTAGTCCTCGTTGGAGTTAGCCACACCTGGGCTTGGAGTCTATTTCAACTCCTTCCTCCGTTTGCTCAGATCTGTCAGTATGACAGATAGAGCCTTCCACTATGTTGAGTTGGGTTACAACAAAGCCGCGGCTGCTTACAATCTTCTTGACAGCACTCCGGCAGAGTAACAATGCGCTCAAGACTTTGCTCTAGCTCTTTGCAGCACCTCTCCACTCTCTAAAGGCTTATAACTTTGCCTTCACACAAACTAGAGAGATTTACACAAGAGGAAGAGAGAGAATCGATCTGTGTGATGTATACAATTGTTGGCTGCACTTGTGTTGTTGTTTGAGGCGCCTAGGGGTCCCTTTTATAGCCCCAAATGGCCTAGGAGCCGTTAGAGCTTCATTTGGAAGCTCCCAGCCTTCCCTGGTTGCGGGTGCACCGGACTGTCCGGTGGCGCACCGGACAGTGAACAGTAACAGATCTGGTTGACAGTTTCCTTCTCTGGAACAGCTAGCCGTTGGTGCACCGGACAGGTTACTATTCACTGTCCTGTGCACCGGACAGGTCACTATTCACTGTCCTGTGCACCGGACACAGCTACTATTCATTGTCCTGTGCACCGGACGTTGCGACTATTCACTGTCCTGTGCACCGGACACAGTTACTATTCACTGTCCTGTGCACCGGACACAGTTACTATTCACTGTCCTGTGCACCGGACAGCTACTATTCACTGTCCTGTGCACCAGCCAACAGCACACTAAGTGCTTTTTCCTCCGTTCTTTCTCCGTTTGACTTCAACTTTTGGGAGGATTTTCCTGAGACTTAAACAAACACATTTAGAGTATAATCCAATTGATTTAGTCCTAGAAACTTACATCTTTCTTGTTCTTCTCCTAGCTTTTCTGTTTCTCCTCCAGCAGAGCTCAGAATGGTACTTTCTCTACAGAAAGAGTTAGAGAGCAAACCAAAGCACCAAACTTGTAGTAAGAGGTGTATGCAAAATGGTTGAACACTCAAACCTTACATACTTAACCTTTTTCATCGTTTTACCCAATTTGGCTTGTTTGAGGTCGATGTTGGACTCTAAACCATCAAGTCAACTTGACTTGATCTAGATTGACATATCTGAGCCCCAACCCCCGTTCACTTCTCGAGCTTGATCTTGAGCCTTATGACTTACACCACATAATTGTAGATGTTACCTCATTGGTTGTAAGTCATGTTCTTATGTAGTGATCCTTGATGCACCATAACTCTTCTTAACTCGATCAACCTTGACTTTGCAAGTCTTCTTCACCCCTGGCTTTGGGTTCCTGGTCTCCTTGACCTTCTCCCGTGCACTCGGTATCTCGAACCTCTTCTTGCCTCCATCCTTGGCTTGATTGATTGTCTCTGAGTTACGCACACCGAGTCTCACTTAAAGCAATGTCCATCTTACTTGTGATGTCCATTATCTATAGATAATCCAGTCTTTGGACCATCACACTTGTTCACTTGTGTTGAACCCTGTTAGCTTTGCATTAAGCACCTGTTCAACACTTAGCACACTTGTTAGTCCTTTAATTGGGTTGTCATCCAAACCACCAAAACCCAGAAGAGAGCTTTCAAAAGGCCGGGTCTATTTCAACTCTTTCCCTCTCTCAATCGATCACACAGACCAGTTGAGGCTTCTCCTTAATCACTTGGGTCACTAAGACCCTGCAAGGATCACCACACACTTAGGTGTCTCTTGCTAGCTTTACAAAGCACTTAGAAGAATAAGAATGAGAAGGAGAAAGCAATCCAAGCGACAAGAGCAACAAAAGAAACACAAATGATCCTCACTCAAGTCTCTAAGCAATTGAGTTGATTTTAGAGCTTGGAGGGAATTGAATGCTTTGATTGTGTCTTTGGAGTATTGCCTTTTCTCTTGTATTGAATGTGAAGTTCAGAAAACTTGGATGACTTAAATGGAGGTGGTTGGGGGTATTTATAGGCTCCAACCACTTCCTAGCCGTTGACTGACTTTGCTGTCGATGGGCACACCGGACAGGGTACTTTTCACTGTTCGGTGCCTGCCACGTCAGCAGACCGTTGGGGTTTGGAGCGGTTGACCGTTGAAGTCTTTTGTCCTTTTGCTGCATCAGACAGTCTGGTGTGTTCTGACTTCGCTGCTCTGACTTCTGACTTGCGCACTGTTCACCTTTTTACTGTTCACCACAGTCGACCGTTGACACAGTTGACTGTTGCTCTGTTGGCTCACTGGACATGTACGGTGCACACCGGACAGTCCGGTGAATTATAGCGGAGCGCCTCCCTGATAAACCCGAGAGTGGCTAGTTCACGAGGTGCTTGGCCTGGGCACCGGACAGTGTCCGGTGCGCCACTGGCAGCACCATTGCTAGTCTTTGCTCCAAACTTGGTCGAGTCCCCAACTTAATTTATTTCCTGGTTTATGTTGAACCTTATGCACCTGAGATAAATGACAACTAGGCAAACTAGTTAGTCACGTGGTTTGTGATGGACGTCAAACACCAAAATCGATTATAGGAAATGTTTTAAGCCTATTTCCCTTTCAATCTCCCCCTTTTTTGGTGATTGATGCCAACAAAAACCAAAGCAAATATAAAGTGTAAAAATGTAACTAGTTTGCAATTATGCCAGATGTGCATATGTTACTTGGATTTAAACCAATTGAAATACTTTCTACATATGTCTAAGTAAATGTGATTGCTTTCTTCTATTTTAACATTTTAGACCACATTTGCACAACTTAACTTGTTTTTGCAAATATTTTGGAAAAGTCTTTTCATATTATTTTGCAAATAGCCAAAGATATAATAATATAATTTCAAGAAGCATTTTCAAGATTTGAAGTTTCTCCCCTGTTTCAAATGCTTTTCCTTTGGCTAATTAAAAGCTCCCCCTGAAGAGATTCTCCTCTTAGGTTGTCAAGAGGGTTTTTGTAATTGAAATGATTTCTTCCCTTTTAGTCTTAGCCTTGGCACAAGAAGAATAAGAAATATGTATTTGTACCAAATGAAAGAGACATAATCAAAGGTACATAATGAGCAATGTGTGCAATGTTTCAATCAAAGTTCCAAGAATCAAGTATATTTAGCTAATTCCTAAGTTTGCTAAAAGTCTTTTCATCTACTGGCTTGGTAAAGATATTGACTAATTGGTTGTGGGTGTTGACATAAGCAATTTCGATATCCCCCTTTTTGTTGGTGATCTCTCAAGAAGTGATACCTGATGTATATGTGCTTAGTGCAGCTTTGTTCAACAGGATTATTCGCCATGCAGATTGCACTCTCATTATCACATAGGAGAGGAACTTTGCTAAACTTGTAGCCATAATCCCTAACGGTTTGCCTCATACAGAGTAATTGTGCACAACAATGTCCTGCAGTAATATACTCGGCTTCGGCGGTGGATAGAGCTACTGAGTTTTGTTTCTTTGAAGCCCAAGACACCAGGGATCTTTCCTAGAAACTGACAAGTCCCTAATGTGCTCTTCCTGTCAATTTTACATCTAGCATAATTGGCATCAGAATACCCACTTAGATCAAAGGTAGATCCCCTGGGGTACCATAGCCCAAACTTAGGAGTGTAAACTAAATATCTCATGATTCTTTTCACGACCCTAAGGTGAACTTCCTTAGGATTTCCCTGGAACCTAGCACACATGCATATAGAAAGTGTCACACCCGAGTTTTAGGGGCACCAAGACCCGGGCGCGAACATAAACACCAGGTGTGCTGGGACCAAGTCTCACACATACGATGAATCATGGCACAAGATCGAATGTCACATATTTACTATATAATATGAGTTCTATACAAAATAAATAAATAATTACATTATATGGAGACAACGGTCCAGCAACCCAAAGTTGACTGGGAGACGATGGCCTAGACCTCTCACGAACTCGTCACAGCATCCTCCATGCGCCTCATCGCGTGGTACCTGTTCTTGACCTGTGGGGGGTGTGAGACAGCAAGAGTGAGCTCACATACGTTCATCGCTCAACAAGTTGTGGGGAAATAATGTGCATGAACTCGCCAAAGGTGGGAGCTCATGTGAAGTGTAAGGCTTACCAAAGAGGATGGTTGAAGCTGAGCATTGCTTTTAAAGTTGGTCAAAATGTTATTAGCAATTACTAAGTGTAAGTAAACACCAACCCAATTAAGTAGTAGAACAAAAGTGATAACAACACCTTCAATGCAATGCATATGAAAAATTGAATTTAGTTCCATAAATTAATCATGTGAGTGTCTGAGCTGCTCATGACCGTGAGCACGGCTAGTATACCAGTTTTACACTCTGTAGAGGTTGCACATCTTTACCCACAAGTCATGTTACCCATCTGCCAAGGGATCGTGACTTCCTATACACCTCTACCGAGGAGGCGAGGCAGGGTAACACTACGAGGCCTTTGCAAAGTTCCACTAGCTTCAGAAAACCGGCTATAGTTTCTAGGAAGCTCCAATGCAAGGACCCCTCACCTGACCGCCATCGCAGCAAAATCAACCCAAGGGCCTCCCTACACTGACCATTCCCCTACTGCCCTTGCCCCTTTCGGGTAAGGTAGTCCTCCACTAGCTTTCCTAATTAGTCAGCCAAGGGCGTCCCATACCACCCTTGTGGTAGCACTGTTTTCCCGGGTGGTTCTCCATGTTCCCATTAACATAATGATCTTATCATGAATAGTAAATAACAACTGATAACAAAAGTATGAATAATGTATATCTCAATGCCGAAATCCACATAAAGCGCTAGCAAGTACTACCCAAAAGTTCAGTAGTAAACAAGGCATAAAGATAGACAAACTAGGGTAACCTATTGGGTCCCATCAAAATTAACCTATGTAGATCATTATGATTAATAAGAACATGACTGGGTAAAAAGAAGTGATCAAGGGCACAACTTGCCTGGGACTTGAGATTCCAGGTACCAACTTGCTCTTCGGATGACACATGTCCTCACTGCTAAACGTAGCAATACAGACAAACATGGTATAAACAAAATTAACATCACACCAAACATAAGAATAAGCTGCGTAATAATAATCTACGCGTTGCTACGAGATCGTGGGAACGAGAACTACTAAATTCGGAGCTACGGTTATAAAGTTATGGTTTTATAAAGATTTAAGTGTTGGACACAAAAGAAATCAAGTGCATAAATTATACCCATATTTCATAATAAATTAAGGTTACCAGATGATAAACAATATTATTATGAATTTATAGCAACTGGAATAAATTAATTCAGAGCTAAGATGAATTAAATATGAATTAAATAAGATTCTAGGTTTATTTCTATACTAGAAAACATTTCCTGAATTATTTTATTCCATTTATTCACTTCCTCGGCTGCGAACACAATTTCCAGAAAGCACATGGTGCACTTTATAAAAAACAGGGGCCTATACCGAATTACTTTTACACAGTAGTGGAGCACGGTTTGATATCCTATAAATCTAGGGACTCTTTAACAAATTGCGCACGACCAAGGGGTACCAAGCATCGTGAACCATCTGATCGTCAATTTGTGGCTATAATTAGATCTGCATTAATTCGAACGGGTATGCAACTCGGACCGTCCGATCTAGCGCCAACACCCCAGATTAAATCAGCCCGAAAAGATGAGCGACTTTAGATCGGAGCCACGGACGCTAGAACCAACGACCGAATAGTTCTCTTAGGCGATCTAATCACAGTCATATGCTCCGCATCTAACGGCAACAGAGCATCTTCTACCCCAAGAGGCAAGACGCAGCGACACCAAGACCCGCACGATGGAGGCCATGGCCGGACCGCGCCACCCATCGATCCTAAGCCCGAAACTCTGATCCTATGACTGCTATACATAAATGAGACGTAGAGGAACTGGAGGATGGATGCCCTACCGGTACACACGCAGCACAGACCCCTACCCATGGTGACTAGCGGCCACACGGTGGCGGGTACACCCCGACGAGCGATTCCGTCTTGCCCTGGCCGATGATTCCACACGGGATGGCCCTGATCCATCGCAGGAGGTCCAAGTGACATGTCCGCCCTTATGCCAAGCTCGAGACCGCGACGCCGGTGAATCATCTGAGCGGTGGCTTCTCTCTACTCCAAACCCAACGAAAAAACAACGATGTGGAAACTCCTCGATTCTGACTCGTGGCGCGGCTTGCGACAGCTTGTTGAGGGGAAGGGGGTGACCGTGGGTCCAACTTATATAGTAACGGGGGTGGCCGATCCAAGGAGGTTTGAATCGAAGCAATCCCCGATGGATCACCATGGAATCCGGTGGCGTTTGTTGAAGCTCACTTCGATCTGGAACTGGGAGGTCCTAGGGTAGTGGGTCCCACACAGCATTACCTCGCGCAGTGACTATTCTAGGAACGGTGGAAACGGAATCCCGCCGGCTTCGCAGGGTTTGTTGCGGCGCCCGGCAGAATTGGTGCCGCACGGGGAAGAAGATGCGGACTGGCGAATGGGTCCCGATCGGCGGTGACATAGCGCACATGGAGAAAGCGCCCAATGAGGCCGATAGGTGGGACCAGGCAGTCGGCACCCACCCCAGGCCGAGGACATGGGCAAACTGGGTCGAGACCTTGAGAATTCGGCTCACGAGCACAGTTGGGTATTTTACTCTTTTTATTTTATTTTTCCTATTTTTGTTTCACAATTCCAAACCATTCATAATTCGAATTTAATATTTTTGTTTCAAGATTCAGTACTCAATTTAAATGCACACACAAACTTCAACATGTAAGCATAAATTTTTATTTATTTATCTTCTTATTATCCCATTCATTTAGATAAATGCTTCTAAACACGTATTTTTATAAAAGATCAATCCTATATTTGAGATATCAAAATTTAATGTTACTCTCCTCTATCCTTATGTGCCCCATAATCCAAATTCTAGTTTCAAGATCTATTCTTAGCCTTGTATAACCAAAATAAAATATAATATTATTATTTTTAAGAAAATGATCCCAAACCAATAAAGTCCTTATTAAAAGACATTTTCATCTAAGTACTTTGAAGAACCTTTCCTAGTAATGAAGGCACGATTCTAGGGTGTTACATAAAGCATAATATCTGGTCGTGAATCACATAAATAGAGTAAAGATCCTACCATCGACCGATATAACTTTTGATCTACGGATTTACCTCCCGTATCGAGGTCGAGATGTGTGGGGGACAGATTTCCCCTGGGTCCACTAGAAGACAAGAAGGCCTCGCGAAAGGCTTTGGGCCTATTATCTCGCAAGGCCATCCCTTCGTGGTCCAGGGGAGAACTGCTGGTGGAATGGGCCGACGCGAGGAAGAAGTAGACTCAGGCCCAGGCGACTCATTGGATTTAAGCGCTATCCACAGCGCTGATCCAACTTTCCTGCGCAGCGCCCTTGGACGTCGGAACAAACTAGGGATAAGTCGGCAAGATCATAGGAAGATAAGTTCAGTCGGTTCACTATTGTTTAGGTACACATCACTATCATACACGCATGTAGTGCCCCACGGTCGAATATATAAGGCCCAGGGGGTACCCCATCAGATCCATCGACCATCTACTCAACCCATTAGTCTCTCTTCACATAGGAGATTTCCCCTGTAACCTACCACATAAAGATCCACACCAGGAAGTAGGGTGTTACGCATCTCAACGCGGCCCGAACCTGTAGAAAATTGCTTATCGTCTCTCGTGCATCTCGCACAAACCATTGAGTTACAGTCAACAACACCGTCCTATCCAAAAGCACCGCGAGGGGTAACCCCGGGTGTGCGGTCGGGCTCCAAACACCGACAGCTGGCACGCCAGGTATGGGGTGTGTCGTTGATCCAAGCTATTTCAATGGCTGTCACTTCCCAGTGCATGATCGCTCTCCGCCCTGGATCCGTATTCTGCTTCTAGACCATCTTGTCCGTAGCAGATAAGAGGGGAATTCTGCACCGCATAGCGGATCCACCGGAGAAGAAGCTTTCCTCGGAAATCCTCGGGAAAGCCGGAACAAGACAACAGATAGTGCAACCTCCCGCGCCCCAAACGAAGACTACTTTTGCAAGTCGAGAGCCAGGAATTCACTTGCCCGAAGAACCCCGTTGTCCACTTCGCCCACAAAGGAGCTGACACGAATTACAAGAAAGAAAGAAGCAAGCGTTCCTGGAACGGAGCTCCGCCGAGCCATCTTTTCGGCACCTTCGCCCTCAAAGAAGGACGAAAAGGAATTTACTACCGCAGTAACTCCTTTCTACCCCGACATCCTCTTCATCGGGGGGAGATTGGAGTCATCTCCCATCTCCGACGATGAGCCAACCATGCCAGGGGAAGAACCTCCCCAACGAGAAGCTCGACGACGAAGGAACAGACGCCGGAATATTCGGCGACATCACGAGGCTGGAGAGCGGGACCCAGCGTAGCCCGTATCCTGGGATGAAGTCTCGAAAGTAGGAGAAACTCCCGACGAACGAGTCTTCAGAGAAAGGAGGAATTCTCGCTGACGTGACCACCAACAAGCTCAAGACCGAGATTGAGAACAAGCTCAACAGGGTGCAAGGTTACGCCGACAGAACCCTCTCTTTGCTCGAAACCTGAACCCTGACTTTGCTCGTGCAATGAAGACACCGAGCGAAGTCGGAGGAGTGTTGGCTCAGATAGCTGATGGCCTCCCGCGGACTCTGGATGTTGAAGGCTATCAGCGGCTGCTTACTCAGGCAACTAATCATCTTCTACCCCTCACTCATCCCCAAGTGACCTGTGACACGCCATCAACAGTTGTCGAGACGCGTGAAGCTCTATCAACGCTTCGCACGATTGACGACAAGAGAACGAGATAAGGCACCGGGAGGTTACGATCGAGACCATGGCGTCCTGGCTCGAAGTCATGCCACCCTAGTTGAATCGGCAGTAGCCTCAACTAGTGGCCCGATCCGGGGACGGTCGAGACAACACATCACCGACTCCCCTCCCCAGGACCGACACCATGAACATCGACAGGAAGACACATGTGGAGTATCCGCGCTTACTCCACGTCTCAAGGCCATCCAGTGGCTCCCGAACTTCAAGGTCTCCAACGTCGACAAGTATAATCCTAAGCAGGACCCGGGAGGCTGGTTGACCATCTATACGTCCGTCGCCTGGGCCACTGGGGCGACTGAAGACGTGATGACTGTATACTTGCCAATCATTCTTAGCAGGATGCATTGCAGTGGCTACGACATCTGCCGTGACACTGCATCAACGATTGGAGTGACTTCAGTCGGTGTTTCATCGCTAACTTTCAGTCCCTCTCCGACAAGCCGGTGCAGCCATGGGACCTCAAATCCATCAGGCGCCAGGGCGATGAAACACTTCGGTCATACCTCAAGGGTTTTCAGACCATGAGAAACCGTATCCCCGAGGTCACTGAGGCAACAATGATTGAGGACTTCTGCCGGGCATCTAACGACTCGGCCTTCGTCCGAGCCATACTACAGAAAGCGTCGACCACCTCCAAACAGCTACTTCGAGAAGCAGACCTCTACATCACCGCTGATGAGCGGGCCTAGGACCTCATCGGGGGAACAAAACCTGTACCACCGGCACCGCGGCGCGACGCGAACCAGCAACCCGACAGGCGTTGGGAGAAGAGGCCTCGTGAGGAGGTCCATGCCACCGAACCACCCATCGCTCGTGCCCGAGGGGCACCCCGTGAAGGCGAGCGAACACTGGACTACATCCTCGACGCCCAGTGCCCGTACCACAAGGACATGCGCAACACCCTGCGGAACTGCAGAGACTTCAAGCATTCCATCGGGAATGACTGACCATTCCAGCCTATACCACCTCCCCCACCACGAGGAGGGCCTGGCGAGCCCAGGCGGCCTCAGCAGCAGGAAGGGGGAGGGGGTGGAGCATTCCCACATGTTGACGGGGAAGTCAACGTCATCTTCGGAGGACATGGGTCGCAGGAGAACAGAAGGCAGCAAAAGCTAAATGACCGACGGGTCCTGGTGGCAACCACTAGTGCCCCAGCTCCCTATCGGTGGTCAGAGTACACAATCACCTTTAGTCGAGCGGATCAATGGCTTAACTTTGACCATCCTAGCAAGTACCCACTCCTTGTTGATCCGGTGATCCGAGAGAGCAGGGTAAAGAAGGCACTGGTGGATGGGGGAAGCAGCAGCAACGTTACCTTCCTCCGGACACTCCTGGGCTTGGGGGTCACACTCAAAGACCTCACCGAGTCAGACACCCCTTTCTTTAGCATTGTGCTGACCGAAGGAGAGTACCCACTCGGGCACATCTACATGCCCGTCACCTTTGGAACTCCAGAAAACTACAGAACCGAGTTCTTAAGGTTCGAGGTGGCGAGTTTCGACTGCGGATACAATGCCATCATCGGCAGGCCAGGATTGGCAAAATTCATGGACATTCCGCACTATTCGTACATGATATTGAAGATGCCAGGACCTCAAGGAATCATCACCGTGCGTGCTGACTTCCAAGGCACAGCGGAATGCTTTCGGGGAGCTATCCAGGCGGCCCTCACTACTAGACCACCGACGACTTCCTCCGCGCAGGCGAACCCAAAGCCTGAGGGAGACCTCGCGATACCCGCGAATGAATCTCAAGCCGTGACCTCTATGCGGCCGACTGAGGAGACAAAGAGGATCAACCTGGGGTTCGCTGATGAACGCAAGACCGCCATCATCAGCTCCAGCCTCGACGACAAATAGAAAGCGCGCTCGTCCGGTTCCTGCAAGATAACCAAGACGTATTTGCATGGCAACCTGCAGATATGCCGGGAGTCCCGAGAGAACTGGCCGAGCATAAATTAAAGGTATATCCTCAAGCAAGGCCGATTCGACAGAAACTGTGTCGTTTCACGCCTGACAAGAGAGAAGCTATCCGCGTCGAGTTAGCTTGCTTAGTGGCGGCATGGTTCATTAGAGAAGTGTTGCATCCTGAGTGGCTAGCAAATCCTGTTCTTGTACTCAAAAAGAATAAAGTGGATTGGTGCATGTGCGTCGACTATACCGATCTCAACAAACACTATCCGAAGGATCCCTTCGGGCTCCCTAGAATAGATCAGGTGGTTGATTCGACTGCAGGATGTTCTATGTTATCCTTCCTAGATTGCTATTCTGGATACCATCAGATCAGCTTGGCAAAAGAAGATGAGGAGAAATCTGCCTTTATTACCCCGTTTGGAGCTTTCTGCTATACCTCCATGTCGTTCGGACTCAAGAACACAGGAGCAACTTACCAGAGAGCCATTCAAATATGCTTAGCCGATCACTGGGGCAAGCGGGTGGAAGCCTATGTCGATGATGTGGTGATCAAAATAGAAAACTCAAAAAACTTCATCGAAGATTTGCAGCTGGTCTTCAACAGCTTGAGGCGATACCGGTGGAAGCTCAATCTAGAGAAATGTGTCTTCGGAGTACCAGCGAGGAAGTTACTCGAATTCATTATCAGCCACCGAGGAATTGAAGCCAACCTAGAAAAAATCGAGGCCATCATGAGAATGGAAGCGTCGCGTTCACATAAAAAGGTACAGAGGCTTACTGGATGCATGGCAGCCCTGAGGAGGTTCATATCAAGCTAGGCGAGAAAGGCATGTCATTCTACAAATTGCTCAAAAAGGTGGACAAATTTCAGTGGACCACAGAGGCACAGGAAGCTCTAGAGGCACTGAGAAAGTTCCTGACTACACCACCAGTACTCAAGCCACCACACCGAGCCACGCCAAATCAGCCAGCAGAAGATTTGTTGTTATACATCTCTTGCACGACTCACGTGGTGAGCACCGCGTTAGTAGTCGAGCAGGCGGAGGAAGGACATACATATCCGGTGCAGCATCCGGTCTACTTCATCAGCGAAGTTCTCGGGCCCTCAAAAATGAAGTATCCCCAAGTTCAGAAACTACTATACGCGGTACTTCTAACCGCTCGCAAGCTTCGTCACTACTTTGACGACCACAAAGTCACAGTAGTCACAAGATTTCCAATAGGGGACATTCTCCACAATAAAGAAGCTATCAGAAGGATAGCCAAGTGGGCCTGTGAGTTGGGAGCTCACGACATAGAGTTTCGACCTCGCACGGCAATAAAGACTCAAGCACCGGTTGACTTCATATCAGAGTGGACTGAGCATCAAGTCCCACACAACCCTGAGACTACAGAAGTATGGAGAATGTACTTTGATGACTCGCTGAAGTTGCAGGGAGCAGGTGCAGGAATCCTCTTCATTGCTCCTGGAGGAGAACAACTCAAGTATGCACTCTAGCTATTATTTCCAGCATCAAATAATGCGTCAGAATATGAAGCACTGATCCACGGATTGAACATCGCTGTATCACTGAGCATCAAGAAGCTGATGGTATATGGAGATTCTCTAGTGGTCATAAGCCAGATAAATAAAGACTGGGATTGCTCGACTGATTCCATGGGCAAATACTGTGCAACCGTCCGAAAACTAGAGGACAAATTCGAAGGGTTGGAGTTCCATCACGTGGAAAGAGATCGCAACGCGGCAGCAGACGTGTTGTCGAAGCTAGGATCCAGTCGGGCCCAGGTCCCACCCAAGATCTTCGTCCAAGAAATATCATCACGTGGAAAGAGATTCGCTAGTGGACAGAAGAATGCAACACCTTGAGCCAACCAGAGTTGGACCCCAATGACTGGAGAGAGCCTATCATCATGTACATAAAAATGAAGAAGAACCGGATGACAAGGCAGCAGCAGAACGCATCGCAAGGCAGTCGACCCACTACACCCTCATAGGGGGCACACTGTATAGAAGAGGTGCGACGGGAGTCCTCATGAGGTGCATTCACTCGGCTATTGGGAAGCAACTATTAGATGAAATCCACGCTGGGCAGTGCGGAGTACATGCAGCATCCAGAACTCTGGTCGGGAAGGCTTTCAGATCTGGTTTCTATTGGCCAACTGAGAGCACCTAGAGGGGGGGGGGTGAATAGGTGATCCTGTAAAACTTAAACTTATAGCCACAAAACTTAGATTAAGCGTTAGCACAGTAATTGCCAAGTGGCTAGAGAGAACTCAAAACACGATAACCAAGAAAGCAATCACAGAGTTGACACGGTGGTTATCCCGTGGTTCGGCCAAGTACAAAACTTGCCTACTCCACGTTGTGGCGTCCCAACGGACGAGAGTTGCACTCAACTCCTCTCAAGTGATCCAATGATCAACTTGAATACCACGGTGTTTTTCTTTCCTTTGATCTTTTCCCGTTTGCGAGGAATCTCCACAACTTGGAGTCTCTCGCCCTTACAATTGAGTTCACAAAGAAATACGGAGTAAGGTGGGAATGAGCAACGCACACAAGACTCGAAAATCAGAGCAACAACACGCACACAAGTCGCAACAAGAGCTCGCAACGCAACACAAAGAGTTCACAACTCCACAAGAGCTCTATATGCTATCACAATGAAACGAATGCGTGAGATTGATGTCTTGGTGCTTAGAAGAGTTGTAGGAATGCTTGGTGTCCTCCTCCATGCGCCTAGGGGTCCCTTTTATAGCCCCAAGGCAGCTAGGAGCCGTTGAGAACACATCTGGAAGGCTATCCTTGCCTTCTGTCGTCGGGCGCACCGGACAGTCCGGTGCACACCGGACACTGTCCGGTGCCCGATTTATTTCCATAAACAGCGCAGCCGACCATTGCCGATCGTTGCAGATCTGGCGCACCGGACAGTCCGGTGCCTCCTTCCGACCGTTGGCTCGGCCACGTGTCGCGCGCCGATCACGCGGCCGACCGTTGGCCCGGCCGACCGTTGGCTCACCGGACAGTCCGGTGCACACCGGACAGTCCGGTGAATTTTAGCCGAAGTCGCCGGAGAAAAACCCGAGAGCGGCCTCTTCGGCTGGGGCAGCCTGGCGCACCGGACACTGTCCGGTGCACCACCGGACAGTCCGGTGCCCCAGACGAAACAGCCTCTTGGCTGTACACAGCCAAGTCTTCTCTTCTCTTCTTCTTTCTGTTTCTAACACTTAGACAAGTATATTAGTACACAAAACCAATGTACTAAGGCTTAGAAACATACCTTAACTTGTGATTTGCACTTTGTTCATCCATGGGCATATTTTCACATTTAAGCACTTGTGTTTGCACTCAATCACCAAAATACTTAGAAATGGCCCAAAGGCACATTTCCCTTTCAATCTCCCCCTTTTTGGTGATTTATGCCAACACAACATAAAGCAACTAGAACAAGTGCAAAATCACTTCAAATAAAAACTCAAATTGGTTTTGATTCAATTTTGGCATATATGGATCATCCTTTGCCACCACTTGGTTTGTTTTTCCAAATCAAACTCAAATCTCTATTTCTATGTCAAACACACATGTTGAGGCATAAAGAGAGTCATTCCAAAAGAGATTGATCAAAGAGTTCAAAAACTCCCCCTATTTCCCATAATCAACACTTCTCCCCACAAGAAGCCAACTTTTGACAATAGAGACAATAAGAGACAATAAAAGCTTTTGACAACAAAAACTCTATTCTACTATTTTCAAAATCTCTCAAGTGGTAGCTGATCCATTTATCGGAGTGCAGTGGAAGTCTTTCATGGTCCAAGTCCACCTTTCCCTTTCAATTCACCGTCGAGACTAAATCAAGCAAACTCAAGCAAATGGTTAGTCTCAAAGGGTCAAGTTGTAACACATCTCCCCCTAAACATGTGCATCACCTTGCAACGGACTTGTGAGGTCCAGGGAGTGTTGGTACAACTTGAGCACCATAATAAGCAACAAAATGCAGAATGAACCTGATCAAATGCATAGACACATGTATGCTACAATTCAATCCAAGTTCCGCGAATCTAAGACATTTAGCTCACTACGCAACCTGCAAAAGGTCTTCTCATCTAGAGGCTTAGTGAAGATATCGGCTAGCTGGTTCTCGGTGCTAACATGAAACACTTCGATATCTCCCTTTTGCTGGTGGTCTCTCAAAAAGTGATGCCGGATGTCTATGTGCTTTGTGCGGCTGTGTTCAACAGGAGTGGGACTTTGCTCAGATTGTAGCCAAAGTCCCGGAGGGTTTGCCTCATCCAAAGTAGTTGCGCGCAACACTGACCTGCGGCAACGTACTCGGCCTCAGCGGTGGATAGGGCAACGGATGTTTGTTTCTTAGAGTTCCATGACACCAGGGACCTTCCTAAGAATTGGCACGTCCCCGATGTACTCTTCCTATCGACCTTACATCCAGCATAGTCGGAGTCTGAGTATCCAACTAAGTCAAAGGTAGACCCCTTTGGATACCAGAGCCCGAAGCAAGGCGTAGCAACCAAATATCTAAGAATTCGCTTCACCGCCACTAAGTGACACTCCTTAGGATCGGATTGAAATCTAGCACACATGCATACGCTAAGCATAATATCCGGTCTACTAGCACATAAGTAAAGCAAAGAACCTATCATTGACCGGTATGCTTTTTGATCAACGGACTTACCTCCTTTGTTGAGGTCGGTGTGTCCGTCGGTCCCCATCGGAGTCTTTGCGGGCTTGGCGTCCTTCATCCCAAACCGCTTTAGCAGATCCTGCGTGTACTTCGTTTGGGAGATGAAAGTGCCGTCCTTGAGTTGCTTCACTTGGAACCCAAGGAAGTAGTTCAACTCGCCCATCATCGACATCTCGAATTTCTGTGTCATCACCCTGCTAAACTCTTCACAAGACTTTTGGTTAGTAGAACCAAATATTATGTCATCGACATAAATTTGGCACACAAACAAATCACCATTACAAGTCTTAGTAAAAAGAGTTGGATCGGCTTTCCCAACCTTGAAAGCATTAGCAATTAAGAAATCTCTAAGGCATTCATACCATGCTCTTGGGGCTTGCTTAAGTCCATAGAGCGCCTTAGAGAGCTTACACACGTGGTCGGGGTACCGTTCATCCTCGAAGCCAGGGGGTTGCTCTACGTACACCTCCTCCTTGATCGGCCCGTTGAGGAAAGCGCTCTTCACATCCATTTGGTACAACCTGAAAGAATGGTGAGCGGCATATGCTAGCAAGATACGAATTGATTCTAGCCTAGCCACAGGAGCAAATGTCTCCTCAAAGTCCAAACCTGCGACTTGGGCATAACCTTTTGCCACAAGTCGAGCCTTGTTCCTCGTCACCACCCCGTGCTCGTCCTGTTTGTTGCGGAACACCCACTTGGTTCCCACAACATTTTGCTTTGGACGAGGCACCAGCATCCAAACTTCATTTCTCTTGAAGTTGTTGAGCTCCTCTTGCATGGCCAACACCCAGTCCGGATCTAGCAAGGCCTCCTCTACCCTGAAAGGCTCAATAGAAGAGACAAAGGAGTAATGCTCACAAAAATTAACTAATCGAGATCGAGTAGTTACTCCCTTGCTAATGTCACCCAGAATTTGATCGACGGGATGATCCCTTTGAATCATCGCTCGAACTTGGGTTGGAGGTGCCGGTTGCGCTTCTTCCTCCATCACTTGATCATCTTGTGCTCCCCCTTGATCACACGCCTCCTGTTGATGAACCTGTTCATCGTCTTGAGTTGGGGGTAGCACCATGGTCGAGGAAGAAGGTTGATCTCGTTCATCTTGTTCCTGTGGCCGTACTTCTCCAATCGCCATGGTTCGTATAGCGGCCGTCGGAACATCTTCTTCATCTACATCATCACAATCAACAACTTGCTCTCTTGGAGAGCCATTAGTCTCATCAAATACAACGTCGCTAGAGACTTCAACCAAACCCGATGATTTGTTGAAGACTCTATACGCCTTTGTATTTGAGTCATAACCTAACAAAAACCCTTCTACAGCTTTGGGAGCAAACTTAGAATTTCTACCTTTCTTCACTAGAATGTAGCACTTGCTCCCAAATACACGAAAGTAAGATACATTGGGTTTGTTACCGGTTAGTAGTTCATACGACGTCTTCTTGAGGAGTCGGTGAAGGTAGACCCTGTTGATGGCGTGGCAAGCAGTGTTAACGGCTTCCGTCCAAAAGCACTCGGGGGTCTTGAACTCTCCTAGCATCGTCCTCGCCATATCGATGAGCGTCCTGTTCTTCCTCTCTACCACACCATTTTGCTGTGGTGTGTAGGGAGCGGAGAACTCGTGCTTGATCCCTTCCTCTTCAAGGAACTCCTCCACTTGAAGGTTCTTGAACTCGGATCCGTTGTCGCTCCTTATCTTCTTCACTTTGAGCTCAAACTCATTTTGAGCTCTCCCGAGGAAGCGTTTGAGAGTCCCTTGGGTTTCGGACTTTTCCTGCAAAAAGAACACCCAAGTGAAGCGGGAAAAGTCATCAACAATAACTAAACCATACTTACTTCCTCCTATACTCAGATAGGCGACGGGTCCGAAGAGGTCCATATGCAGCATCTCCAAGGGTCTTGATGTCGTCATCACATTTTTGGTGTGATGAGAGCCTCCCACCTGTTTCCCTGCTTGACAAGCTGCACAAGGTCTATCTTTTTCGAAATGAACATTAGTTAGACCTATCACGTGTTCTCCCTTTAGAAGCTTGTGTAGGTTCTTCATCCCCACATGTGCTAAGCGGCGATGCCACAGCCAGCCCATGCTAGTCTTAGCTATTAAGCATGCATCTAGACCGGCCTCTTCTTTTGCAAAAATCTACTAAATAAAGTTTGCCGTCTAATACACCCTTAAAAGCTAGTGAACCATCACTTCTTCTAAAGACAGACACATCTATATTTGTAAATAGACAGTTATATCCCATATTGCATAATTGACTCACAGATAGCAGATTATATCCAAGAGACTCAACTAAAAACACATTAGATATGGAGTGCTCATTAGAAATTGCAATTTTACCTAAACCTTTTACCTTGCCTTGATTCCCATCACCGAATATAATTGAATCTTGGGAATCTTTATTCTTGACGTAGGAGGTGAACATCTTCTTCTCCCCCGTCATATGGTTTGTGCATCCGCTGTCGATAATCCAGCTTGAACCCCCGGATGCATAAACCTGCAAGGCAAATTTAGGCTTGGGACTTAGGTACCCAACTCTTGTTGGGTCCTACAAGGTTAGTCACAATTTCCTTAGGGACCCAAATGCAAGTTTTATCACCTTTGCATTTTGCCCCTAACTTCCTAGCAATTACTTTTCTATCCTTTCTACAAATTGCAAATGAAGCATTCAAAGCACAATAAATTGTAGAGGGTTCATTCACTACTTTTCTATGAACATTTGCAACATTTCTTTTAGGAACAACATTTCTCCTAGTAACATTTCTATCATACACATAAGAAGAACTAGGAGCAAACATGGCATGAGAATCATAAACATATGAATCAAAAGCATCATAACTTCTATTTCTAGTTTGTCTTTTATCATGATACAAAAAGGCATGGTTCCTTTTAGCACTAGTAGCCATAGGGGCCTTCCCTTTCTCCTTGGCGGGAATGGGAGCCTTATGGCTTGTTAAGTTCTTGGCTTCCCTCTTGAAGCCAAGTCCATCCTTAATTGAGGGGTGTCTACCAACCGTGTAGGCATCCCTAGCAAATTTTAGTTTTTCAAAATCACTTTTGCTAGTCTTAAGTTGAGCATTAAGACTAGCCACTTCATCACTCAATTTTGAAATGGAAACTAAGTGTTCACTACAAGCATTAATATCAACATCCTTACACCTAGTGCAAATTTCAACATGTTCAACACAAGAGTTGGATTTTTGTGCTTTTACTAGTTTAGCATTTAAGTCATCATTGATGCTCTTTAATTTTGAAATAGAATCATGGCATGTTGACACTTCACAAGCAAGCATTTCATTCCTCTTAATTTCTAATGCAAGGGATTTTTGAGCCTCTACAAACTTATCATGTTCTTCATACAACAAATCCTCTTGCTTCTCTAAGAGTTTATCCTTCTCATTCAATGCATCAATTAATTCATTAATTTTGCCAATTGTAATTCTATCTAGTCCTTTAAATAAACTAGAATAGTCTATTTCATCATCGTCACTAGAATCATCATCACTAGAAGAAGCATAAGTAGAGTTTCAAGTACTTACTTTCTTCTCCTTAGCCATGACACACGTGTGACGCTCGTTGGGGAAGAGGGCCGATTTGTTGAAGGCGGTGGCGGCGAGTCCCTCATTGTCGGAGTCGGAGGAGGAGCAATCCGAATCCCACTCCTTTCCGATATGTGCTTCGCCCTTGGCCTTCTTGTAGTGCTTCTTCTTCTCTCTTTTGTTCCCCTTTTCCTGGTCACTTTCATTATCCGGACAGTTAGCAATAAAATGACCAAGCTTACCGCATTTGAAGCATGATCGCTTTCCCTTGGTCTTAGTCTTGCTCGGCTGTCCATTGCGACTCTTTAGCACCGTCTTGAATCGTTTGATGATGAGGGCCATCTCTTCATCATTAAGACCGGCCGCCTCAATTTGCGCCACCTTGCTGGGTAGCGTTTCCTTGCTTCTTGTTGCCTTGAGAGCAATGGGTTGAGGCTCATGGATTGGACCATTCAACGCGTCGTCCACGTACCTTGCCTCCTTGATCATCATTCGCCCACTCACAAATTTTCCAAGAATTTCTTCGGGCGACATCTTGATGTACCTAGGATTTTCACGAATATTGTTCACCAAGTGAGGATCAAGAACGGTAAATGACCTTAGCATTAGGCGGACGACGTCGTGATCCGTCCATCGCGTGCTTCCGTAGCTCCTTATTTTGTTGATAAGGATCTTGAGCCTGTTGTATGTTTGTGTCGGCTCCTCGCCCCTTATCATCGCAAATCGTCCGAGCTCGCCCTCCACCAACTCCATCTTGGTGAGTAAGGTGACATCATTCCCCTCATGAGAGATCTTGAGGGTGTCCCAAATCTGCTTGGCATTGTCCAAGCCGCTCACCTTGTGATACTCATCCCTGCACAGAGAGGCTAGCAACACAGTAGTAGCTTGTGCATTTTTATGGATCTGTTCATTAATAAATGAAGGACTATCCGAGCTATCAAATTTCATTCCACTTTCTACAATCTCCCAAATGCTTGGATGGAGAGAAAATAGGTGAGTACGCATTTTGTGACTCCAAAATCCGTAGTCCTCTCCATCAAAGTGAGGAGGCTTGCCAAGTGGAATGGGGAGCAAATGAGCATTTGAGCTATGTGGAATGCGCGAATAATCAAAAGAAAAGTTTGAGTTAACCGTCTTTTGTTTGTCGTGATCGTCGTTGTCCTTTTGGGAAGAAGAGGACTCGTCGCTGTCGTAGTAGACGATCTCCTTGATGCGCCTTGTCTTCTTCTTCTTCCCATCATTGTGCCTGTGGCCCGCGCCCGAGTCGTTGGACTTGTCATCCCTTGGCTCGTTGACGAAGGACTCCTTCTCCTTGTCGTTGATCACAATTCCCTTCCCCTTAGGATCCATCTCTTCGGGCGGTTAGTCCCTTTCTTGAAGAGAACGGCTCCGATACCAATTGAGAGCACCTAGAGGGGGGGGGGGGGGTGAATAGGTGATCCTGTAAAACTTAAACTTATAGCCACAAAACTTAGATTAAGCGTTAGCACAGTAATTGCCAAGTGGCTAGAGAGAACTCAAAACACGATAACCAAGAAAGCAATCACAGAGTTGACACGGTGGTTATCCCGTGGTTCGGCCAAGTACAAAACTTGCCTACTCCACGTTGTGGCGTCCCAACGGACGAGAGTTTCACTCAACTCCTCTCAAGTGATCCAATGATCAACTTGAATACCACGGTGTTTTTCTTTCCTTTGATCTTTTCCCGTTTGCGAGGAATCTCCACAACTTGGAGTCTCTCGCCCTTACAATTGAGTTCACAAAGAAATACGGAGTAAGGTGGGAATGAGCAACGCACACAAGACTCGAAAATTAGAGCAACAACACGCACACAAGTCGCAACAAGAGCTCGCAACGCAACACAAAGAGTTCACAACTCCACAAGAGCTCTATATGCTATCACAATGAAACGAATGCGTGAGATTGATGTCTTGGTGCTTAGAAGAGTTGTAGGAATGCTTGGTGTCCTCCTCCATGCGCCTAGGGGTCCCTTTTATAGCCCCAAGGCAGCTAGGAGCCGTTGAGAACACATCTGGAAGGCTATCCTTGCCTTCTGTCGTCGGGCGCACCGGACAGTCCGGTGCACACCGGACACTGTCCGGTGCCCGATTTATTTCCATAAACAGCGCAGCCGACCGTTGCCGATCGTTGCAGATCTGGCGCACCGGACAGTCCGGTGCACACCGGACAGTCCGGTGCCTCCTTCCGACCGTTGGCTCGGCCACGTGTCGCGCGCCGATCACGCGGCCGACCGTTGGCCCGGCCGACCGTTGGCTCAGCGGACAGTCCGGTGAATTTTAGCCGAAGTCGCCGGAGAAAAACCCGAGAGCGGCCTCTTCGGCTGGGGCAGCCTGGCGCACCGGACACTGTCCGGTGCACCACCGGACAGTCCGGTGCCCCAGACGAAACAGCCTCTTGGCTGTACACAGCCAAGTCTTCTCTTCTCTTCTTCTTTCTGTTTCTAACACTTAGACAAGTATATTAGTACACAAAACCAATGTACTAAGGCTTAGAAACATACCTTAACTTGTGATTTGCACTTTGTTCATCCATGGGCATATTTTCACATTTAAGCACTTGTGTTTGCACTCAATCACCAAAATACTTAGAAATGGCCCAAAGGCACATTTCCCTTTCACCAACAGCGAAGAGTGATGCTACCGAGTTAGTCCAGAGATGTGAAGCTTACCAATTCTTATCAAAGCAACAACATTTACCTACACAACAGCTGCAGACTATTCCTGTAACATGGCCATTTGCATGCTGGGGGCTAGATATGGTTGGACCTTTCAAGAAAGCTCAGGGAGGTTATACTCATGTGCTGTGTTGGGGACTTGTTCTCAAATGCTATGAATTAAGAACAAGGCAACATAAAATGTTAAATGTTAATGCCCTTCGCCCAACGAAACATCATTCCCTTAAGGATTAATGAACCTTGGACGAAGGTTAAAGACAATATGATTACGAAGGTTAAATCTTCGTAATTGAATTCTGACAGATTATACGAAGTGAAATATGAAGCATCAAAGATAAATAAATTATAAATGAACAATATTACTTCCATATTATATTGATTTAATGTATCTGAACATTGAATACAATTATACCTTTGCCTTGACAAAGGTTGATTCCCGAATGATGCGATTGCAATTACAGGAATGCGTGAACAGTAAAGGAATACTGTTCACTATTTATAGGCACAGGACACAGCCTGTGAGAAATTACAATCATGCCCTTCGTAAAAGTTTATAACAATGACTCAAACACTTATGGACTAAAAGGTCATTCTACTTTTAAGTCGGTTCGTAACTCCGAAGCTTCATGAAGAGCAACCTTCAGTCGTCACATGCGGACAACTTCAGCCGAAGCTGTTTCTTTCTGCTGGACGTTCGGCGACGAAGCATGGTCCCAACAGTAGCCCCTTCGCGGTGCTAGATCGTTTTTCGTAACGAGCTGGATCCGTGAAAAAAGTCTCTTAAGCTTCGGGAAGCCGAAGGTCCGAAAAAACACCTTCCCTGAGCTCGTTGCCGAGAAACGATTTGGTTTCCGAGCGCGTAACTGTCCCACCTTGCAGAGTTACTATTTGGTCTCTGCGGTCCACCGCGCAGCGGGTGCAAGCAGCTGTCCGCCTGGTGTAAAAATCCTGGCGATTCGCCTTCTTACCTGCATCACTATATAAACAGACGGGTAGATGTGAAGTTACCACAGCATTCATTGCTATTTGCACTGTTTTGCTGCCAAAATTTTTAACCATAGCCGAAGCTTGACTCTCGGAATCGAACGAAGCTCCAGCTTGAAGCCTACTTCGTCAGAAGAAAAAGCTTCGGAAGAAAAAGTATTTAATTCCCACATATTCAGAATTAAATGGCTAGAGTGCGTTCTACCGCTAGGGTTGAGCGTGAGGGAGGCGAAGCTGAAGGTTCGGAGACTGTTCCCATCTCCGAAGCGATGCAACGATCCGGGCTGGTAACCTCGGAAGAAATTCCCGCCGCTGAAACAGAACATGCAACCGCCGAAGCGGAAGAAGGAAACATTGAGGAAACTGATTCTGAAGATGATTATCGTATTGCCATGCCAAGTAAACCCAGCCACTTGGACTTCGGAAAGTCGACTGTCTCTAAAGCTGATCTCTCCAAGATGGTGAAGTCGGGTTATTTCAGTGAGAGTCAGAAGAAGCTACTTCGCTTCGGGGGGGAAGAAACTACCCCGAAGCCGGAGAAGGATGAAATAGTCATTTTCAAGAGCTTTCTAAAGGCCGGGTTAAGATTCCCCCTCCATAAGATTATTGCAGATGTATTGAAGAAGTTTGGGATCTACTTTCATCAGTTGACTCCTAACGCCATCGTTAGGCTTAGTGTTTATATCTGGGCCCTCCGAAGCCAGGCGGTGGAACCGTTTGCTGACAGCTTTTGTCGAGTTCATGAGCTGCACTACCAGACGAAGGCTAGAAAAGATGGATTGCATGATAACTTTGGTTGCTACAATTTTGCTTATCGGAAAACCACAAAGTTTCCTGTAATCAGCTACCGAGGCAAATGGCCGGCAGGCTGGAAGTCGGAATGGTTTTATGTGAAGGTTGACGAAGACAAAGAGAAGCTGGTACAAAGCCCTCTTGAATTGATCTTCGGAGAAACAAGACCGTGATGCCAAATGTCATTAGAAGGTCCTACTTGGGCTGCACTGGCTGAGTTTAAAATTATTTCAGAGCATATCGGCACAAGAGACCTGGTTCAAGAGTTCTTGGCCTTCAGAGTTTTTCCTACTTTAAGAGAATGGGAAATGCCGAAGCTAGAGGGGGAGAAGAAAGAAGGGGAACTTGTGCGGTTGCCTTACTATTACAAGTTTAAGAAATACTTTAAAACACCTTGCCAAGAGTGGCTGGATACAATTGAAATAATGTGCAATGAAATACTCGGTAATTACTCCAAAAAAGAGGATCAGTTGATGACTGCGGCCTTCGGTACCCGTCCGAAGCGAAGACTGAATCGAGTGCTGGACGCCTTGGGTTTTGAATACCTTGACTACGAAAATCTGAATAAAGGTGTCGAAGGCCGGAAAAGGAAAAGGGTAGCCGAAGCTTTAAATGAAGATGAGAAAGAACCAGCAAAAAAGAAGAATATGCCGAAGAAGAAGAAAGTATCATCTCCGAAGCAAAAAGTGTCCGATGAAGAAGAGACTCCCGCATCACTCTCTGCCACTGACGTGGAAGAAATTTTGAAGGTAATGACTGAATCCCTGCCTGTGAAGCTAAGTCCATTAGGGCCTCAACTGACGAAGTTTTTTCAGAAGGAAAAGGAGCCCGAAAAAGCGAAGAAAATAACTAAAGCAAAGAGACAAAGAATCATCACAGTGACAGAAGTCATTGACAAGACACCACCGAGAGCTTCAGCTCGGAAGATACCAGCGGCTGAGGAAATAACAAATATTGAAGTTGCACCTTCGGAGATCGCGGCTACCGAAGCTGCGTCAACCGAAGATTTGAATTTGGAGACCACAATCGAACATATCGACAAAATGCTGCTAGACATGGCCACAGAAGAAGCTACTGCTGCCACCGAAGAGACCATGGCCGCAGTGCCTGGGAAAGAAAAGGAAATTGCTGACGAAACTTCAGAGGATGAAGCCTTCATGTTTCAAAATTTAGTTGGACAAGAATTGTCAAAAGCTAAAATAGAAGAGCTTAAAGAGTATGCCAAATCTTGCGGATATAAACCAGGAGCTCTCCTCTTCGGAGGTATTGACGATGAAAAATTAGACTGCATCCGGGATCAAACTGGAGCTAAGATTATCGGTACTCTATCAAAGAGCATTGGTTTTCCGAAGCTAGAAACGGATATAAGCCGCTACCGACGACAACATATCGTTGGTAGTTTATTTTATTCCAATTTCAAGGTGAACTACTTTTCCCTTGACATTTGTTGTTTTTAATAGTGGAGACATTTCTAACGAAGGTTGTTTATGTGCAGAGTATGCTGTTGAGCAAGGCTTTGAAAATGCAGTAGGATCTGGAAGACAAAAAACACGAGGTTATAATTGAAAATTTAGAGAGCAAAATAAAAGAACAAACATCTACTATTGAAAAGAAAAACTTCGAGCTTCAGACAACTGAAGGCTTATTTGCAGAAGCCGAAGCTAAAATAGCAGAATTGAATTCGAAGCTTCTCCGCCAATCTGAACAGTTTGAACAAGAAAGGCAAGAACTTAATGCGAAACTTGAAGCCGAAGTCCAACAAAATTCAGATTTGAAAAAAATATTGGCAAGCCTCCAAGACAAATGTTTGGAATTTAGCAACAAATGTATTCAACGACTGAGAAAAATCTTCCACTCAGTTGGAGCTAGTAGTGAGAAATTCACCCCGTCAGCTGAAGATTTACCAAAGACCTTCGAACATATTGAGGGTGAAATTGATGAGCTTGACGAAGTTATAGCCGGGCACGGTGATTTCTGTGCCTGGGTAGCTTCTCGGGGCACTGCTGCAGCTTTTCTGAAAGCTGGCTGCGATCATGGAAAAATTGTTAATAGGCCCAATTTCACTCTATTACCATCAATTTTAGATGATATTCCTGACCTCGCCCGAAGCATCTCTAATAGATTTGTAAAGATGATATGGACAAAAGGCGGGCGAGAAAAGGCTGGAGACGAAGCTCGGAGTCATCTTGAACCAGTAAGAAATCATACCTTGTGTTTACCTTTTCCTTCAAATTTGGTTTTGACCCTCAACAACTTAATTCATGTAGGATGACGAAGCCGAGACTGGTGCTTAAAGAGTATGACGCCGAAGCTGAGGCCCCACGAAGATCAGTAGAAGTAGACTGTAGAAAAACTCAAGAAACTTTTGAAATAACTTTTTGTAATTATAGCTAAACAGCTCTTAATGAATTTTGTTCATACCTTGTAATATGCTCTTACCCTTCCATTAATGTATGTGGTGCTTTGATGTGGACGAAATTATCTTTTTGAGCTGAAGGTGAAAAAACACCTTCCCTTCTTTTCGTACACAGCGAAGCATAAAAAACAGCTTTTCCTTTTTACCGAAGCACTTCTTTTCGTATACGACGAAGTACAAAAGACAATTTTTTCCTTTTTGCCGAAGCAACCATTTATGCTATGATGATGGCTATCCTACATATGCCTGGATGAATGTTTATGAATGCAAATGTTATGATGTAATGTAGTGTGCAAATGAATGTCCAAATACATATCCGAAGCCATAATCACAACCGTTATTTCCTTAGAAACAATCACATATCAGCGCTGACTTTTCGCTGTAAGCCTCCCTTAGGAGCTTCTTCGCCTTTTACTTTAGCGGAATCAGCGTTGACTTTTCGCTGTAAGCTCTGCATTCCCTTAGGAACGACTTTGGAGCTTCTTCGCCTTTTACTTTCGGCGGAATCAGCGTTTACTTTTCGCTGTAAGCTCTGCATTCCCTTAGGAACGACTTTGGAGCTTCTTCGCCTTTTACTTTCGGCGGAATCAGCGTTTACTTTTCGCTGTAAGCTCTGCATTCCCTTAGGAACGACTTTGGAGCTTCTTCGCCTTTTACTTTTCGGCACTCGATGGTGCGTTCTCAGTTTTTACATTTACATCTTTTGGGGGATTTTGCTCTTATAGAGCTAAAAAAGGAAATTACATGTGGTGGCCCCATTAAAAACCTTTCTCCCCCTTCAGAAAGGAAAAGGGTGCCATGAAAGAAAAAAGAAAAAATATAAAAAATTACATCAAGTTATACATAATATCGCCGAAGCTCATCCGCATTCCAAGATCTAGGAATGTCGTTGCCGTCCATATCCTTCAATCTGTATGAACCGGGTCTTGACGAAGATACTACCAAAAAAGGTCCCTCCCATTTCAACTGCAACTTGCCCACTGTATCTGGGTTAGCCACTCTCCGAAGCACCAAATGTCCTGGCTCAATATTCTTTAGCCGAACCTTTCTATCACGCCATTTGATTGTTTCGGCTTGATATTTATTGATGTTCTCCACAGCCTGAAGCCTGATCCCTTCTATAGCATCTTTTTCCACAGAATGATCAGCTTCAAAATCTGATTCTGCCGAAGCTGCAACTCTTATTGATCCAGTTTTTGCTTCCTCTGGAGTTATTGCTTCGTCACCAAACAATAATTTGAATGGAGTAAAGCCTGTTGACCTTGATGTTGTTGTGTTGTGGCTCCACACCACTTTGATTAATTGATCTGGCCACTTTCCCCTGGGTTGATTGAAGATTAACTTCATTATTCCTGTCATTATGATGCCATTGGCTCTTTCAACAAGTCCATTTGACTCCGGATGTCTAACTGACGCAAAATGGATCTTCGTGCCAATTTGATCACAAAATTCTCTGAAAGCTTCAGAGTCGAACTGTGTTCCATTATCTACAGTGATGGCCTTTGGTACTCCGAAACGACAAACAATATTCTGCCAGAAAAACTTTTGAATTGTGGCCGAAGTTATTGTGGCTAAAGGCTTAGCCTCAATCCATTTAGAAAAATATTCCACGGCCACTACAACATATCTTAAGTTTCCTTGGGCCGGTGGTAACGGACCTAACAAGTCAAGGCCCCACCTTTGCAATGGCCAGATGGGTTGTATCAGCTGAGTTAGAGACGAAGGTTGTTTTTGATCTCTTGCACATTTCTGACAACCTCCGCACTTTTGAACTAATTCCGCTGCATCCGAAGCTGCCTTCGGCCAATAAAACCCTTGACGAAAAACTTTTCCAAGTAACGGCCTAGATCCAATGTGAGATCCACAGAGGCCTGCATGTATTTCTTTCATCAACTCTATGCCTTCGGCTCTAGATAAACACTTGAGTAATGGAGCACAAACTCCATGCTTGTACAACTCCCCTTCTATCATGACATATGGACGAGCTCTTGCTTCTATCCTCCTGTTATAAGTTTCGTCATCTGAAAGGAAATTACCCTGAAGGTAAGAGATGATCTCAGTTCTCCAGTCTTCACTATAAACAGGAGATATATTGAGGACTGCTCTTTCAAGAAGTTCCACTGAAGGTGCTTTTATTGTTTCGAAGAACACATCCGAAGGTAAGGGCAGCCCCTGTGCTGGTGACTTTGCTAGCAAATCAGCATGCTCATTTTGTCCTCGAGGGATATTTTTGACAGAAAATCCTTCGAAGGAAGCTTCAATTCTTCGGACCGTGTCTAGATATTTTTCAAGCTTCGGATCTTTAGCCTTACAACTCTTGTCGATATGACCCGAAACAACCTGGGAATCAGTTTTAAGAATGGCCCTTCTGATTCCCATTGCTTTTAACTTTCGAAGGCCCAAAAGCAGGGCTTCGTACTCAGTAATATTGTTTGTACAACTAAAATCGAGTCTTGCCGCATAACAAGTTTTAACTTTGGATGGTGAGACCAACACAGCGGCTGCTCCTGCTCCGAAGGTTCCCCAAGACCCATCGCAAAATACTGTCCATACTTCGGCATCTTTATTTGTTTCTTCATCCTGGGCCCCTGGCGTCCAGTCGGCAATGAAATCTGCCAACGCTTGAGACTGGATCGAAGATCTATGCACATAATCAATGCAAAATTCATTGAGCTCTGCAGCCCATTTTCCAATCCGTCCAATAGCTTCTCTATTTCTCATAATATCCTTCAACGGCTGCGAAGAAGGAACAACAATATTGTATGCTTGAAAGTAATGCCGAAGCTTCCTGGATGCCATTAAAACAGCATATAACACCTTCTCCAATTCTGTATAGTTTTTCTTTGATATACTAAGAACTTCAGATACAAAATATACTGGGACCTGCTTCTTGACTTGGCCATCAAGCTTCTCCTGGACAAGTGCTGCACTTACCGCTGAGTGCGAAGCTGCCACATATAATAACAAAGGAGCCCCTGGTGTTGGTGGAGTTAATGTTGTTAAATCTATCAAATATTGCTTCAGTTCCTCGAAGGCTTTTTGTTGGCTTGGTCCCCATTGAAAGACTTCGGCTGATTTCAGCACTTCGAAGAATGGTAAATTTCTCTCTGCTGATCTGGATATGAATCTATTGAGAGATGCCAGCCTCCCTGTCAATCTTTGGGCCCCCTTTTTTGTACTTGGTGGCTCCATTCGAAGTATAGCTTCAATTTTACTTGGATTAGCTTCAATTCCCTTTGTTGAAACCAAGCATCCAAGAAATTTCCCCTTCTTTACTCCGAAGACACATTTTTCTGGATTCAACTTTAGACCAGCTTGTCTAAAACTGGCGAAGGTCTCCTGTAAATCGGCAATGTGATTTTCCTGTTTCGTGCTTTTTACAATGATATCATCAACATAAGTTAGCACATTTCTGCCTATCTGAGACTGGAGAACCTTCGCAGTCATTCTGCTGAAACTTCCTCCAGCGTTCTTGAGCCCCTCAGGCATCCGAAGGTAACAATATGTTCCACTAGGGGTTATGAAACTGGTCTTCGGCTCATCCTCCTTCTTCATCCAAATTTGATGATAGCCTGAATAACAATCTAGAAGACTCATAAGCTCTGACGAAGCTGCTGCATCAACTAAGGAGTCTATCCTTGGCAATGGGAATTCGTCCTTCGGACAGGCCTTGTTGAGATCTGTAAAATCGATACACATTCGCCATTTGCCATTGGCCTTTTTTACCATAACAGTGTTAGCTAGCCATTCTGGGTACTTTACTTCTCTGATAACTCCTGCACTGAGGAGTCTTTTGACTTCATTCCGAGCTCCTTCGGCCTTGTCTTCAGACATTTTCCGAAGCCTCTGCTTTCTGGGTCTGAAAGATGGGTCAACATTGAGCGAGTGTTCAATAACATCCCTGTTGACTCCGCAAAGATCATTGGCTGACCATGCAAAAACATCTTTGTTGTTGAACAAAAACCTTATCAAGGTTTTTTCCTGTTCTTCGGATAATTGGGAGCCCAACAGCACTTTCTGCTCTGCTATGTCCTCACATAAGAGCATGGGCTTCGGCTGATCTGCCGAAGCTGCTTTCTCCCTTCTGAATTTGTACTGTTCACAAGCTTCAGCTCCATCTATATTATGGATTGCTTTTGAATCAGTCCAGTTTCCCTCGGCCCTTCTGGCAGCTTCCTGACTTCCATGAATAGCAATGGGTCCTTGATCCGAAGGTATCTTCATGCAAAGGTAAGCAGGATGAAGAATTGCTTCGAAAGCATTGAGGGTGCCACGACCAATAATTGCATTGTAAGGGTATTCCATGTCAACAATGTCAAACACAACTTGTTCAGTCCTTGTGTTGTTGATAAACCCGAAGGTCACTGTCATCGTGATTTTACCGAGTGCGACAATCTGCCTTCCTCCGAAGCCACAAAGGGGATGTGTGGCATCATGAATTTTGTCTTCGGGCTCTTGCATCTGTCTGAAGGCCTTAGCAAATATGATATCAGCTGCACTGCCTGTATCAACCAAAACATTGTGGACCAGAAATCCTTTGATCACACAAGAGATAACCATAGCATCGTTGTGTGGGTAATCCTTGAGTTGAAGATCCTCTTGGGAGAAGGTAATTGGAATGTGGGACCACCTTGACTTGATGAAGGGTCCCTGCACTCCAACATGTTGTACCCTTCTCTGCGCCTCTTTCTTCTGCTTTTTGTTGGCTGGTTCTGAGCACGAACCACCTGTTATCGGGAGCACCAGCTTCGGGGCCGAAGCAGTTCCAACTTGATCGTTGAACGAAGCCATCAGCTCAAAAAAGTGGAAGTGAGTTCACCGGAGGTGGGCGCCAATGTTGGGGACTTGTTCTCAAATGCTATGAATTAAGAACAAGGCAACATAAAATGTTAAATGTTAATGCCCTTCTCCCAACGAAACATCATTCCCTTAAGGATTAATGAACCTTGGATGAAGGTTAAAGACAATATGATTACGAAGGTTAAATCTTCGTAATTGAATTCTGACAGATTATACGAAGTGAAATATGAAGCATCAAAGATAAATAAATTATAAATGAACAATATTACTTCCATATTATATTGATTTAATGTATCTGAACATTGAATACAATTATACCTTTGCCTTGACAAAGGTTGATTCCCAAATGATGTGATTGCAATTACAGGAATGCGTGAACAGTAAAGGAATACTGTTCACTATTTATAGGCACAGAACACAGCCTGTGAGAAATTACAATCATGCCCTTCGTAAAAGTTTATAACAACGACTCAAACACTTATGGACTAAAAGGTCATTCTACTTTTAAGTCGGTTCGTAACTCCGAAGCTTCATGAAGAGCAACCTTCAGTCGTCACATGCGGACAGCTTCAGCCGAAGCTGTTTCTTTCTGCAGGACCTTCGGCGACGAAGCATGGTCCCAACATGCTGGTTGCCATTGACAAGTTCACAAAATGGATAGAGTATAAGCCCATTGCTTCTTTAACCTCAGCCAAGGCAGTAGAATTCATACAAGACATAATATTCAGGTTTGGGATACCAAATAGCATTATTACCGACCTGGGATCCAACTTCACCAGCTCTGAATTCTTCGACTTCTGTGAGCAGCGGAGCATCTAGATTAAGTAAGCATCAGTAACGCATCCAAGAGCCAACGACCAAGTAGAAAGAGCCAACTGGATGATACTGGAAGCACTCAGGAAAAAAGTATTTGACAAGAATGAGAAGCTTACAAGAAAGTGGATCAGAGAACTGCCATACGTGGTTTGGAGTCTGAGAACTCAACCCAGTCGAGCTCTGCATGGAAACACTTCGTTCTTCATGGTTTATGGGTCAGAGGCAGTGCTGCCCGCCGACCTAATGTTCGGGGTGCCGAGGTTGGCTTTCGAAAACATAGCTGAAGCAGAAGCTACCAGGCTAGAGGATATTGATGTGCTGGAGGAAGAACGATAGAACACAGAAATTCAGTCAGCTAGATACCAGCAGACCTTGAGGTGTTATCATGATAAAGCCGTGCGACATCGGTCCTTTGCAGTGGGAGACTTGGTCCTTCGCCAAATTCTAACGGGGGAAGGACGACACAAGTTGTCACCACTATGGGAAGGGCCATTCATTGTATCAGAGGTCACTCGGCCAGGATCATACCGGCTTACTCAAATGGATGGCACAGAAGTGGGGAACTCATGGAACATAGAGCATCTTAGAAAGTTTTATCCCTAGCGAGGCCTCAAAAATTCTCGAAGCAACATTGTACTCTGTAATCGGGGGACTTCATCATCAATAAAGTTTTGGTTTTCAAAGGCATTCAGACTCTTGACTTTCAGCTGACTTCAATCTAATTGGACTTGAAATCAGCACGCTTACTCGACTTAGGGTGACCACTATACCCTACTAACGGAGAAATCGGCTTAAGTCGACGACGACTTACGATGGTGCGACATGCTCACGCTTGCTCGACTTAGGGTGACCACTATACCCTACTGACGGAGCAATTGGCTTAAGTCAGCAATGACTTAAGTCAGTGCGACATGCTCACGCTTACTCGACTTAGGGTGACCACTATACCCTACTAACGGAGCAATCGGCTTAAGTCAGAGATGACTTAAGTCGATGCGACATGCTCACGCTAAACTTGACTTGGGGTGACCACTATACCCTGCTAACGGAGCAATCAGCTTAAGTCGGCAATGACTTAATACGATGTGATATGCTCACGTGTACTTATCTTAGGGCGACCACCATGCCCTACCAACCAGGCGACCGACTTAAGTCAGAAAATGCCTTAATACTAGCATGGCACACTTGCTTTCACAATTGTTCAGGGTGACTGCTATACCATAACAACAAAACAATTAGCACTCCAGGAAAAAAAAGAATGTTTTACTTGTTGGCACCAGGGACATGCTTTGGCGCCCTGCTCACAAAATATTCGAGTTCTAACATAATCATCACATGCACATAGAATTCATATTACACCAAATGTTTTGTAGGACATCACTGCATCGAAACGTCTTTGTTAGCAATGTCTTTCACAGGGGCGACGGAAGAGGAAGGACGACTCGAAGCATCGGGCGCAGCCTTGACATCGGCGACAATATCGTCAGGCACCACAACGCCGGGCCTCCTCATCAAGATCCGTCCAGCGCGAACGACTTTGTCCATAGCCTTGTCGCGCCGAGCCTTCAAGACGACGTAGTTGTCCTCTGAGGCTTTGACAGCCAGTTGAGCGGCTTCTAGCTCCTGTGCGACAAGCTTCTTGGAAGCACGCAGATCCCTGATGGTGGAATCCTTGGTCGATAACAGATGTCCATGTCGCAAAACCTCATCTTGGGATACTTGCAGCTCGTGACGATGATGATCCAGGTCCGACATGGCGAACCAGTGGCTCCTCTCCAATATGGTCAAGGAGTTACTAGCGTCACGGTATAGCCTGTCCAAATTGTCCCGAAAGGTCGTGAGTGCTCGTTTCTCCTCCTACGAACAAGAAGCAACATTCAGTACCAAAGCAACAATAGCATGGCAAGGTCAACCAGGGGAGTTTACCTCATGCGCCATCCTTTCAGAGTCAAGCTGTGCATTGAGGGAGGAATACAAAGAACGTGCACTGTCCAAAAAAGCAGAGGTCTAGGCCAAGTCGGCTTGACTTTGAGAATACTTCTCCTCAAGGTCATAGCATCGTTGGGGCATATCCGACAACGCAGCTGAAAAGGGATGCACGACTAAGAACAAGTTGATCAATAAAAACAACTAGGGAAGCTGTAAGATCACTAACCAGCGTTCGACGCCTTCAAGTCATCGGTCTGTTTCTGGAGCAGCAATGAGTTCCACTGCATTAAAGACAGAGCTTGTTTGGGAACAGTGGCACCATAGGATCTCAGCTGGGCAGCTATTCCATCAACAAAAGCCTGTGATCGTAGATAGATGAGCAGAAGAAAGATAATTCGCTAATATGAACAACGTAGAGCAAGAGGCCGACTCACCTAAAGATTAGAAAGGAACAGTGGTAGACCCAGGGCAGGAGGAGTTGAGTCATAGCTCGACGAGGGAAGGTCAGCAGGAACGATCTGAAGAGCACTATCCGGGGTGACCTCAGCCCCACTAGCAGACAATAGGCTCCTTGCATCTAGCTCACCGACCTCTAAGGCGACTTGTCCGGTTAAAACTGTGGAAGCACGTACCGCCGTCGCCCCATCGGACCGAGGTGGGGACGACCCAACATGGACGTCCATGGAGGCGTGGGAAAGAGAGCCCACCTGAACACCCTCGAGGACTGGATTGTAGCTTGCACTACCCACAAGAGCTGGATCACTACCAGCAACACCCTCGGGGGTTGGGTAACTGCTGGCACCACCCTCGGGGGCTGGATCTTCTGCAGTAGCCACTTCTAAGGCTAAGGGCTCCTCAACCACCTCCATGGGAGTCGGGTGACTCAGACCAGCGTCTCGGCATGGAAGACTGCCCTCCAAAGTCGACGATGTGTGAGACACCGCTCGGGTTACCTCTTGCCCAGCGGAATCAAGCAAGGAAAGCCCACCGTCTGGGACCTCTGAAGAGATGGCCGGGATATCATCTACAGGTGGCTCTGATAGCATGTCTTCGGGGACGACTTCCTCCAGTACTTGATCAAAGTCTGATATTGAAAGCCCCTGAAGACTGACAAGAGCTGACAGAGCTGGAGAAGGAATATCACTACCACCCTCGCTACCTCTATAGTGCCGGCTGTTCTTACGGATCAGCCAGACTTCTTCTTCTTCCTCTTCATCCTCGTCAAATAGGCAAACAATAGCCTATACACGATCACAACCCTTAGCATCAACCTCAGGAAGGGCCTCTGCTGGTACATCATCAGGAACCGAAGCAGAAGGGCCCGCACCCTGGTCCAAGCATGACAGTCGCCGAAGTCGCCTCTTCTTCCTTTTTTCCTTGACAGGTGCAGTCGGGCGGCTCACTCGGCGTGGACGCTTTGGGCGGGCGCCTTCGAGTTTCCGAGTCTCCACTTCTTCACCAAGTTCTTGCCCAGCTGTGATAGCCATTGGCTCGGTGTGGGTTGAGTCAGATGATTCCCCAGCCAGCAAGCTAAGCACAACATCTATCTCCGCATCATCAATGCTAGCCGACATCTTAAAATGAGTCTGCTTCTCATCCTCTGGAAGACTCCGAAGTGGGGCAATCAAAGCCTCAATGTCCTTAGAAGAGGGTCGCACTCTAAGACCTAGGCTACTGTCACGAGCAGGAGGGTTGCACACAAACTCAGAAAATGGCCTAAGTGGTGGCAGGTTCCATGCAGAATAGGCCACCAGAGCACCAACATTTGAAACTCTATCCCTCAGGATCATGTCCAGTCGGCTCATCAGATCTTCAGTGGGAATTTTTCTGTTTGTGACCCGGGTAGAATCGTTGACACCGCTGTACAAATAGGCAGGGTAGGCCCTGTCCTTTAAAGGATGAATGTTCTTGAAAACTAAATTAGCAACCACAACTTCAGCAGTCAGACCTCTATCCTTCAGCAAGCAGACCTCGACAAGTAGTACTTTAGCCTCTGTTATCTCCGAAGGGGACGGAGATTCTATCTAGCTCGATGTGCGGACATCTAGCTACCTCCCTGACCGAGGGGGGATGGACTTGCAGTGGTTCTCCATAATGAACCACTCGAGGAGCCACCCCTTAATACTGTCCTTGAGGGGAATGTCGAGGTACTCTGCTTTTCTCCCGCGACGAAGCTCCAGGCGTGCGCCGCCAACGAGCTGGTGCTGTCCCCCAGCCATCCCGGGCTAACAATGATAAAGGTATTTCCAGAGACCGAAGTGGGGGAGAATCCCGAGAAAGGCCTCGCATAGATGTACAAAAATGGAAACTTGCAAGATGGAATTAGGGTTCATATGAGTCAAGTTCAATTCATAGAATCAAGGAGGTCGCGGAAAAAGGGAGAGACGGGAAGAGCAAGACCGTGAATAAGAAAAGGAACGTAAACGACAGATTCATGGGTATCCTCTGTCGAAATGGTAACGCCGCAGCAAATTCGCCAATGGCAGAGTTCTTTTGGAAGCAAAACCCCAATGTCAACAAGATGAAGGAGGTCAGATTCTGAGATGATGGATATGTGGTTACCCGCGAATGACAACTGGCTGTTGGGGTCGATAGGCGGGATGATTGCCGCAATGGAGCTCTTCCCCTTCCGCTTCAGCGTCATCGCAGTCTTGCCGGCGGATCGAGCAGGATCGAGATCTCAGGGAAGCAGAGGAGTGGTTCGAGGCAAAAAAGTGAAGTTAGGGCTCAGAAATAAAAAATGCACGTCGGCGCGAGTATAAATGGGCTTTCCCGTGTCGGGCACTATTTCTAAAAAGTGCCAAGTCACTACTCGAGAAAGCAAAGTTCTAGGATTCACTCGGCGGTTACCTCTAAAACGCTGGCAGTGTGAGGCGTCACTCGGCGGTTACCTCTAAAACACCGGCAATATCAGCCATCACTCGACGGTTACCTCTAAAATGCCGGCAGTATCAGCCATCGCCTTGGCGGTTACCTCTAGAACGCCGGCAGCGTCAGACATGACTCGACGGTTACCTCTAAAACGCCGGCAACGTCAGACATGACTTGGCGGTTACCTCTAAAACGCCGACAATGTCAGACATCGCTCGGTGGTTACCTCTAAAACTGTCGGCAGCATTAGGCATATGGGTGAATTGACAAGCGTGAAAACAGAAAAAGCAGCAAAGGCAACGTTCACTGGAAGCATCTAAAGTTTTTCATTAATATTGGAGGGGGTTACACAAGCTCAAAGACTGACTCATTATGAGTCAGCCTTTCTCCCCCTTTTTTCTACTACATTACATTACATTACTTCACTACTTACACTACACTATACTACTAACTACTACTACATTATTCTACTAATACTACTACTACAAATTATCTATACTAAAATTTAAACCAGTGGCGCCTTGCCACTAGCCTTGCCGCCGCCACTGCCGTCCTTGCCGCCACCACCGCCACTGCCACCGTTGCCGCCGTCGTCACCTTCACCGCCCCTGCCGCCGTCGTCACCTTCACCGCTCGTGCCGCCGTCGTCGTCGCCTCCGCCACCGTCACCATCGTCGCTGTCGTCGCCGCTCCGCTCCTCGGACGAGCCGAAGGAGTCCTCCTCATCCAAGGAGACCTCCGACTCATCCGACCCCTCGAGCCCAGCGCGCTCGACAGAGCGGATGTACGTCCACACCTCTGCAGCTATCCCCTAGGAGTCGTCCGAGTCATCGGACGACGTTGGGGGAGAGGCGAGAGCCAGCGACACCTCCGACTCGGAGGAAACCTCCTCCTCCGAGTACTTCGAGTCACCGAAGTCCTACGAGGGAGGGCTTGGATCCCGCTTCCGCTTGTCGCCGACATGGCAGGGCGAGCCTCGACCTCTCTTGCCTTTGCCCATGGTCGGATGGAGAAGAGGATAAAAGGAGAAGAAGTAGCAGATGATCGAAGGATGAGTGAAGAGAACAACGGTGCAAGCAGGCTATTTATAGAGGCCGAAAGTGACCGTCCACTTGCTACCACGCTCACCGAACAGTCGCAAGTATTCAATAAGCAATTCAAGTCGCCTGAAAATGAGTCAGGCAACATACGCCGCCTTGTGTAACACGACACCATTTGGACTAAGGTCAACTGCTCAAGCGATATGATTACACCCCACGGTCACACCAAGTTACTACTCCAGGACAGCGCGCTAAACGCTTTGCGTAACAAGACGCCCTTGGTCAGACCCACTGGGGGTAACTAGGAATTTTCAATAGATTTTTCTGAACCAGTCATATCCATACAGTATATGCAATGAATGTACTGAGACAGAAGGAAGAGATCGGTAGAGATCGAAGCAAATCCAAATATAGCTACTGAACTGCAAGTCTAGTCGGTAGAGGCATTGAAGCGCAGAGCGGGGTGAAGACCAGCCAAGAGCCATCTACCAAACATCCAATCTGTCACCGATCAAATAAATTTCAGACCTAACAAGGTGTGGGCAGATAATATCATTTGAATTCGCAAGAGCATGAAAGGAAGATAAAATGTTGATTTCTAAAGCATGAGATGAAGACAAAATGCTGATTTCTAAAGCATAAGATGAAGATCTTTGAGTGGATTATTTTCAAAAATCCACTCAAAGCTCGGGGGCTACACCCATTGGGTGCACCTTCGGTGCACCCAATAGATTTTTAATTCCAGAGGACAGAATGCTGATTTCTAAAGCATAAGCTGATAACAGAACGCCGATCTCTAAGGCATGAAATGAAGACCTTTGAGTGGTTGGTTTTCAAAAACCTACTCAAAGTTCCAAATGCTGACTTCCAAAGCACGATATGATGACAAGATGCTGATCTCCAAAGCACCGAAGGAGGACCTTTGAGAAGACTGTTTTTTTACTGAGTCACTCAAAGTTCAGGAGCAATGCTCAATAGGTGCACCTTTGGCGCGCTCATCACTAGAATGGAAACCAAGTCACAGATTCGCGAGTTGGACCTAGAATCTTTGGGCTGATTGTTTCAAAATCAACGCAAAGATTGGGGGCTTGTGGGGGACAGATATCCCACTAGAAGACAAGAAGGCCTCACGAAAGGCTTTGGGCCTATTATCTTGCAAGGCCATCCCTTCGTGGGCCAAGGGAGAACTATTGGTGGAATGGGCCGACGCGAGGAAGAAGCAGACTCAGGCCCAGGCGGCTCGTTGGATTTAAGCGTTATCCACAGCGCTGATCCAACTTTCCCGAGCAGCGCCCTTGGACGTTGGAACAGACTAGGGATAAGTCGGCAGGATCATAGGAAGATAAGTTCAGTCGGTTCACTATTGTTTAGGTACACATCATTATCATACACGCATGTAGTGCCCCACGGTCGAATATATAAGGCCTAGGGGGTACCCCATCAGATCCATCGACCATCTACTCAACCCATTAGTCTCTCTTCACACAGGAGATTTCCCTTGAAACCTACCACATAAAGATCCACACCAGGAAGTAGGGTGTTACGCATCTCAACGTGGCCCGAACCTGTAGAAAATTGCCTGTCGTCTCTCGTGCATCTCGCACGAACCATTGAGTTACAGTCAACAGCACCGTCCTATCCAAAAGCACCGCGAGGGGTAACCCCGGGTGTGCGGTCGGCCTCCAAACACCGACAAGATCCCCATTTATCCCATGGGTGTCTTGATGGGTTTGACATTCTTCATTCCTAACTTCCTGAGTATGTCTTGAATGTACTTAGTTTGGCTGATGAAAGTGCCCTCTTGGAGTTGCTTGATTTGAAATCCAAGGAAATACTTCAACTCCCCCATCATTGACATCTCGAATTTATGTATCATAATCCTACTAAACTCTTCACAAGATGACTTGTTAGTAGACCCAAATATAATATCATCAACATAAATTTGGCATATAAACAAGTCTTTAGCAATTGTTTTAGTGAAGAGAGTAGGGTCAGCTTTTCCAACTTTGAAGTCATTAATGATAAGAAAGTCTCTTAGGCATTCATACCATGCTCTCGGGGCTTGCTTGAGCCCATAAAGCGTCTTTGAGAGCTTATAAACATGGTTAGGATACTCACTATCTTCAAAGCCAGGAGGTTGCTCAACATATACCTGTTCCTTGATAGGGCCATTGCGGAAGGCACCCTTCACGTCCATTTGATATAACTTAAAGCCATGGTAAGTAGCATAGGCAAGTAATATACAAATTGATTCAAGCCTAGCTACGGGTGCATAGGTTTCATCAAAATCCAAACCTTTGACTTGTGAATAACCTATGGCAATAAGTTAGGCTTTGTTCCTACTCACCACACCATGCTCATCTTGTTTGTTGAGGAATACCCACTTGATACCTACAACATTTTGATTAGGACGTGGAACTAAATGTCATACCTTATTCCTCGTGAAGTTGTTGAGCTCCTCTTGCATTGCCACCACCCAGTCTGGATCTCTTAGTGCATCCTCTATCCTGTATGGCTCAATAGAAGACAAAAAAGAGTAATGTTCACAAAAATGAGCAACTCGAGATCTAGTGGTTACCCCCTTGTGAATGTCACCAAGTATGGAGTTGACAGGGTGATCTCTTTGAATTGCTTGGTGGACTCTTGGGTGTGGTGGTATTTGATCCCGAATCTCTTGATCATCTTCCTTGTCTTGATCATCTTCATCTCCCCCTTGATCAATGTCCCCCTCTTGAGGTGGCTCATCATCTTGTTCTTCATCCTCTTATTCTTGAGCTATTTCCTCATCTTGAGTTGGTGGAGATGCTTGAATGGAAGATGATGGTTGATCTTGTGTTTGTAGGGGATCTTCGGATTCTTTTGGACACACATCCTCAATGGACATGTTCCTTAGTGCGACACATGGAGCCTCTTCATCATCTAATTCATCAAGATCAACTTGCTCCTCTGGGGAGCCATTAGTTTCATCAAACACAATGTCACAAGAAACTTCAACTAATCCAGTGGACTTGTTGAAGACTCTATATGCCCTTGTGTTTGAGTCATTGTCGGTGTTTTGGGTCCGACTGCACACCCGGGGTTGCCCCTCAAGGTGTTTTTAGGAGTAGGACGGTGTCGCCGACTGTAGCTAAATGGTTCGTGTCGGATGCACGAGGAACAATGGACAGTGTTTACAGGTTCGGGCCGCTTGGAGATGCGTAACACCCTACGTCCTGGTGAGAATGTTTTACGTGGTTGATTACAAGGGAGCTCTCTAACATTAGAGAATAGAGAGTTGGGGCGAATGGGTGAGTGGTGAGATCGATCGTTCTGAAGGGGTGCCCCCTAGGCCTTATATATTCGACCGTGAGGCAATACATGCGGATGAGATAACAAACCACACCTAAGAGATAGTGAACTAATTGAGTCTATCTTCCTATAGTTCTACCGACTTATCCTCGCCTGGCTCCGTTGTACGGGGCTCCAGCGCGGGAAAGTCGGGTCTTCAGTTGTGGTTGCTTGCTCAACATTGTTGGGCCATCCGGGCTCGCACCGATCCGGCCTTATGTTGATCTGCTTCACTGGTCGTTCCTCCCCAGGCCCATGAAGGAGTGACCTTACAATTTATTGGGCCCTTGGGCCTTTCATGAGGTCTTTTATCCTTCCAGTGGACCCGGGGGATATCTGTCCCCCACAAGCCCTCGATCTTTGGGTTGATTTTGAGATAATCGGCTCAGAGATCCTAGGTCCAGCTTGCGGTCTTCGTTTATGACAAGAAATGCTCTCCGGGCAGTTTGGTAAAAACGATTTCTTACTGTCTCCTTCTGCTTTGATCACTTGAAAACTAGAGCTTTGTCTCACACTCGTGCCTTGGAGATTGGCATTTCGTATTGTAGGACCCTGAACTCCATTGGGTGCACCGGAGGTGCACCCAATGGGTGTAGCCCCCGAGCTTCGAGTGGATTTTTGAAAATAATCCACTCGAAGGTCTTCATCAGAAATCATTTTTATTTTCCGCTTGCACTCTTGTTGGGGGTCAGCCTTGCCTTTAATCTTGCCATATGCTTTAGAAGTTGGCATTGTCTTGACTTGAAATGGTGATTCATGGGGTGCACCAGAGGTGCACCCAATGGGTGTAGCCCCCGAGCTTCGAGTGGATTTTTGAAAATAATCCACTCGAAGGTCTTCATTTCGTGTTCTTTTGCTGAGGGTCATCCTTTCTTTTTCCGAATGCCTTAGAAGTCAGCATTATGTCATCGATATTATGCTTTAGAGGTCAGCATTATTTTGTCTTTGAGGTCGAGTTCGTGATCTGCCCATATCTTGCTAGGTGGTGCAATTTATTTGATCTGCGACTGATTGGACGTTCGATGGACGTCCCCTGGCTAGTCTTCATGTCGCTTCTGTCGGTCAGATTTTGTACTTCCCTGGCTATATTTGGCTTTCCTTTGATCCTTACTGATATCTCATTTTTGTCTTGAGGTATTCATTGCATGCCCTGCACGGATGTGACAGTTTTGAAAAATATACTGATAATTCCTGGGCGTCCCCCCAAATGGGTGTGGGCAAGGGACGGCTTGGTACGCTGAGTGTTTTAGCCGGCTGCTTCTGAGTAGTAATGTGATGTGACGGTGGGTGTAATCATATCACCCGCGCAGTTGACTGGAGTCCCAATGGGTGTTGCGTTGCGTGAAACGGCGTCAGCCGCCTGACGTATCTTCAGACGGGTTGAAGCGTATATTGAATATTTGGCGACTGTTCAGTGACCGTGGTAGGAGGTGAGCGGTTGCCTTCTTCTTCTATAAATAGTGCCTTTGCCTCTCCGATTTTTTCACATCTCTTGATGTTCTCTGCTGCTTGCTTTCTTCTTCTCCCTTCATTTTCACCATGGGCAAGAGTAACAAACGCAAGCGCGAGCTGACTCCTCCATCGGAGGACTTTGGCAACTCGGAATACTCGGAGGAGGAGTTCTCCTCCGAGTCCGAGGGGTCTCCAGCTCCCGTCTCTCCCCCGGCATCGTCTGACGATTCAGACGACTCCCAGGGGATTGCCGCGGAAGTCTGGACTTATATCTGGGCCATCGAGCGCTCCGGGCTCGAGGGCTCGGACGAGTTGGAGTACTCCTCGGGCGAGGAGGACTCTTCGGACTCGTCCGAGGAGGGGGTGGCGGCGATGGCGGAGATGACGACGACGACGATGACAGAGGTGACGGTGACGACGGCGACGATGGCAGTGACGGCGGCAGCAGGGGCGGCAACGGCGGCAGCACCAGGGGCAGCAACGGTGGCGGCAACAGCAAGGGCAGCAATAGGGCCAGTGGCTAGATGCCACTGGTCTTTAGATGTTAGTATAGGTTAGAAGTAGTATAATGAAATAATGTAGTAGTATTTAGTAGTGTAGAGTAGTATAGTGTAGCGTAGTAGTAGTAGTAGTAGTAGCAGTAGGGAAGTATCAACTCATAATGAGTTGATTTGTAAGTATTGTAACTTCCCTTAATGAAGAATGATTTCGTCTCCTCCTGTGTTGATTATTTTGCTTCATAGTCAGTTGATCTCTGTCGTGATATTTATTGTCCGTGATGTTCTCTATTTGTTATGTTTGTGTCGTAACTTGAAGTTCTCGAATCGTTCCTCCGTTTGCCTTATCTGCGAAGTCGATTCCTCTGGCTGAGTAATTCGGGCATCATATCGTCGCTTTTAGGAGTGATGGCCGAGCTATTATTGTCAACATTTACGCTTCTGAAGTAGCGCCCAGATGATGATGAAGCCACATCAGCTTTGGAATGACTAATGACCACGTCGGCGCTTTTAGAGATAACTGCCGAGTGACTGAAGACGACGTCGGCGTTTTAGAGATAACTGCCGAGTGACTGAAGACGACGTCGACGTTTTAGAGGTAACTGCCGAGTGACTGAAGACGACATCGGTGTTTTAGAGATAACTGCCGAGTGACTGAAGACGACGTCGGCGTTTTAGAGATAACTGTCGAGTGACTGAAGACGACGTCGTCGTTTTAGAGATAACTGCCGAGTGAATGATGGTAACGTCGGCGTTTTAGAAATAACAGCCGAGTTAGAACGGGCTGCGTCGGCCACTTCGTAGATAATAGCCGAGTGATGATGTGGCACACCGGTGCTTTAGAAGTAACCGTCGGGTGATGACATGGCACGCCGGTGTTTTAGAAGTAACCGCCGGGTGATGACTGGGCGCTTTTTGGAAACGGTATATGACCCGGGAATATCCCATATGTATTGCGCTTTCAGCCGCCTCTGCTTTCCATGCCCTAGTTCTTGCTTTCCTGCCTCCAGATCTTCTCTGTCTTTTTGCAATTCGGCTCCCGCTCTGTTCACCGTTGGAGTTGAGATGGCGCCCAAGCGAAAGGCCTCGAGTTCATCCGCTGCGGTGATTCCCCCTATCGACCCCAACAGCCAGTTGCCTTTCGTAGGTAACCATATGTCTGTTGTTTCTGAGCCTGACCTTCTCCATCTCATGTCCATCGGGGTCCTTCCTCCGAAGGAGCTATGTTCTTGGCGGATTTGCCACGGGGTCACTGTTCCAACAGAGGATACCCACGAATCAGTGATTTATGTTCCTTTTCTTCTCCGCGGTCTCGCTCTTCCTATTTCTCCCTTTTTCCATGGTCTCCTTGATTTCTATCGCCTTAATTTGACCCATCTGAATCCCAATTCCATTCTGCAAATTTCCATTTACGTTCATTTATGCGAAGCTTTTCTTGGCGTCCTGCCACATTTTGGACTGTGGAAGTACTTGTATCACTATCGCCCTGGGATGGTCGGGGGGCAACATCAGCTGGTGGGGGGTGCGAGTTTGGAGATGCGTCGTGGGAGGCCGACTGACTATCTTGAAATCCCGCTCAAGGATAGTATCAAGGGATGGCGCTTGGAGTGGTTTATTGTTGAGAACCACGGAAATTCTCTCCCCCCACGGTCAGGGAGACAGCCAGATGTTCGCACTCTGAGTTGGACCGAGTCCCCTACGGACCAGGAGGTGGCTGAGGCAGGGGCTTTGCTGGCTGAAGTTGGACTACTGAAGGAGAGGGGTCTGACTGCAGAGGCTGTGGTTGCTGATTTTGTCTTCAAGAACATTCAGCCATTGAAGGACAGGGCATACCCGGCTTATTTGTACCGAGGTCTAGCTGACTCAACCCGGGTCACCAACAGAAGAATTCCCGCTGTAGACTTGGTGAACCGGCTTGAAATGATTCTTAGAGGCAAGGTATCAAATGTTGGTGCCCCTGTGGCATACTCGGCCTGGAACATGCCTCCTTCCAAGGCCTTCACTCATTTTGTGTCGAATCCACCTGTCGCTGATGGCGGTTTGGGCCTTAGAGTGCGACCCTCTGCCGAAGAAGTTAGCGCTTTGGTTGCTTCGCTCGGAGAAATTCCTGATGATGAACGGCAGGTCCACTTTGAGGTGCCTTTGGATCCTAGTGATACAGAGATAAGTGCTATGCTTGATATGCTGGCCGAGGACTCTTCTGATGCTGCTCCTGCTGGGACATTGGTGGTGGCGCCTCTCCCGGAAGATGGTACAACCTTGGATATTCATAGACCTGTCAGTGTTCGCCCGAAAAGCCCTTGTCGAGCCAATCAACTTGATTCTCCTGCTGATGAGCAGAAAAAGAAAAAGAGACGTCTTCGGCGAGTATCCAATTTGGATCGGGATGTTGGTCATTCGGTTCCTGCTGCTGAGGAAGTGTTTGTGCTTGAATTTACTGACGCTGACCCCAATGGGTGTGATCCATCTGTCGCTGATCCCAATGGGTGTGCTCCATCTGCCACTGATCCCAATGGGGGTGTTGTCTGTGTTGCTGATGAAAACGACGGAGAGGAAGAAGATGAGGTCCCTTTGACTCAGAAGAACAGTCGGCAATATGTCGCCAGTGGGGAAAGTAGTGGAGTTCCTTCTCCTGCTCTGTCTGCCCTCATTGGTCTACAAGAATTGTCCCTGGCGAACTTTGATCAGACTCTTGAAGATATGGTTCCAGAGGATCTGTTATCAGAGCCAGTGGATGGTGGTGCGACGGATGTTTGTGCTGATGTGCTCGACGCCGGGTTGGGGTCATCCCGGGCAGCGTCCCGCGCCTCATCGACCTTGGAGCGCAGTCTTGAGGGTCAGGAAGCTGACTTGGATCATCTTGTTCCCATGGAAGTAACTGAGGGACCTTCAGCCTTAGAGGCGGCTACTGCAGAGAACTTGGTCCTCGAGGATGGTGTTGACACTTACCCAGCCCCCGAGGGTGTTGCCGGGGATGATTCGGCTCGGGTGGGAAGTGCAAGCCATGGCCCAGCCCCCAAGGGTATTGCCGGAGATGATCCAGCTCAAGTGGGTAGCGCAAACTATGGCCCAGCCCCCGAGGGTGTCCGAGCGGGGTCTCCCTCTTGTACTTCCATGGATGTTCACGCAGGATCTCCTCCACACTCTGGTTGCATGGTGGTAGCCCAAGCTTTGGGTCAGGGAGTCGCTTTAGAGGCTAGCGTTCCTGTCGATCGAGTTTTGGGCTCTGCTGATGACACTGAATTGGTTCCTGCTGGTTCATTGCAAGCTGCCCCGGATGGTGACCCTGCGCCAAGCCGTCAATTGATTTCTCATGATTTTGGAATCCCCTCATTCTTCTCCAACCTCCAGGTACTATGCTCTATTCTAGTCTGATTTTAGCACCTGACGAACTGCTGTCTTTGCACTCATCTGCTCTCAATATCAGGCATTGGTGGATGAGATGGCTAGTCAGCTGAAGTTACAGGGTGCTTCTGTTCCAGAAAGAGCTTCGTCTCTGGCACGTTGGAATCCGATGCTGCTTCAACAGCGTGTCTCTGACTTAGAGGCGACGAATGCTGGTTGGTGCTTTTCTGCTTCCCTTCGACTACCTTATTAAACTGCTTCTCAATTTGACCCTTTTGCTTGATTGTTTCTCGCTAGATATGGCTCGACAGTTTTCTGTTCTTGAAGAGAAACATTCTCAAAGTCAGGCCGAACTGGTCCGGCGGTGCTCCGATTTTGAGGAAAAGTATTCCCAAAGCCAGACTGAGCTGACCCAGGCCTTTGCTGCTCTGAATGACGCTAACACGCTGAACTCTACTCTTCGCGCTCAGCTTGATTCTGAAAAGGTGACTTATGAAATTGTGCCTTGTATTGCTGTGTTCTTATTGCTTGCTTGATGTTTGAAGGAGCTGATTTTTGTTTGCAGGAAGAAAAACGTGCCCTTGTTGCTTCTCGCGACAATCTTGACAGACTATATCATGATTCTAGCAACTCGTTGACCATCCTGGAGAGGAGTCATCGCTTCACCATGGAGGAGTTAGACAACCATCGCTGTAAGCTGCAAGAATCCACGGATGACGTGATCCGTCTCAGGCAGTTGATATCGGCTAAGGATGCTGCTATCAAAGAACTGCGTGCTTCCAATAAGTCCATCGCCCAGGAGCTAGAGACCGCTCAGTTGGCTGTCAAAGTTGCTGAAGAAACGTCCATCACTCTGAGGGCCCAGCGCGACAGAGCCATGGATAAAGCCATTCGCGCGGGGCGGATCTTGATGAGGAGACCCGGTGTGGTTGTTCCCGACGATATAAGGGATGATGTGAACGCTGCTCCTGATTCCTCAAGTCGCCCTTCTTCGTCGGTTGCTCCTGAGAAAGATGTTGCAAAATAGAGAAATATTGCGTGCTTTGAGCGCGCGGTTATCATGATCGGATATTTGTTAGAGGACACCAGTTCGACATTTGAATGCTACTGTTACTCTCCTATTGTTTTAGAATTCAGCAGTTCGTAAATTTGCAGGAGTAAAATGTTGTGCGATGATTTTGAAACTTATTTACGGGATATAGAGGTCACCCCTATATGAGTAATCGTAAGCATGTGAAATCGCCTTAATTCGTTGCTGACTTAAATCGATTGCTTTTGTTAGTAGGGCATAGTAGTAGTCCCAAGTTAAGTAAGCGCGAGCATGTTGCACCGTCTTAAGTCGTTGTCGACTTAAGCCGATTGCTCCGTTAGCAGGGCATAGTGGTCACCCCAAGTTAAGTAAGCGCGAGCATGTTGCACCATCTTAAATAGTTGCCGACTTAAGCCGATTGCTCCGTTAGTAGGGCATAGTGGTCACCCCGAGTTAAGTAAGCGCGAGCATGTTGCACCGTCTTAAGTCGTTGCCGACTTAAGCCGATTGCTCCGTTAGCAGGGCATAGTGGTCACCCTGAGTTGAGTAAGCGTGAGCATGTTGCACCATCTTAAGTCGTTGCCGACTTAAGCCGATTGCTCCGTTAGCAGGGCATAGTGGTCACCCTGAGTTGAGTAAGCGTGAGCATGTTGCACCGTCTTAAGTCGTTGCCGACTTAAGCCGATTGCTCCGTTAGCAGGGCATAGTGGTCACCCCGAGTTAAATAAGAATGCAAGTCGATCATGAACAAACTGAGTATTCTTGAAGCCTTTTTTATTGATGACATATTTCCCATTTTACAGAGTACATTGCTGTGACACCCCAGGTGTCAGTTTCGTGTTATGTCGGGAGATTAATCCTAATCTTGGATGCTCAGTAAAAATTTCTATTTCTCGATCGTGCCTTTCTCTGTTTATCAGGCTTTCTCTTGGAAGTTCACCGAATTCAGAGTTAATCGATCGCGAGAAACAACCAATTTTGGAGCGTGTTAAAACTTTTAATTCTCGGAACTAATGCAGACTCGAAGATCATTCTCGAATTATAAATCTCATCCGAAGCTCTTTAAAATCAAACTCTCGACGATTGTTATCTGATCTAAGCCCTAGCCTAATTCCTCGAACCCCGATCGATGTCCGATTATTTTGATCTGAGTCCGTACTCTCACACGGAATACTCAGTACGTCGTCCTTTAATTATTTCTTACTCGACTCGGCCAAATATCTCTATGTCCAAACCAAATTCAAAACCCTGCATCGACAGCGATTTTAAAATATCACGATTCGCCTTCTCCGACTAAATTCCAAAGCCGATCAAATCTCAGGACGATTTATTTCCGAATCACGCGTAGGGAATTAGTTCCGAGCAAAATTCAAATCAAACTCTCGGTCGAATTAATCGCTCAATCATCCGTTCGCCGAAACTCTAATTCGCTCTGTTATCTGTAGAAACGAATTCTGCGGGAGCATTTTTATTCGGAAAAATAAATTAGCGCGACCCGATTTCATGTTTTGGGCCAAGCCCATTCCAGCCCGGCCCAGCCCACTAAGGAAACCCTAGCCCTAATGCCCCTCTATAAATAGCAGCCCTCTCCTAGCAAGTGGAGGCATTTTTGCACTCCCACCCCTCAAAAATTTTCAGCCGCCAGCAACCTTTCTTCCTCCCACGCACAGCAGCCAGCGCGCAGGGAGCTTCCCTGTCCATGGCGTCTCCTCCCCTTCCTCGAGCAAGCTCCAGCGTGCGCGGGGGGGGGGGGGGGGGGGGCAGCAACCTCGACGGTCGGCCTCTCTCCCCTGCTGTCGCTCGCCCTACAGGGATGGAGAGCAGCCGTGCGCTCCCTGCAGGCAAGCAGAACCTCCAGCCGAGCGCGCTCCCTGTCATTCTCCTGGGCGTGTCCCCTGCTCCACGGCCAGCAGCAAGCCAGCGCCCCTCTGCATCTCCTTCTCCCATGGCGCTCGACGCCCCTGCAGCAAGGCACCCTCTTCTTCTCCCTGGCCGCCCTGCTCTCTGATCCATGGCGCCCAGAAAATTCCAGCCGGCTCCCCCTTCTTCTTCCTCCAGCCAGCAGCTCGTCCACCTCTCTCTCCCATGGCATTTCCCCCTGCGAGTAGCGCTTTCTCCGTTGTCTTCAACCTCCGGTCGCTCCCATCTCCCTGCAGCACCCTGTCCATTTTTTTTCACCCAGCCGATTCCCTCTACTGTCCAAGGCGCGGGCGCTATTTTCCCATGGCCGAGCAGCCCCTCGCAGCGAGCTTCTCCTTTTCCCCAGCGCTGCACAGCTCCTCCACGGTGAAACGCCGCTGTTCCTGCAGCCCCAACACCTCCCCTTGCTTCCTCGCTGCCAGCGCTGCGCGCGTGCCACGTGCTCGGCAAACTGTCCAAGTGGGGTGTTGCGCAGCGAACAGCACGTCGGGATGCTCGTCGGGTGTTTGCTGTTTTTGCGCAGTGAACAGCACGCCATCGACGCTCATCGAGTGTTTGCTGTTTTTTTTTGCGCAGCCCCAACATCATCGTCGTTCACCCCGGTGAGACCGCGACGCTCCTTGTTCGATTCCGCATCAACATTATTTTTCCTATGATTAATTATGTATGTGTGCTGCTTTGTTTTATTTTTGTGGAGGAGATAACCCCGTGTTTTGCGTGGAGAAGGCAAGCCGCTCGACGCTCGTCGATGTCGTAGCGATGCACAAATCGGAATCACCGTCGTTCTTGCAAACGCTGATTGGGTTTGTTTATGGTGAGCCATGTCGCTCTCGATTGCCTCGATTAATAAATTATATAGATGCGGTTGAAATGTTTTGGCGGTAGGTCGTAATATGGTCGTGCTCATGATTTCGAGTTAGAGATTGGTGGTCGTCGATTCGTATAAATTGGTCGATGTGGTGCGTGTTTAAAAATTGTATTGGTATGGATTGAAGTTTGTGGCGAAAGAAAAGGAAGTAGAAAAGAACTCGGATGTTTTTACGTTTCGATAGGAAGATGTGCGATGTGTTGTTTGATGCGAAGGATAGGTTTTACTAGTTTAAACGGTTAGTCGGCAGGCTCGATCAGTAAAGCTAAAATTTATTATGCGATTAAAATGAGGTGACGACATGCCATAGTAGTCGTCACCTTTTCTATGTTTTCAAGTCGGATAAATATCATAAAGCAATTAATTGTTGATACCCAAAGATTGTTAGAAACAAGTAAACGTGCTCTACCTATTGCGTCAAAGGAAATATGGTGTGTTGATTAATTGGGAGCTATGTGACCTAATATAGAAAAGTAGTTAAGAAAACTAATCGAATTACTTTTAGCTATATTTTAAGTTAAGATGTCTAAAATGGTGAAACTAGTTTTGTTGGTCTCATAGTGTTATGATTGAGAAAAATATGAACTTGTGTATGAATTACTATTTTTTTATGCTGTGTTAGCCAACGCTTGTTAAATAGAGGAATTCAATAGAGGAATTCAATTGCGTTAAGTGATTGTTATATGTAGGTGTTTCCAGTACTTCAAGTGGTGGCAAGTTAATTAGTAGACTCTCTATATGACGCTAAATGTCTAGGTAGAATTCTGAAATTTGTGGTGCCCAAATTGTCGAGTTAGAGGTTTAATTCAATCGATGCCGATTAAGTGGCTGAAAATAACTAGTAAAGAAGTTGTAGATGTAAAACTAGAAACTAGTATGCATATGTCCTCGTATGATGTTGTGGTCTAAATGCGTATGTTTATGGTCGTGATGAAAAGTAGTAGTGCTCAGGTGATGTCTAAATTAAAATGCAAACTATTGGTGAAAAGCGCTTTGATATTGATTGTTATAGAGAATGCATTGTTAATTGAGTATGGTGCTTTTAGTGCGCAAAATAACTTGTATAAGAATTGTTGGGGGCCTTCGTCCTCCGAAGGTCCTCAAAAACGTGATCTGACAATGTTTTCCAAGTGGATTATGTGAACAGGTACCTTCGGACTCAGAATTACGAACATGAAGTGCGGTCAGGACGAAGCCTGAACCAGACGAAGGACGGGCTGATTACCAAGCTCCACGAAGGATGGTGCACAGCCGAAGCTGTGCGCAGGGAAGCTTCGTCGCGATAGCAGAGAGGGGAACCGACTTAAAGATGAAAAGACTACGTGGGCCTTGTCAGATTTCCATAAGTCATTGACAAATGTAATGGACATAAATGTAATTTTACGTGGGCTGCGTCCCGCGTCTATAAATAGATGAACAGTACTCCCGTACTGTTCACGCTGACTTGGCATTTGCTTTTGCGTCACGCTTGTACTTTTTATCTTCTCTCAGGACCGAAGGTACATTTGTAATTTGAAATCATTTCTATTTTTCCATGTTAATAAAATAGAAATGATTCTATGATGATGCTTATATTATATTTCATGCTTTATATGAATCCTTCGTCATTACTTGTTATGTTCACGAAGGTATGTCTCTTATGACCTTCGTCCGAAGCTCATTATTTCCCGAAGGGACATAATACTTCGAAGGACGAAGGACTTTAACACTTAACACTTTTTATGTTTCCTTGTTCTTAACTCTTAGCATTTGAGAACAAGTCCCCAACATTGGCGCCCACCTCCGGTGAACTCACTTCCATTTCCTGAGCTTTTCGACACCTTCGGCAAGCATCAGCTTCGTCATGCCGCCGAAGAAGGCTTCAGCACCAGTGGCTGGCACGCTGCAGCCGCTGGACCCCAATCAAGACGTCCTTTCTCTCAGAGAGGCACGAAGCCAGAAGAGGAAGGCTACCAGTCCAACACATCCGGAGGATGATCTAGATCAGGAGATTCAGAATCTGGAAATCCTTCAGCAGCAGGTTCAACGCAGGAAGGAGAAGATGGCCAGGCTAGCTGAACTGCAGAGGCAGATAGATGAAGCCTCTGAAGAAGTTCGTCATCTTGCTCAGGATGAGCAACACCGAAGGCCTCAGCATCAAGACCTTCATCAGGAGGGCTTTCACAACGAAGACGACTGGTATGACAATTTCCATCGTGGGAATTTTGTTTTTGATGATACTTCTCCCCTGTCCGCTGAGTTACAGGCTACACCTTGGCCTCCGTCCTACAAGCCGCCTCAGCTCCCCGTATTTGATGGCCATTCAGACCCGAAGCAGTTCTTGATGAGCTACGAAGCAACAGTGTCTTCGTACGGTGGCAATGCTTCAGTCATGGCCAAATCTTTCGTTATGGCTGTCAGAAGTGTTGCTCAAACCTGGTATTCCTCCCTTCGACCAGGAACGATCACTTCATGGCAGAAGCTGAAGGATTTGTTGTTAACCAGTTTTCAAGGATTTCAGACGAAGCCGGTCACTGCTCAGGCTCTGTTCCAGTGCACTCAGGACCACGAAGAATACCTTCAGGCATATGTCCGAAGGTTTCTGCGTCTAAGGGCACAGGCGCCGACAGTGCCCAATGAGATTGTCATTGAGGCCATGATCAAGGGGCTTCGGCCAGGGCCATCAGCGCAGTATTTTGCCAGGAAGCCACCACAAACGCTGGAGAAGCTGCTCCAGAAGATGGATGAATATATTCGAGCTGACAATGATTTTCGCCAAAGAAGGGAGGAGGCCTTCAGATTTTCTGAGATGACCAGGGGCTTCGGAGGAAGATTCTATCCGAAGCATGTCAGATCAATTCATAATTCCAATCAAAATGATGATAAGGGGAGCCAGCAGCAAAGGCCACAGTACTCCTCACAGACTTCGGGGCAACAGCAAAGCTCCTTTCGACCACCAGCTCCAAGAGGCAGAGGCGCCAGGGGCTTCGGCGGAAGATTCGGGGATCAACCCAGAAGAATATTTTGTTTATTCTGTGGTGAAAACAAAGGTCATACTACCAGGATGTGTCATGTTACCATTCAGAAGCAAAAAGAGATAGCCGAAGCTGCCGCGCAACAGGCTCAGCCGAAGCAGGTCATGCACACTGCTTCGTATCATTCGCCCTACATCCCAGAATATGTGGGCAACCATCCTGTAGTCTCTGCTGCTTCGGCAAGTCAGCCTTCAGCCTCCTGGCAACAGCCCCCGCCTCCACCCCCGTTGCAACAAGGCCAGCAGCCAGAAGGGAGCCAATATGCTCCACATCAAAGGGACTTCAGAGAACAGTCCGAAGCTCGCACGGTCAACAGCACCGTGCCAGAGTCAAAACACATCTATTGACAAATATCCTACCTTAATAGCAATCTTTTTCATTCAGTCTTATTTTTTCTAATAAAGGACATTGTTTAGGTTTCATGTAATTAGTTTCGTTGATTCCTACAAGAAAAATATGTTTTCTTCACAGGTTTGTGATAATAAAAAGGACCTTCGGACTATCGAAAATCCTTCGAAGCAACAAAAAGTCGTTCTAAGGAACGCAGAGTAAGTCTGACGAAGTCACAAAAAGTCGTTCCGAAGGGAGCGCAGTGTAAGTTTTCTGCTCCAAAGTCGTTCCAAAAGGAATGCAGAGCATACAGCGAAAAGTCAACGCTGATACCGCCTAAGTAAAAGGCGAAGAAGCTCCAAAGACGTTCCTAAGGGAATGCAGAGCTTATACCGCCTAAGTAAAAGGCGAAGAAGTTCCAAAGACGTTCCTAAGGGGATGCAGAACTTACAGCGAAAAATAAACGCTGATTCCGCTGAAGTAAAAGGCGAAGAAGCTCCTAAGGGAGGCTTATAATGAAAAAGTCAGTATTGATACAAAAGATTGTGCCCCATTGCAGGAATGTGTGTATCTTCGGCACAAAATATCATTTTGCATAACATAACATCATCACATCATTTTGCATAGCATAATCATCATACATCATGCTGCATGTGGCACAAGAAGGGGGCATGTTATCGATCTTCGGAAAATGCTTTGAAAAGGGGCAAATCATGCCAAGTTACAGGGAGAAACAATATTGATTTTCGAGGTATAGCTTCGGAGATTATTTTTACGAAGCTTGGATATTTCTTATCAGAACACTATGGATATTGTCGTGATAAATGATAAATTCTTCTTCACGAAGCATGAAAAGAAGGGAAGGTGTTTTTTTTTCGTCGAAGACTCAAAAATGGTACGTGTTTAAAGTTTCATGCATCGTAAAGAATTGAATCATAAAACAAGTATATTACATACAGGATTACAGAATATTACACAAATCATATATCAAATGTTTTTTGCAATAGCACTTAGTCTTCCCTAAGTACTATCTCTGCAGCTTCATTCAGCAGTCGATCGACAACCTGATCCATGATAGCTTCGGCCATCTTTTTAATTTCGTCGTCATCTTTAGCCTGAGGGCCCGAAGATGCTTGAGTAGGATCTGAGTGAGGACGGGACACGACTACATTACTATTACAAATCGCAAACAGGTCTTAAAAGCCTAAAGATTACAACACGGTAAAAACTATTATTTAGTACCTAATTGACCTTCGGGCTCTGTGCTCTTTTTAGCAGCCTTAGCCACTTCTCTAGCATCATGGATGCCCTTTTCACTTCTCTGAATAATTTCTCTTGCCATTTCTCGGCCACCGTTATCCCAGATATCAGTAAAAAACTTTCCACCAATTATGCTAGTTTCGGCCGAAGGATCTTTTGTATCTTCAAAGGACAAAGCAGCTTCGGACTGTGCTAAAATTTTCACATGCTCACAGCCCTTCTTCTCTAAAATGGTGGCAATCCCTCTGACGCCAGAGAAGGCACATATATCTCCTCGGCTATTTAAAATTTCTTCGAAGGCTTCAGCTTCGTGGTCAATCCATTCAATGACACTTTCGGGATTGCCCCTCAAAAAATTTTCTTCACTTGAGAATGCGCCGACTTTGGCGAAGCTAGCCTTTAATTTTTTAACACAATCTACAGATTTATTGTAGCATTTCTTTTTGGACGAACGAAGCTCTTCAACAGTCACTTCTAGATGATCTGCCCATTGATCGCTGAGTTCACGCTTTGTTTCTTCAAGTATACGTTCTTCTTTGGCTCTGACCAGTTGTTTCCGAAGGTCTTCAATTTCGCGTTTCTGAGCTTCAGCTTGACTTTTGAAAGCAGCTTCGTCCTCCTTTATTTTATCTATCAATGAGTATAATATTTTGTCTTTTTCGAGACCTTCGTTCCTCAGTTCAATTACTTCGGAACGAAGGTTGCTCAGGGCTATAGTACATCCTTCGTCCTCAGCATCTTTCTGTGCTCTGAGGGCATTGCTGAGTATCAGGCCCTGCAGACAGGAATATGTCTGTGTCAATAGTTTTAAACAAACGGAAAATTTTGAATTCAACAAAAATATAAGAATTCCATTTGTCGCACCTTTAAACTGTTGTAAGCTAGGCTGTCAGCCAGATCGTTCTTTGACAGCACCGAAAGTCCGTCTTCTAAAGTTGGAAATCCGAAGCTTCTGCTCATCTCCCGACAGACAGAAATTTCCTTGCTGTCGGGGAGGCAATACAAGAAATCTTCTTCTCCACTGCCATTAAATATCAACGCCCCCTTTGGATATTTCAACTTTTGGGCATAGTGTTGGGCCTCTTGTTCTTCTTTTTCTGTTAATTTTTTCCCCGAAGCATGACGAAAAATATAATCACGAATTTTGGATGCTTCGGGGGTAACAACACCAGTTCCTTCAGCAAAAGTTGGCTTTGTTATTTTTTCTGCCTCACTTTCCAAGGTTTTTGCCTTTGAGGGCCCTGAGGGCCCAGCTTCGGCTTCAGTATCTTGCTCTGGAGCTTTAGAACCCGAAGCTTCGACTGTTGTTTCAGGAGTGACGGCAGCCTTCTTCGGAGGGGTGCTTGAAGATTTGATCGTTTCCAGCACATCTAACACATTAGCCATTCTCCTTCTTTTCGGAGTCACTGCTGGCACTTTTTGATTACTTACTGTTTCAATGTTTGCCACAGGACTCAAAACTTCTGATGTTTTGGAGTCCTCGGTTGCTTCCTTTACCTCTTCCATTTTTTCTGTGAATGGCGCTTCGGCCTTCTCTTTCGTTTCTGGTAACAAAATTTTTGATTGCTCCAATTTTGTCTTCGTTGGTATTTCGGCTGTTTCTGTGACTTCTGGCAGCAAAGTTGGCTCGGCTGGTTTTTCAGCTTCGGTGGCCGAAGAAGTTTCTCCGGTAAACTCAGGCACCGAAGCTGGTTCAATATAACGCGGTCGATAAGTAAGAACCTTTATCTTCTTCCTTTTCGGTTCTGGCTCGCTAGGAGCAGCTGTAGTTTCTTCTTTTGCAGAGGTTGTATTTTTTCTCTTCTGCCTTCGAATGGGGTAGCAATAGTCAGGGTAGACAAACCCGATGGCATCAAATACCCGATTCAGCCTTTTCTTTTTTCGGCCTCCGAAGGCTGCTGACATTGCAGTATCTTCGGCCTTCGAGTATGTCCCAAGCAGCTCATCACTTAAATTGTCAATGCTTTTCAACCACTCATCGTCTGGCTCAATAAATTTATCTTCAAATTTAAAAGTGTACTTAAACCTGACAAGTCCACCTTCGTCGGCCTCTTTAACGGTTTCTTGTGGCATTTCCCATTTCTCCGCAAGCGGCCACACCCTGAAGGCAATATGCTCTTGTACTAAGTCCCTTGTTCCTATAAAAGAGCAGACAACGCCGAAGGCTCTTTGGCACTCTTCGGCGGCTTCGTTCATTTCAACCTTCGGCCTCCGAAGGCCGAAGCTTTGCCAAATAGGACGCATAATTATACCTTTGATGTCTTCTCGTGCTGATAAGTCATTCTTCACATAAAACCATTCTGTCATCCAATCCCCGGGCCATCTCTTCCGAAAGGTTGGTACGGGACAGCTTGCCCCGGACCGAGAGACGAAGCTGTAGCAGCCAAAGTTGTTATGGTACTGTTCTTTGCCCCAAGGCTTTGTTTCATATAATAATTCATGAACATTACAGAAGCTTCTTGCGTCAGGCTTCAGACCTTGGCTTCTCGCGGCCCACACGAAGATATTTAGCCTTATAATTGCCTCGGGAGTAAGTTGATGAAGATAGACTTCGAAGATTTTCAACACCTCCACGACGAAGCTGCTCAAGGGGAATCGCAATCCAGCTTTCAAAAAGCTTCGATACACCACAACTTCATTTTCTTCAGGGTGTGGACAAGTTTTTTCCCCTTCGTCCGCCCTCACAATGGACAGATCCCGGAAATACCTTCCTCTCATATTAACAAGATGATTCTCTTTGATAGTTGATTTACCATAAACTGAATGGCTTGGTCGCCAGGGGCGATCTTCGGAGTCTTCGCCACCGCTGTCCACATCATAACTTTCACTGTCACCAGTATCTTCAGACAGCCCTTCCAGAGTTTCCCTGGTGATCTTTTCTGTGTTGGTCTTCGACATTGATATAAGAAACCCTAAGTTCTTCTCTTCATCAAGACTCAGCTTCATCTCAGCAGCAGCCTTCTTAGCAGCTTCAGACATCTTCGGAAACACTAAAAACTGTTTTTAAAAGCCGAAGCTTCAAAGCTAAAAACTTAGCAGATCACAGTGCACAAGAGCTAAAAAATGAGTGAGCAGGGGTGGTTGGCCAGAAAGCGTGCAAAATAAGTTTGCGGTATGGCCGTATTTATACGCTTGATGCGTTGAAAATTGAAAGACCCCGCTTGTCAGTGAAAGTTGCTATTCTAGCAAAGGGAAGGTGTTTTTTCGGACCTTCGGCTCAAGGCCTTCGTCCATATCGCAATCTGAATTTATCATTAACAAATTAATATTGCGAGGGGCTACTGTTGGGGGCCTTCGTCCTCCGAAGGTCCTCAAAAACGTGATCTGACAATGTTTTCCAAGTGGATTATGTGAACAGGTACCTTCGGACTCAGAATTACGAACATGAAGTGCGGTCAGGACGAAGCCTGAACCAGACGAAGGACGGGCTGATTACCAAGCTCCACGAAGGATGGTGCACAGCCGAAGCTGTGCGCAGGGAAGCTTCGTCGCGATAGCAGAGAGGGGAACCGACTTAAAGATGAAAAGACTACGTGGGCCTTGTCAGATTTCCATAAGTCATTGACAAATGTAATGGACATAAATGTAATTTTACGTGGGCTGCGTCCCGCGTCTATAAATAGATGAACAGTACTCCCGTACTGTTCACGCTGACTTGGCATTTGCTTTTGCGTCACGCTTGTACTTTTTATCTTCTCTCAGGACCGAAGGTACATTTGTAATTTGAAATCATTTCTATTTTTCCATGTTAATAAAATAGAAATGATTCTATGATGATGCTTATATTATATTTCATGCTTTATATGAATCCTTCGTCATTACTTGTTATGTTCACGAAGGTATGTCTCTTATGACCTTCGTCCGAAGCTCATTATTTCCCGAAGGGACATAATACTTCGAAGGACGAAGGACTTTAACACTTAACACTTTTTATGTTGCCTTGTTCTTAACTCTTAGCATTTGAGAACAAGTCCCCAACAAGAATTAGTAAGTCTACCTGTTAGTTCTCACTTAGGTATTTTAACTCTAACAATTGTCAAAGTGTTAGAATAATTCAAGTCTTTAGAACATGGCAATTCTTGAATTGTATAGGAGCTGAAATTTATTAATTTCTGTTTTGGACTGCGCGCGCTGTTTTAGTTGTGCTGTATATTTGATGAACTAAATTGTGTTTTCTGTAGATATGTGCTATAGAAAAGTGGTAGATAACCTTATTATCTTGCTGGTGTTAAAATTTGACAGCCATAGGTCTGACAGTTTAGGAGTTATGCTTTTTACAAATTCAGTAACTGAATCTGTCCAAATTCTGTACAGATTTCAGAAACTGTATTGTTTGTTCAATTTAATGTTGCAATCTGTTCATGGTCATTATAAGAAAGTTGTAGATGCTTTTCTGATCTTGCTTGTGTTAAAATTTCATAACTATAGGCCCGACGGTTTAAAAGTTATGAATTTTACAGACTGGTTGTTGTGTTCTGTCCACCGTCAGAACAGATTTCGAAAACTGAAATATTTGATTTAGTTAAACCTGGAATCACTTCTTGGTGATTATAAAAGTTATGTAGTACTTTTTCTAAGCTTTCCAAAAAGTCTTGGATCACTATTTTTGGTGATCTGAAGATTAAGTTAAGGATGTTTAAACTCTGAAGACTGAATCTGTCCAGTTCTGGACAGCAAAGTCTTTTAGTGATGTTTATCCTTAGTTAAATATTGAATCACCTTGAGATGTTTATAAATAATTTGTAGAACATTTAATTAGCTTTCCAGAAAGTCTTAAATCACTTTGTTTGGATGTCTGAATCTTCAGTTATGAATTTTTAAAGTCACAAGTCTGAATCTGTCCAAATCTGGACAGCGCTGTTGTGTTAACACTTTTTGATCTTGCTAAATGTTTAATCAGGCTGTGATGACAATACCAAAGTTGTAGAGCACCTTCTAAGCTTTCCAGAAAATCTTAGTTTGCTAGTTTTGGATTAATATTTAGAGAGTTATGGTTAAAACAAGCCACTGCTGTGCTGCTGTCCTAATTTTGTTGTATTTTGTGGATTGCTCTACTATGTGGCGTATGTCTTGAGTGGACTGTTTCCTCGTTTTGATTTTGGTTGAACACGCAGTAACGATAATATAACTAATATAAGTGAGCATAAGTATGTAGGTAACTAGTATACGCCTCGCTAAATTAGGGAACTAAATTGGTTAAGGTCTAATACGTGTTCGCCTAATAAATAATTGTAAAGCCCCATTTAAGTGTCTAGTTCCTTTTCAACTAAGTCTGTCTACATATCAGTCATAGGAAACTTAAGTACTTAACTAACCTAATGTTAAGTAACCAATGAATGATTAAAGTGAAGGTGATAAATGCTTGCACGTGTGATGTCGTATTGCGCTGGTTAAGTCTAGAAAGTATCGGTCGTCTTTCTAATGGTAGTAACTACGTATGCCCGATGACGTGTAAATAACTAAATCTAACATGTGGTTGTTTGCGGTGTCTTACAATTAAATATTTAGTTCGCTACCATGTATTGTATATCTTGTGATAACTTTTCATTATATTCATACATATGCACCTTGCATCTCATTTAGGACCGAGAGATGATCGTGCAAGTGATGTGGTGCCAACCACAAGATGCCGTGGTGGACGACCTGAAGGATGGACATGACCAGTAGATGCTCGCCAAGCGAGTACCTCCCCCAACAAACACTACCTAAGTGTCAAATTAAAGGCAAGCCCCAGTTTTATGCATAACCAATTATATTATGCTATTTTACTGCACTTAATGTTTGTAGGATTGTACTGTGCACTTAAGTGTAGGAGTTGAATGAAAACTTAGTTGCATTACCTCAGGATGTCCTTTGAGATGGATACTAGTATGCTAGGTCGAGTAGCTGCTTTATTAATTAGGGATCTCGGTAGAAGTCGAGTGATTTTTCTAGCACTCGCGCGAGGTCAGGAAATTGATTGTATCCACTTTCATATCATACTGATGCTGGTTTGTGACAACAATCCATGGGGATTGGTTGTTCACGGGATAAAATGTGAATAAGGATTAAGGTGTGGTACCGTGAGTCAAGCGTTTGAACGTACTAAGCACATGCCGAGAAATATGGTAAATCGGTAAGCCTAGTACCTGATTGAACCTGGCAGTGGACTTTACCCCTCATGCGACCTGAGACGAGGTCTCCCATTCCGGTTATGGTGGGTACAAGTGCGGTCACTGCACGACGGCCAATCGGGGTCAGTGAGGCATTGTACGCCAAGGCGGTGAGCCCTGATCTGCTGACGGGGAATCGATGGGGACGGTTGATGTGTGTGGGGACGGAGTGCCCCTGCATGTCGTGTGTTTAGGTTTACCTTGCAAGGTTTAAAAACTCGATTCGAATCGTCTGCTTCTCGCAGCTAATGAGACTGCTTGATCCATGCTGCTACATTGAGTAATAAGTGGAAATGAGGTGACTGGAAAAAGATGTTGATTGCTAAAAATGTTTGATATCATGTATGGGTAGCTAGGTACTCACTTAGTTTAAAAAGGATCATACTAAAACTTGAAAAGGTAAAACTTGATTTTAGACTCAGCTAGTGCTTTTGGCAAACCAAACCCCTCAGCCAAACAACTGCATGTCTAGAGGTAGAGGAGTAGACTCCTCACACCGGGTAAGTCTAGCTGAGTATTAGTATACTCAGCCTTGCTTGTGGCACAATTTTTGCAGGTACCCCTTAGGGTGATTGGTTGCTGGTGTGACTTGGCCTCCATCCCTGCCACCGGGATAGACGGTCAAGTGGGTTATTGCTTCCGCAGGAGAGGACCAGGAGGAGTAGCGTGGCCAGGCTTCGCCATGTTATTCGGTTTTCTCCGTTAGTTATTTCCGCTGCATTAAAATTTATGGTTATTATTTCTAAAACTCCGATAAAGTAATCACTAATGATACTTATTAAATTTGTGGTATTATGTTTTATTGTATTTCTCTGTGCCTCACCTTCGTGTGAGCTAGTGGTATTCGATCCTGGATAAGTGGCCTCGTCGGACTAGATCCGAGGGACTGACGATTTATTCCTATTTAAGTGTGGTCTAGCCTTTAAGGCGGGACTTAGGCACTTAAGTTGGAATAATTCGGGCGGTTCCGCCACAGCTGGTATCGGAGCGAATACCATTACAGAGAAGTCAATAAGTCATGATTACCAACCTTTTCTAAAGTAAAACTTGCTTAGAAACCAAGTTGGATAGCTGTCAGGACGATAAGGATAGACCTAGGACGTGAAGCCCTAGGAATAGATGGGTAGCTAGGTGGCTAGTTATTTAGGCCATAAGGGCTACTATTACTATTAATAAGGATGCTGTAGAAGCACCCAAAAATTAGTTAGGTCTGAGAAGACGACTAGAATGAGCATGCATCATGATTGTCGCATCATTGTCTCTTGTGCACCGACATGCTTCTCTCACCTTTATTCCAATAATAAGAAATTGTGAATAATGTAATGTACTGATATGTTAGGAACTATAAGAAATGCCTTCCTCGTGTCAGATTGGTAAGTCTTGTTAGGTCGTGCTATGTGTTTCTCTTGTCTTGCTAGCTAGGTGGTATTATAATTGTTCAACCCTCTTTGTCAATAAAAAAATTGTTGCCTGTTTTGCCCATAAAAAGACCTCCTTCTCCAAACAACCTAGTGGTTCCCTTGTAAAACCTTAAAAAATATTATCATGTGCTTGTTTTTGTGTTTTTAGCCCTTGTGTGTTTTACACTTGAATTTTACACCTGCACAGCTTGTAAACCTCCATAGCTTGATCGCTAGACCAACCCAAGTCTCCTTGTGCACTTGTGGTGTCAAAAAAAATTGTTGTTGGTGTCTAGTTGCGCAAACCCTATCAAGGCCATGTTCTTTTCATAAATCCTTGCCCCTAAAACTTCATAGCATTCCTATTGATCATCCAGTTGATCCTGTTGTCTACCCCTCCTTTCGCATGGATCTGGTGATCTCTTTCCTTGTGAATCATGTTGTGACCTTATCATCCGAATCTCTAGATCCTTTAATGATTCTGCCCTGTTATCTTGTTATCTTCTATAACCCGTTCTCAAGTATCGGATGTTGATTTGCCTAAATCTCTCAATTCTGGTCATTCTCATACCCCTTCTCTAGGATCATGACGCTTGTTTTATCAACTTATCTCTAAATGGCATATCCATTTGGTTCAATGGATTTGATTGTTGTCCTTGGTTCTCTCATGTCTCTAAAAGCTCAACAATCTATTTTGATCTCATGGTCGGTTCATCCTCATATCAAATCTCGTGCTAATATCTGATCTGATAATCTCCATGTTGATCATCAAATGGTTCTCTGGGTTAAAGAAAATTCTCATGTGATGCTCTTTTGTCAGCAATCTCTGCTTCAACTCCGGTCACATTCTTATTTTCTGAGCCATACTCTCATGGGCTCCATCTATCTGTGCTAAGTGGATTTCTCATTGGTTGCGTTTGGTAATGGTATTATGGCTAACAACTGATGGTGCCGCGACGAGACCGAGAGCCTACTATGGTGCACACATGGTTGAGCTACTCGGCACGCGCTGGTATCGCGGTTAATAGTCGTGGTCCATTAAGAGACTATACTGATGTGCTATCTTTTGTGGACACTCTCAGAATGATCGCTGCATTTTGTCTCGATATGTCGCGATATTCTAATCATATCTGTCTTCAGTATCTTGCCAGATACCCTTTCATGAATTTGCATCTATCTTCAGCCTGGGAGTTACATGCTTCTCCACTCTTAAATATCCTCATTCGAATCTCGGGACGAGATTCTTTTTAAGGGGGGAAGGCTGTGACACCCCAGGTGTCAGTTTCGTGTTATGTCGGGAGATTAATCCTAATCTCGGATGCTCAGTAAAAATTTCTATTTCTCGATCGTGCCTTTCTCTGTTTATCAGGCTTTCTCTTGGAAGTTCACCGAATTCAGAGTTAATCGATCGCGAGAAACAACCAATTTTGGAGCGTGTTAAAACTTTTAATTCTCGGAACTAATGCAGACTCGAAGATCATTCTCGAATTATAAATCTCATCCGAAGCTCTTTAAAATCAAACTCTCGACGATTGTTATCTGATCTAAGCCCGAGTCTAATTCCTCGAACCCCGATCGATGTCCGATTATTTTGATCTGAGTCCGTACTCTCACACGGAATACTCAGTACGTCGTCCTTTAATTATTTCTTACTCGACTCGGCCAAATATCTCTATGTCCAAACCAAATTCAAAACCCTGCATCGACAGCGATTTTAAAATATCACGATTCGCCTTCTCCGACTAAATTTCAAAGCCGATCAAATCTCAGGACGATTTATTTCCGAATCACGCGTAGGGAATTAGTTCCGAGCAAAATTCAAATCAAACTCTCGGTCGAATTAATCGCTCAATCATCCGTTCGCCGAAACTCTAATTCGCTCTGTTATCTGTAGAAACGAATTCTGCGGGAGCATTTTTATTCGGAAAAATAAATTAGCGCGACCCGATTTCATGTTTTGGGCCAAGCCCATTCCAGCCCGGCCCAGCCCACTAAGGAAACCCTAGCCCTAATGCCCCTCTATAAATAGCAGCCCTCTCCTAGCAAGTGGAGGCATTTTTGCACTCCCACCCCTCAAAAAATTTCAGCCGCCAGCAACCTTTCTTCCTCCCACGCACAGCAGCCAGCGCGCAGGGAGCTTCCCTGTCCATGGCGTCTCCTCCCCTTCCTCGAGCAAGCTCCAGCGTGCGCGGGGGGGGGGGGGGGGGGGCAGCAACCTCGACGGTCGGCCTCTCTCCCCTGCTGTCGCTCGCCCTACAGGGATGGAGAGCAGCCGTGCGCTCCCTGCAGGCAAGCAGAACCTCCAGCCGAGCGCGCTCCCTGTCCTTCTCCTGGGCGTGTCCCCTGCTCCACGGCCAGCAGCAAGCCAGCGCCCCTCTGCAGCTCCTTCTCCCATGGCGCTCGACGCCCCTGCAGCAAGGCACCCTCTTCTTCTCCCTGGCCGCCCTGCTCTCTGATCCATGGCGCCCAGAAAATTCCAGCCGGCTCCCCCTTCTTCTTCCTCCAGCCAGCAACTCGTCCACCTCTCTCTCCCATGGCATTTCCCCCTGCGAGTAGCGCTTTCTCCGTTGTCTTCAACCTCCGGTCGCTCCCATCTCCCTGCAGCACCCTGTCCATTTTTTTTCACCCAGCCGATTCCCTCTACTGTCCAAGGCGCGGGCGCTATTTTCCCATGGCCGAGCAGCCCCTCGCAGCGAGCTTCTCCTTTTCCCCAGCGCTGCACAGCTCCTCCACGGTGAAACGCCGCTGTTCCTGCAGCCCCAACACCTCCCCTTGCTTCCTCGCTGCCAGCGCTGCGCGCGTGCCACGTGCTCGGCAAACTGTCCAAGTGGGGTGTTGCGCAGCGAACAGCACGTCGGGATGCTCGTCGGGTGTTTGCTGTTTTTGCGCAGTGAACAGCACGCCATCGACGCTCATCGAGTGTTTGCTGTTTTTTTTGCGCAGACCCAACATCATCGTCGTTCACCCCGGTGAGACCGCGACGCTCCTTGTTCGATTCCGCATCAACATTATTTTTCCTATGATTAATTATGTATGTGTGCTGCTTTGTTTTATTTTTGTGGAGGAGATAACCCCGTGTTTTGCGTGGAGAAGGCAAGCCGCTCGACGCTCGTCGATGTCGTAGCGATGCACAAATCGGAATCACCGTCGTTCTTGCAAACGCTGATTGGGTTTGTTTATGGTGAGCCATGTCGCTCTCGATTGCCTCGATTAATAAATTATATAGATGCGGTTGAAATGTTTTGGCGGTAGGTCGTAATATGGTCGTGCTCATGATTTCGAGTTAGAGATTGGTGGTCGTCGATTCGTATAAATTGGTCGATGTGGTGCGTGTTTAAAAATTGTATTGGTATGGATTGAAGTTTGTGGCGAAAGAAAAGGAAGTAGAAAAGAACTCGGATGTTTTTACGTTTCGATAGGAAGATGTGCGATGTGTTGTTTGATGCGAAGGATAGGTTTTACTAGTTTAAACGGTTAGTCGGCAGACTCGATCAGTAAAGCTAAAATTTATTATGCGATTAAAATGAGGTGACGACATGCCATAGTAGTCGTCACCTTTTCTATGTTTTCGAGTCGGATAAATACCATAAAGCAATTAATTGTTGATACCCAAAGATTGTTAGAAACAAGTAAACGTGCTCTACCTATTGCGTCAAAGGAAATATGGTGTGTTGATTAATTGGGAGCTACGTGACCTAATATAGAAAAGTAGTTAAGAAAACTAATCGAATTACTTTTAGCTATATTTTAAGTTAAGATGTCTAAAATGGTGAAACTAGTTTTGTTGGTCTCATAGTGTTATGATTGAGAAAAATATGAACTTGTGTATGAATTACTATTTTTTTATGCTGTGTTAGCCAACGCTTGTTAAATAGAGGAATTCAATAGAGGAATTCAATTGCGTTAAGTGATTGTTATATGTAGGTGTTTCCAGTACTTCAAGTGGTGGCAAGTTAATTAGTAGACTCTCTATATGACGCTAAATGTCTAGGTAGAATTCTGAAATTTGTGGTGCCCAAATTGTCGAGTTAGAGGTTTAATTCAATCGATGCCGATTAAGTGGCTGAAAATAACTAGTAAAGAAGTTGTAGATGTAAAACTAGAAACTAGTATGCATATGTCCTCGTATGATGTTGTGGTCTAAATGCGTATGTTTATGGTCGTGATGAAAAGTAGTAGTGCTCAGGTGATGTCTAAATTAAAATGCAAACTATTGGTGAAAAGCGCTTTGATATTGATTGTTATAGAGAATGCATTGTTAATTGAGTATGGTGCTTTTAGTGCGCAAAATAACTTGTATAAGAATTAGTAAGTCTACCTGTTAGTTCTCACTTAGGTATTTTAACTCTAACAATTGTCAAAGTGTTAGAATAATTCAAGTCTTTAGAACATGGCAATTCTTGAATTGTATAGGAGCTGAAATTTATTAATTTCTGTTTTGGACTGCGCGCGCTGTTTTAGTTGTGCTGTATATTTGATGAACTAAATTGTGTTTTCTGTAGATATGTGCTATAGAAAAGTGGTAGATAACCTTATTATCTTGCTGGTGTTAAAATTTGACAGCCATAGGTCTGACAGTTTAGGAGTTATGCTTTTTACAAATTCAGTAACTGAATCTGTCCAAATTCTGTACAGATTTCAGAAACTGTATTGTTTGTTCAATTTAATGTTGCAATCTGTTCATGGTCATTATAAGAAAGTTGTAGATGCTTTTCTGATCTTGCTTGTGTTAAAATTTCATAACTATAGGCCCGACGGTTTAAAAGTTATGAATTTTACAGACTGGTTGTTGTGTTCTGTCCACCGTCAGAACAGATTTCGAAAACTGAAATATTTGATTTAGTTAAACCTGGAATCACTTCTTGGTGATTATAAAAGTTATGTAGTACTTTTTCTAAGCTTTCCAAAAAGTCTTGGATCACTATTTTTGGTGATCTGAAGATTAAGTTAAGGATGTTTAAACTCTGAAGACTGAATCTGTCCAGTTCTGGACAGCAAAGTCTTTTAGTGATGTTTATCCTTAGTTAAATATTGAATCACCTTGAGATGTTTATAAATAATTTGTAGAACATTTAATTAGCTTTCCAGAAAGTCTTAAATCACTTTGTTTGGATGTCTGAATGTTCAGTTATGAATTTTTAAAGTCACAAGTCTGAATCTGTCCAAATCTGGACAGCGCTGTTGTGTTAACACTTTTTGATCTTGCTAAGTGTTTAATCAGGCTGTGATGACAATACCAAAGTTGTAGAGCACCTTCTAAGCTTTCCAGAAAATCTTAGTTTGCTAGTTTTGGATTAATATTTAGAGAGTTATGGTTAAAACAAGCTACTGCTGTGCTGCTGTCCTAATTTTGTTGTATTTTGTGGATTGCTCTACTATGTGGCGTATGTCTTGAGTGGACTGTTTCCTCGTTTTGATTTTGGTTGAACACGCAGTAACGATAATATAACTAATATAAGTGAGCATAAGTATGTAGGTAACTAGTATACGCCTCGCTAAATTAGGGAACTAAATTGGTTAAGGTCTAATACGTGTTCGCCTAATAAATAATTGTAAAGCCCCATTTAAGTGTCTAGTTCCTTTTCAACTAAGTCTGTCTACATATCAGTCATAGGAAACTTAAGTACTTAACTAACCTAATGTTAAGTAACCAATGAATGATTAAAGTGAAGGTGATAAATGCTTGCACGTGTGATGTCGTATTGCGCTGGTTAAGTCTAGAAAGTATCGGTCGTCTTTCTAATGGTAGTAACTACGTATGCCCGATGACGTGTAGATAACTAAATCTAACATGTGGTTGTTTGCGGTGTCTTACAATTAAATATTTAGTTCGCTACCATGTATTGTATATCTTGTGATAACTTTTCATTATATTCATACATATGCACCTTGCATCTCATTTAGGACCGAGAGATGATCGTGCAAGTGATGTGGTGCCAACCACAAGATGCCGTGGTGGACGACCTGAAGGATGGACATGACCAGTAGATGCTCGCCAAGCGAGTACCTCCCCCAACAAACACTACCTAAGTGTCAAATTAAAGGCAAGCCCCGGTTTTATGCATAACCAATTATATTATGCTATTTTACTGCACTTAATGTTTGTAGGATTGTACTGTGCACTTAAGTGTAGGAGTTGAATGAAAACTTAGTTGCATTACCTCAGGATGTCCTTTGAGATGGATACTAGTATGCTAGGTCGAGTAGCTGCTTTATTAATTAGGGATCTCGGTAGAAGTCGAGTGATTTTTCTAGCACTCGCGCGAGGTCAGGAAATTGATTGTATCCACTTTCATATCATACTGATGCTGGTTTGTGACAACAATCCATGGGGATTGGTTGTTCACGGGATAAAATGTGAATAAGGATTAAGGTGTGGTACCGTGAGTCAAGCGTTTGAACGTACTAAGCACATGCCGAGAAATATGGTAAATCGGTAAGCCTAGTACCTGATTGAACCTGGCAGTGGACTTTACCCCTCATGCGACCTGAGACGAGGTCTCCCATTCCGGTTATGGTGGGTACAAGTGCGGTCACTGCACGACGGCCAGTCGGGGTCAGTGAGGCATTGTACGCCAAGGCGGTGAGCCCTGATCTGCTGACGGGGAATCGATGGGGACGGTTGATGTGTGTGGGGACGGAGTGCCCCTGCATGTCGTGTGTTTAGGTTTACCTTGCAAGGTTTAAAAACTCGATTCGAATCGTCTGCTTCTCGCAGCTAATGAGACTGCTTGATCCATGCTGCTACATTGAGTAATAAGTGGAAATGAGGTGACTGGAAAAAGATGTTGATTGCTAAAAATGTTTGATATCATGTATGGGTAGCTAGGTACTCACTTAGTTTAAAAAGGATCATACTAAAACTTGAAAAGGTAAAACTTGATTTTAGACTCAGCTAGTGCTTTTGGCAAACCAAACCCCTCAGCCAAACAACTGCATGTCTAGAGGTAGAGGAGTAGACTCCTCACACCGGGTAAGTCTAGCTGAGTATTAGTATACTCAGCCTTGCTTGTGGCACAATTTTTGCAGGTACCCCTTAGGGTGATTGGTTGCTGGTGTGACTTGGCCTCCATCCCTGCCACCGGGATAGACGGTCAAGTGGGTTATTGCTTCCGCAGGAGAGGACCAGGAGGAGTAGCGTGGCCAGGCTTCGCCATGTTATTCGGTTTTCTCCGTTAGTTATTTCCGCTGCATTAAAATTTATGGTTATTATTTCTAAAACTCCGATAAAGTAATCACTAATGATACTTATTAAATTTGTGGTATTATGTTTTATTGTATTTCTCTGTGCCTCACCTTCGTGTGAGCTAGTGGTATTCGATCCTGGATAAGTGGCCTCGTCGGACTAGATCCGAGGGACTGACGATTTATTCCTATTTAAGTGTGGTCTAGCCTTTAAGGCGGGACTTAGGCACTTAAGTTGGAATAATTCGGGCGGTTCCGCCACAATTGTCATCCCGATAGCTTTTGAAATACAGCTAGGGATAAAACTTCCTGAGGTGTTCTATGTTCCAGGAGTTCCCAATTTTTGTGCCGTCCATTTGAGTGAGACGATATGATCCCGGCCGAGTGACTTCTGCTACTATGAATGGTCCTTCCCATAAGGGTGATAACTTGTGCCGTCCCTCCCCCGTTAGAATTCGGCAGAGGACAAGATCTCCCACTAAAAAGGATCATCGTCGCATGGCCTTGTCGTGATAGCGTCTCAGAGTCTGCTGGTATCGTGCCGATTGAATTACTGTGTTCAGCCGTTCTTCTTCGAGTACATCAATATCCTCCAGCCTAGTAGCTTCGGCTTCTGCTATGCTTTCAAAGACCAACCTTGGCGCCCCAAACTTGAGATCAGCGGGTAATACTGCCTCTGACCCATAGACCATGAAGAAAGGAGTGTTTCCATGCAGAGCTCGGCTAGGTTGAGTTCTTAGGCTTCAAACGACGTAGGGCAATTCCCTTATCCATTTTCCCGCGAACTTTTCATTTTTATCGAAGACCTTTTTCCTGAGTGCCTCCAATATCATCCCGTTAGCTCGTTCTACCTACCCGTTGGCTCTTGGATGTGCTACCGAAGCATACTTGATCTGAATGCTCTTTTGTTCGCAGAAATCGAAGAACTCTGAACTTGTGAAGTTGGATCCTAGGTCAGTTATGATACTGTTCGGTATTCCGAATCTAAATATTATGTCCTGTATGAATTCCACGGCCTTGGCTGAGGTTAAAGAAGCAATGGGTTTGAATTCTATCCATTTAGTGAATTTGTCGATTGCTACCAGTACATGAGTGTATCCTCCTCGAGCTTTCTTGAAAGGCCCAATCATATCCAGTCCCCAGCATGCGAACGACCAAGTTACTGGTATGGTCTGCAGTTGCTGTGCTGGTAAATGTTGTTGCTTTGACAAGTACTAGCAAGCTTCGCACCTCTAAACTAACTCGGCTGCATCGCTTTTCGCTGTTGGCCAATAGAATCCCGACCTGAAGATCTTCCCGACTAGTGTCTTGGATGCTGCGTGTATTCCACATTGCCCAACATGGACCTCATCTAGAAGTTGCTTCCCTATAGATGAGAGAATGCATTTCATGAGGACACCCGATGCGCCTCTTCTGTATAGTGTCTCCCCAATGAGTGTGTAGTGAGCTGACTGTCTAACGATGCGCTCGGCTGCATTTTTGTCATCTGGTTCCTCTTCATTCTTTATATATCTGATGATCGGCTTTCTCCAGTCATCGGAATGACTCTGGTTGATTCACGATATTACATTCTTCTGCCGGATCCATTGAGATACTTGGATGTGGTATTTCTTGTACAAAGACTCCAGGCGGGACCTGAGTTCGACTGGATCCTAGCTTGGACAATACATCAGCTGTCGTGTTTCGATCTCTTTCTACATGATGAAATTCCAGACCTTCGAATTTATCTTCTAGTTTCCGGACGGCGGCGCAGTACTTTCCCATTGAATCGCTCGAACAGTCCCATTCTTTGTTTATCTGGCTTATGACTACCAAAGAATCTCTGTATACCATCAGTCTCTTGATGCCTAGTGATACAGCAATGTTCAGTCCATGAATCAGAGCTTCATATTCGACTGCGTTTTTGGAGGCTAGAAATAGCAACTGGAGGGCATATTTGAGGTGCTCGCCTCCAGGTGCGGTAAAGAGAATTCCCGCGCCTGCTCCCTGCAGCTTCAGCGAGCCATCAAAATACATTCGCCATACTTCTACAGTTTCTGGGTTATCTGGTACTTGTTGTTCAGTCCATTCTGATACGAAGTCAACCAACGCTTGAGTTTTGATGGCAGTGCGAGGTCGAAATTCAATGTCATGAGATCCCAGTTCATAGGCCCACTTGGCTATTCGGCCAATGGCTTCCTTGTTGTGAAGAATATCCCCTATCGGAAAACCAGTGACTACTATGACTTTGTGGTCATCAAAGTAGTGACGTAGCTTGCGGGCAGTTAGAAGTACTGCATATAATAGCTTCTGAACTTGAGGATACTTTTTCTTTGAGGGACCCAGAACTTCACTGATGAAATAAACAGGATGTTGCACTGGGTAGGCGTGTCCTTCTTCTACTCGCTCGACTACCAAGGCGGTGCTTACCACGTGAGTCGTGCAAGAGATATACAGCAGCAAATCTTCAGCCGGTTGAGTTGACGTGGCTCGCCATGGCAGCTTCAGCACTGGTGGTGTCGTCAAGAATTTTTTCAGTGCATCTAGGGCTTCCTGTGCTTCTGAAGTCCACTGAAACTTATCCACTTTCTTGAGCAGCTTGTAAAATGGTAAGCCTTTTTCTCCCAGCCTGGATATGAATCTGCTCAGGGCTGCCATACATCCGGTAAGTCTCTGGACTTTCTTTTGTGATCGAGGTGCCTCCATTTTCATGATAGCTTCAATCTTATCTGGATTAGCTTCAATTCCTCGGTGGCTGACAATAAATCCGAGTAGCTTTCCTGCTGGTACCCCAAAGACACATTTTTCGGGATTAAGCTTCCATCGATATCGCCGTAGACTGTTGAAAACCAGCTGTAAGTCTTCGATGAAGTTTTTTGAGTTCTCTATTTTGATTACCACATCATCTACGTAGGCTTCCACATGCTTGTCCCAGTGATCGGCTAAGCATGTTTGAATGGCTCTCTGATAAGTTGGTCCAGCGTTTTTGAGGCTGAACGACATGGAGGTATAGCAGAAAGCACCGAACGGAGTGATGAACACTGTTTTTTCCTCATCTTCTTTCGCCAAGCTAATCTGATGATATCCGGAGTAGCAATCCAGGAAAGACAGCACAAAACATCCAGCGGTGGAATCTACCACCTGATCTATCCTAGGAAGCCCGAAGGGACCCTTTGGACAGTGTTTGTTGAGATCCGTATAGTCGACGCACATGCGCCAATCCACTTTATTCTTTTTGAGTACAAGAACAGGGTTGGCTAACCACTCAGGATGTAACACCTCTCTAATAAACCCAGCCGCGACCAAGCGAGCCAGCTCAGCGCGAATGGCCTCTCTCTTGTCGGGCGTGAAGCGACGTAGTTTTGGCCAAATCGGCCTCGCCTGGGGATAGACCTTCAGCTTGTGCTCGGCCAGTTCTCTAGGGACTCCCGGCATATCCGCAGGTTGCCATGCGAATACGTCTCGGTTATCTTGCAGAAACTGGACAAGCGCGCCTTCCTATTTATCGTCCAGGCTAGAGCTGTTGATGGCAGTCTTGCGCTCATCAGCGAACCCAAGGTTGATCCTTTTAGTTTCTTCAGTCGGCCGCATAGAGGTCGCGACTTGAGCTTCATTTGCAGGTGCTGTGAGGTCTTCCTCAGGCTTAGAGTTTGCCTGCGTTGAAGGAGTCGTCGACGGTTTGGTGGTGAGGGCCGCCTGGATGGCCACCCGGAAACACGCTGCGACGCCTTGGAAGTCAGCGCGCACAGTTATGATTCCTTGCGGTCCTGGCATCTTCAATATCATGTACGTGTAATGCGGAATGGCCATGAATTTTGCCAATCCCGGCCTCCCGATGATGGCGTTGTACCCGCAGTCAAAGTTCGCCACTTCAAACCTCAAGAACTCGGTTCTGTAGTTCTCCGGAGTTCCGAAGGTGACGGGCATGTAGATGTGGCCCAGCGGGTATTCCCCTTCAGTCGCCATGATGCCGAAGAAAGGAGTGTCTGACTCGTGGAGCTCTTTGAGGTGAACTCCCAAGCCTTGGAGTGTCCGGGGGAAGGTGACGTTGATGCTGCTCCCCCCGTCCACTAACACCTTCTTCACCCTGCTCTCTCGGATCACCGGATCGACGAAGAGCGGATATTTGCCTGGGTGGTCGAAGTTGAGCCATTGATCTGCCCGAGTGAAGGTGATTGGGTGCTCCGACCATCGGTACGGAGCGGGAGGACCGGTGGTCGCCACCAATATCTGGCGATCGTTGAGATTTTGTTGTCTTCTTTTCTCCTGCGATCCGTGTCCGCCGAAGATGACGTTGACCTCCCCGTCAACGCGCGGGAAGGCTCCACCTCCTCCCTCCTCCTGCTGCTGGGGTTGTCGCGGTTCTCCTGGTTCTCCCCGCGGCGGAGGAAGGGGGTAGAGGTTGGAAGGGTCGGCCGTGTCCGACGGAGTGCTTGAAGTCCCTGCAGTTCCGAAGGGTGTGGCACATGTCCTTGTGGTACGGGCACTGTGCGTCGAGGATGTCGTCCAGCGTGCGTTCGCCTCCGCGAGGTCCTCCCCGAGCGCGAGAGGCAGGTGGTCCGGCAGCGTGCACTTCTTCGCGAGGCCTCTTCTCCCAGCGTTTGTCGGGTTGCTGGTTCGTGTCGCGTCGTGGTGCTGCCGGTGTGGGCTTCGCTCCCCCGATGAGGTCCTGAGCTCGCTCGTCGGCGGTGATGTAGAGGTCGGCTTCCCGGAACAGCTGCTCAGAGGTAGTCGGTGCCTTCTGTAATATGGCTCGGACGAAGGCCGAGTCATTGGATCCTCTGTAGAAGTCCTCGATCACGGCCGCCTCCGTGACCTCGAGGATACGATTTCTCATCGTCTAGAACCTTTTGAGGTACGACCGGAGAGTTTCGTCCCCCCGGCGCTTGATGGATTTGAGGTCCCATGGTTGCGCTGGTTTGTCGGAGAGGGACTGAAAGTTGGCGGTGAAGCGTCGACTGAAGTCGCTCTAGTCGTCGATGCAGTGTCGGGGTAGATGTCGCAGCCATTGTAGCGCGTCTTGTCCGAGGACAATGGGTAAGTATGCGGTCATCACGTCCTTGGACGCCCCGGCAGCTCGAGCAGCGGTGGTGTAGACGGCTAGCCAGCCTCCTGGATCCTGCTTAGGTTCATATTTGTCGACATTGGATACCTTGAAGTTAGGGGGCCATTGAATGGCCCTAAGGCGTGGAGTAAGGGAAGACACTCCACACATGTCTTCTTGTCGTCAGGGATGATGTCTGTCCCGGGGAGGGGAGTAGTTGTTGTGGTTCCTCGACCGTCCCCGGGTAGTACCGCCAGTCGAGGCCGTTGCCGACTCGGTTCTAGTGGCCTGACTCCGAGCTGGGATGCCATGATCCCTGTCGTACTCCTCCCGACGGCGGATCTCGTTCTCATGTCATCATTCACGCGAAGCATTAATGGAGCTTCACGCGTCCCGGCGGCTGTTGATGGCGTGTTATAGGTCGTTTGGCGGGTGAGCGAGAGGTAGAAGATGGTTGGCTGCCTGGGTGAACAGTCGTCGATAACCCTCGGCGTCGGGAGTCCGAGGGAGTCCATCAGCTATCTGAGCTAGTACCCCTCCGACTTCACTCGGCGTGTTCATGGCTCGAGCGAAGTCGGGATTCAGGTTGCGCCCGAAGAGTGAATTTTCCCGACGTTGCCTTGCCTCCTGCTCGGCTTGTTCCTGAGCTCGTCGGCGATCACGCCGTCGGGAGTTCCTTCGTTCTCTGAAGACGCGTTCCTCCGGAGTTTCTCCTATCTTTGAGACCTCGTCTCGCGAGACAGGCTGCTCTGGATCCCGCTCTCCAGCCTCGTGATGTCGCTGAATATTTCAGCGCCGGTTCCTCCATCGACGGGATTCCCGCTGAGGTGGTTCTTCTCCGGGCGCGGTCGGCTCGTCGTCGGAGACGGGGGGGCGACTCCACTCTCCCGATGAAAAGAACGCCGGGGTAGAATGGTGTGGCTGTTGTGGCGATCTTCTTTCCGTTCTCCTTTAAGGGCGGAGGCACGGAAAGAACAACTTGCTTCCTCCCGGTTTTGTTTGTTTCTTTCTGCCTTGCGATTTGTGTCCATTCTTTCGTCGAGGAGGTGGACAGTGGAGTTCTCCGGGTCAGCGGGCCCTCGGCCCCTGGCTTGCTGAAGGCGATCTTTTTTCGGAGCGCTGGAGGTTGCGCTTTTTCTTTCCTTACTCCGATATTCTCAAAGTTTGTTGGAGGAGACTTCTTCTTTGGCGGATCTGCGATGCGGTGTAGAGTTCCCTCTTTATCTGCTACGGATGAGATTGTTCCAAAGCAGAATACAGATCCGGGACGGAGGGTGATCTTGCGGTGGAAGGTGATGGCCATTGAGCTAGCTTAGATCAGCGACACACCCCCTACCTGGCGCGCCAGCTGTCGGTGTTTTGGGTCTGACTGCACACCCGGGGTTACCCCTCAAGGTGTTTTTAGGAGTAGGACGGTGTCGCCGACTGTAGCTAAATGGTTCGTGCCGGATGCACGAGGAACAATGGACAGTGTTTACAGGTTCGGGCCGCTTGGAGATGCGTAACACCCTACGTCCTGGTGAGAATGTTTTACGTGGTGGATTACAAGGGAGCTCTCTAATATTAGAGAATAGAGAGTTGGGGCGAATGGGTGAGTGGTGAGATCGATCGTTCTGAAGGGGTGCCCCCTAGGCCTTATATATTCGACCGTGAGGCAATACATGCGGATGAGATAACAAACCACACCTAAGAGATAGTGAACTAATTGAGTCTATCTTCCTATAGTTCTACCGACTTATCCTCGCCTGGCTCCATTGTACGGGGCTCCAGCGCGGGAAAGTCGGGTCTTCCGTTGTGGTTGCTTGCTCAACGTTGTTGGGCCATCCGGGCTCGCACCGATCCGGCCTTATGTCGATCTGCTTCACTGGTCGTTCCTCCCTAGGCCCATGAAGGAGTGACCTTACGATTTATTGGGCCCTTGGGCCTTTCGTGAGGTCTTTTATCCTTCCAGTGGACCAGGGGGATATCTGTCCCCCACAGTCATAACCACGTAAAAAACCTTTTACTGCCTTAGAAGCAAATTTGGAATTTCTACCTCTCTTTATATGAATAAAGCATTTGCTCCCAAAAACTCTAAAATAAGAAACATTGGGCTTTTTACCAGTGAGGAGTTCATACGATGTTTTCTTGAGGATTCGGTGAAGATATAGACGGTTGATGGAGTAGCAAGCGGTGTTAATCGCCTCCGCACAAAACCGATCCGGTGTCTTGTACTCATCAAACATGGTTCTTGCCATATTCAATAGAGTTCTATTTTTCCTCTCTACTACACCATTTTGTTGAGGTGTGTAGGGAGAAGAGAACTCATGCTTGATTCCCTCCTCCTCAAGAAATCCTTCAGTTTGAGAGTTCTTGAACTCCGTTCCATTGTCGCTTCTAATCTTCTTGAGTCCCAATCCGAACTCATTTTGAGCCCGACTTAAGAATACCTTCAAGGTCTCTTGGATTTGAGGTTTTTCCTGTAAAAAGAATACCCAAGTGAAGCGAGAATAATCATCCACAATCACAAGATAATACTTACTCCCATCGATGCTTATATAAGCGATCGGGCCGAATAGATCCATGTGGAGCAGCTCAAGCGGCCTATCGGTCGTCATGATGTTCTTGTGTGGATGATGAGCTCCAACTTGCTTCCCTGCTTGACACGCACTACAAATCCTGTCTTTCTCAAAATGAACATTTGTTAGTCCTAAAATGTGTTCTCCTTTAAAAGCTTGTGAAGATTCTTCATCCCAACATAGGCAAGTCGGCGATGCCAGAGCCAGCCCATATTAGTCTTAGCAATTAAACAAGTGTCTAGTTCAACATTGTTATCATTAAAATCAACTAAATGTAGCTGGCCATTTAACACTCCTTTAAAACTATTGAATCATCACTTCTTCTAAAGACAGTAACACCAACATCAGTAAAAAGATAGTTGTAGCCCATTTTACATAATTGAGAAACTAAAAGCAAGTTATAATCTAAAGAATCTACAAGAAAAACAATAGAAATAGAATGGTCAGGAGATATAGCAATTGTACCCAACCCTTTGACCAAACCTTGATTTCCATCCCCAAATGTAATTGCTCTTTGGGGATCTTCATTTTTCTCATATGAGGAGAACATCCTTTTCTCCCCTGTCATGTGGTTTGTGAACCCGCTATCGATTATCCAACTTGTCCCACCGGATAAGTAAACCTACAAAACAAATTTAGGTCTTGTTCTTAGGTACCCAAACGGTCTTGGGTCCTTTGACATTAGAAACAAGAACATTGGGTACCCAAACACAGGTCTTAGGACTTTTGTGTTTGACCCCAACATATTTGGCAACTACTTTGCCTGATTTGTTAGTTAGCACATAGGATGCATCAAAAGTCTTAAATGAAATGTTATGCTCATTTGATGCATTTGCAATTTTCTTTTTAGGCATTTTGATATGAGTTGAATGCCTAGAGCTAGAAGCCTTATTACTATACATAAAAGCATGATGAGAAACAGAATGAGGTTTTCTAACATGAATCCTCTTAATCTTATGCTCAAGATAGTTTTCAAGATATAAAATATAATGCTCTCTATCCTGAACCATGGGAGCCTTACCCTTAACAAAATTAGATAATCTGTTCTTGGGGGCATTAAGCTTGATGTTGTTTTGTCTCCCATGTTGGAAGCCAATGCCATCCTTAATGCCAGGGCGTCTCCCATTATAAAGCATGCTTCGAGCAAATTTAAAATTTTCATTTTCTAATTCATGCTCGGCAATTTTAGCATTTAATTTAGCTATGTGATCATTTTGTTCCTTAATCATAGCAACGTGATCATTCATAGCATCAACATTAACATCTCTACATCTAGTGCAAATGGTGGCATGCTCAACAGTAGATGTAGAAGTATTGCAAGCATTCAATTATTCTATCTTAGCATTTAGATTAGCATTTTCATCTCTAAGACAGTAAATTGAATCATTGCAAATATCAAGCTCTTTAGATAAATTTTCACATTTTCCTACTTCTAGATCATAAGCATTTTTTAACTTAACAATTTTTTTATTTTCCTTAATGAGCAAGTCCTCTTGGCATTCCAAGAGATCATCCTTCTCATTAATGGTTTCTATCAATTCATTAATCTTTTTCTTTTGATCTTTAGTTAGGTTAGCAAAAAGAGAGGTTAAATCATCATTATCATCACTAGAGCTACCCTCATCATCGGAAGTAGTGTATTTGGGGGTATCTCTAGAATGTGCCTTCTTCTTGCCGTCCTTAGCCATTAGGCATTTGTGGCTGACGTTGGGGAAGAGAAGCCCTTTGTTGATGGCGATGTTGGTGGTGTCCTCATCGGAGGAGGAGTCAGTGGAGCTCTCGTCGGAGTCCCATTCCCACCCTAGGTGTGCCTCGCCACCCTTCTTGTTGTAATATCTGTTCTTTTTCCATCTTCTTCTTCCCTTTCTTATCGTCATCCCTGTCACTATCACTTATATATGGACATTTAGCGATAAAATGACCAGACTTACCACACCTGTAGCATACCCTCTTGGAACGGGGTTTGTAGTCCTTCCCCTTCCTTTGCTTGAGAATTTGCCGAAAGCTCTTAATAATAAGAGACATCTCCTCGTTGTCGAGCTTGGAGGCGTCTATTGGGAGTCTACTTGGTGTAGACTCTTCCTTCTTCTCTTTCGTTCTTTGAAAGCAACGGGTTGCACCTCGGGTGTGGAGGTGGCGCCTTGCTCCAAGTTGACAATATGTTTGGAGTCTTTGATCATAAGTTCAAAGCTCACAAACTTGCCAATTACTTTCTCGGGAGACATCTGTTTATATCTTGGATCTCCACGGATTAGTTGCACTTGAGTGGGATTATGAAAAACAAGAGATCTAAGGATAACCTTGACCATTTCATGGTCATCCCATTCCTGAGGTTGCGCACTTGGTTGACCATTGTTTTGAGTTGGTTGTACATTGCTTGTGGCTCCTCTCCTTTGTTGAGGACGAATCGATCGAGCTCTCCCTCGATCGTCTCGCGCTTGGTGACCTTGGTCACCTTGTCCCCTCCGTGCGCCATCTTGAGGATATCCCAAATTTCTTTAGCATTTTTCAACCCTTGCACCTTATTATACTCCTCTCAACACAAGGAGGCGAGGAGTATAGAAGTTGCTTAGGAATTAAAATGCCTTATTTGGGCGGCCTCATCCGAGTCATAGTCCTCGTCGCCCACCTGTGGTACCTGCGCTCCAAACTCAACAATATCCCATATACTTTTGTGGAGTGAGGTTAGATGGTGCCTCATTTTATCACTCCACATACAATAATCCTCACCATTAAAATATGGTGGTTTGCCTAGGGGTACTGGAAGTAAAGGAGCATGTTTAGGAATGCGAGGATAGCGTAGAGGTATCTTACTATACTTCTTGCGTTCTTGGCGCTTCGAAGTAGTATACTTGGTGGAGGAAGGGGATTCCTCTTTGTACTTGTCGCCGGCCTCCTTTGACGGAGTCCGTTCATTGTTCTTCCTTCCTGTAAAGCCCAAAATTGGTAGGAGAAAATAAAATAAATAAATAAATTTATAAGAGGGTGTTTGGGGATTCCTTGAATTCATTTTTATTTCTTTTTGCATACTCAACTAATGGCATTAAATTATGCAAATAACAAATAAATAAATAAATATGCATTTCATGTTGAGTCTTAATTGGTCGTGCATTTTGAATTCAAAACCCGAGTGTGAATTTGAATTTAAAACAAAGATTCAAATGGAAGGGAAAGTGAAAATAGAAAAAAATAAAAATAAAAAAAGAAAGGGGGAAACGGCTGTCACGCTTGGACTGAATCTCTTTCCCCGCGGCCCACTTCTTCCCTTCTCCCAGGCGCTGGCCCATCTAACCGATGTCGCTGCTGCGTGGGCCCGGTTTGTAAGTCGCCCGCGCACGTCTCTGCTGTGTTGTCACTGGGGGGGGCACCTGCCATTCACACGGCCGGCTGGGAACCAAACATCTGATTCACGGGTCGTCCTTCCCCACGCGTCTACCGCCCCTCCCGTTCACTGTTGATCTTCCCCGATGATCCTATCCTCCGGAAGCTCCGGCGTGGACCTCGCGGTTCCGTTCAACCACCTCCCAGATTTGGCTCATCTGGGGCTACAAGCAGGGCTGCCAGCCTCACAACCCTCATCGTGCACAGTCGCTTCCATGCCTAGCATCGCTAGTCTACAGGCTCCCCTGGAGTCCATGATGCCGCAGCGAATCTCGTCGGTATCTTCGTCAGTCATGTCTTCCTCCTGCGCGGTCTTCGGTTGCTTTGGGATATAAAGCCCAACTATAACACCATAAAAACATTAAAAAATAATACAGTTAGTTATTAATGGTAATTATGGTAATGAATTTTTTAAGTGTTTGTCATTTATTTGCATTTGGAATAATTTTTTTGATTGCTCATGATTGATTTTGGATATTTAATAGCATTTCTTCTTAAATGAAAATCCAAATAAATAATATAATAATTATTAGTCCAAAAATAAATATTTTATTTATAAATAATTTTGGTATAATTATTATGAATTTTAGGGTTATTTAAAATATGTTTTCGAATTTAGAAAAGAAAAGAAAAAAACTAACTAACCCTAACCCTAAAGCCCACCCGGGCCCAACATGCCCTAGCCGCCGGTCCTCTCCCTGGTTTTCCCCCAGCCGCCGCCACCCTGCTCTCTCTCTCCATCCCTCCCATCTCTCTCCCTGGCCGTCGCCACCTGCACTCAAGCCAGCCCCGACCGAACGAAACCGACCGCCAGGAGCCGCGCACCTAGGCCTCGAGCCCTAGCCCAATGCCAAGGACCGCGCCCTGCCCGTGCACCGCGCGACCCCACACGCCCAGGACCCTGCAGCGCCGCGCAGCCGAGCGCGCCCTGCCCGACCGCGCCAGGCCACCAGGAAGCCGACGCCAGCCGCGCCATGCGCGCAACCGTCCAACGTCGACCGTTCTTCTCCTCGCGTGTAATAGAGTTTAATGCAGTCGTTTCTCCTCTCCATTACTTCCTCCCTCCATTGATGGCCATGAAGCACCAGCGCCCTCTTATCTCCTCTTTATCAATATTCCACTCCTTCAGGTCCCTCTTCACAGCCTCTGGTTAATTGGATTTATATTTCAAATTGTTCACAACTGGTTATATAGGCTTAATTAATCATTTAATCAAACTTAGTCCATGTCATATATATATATATATATATATATCAATTAGTTTTCTAGACATGATTAATATTATCCATCAAATTAGTCCATATTATTTATATATATATCACTTAGTTTTTCCTAAAGGATAAAATAACTAAGTTAGTGTTCATGTTCTTTTATATTCAAAATATTAGTTTATATGTTGTTTTGTATATAACTTTTTTAATAAAAATAGAGGCTAGTGTTTTCTTAAGCAAAAGTAAAGATAATTAATTGTTTCATTATCTCTCATAAAAATCTATTAGACCATGTATTTTCTTAATGAAAATAAATATAACTATTTGTTTGATGATCATTTCACATAAAACATGTTTAGGCTTATATCTTAAGGTCTTTTCAAATAAATGTTTTATTATATGTTCCATAATGCTTCATAAATTAATAATGTATTTCATAACGCATTAATCTTAGATATATAACACATATCTTCTCTAAAAGGTTAAAAAGGTTTAATATTGTTATGATGTGTTCTATCATCCTATAAACCCTTAATCTTAGACATATCACATATGACGATTTATAAAAGATTAAATTGGTGAACTTAATATTTATAGATTTTAATTAAGATACTTTTAAGCTCATGTCTTGTTTTATAAAGTATAGATCACACATTTTTGAAAAGAATACCTTTTTATTATAACCCTTGCGTGTAATGTTTTTTGAAAAGCGAACGCTCTTTTCGTTAGGCTTTCTTTTAGCTTTACGTATGGTGAATGTTGTATGTTATTGAGTGGTGTTTGTTCTTCTTGTTTGTTTGTGTGATATTCAGTGGTTGATCTAGTAGTTAAGAATCAAGATCTATTCCTATCTGTGGAAGAACCTCAAGTTTTCAATAAGCAAGGCAAGTGGACTTCTCCCTCTGCATACTCTGTTTGATCCCAAACAATACATTTAATAAAGTTTATTCTTGGATATATATATGCATAATTTGATGGGTTACCTATTTAGATACACCTAACCTTTCCAACCTTATTCCTTGTTTAACCTGGATTTATGATTTAATCTAGTAGCTATGCTATTGCTACAACTTTAACTTTATGATGGTACTCCTACTGATGATATCAATGTTCCAAATGGTAAGTTTACATTATTGTTGTTAATCCGATGATTAAGCAAGATCATATTGTGATAATTGGAACATGGAGTGACCACCCAGGAAAACAGTGCAACCACGAGTGCTATCATGGCTCTAGCTTTGGTAATTAGCTTTATATGCTTAGTGACTAGCAACCTTACCTGAAATATGGGCAAGAGGGGAGTGGCAGTGGTGACAGCTCACGTTAACATGGGGACGTATTCTTGGCTAAGGTACCTCACCCAGAGGGTCACCACACCGACTTGGAAACCTTAGCGGGTTGCTTAGTATTAAGAGTATTATGTGAAAACCTCATAGTGGATCCCTAGCCATTCACCTCAAAAGTATTTATGGGTTTTGGCCGACCCAGGCTAGATGGGATACACGGCTTGTTGGTAAAGTTGTACCACCTCTGCAGAGTGTAAAACTGATATATCAGCCGTGCTCACGGATATGAGCAGTCTGGACCCTCACATGATAATTGAACTTGAAGATGAAAATAAATCGTGGTCCTTTTTGGTTCAAGTGGTTCTAAGCTTATTCTGGTGATATATTTATGCTGATGATATATATGTTGATGAATATTGTTCATGCTTATTTGGGTTTGGTATTTACTTATACTTAGTAATCAGGTGTTGATAATAAAATATTGACCAACTAAAATGCTAACCGCATTAAACTTTAGCCTTACCTTGTTACCTTGCATTTTCACCCCACTTGCTGAGCCTCGACCATAAGTGAGCTCACCATTGCTTAAATTTTGATCAGAATTTTGCAGATGAAGATATGATGTTGAACTCCGTGGATGCTAGTCTAGTGATACCCCCAGTCATCTTCCTGTGGATGGATGTCCATGTTTCGATGTACTTTGATGAATAAAGATTAAGACATTTTGTCTGTTCGAAGTGTAATATGTTAATATAATCTTTATTTACGCTGTTATGCATTTTTCTTTTGATATATTACACTTGTGACGTCAACATATGTGTGGAAATAGATCCTGGCACACATATGTGATGCACCCGGCTCTGCCCTTGGGAAACGAGTGTGACACCAACCTCCGCCGACCGTTGTGTCATCGTAGCCGCGTGGAAGCAGAGAGAATCAAGAGGAAGAGAGAGTACATGCGTCGATGCCTGCATGTGAAGCCGCATGGCCTCTGCTGTTCGCTCGGGAGGGATCTCACCGGGGGGCGCTGGTGCGGTAGACATCGATGTCGGTGGCCAGGGACAACCGACGTCGTGGTGTGTGGGTCTCGCCGGATTCGGGTCGCAGGGGTTGCCGCCAAGGTTCCATACCCCCACCGACGCTCGGTGTGCGCAACCTAGGCGCGGATGGTCGCCTAGGCATGGGGAGTCCATCACTTACGTCGATATGGGCAATGTCGGCCTCCTCACCTGGGGATTTCTCGCCGGCGTCCCTTCTTCCTCTCGGATCTGTGGGCCACCGTGAGCAGGGCTATCGCCGCACCGGGAACAGGTATGATCCTCTCCACACCTTTCTCCTTGGCCTTCTCATAGGGTAGCACTCGTTAGATCGCAGAATAGGGCAACGGGGCATCGGCCATGGCCGCACCGGCGGGCTGCGCCGCCGTGGCTTGGGTCGGAGGTTGAAGGAGTACGCGGGGCCGTTGATCTCGTGTGTAGTGGCCAGGATTAGGTGTTAGAGTAACTCGTCGTGAAATCAAATCTGGACCGTAGGTGTTAGATCCGACCGCTGAGGTCGAGTACCGGTTCATTCGTTGGGGATCTAATCTGGGTCGTCTGTTTTGATCTGACGGCTCAGATCAAGTGTTTCCCCTCGGCCGCGCCCATTTTACATAAGAACCCTCGCTATTACACCAAATCAACCCGCCGTCCAACATGCGTTAAAATTAAGTCTAGGGAATGTTTCTAAGTTAGCCCCTGGTCTTTCTGGAATTTGAGGCGCAGTCCAGAGAGTTAGAAAATCAGATAAATATTTATAGAAATTGATTTTTAGTACAAAAATAATTCCAGAAACTTATATAAATCATATTTAATTCATTTTAGCCCCAAATTAATTCATTCCAGAGACATAATTTTTGTTTTAATATTGTCTATCAACTAGTAACACTGTTTAGCCATGAAACTTGAATTAAAATTGTTAATTTGAATTAATCTATTCTAAGTACCTAATAACTTCGGAAATTCATAATTTATCCATTTTAACTCTGATTTGATCTGTTCAAGTTGCGTTAACTATGCAATAACTACATCTATTGTACCATGTTTCATTCTTTTATAACTAGATCTATTTAACTTATGTTGGTTAGTCAGGGTAATCTGCTTGTCCTTATAATCTACTAAAATATGATCTGTGGTCAATTTATAATTTAGATTAAAGTGGAATTAATTACTACTTTAGGTTATATTTTCTCTTGAATTATAACATAGAACCTGGTGTTAATCAATTAATCACATCATAACTTGATGAGCACGATTCCGATCTTAGTAGTTCTCGATCCCACGATCTCGTAGCAACGTGTAGATTATTATTATTCAGTTTGTACTTATGTCTGGTGTGATGTTAATTTTGTTTATACCATGTTTGTTTGTATTGCTATGACTAGTAGTGAGGTTTCGAGGATCTAAAGAATCACCCTGGTAACTGGGATCTCAAGTGCCAGGGAAGTTGTGCCCTTGATCCACTTTTATTACCCAATAATATTCTTTACTATAGGTTTAATTTTGATGGGATCCAATAGGTCACCCTAGTCTATTTATCATTTTTACCTTGTTTACCCCTGAATCACTTGGGTAGTTTCGCTATTGCTCATTATGGTTTTGGGTTAATATTTCATTATATCCATGGTCCAATTATTTTGTTATTCTATTTATGTTCATGCCAAGATCATTAATGTTAATTGGAACATGGAGCTTAACTTGAGAAACATGTGCCACCACAAGGATGGAATGAGACGCCCTTGGCTGACTAATTAGGAAAGCTAGTGGAAGACTACCTTACCCGAAAGGGGCAAGGGCAGTAGGGGAGTTGCATGCAAGGAGGTTCTCGGGTCGATTTTGCTGGGGGATTCTTGCAAGTGCTCTTCTCATAAACTGTAGCAGGTTTTCGGAAGCTAGTGGAACATTATAAAGGCCTCGTAGTGTTGCCTTGCCTCGCTTCCTTGGTAGAGGTGTATGGGAGTCGCGACCCCTTGGCAGATGGGTAACATGACTTGTGGGTACAGGGTACAACCTCTGCAGAGTGTAAAACTCGTATACTAGCCGAGCTCACGGTCATGAGTAGCTCAGGACTTTCGCATGATTAATTTATGGAACTTAAATTCAATTTGTCATATGCATTGCATGGGATTTATTATTAATTTTGTTCTATTATTGTTATTATGGTTTGGTATTTACTTACATCTAGTAATTGCTAATAAAATTTTTACCAACTTTAAAAGCAATGCTCAGCTTTAACCATTCTCTTTGGTAAGCCTTACAGTTCACATGATCTCCCACCTTTGGTGAGTTCATGCCACATTATTCCCCACAACTTGTTGAGCGATGAACATGTGTGAGCTCACCCTTGTTGTCTCACACCCCCCAGAGGAGAAGTGCAGGTGGTTCAAGTGGAGCCACACAACGAGGAGTTCGATTCGATCTAGGTGGCGTCTCCCAGTTGACTTGCGCCAAGGATGATCCTTATTTTGTTTTATATTTATCTTTTATTTTTGTAAGACTTCTGCTATGTAATAAATACTCTGATTATTGTGACATTTATCTCTATACACTCTGTTATTATATATGTTGTCTTCTTTGGCGCATGTATGAGATGCACCCGGCTTTGTTCCTTAAATCCGGGTGTGACACTTCCCGAGCCTTTGACTTTTCGCTGGTAACCATCTCCCTCTTGGCGTGTTCTCCCGACATCACTTCGAGATGTTAGACTCTAATGAAGCATCGGCCTCTGATACCAATTGAAAGTCGCCTATAGGGGGGTGAATAGGCGAAACCTGAAATTGCAAACTTTAAACATGCACTATGCTCAGGGTTAGTGTTAGAAATAATTCGGAGTGCGGAAGATAGTTCTCCTTGCTATGAGTTGCTCAATTAATGCGGATAACTTTTACAGCAAACTTAAATCAATATTAGCAAGGGAACTTTTAGAGAGAGGAATGAGGGGAAACAAATCAAGTGAAGATCAACACAAGGTTCCAAAGAACCTAGTCCCCGTTGAGGAGGCCACAAAGGCCAGGTCTATTCCAACCCTTTCCCTCTCTCAATCGGTCACACAGACCGATCGAGGCTTTTCCTTAATCACTTGGGTCACTAAGACCCCACAAGGATCACCACACACTTAGATGTCTTTTTCTAGCTTTACAAAGCACTTAGAAGAATAAGGAGAAGGAGAAAGCAATCCAAGCGACAAGAGCAACAAAAGAAACACAAATGATCCTCTCTCAAGTTTCTAAGCAATTGAGTTGATTTTGGAGCTTGGAGGGAATTGAATGCTTTGATTGTGTCTTTAGAATATTGCCTTTGCTCTTGTATTGAATGTGAAGTTCAGAAAATTTGGATGACTTGAATGGAGGTGGTTGGGGGGTATCTATTGCCTCCAACCACTTCTCAGCCATTGGCTGACTTTGCTGTCGATGGGCACACTGGACAGTCCGGTGGTGCACCGGATAGGGTATTGTTCACTGTCCGATGCCTGCCACGTCAGCAGATCGTTGGAGTTTGGAGCGGTTGACCATTGAAGTCTTTTGTCCTTTTGCTGCACCGGACAGTCCGGTGGCACACCGTACATGTCCGATGCGTTCTGACTTCGCTGCTCTAACTTTTGACTTGTGCACTGTTCACCTTTTTACTGTTCACCACAGTCGACTGTTGGAGCAGTTGACCATTGCTCCGTTGCCTCACCAGACATGTTCGGTGCACACCGGATGGTCCGGCGAATTATAGCGAGCGCCTCCTTGAGAAACCCGAGAGTGGCCAGTTCGTGAGGTGCTTGGCCTGGGCACCGGACGATGTCCGGTGCACATCGGACACTATACGGTGCGCCATCGCAGCACCATTGCTAGTCTTTGCTCCAAACTTGGTTGAGTCCCCAACTTAATTTCTTTCCTGGTTTATGTTGAACCTTATGCACCTGAGATAAATGACAACTAGGCAAACTAGTTAGTCCACGTGGTTTGTGATGAACGTCAAACACCAAAATCGATTATAGGAAATGTTTTAAGCCCATTTCCCTTTCAAGTCCTAGCACGCCCATGGTCATCCTCAGACAGGAGACAATTACGGTTCACCCGAGAGCAATCATGTCTCGCCCGAGCACTGTCCTCGCCCGAGCGCAGATATGATTCGCCCGAATGCATCTCCGACTAGCCCGAGCACGGCTCAGGTGATTGTCTGGTGAGGCCGAGACTAGCCCAAGTTTGGCCATACTTAGCCAACCTTCTTCACTACATTTTGGCTTGACTTAAAAGTTCCCTAGCACTTAGAATGAACGTTGTTAGCACCTAAAACAAATGACTAATTGCTAGAAACATACATTTGCTTTAATTTGCTTTTCTAAACACATGTGCTCATGCTCATAGGAGTAGTGTTAGTTCTTAGTAATGTATTGGGCATTTAATCACCAAAACAACTAGAAATGTCTCAAGGGCACATTTTCCTTTCAATCTATCCCTTTTTGGTGATTCATGCCAACATACCAAAAGCAACTTAAAAGTGCTATCATAACCAAATATGAGCCAGCTTTTGCAAATTGAAGTCAAGTCAAAACATCGATAGAATAAGTATAAGATTTGGCATATTTGGACCATTTTCCCACCACTTGGTTTATTTTCACAAAACAAATTCATTTTTGTACAATTAAACCATTTTCAAGACATTTTTTATCAAGAAGCCAAAAACTCCCCCTTTCCCCCACAAGAGAGTAGTTCTGCAATTAGAGGACTCTTCTTTGCTGTTAAGAGGGTTTTGATCAAAAAGACAAGTACTAAACACAATAATTTTTGAAATTCACAAGTGGTGGTTGATCTAGTTGCTTTGGCTTTAATTTCTCCCCCTTTAGCAATATGCACCAAAATGGAGAAACGGGTGGCCTTAAAAAAATCTTATTGCCTTACCAAAAATTGCGAATGAAGAGCAAGAAGGCAATAAACACCAAGGGCTTACTGCAACTTGAACAATATCGAAGTCAAAGGCTTAGTGCATATATGGAGTCTGAATATCCAATCAAGTCAAATGTAGACCCCTTAGACTACCAGAGCTCGATGTAAGGTGTATGAACTAAATATCAAAGAATACGCTTCACAGCCACAAGGTGATATTCCTTGGAGTCGGATTGAAATCTAGCACATATGCAAACATAAATCATAATATATGGTCTACTTTCATAAAGGTAAAGCAATGATCCTACATAGATCAGTATACCTTTTGATCTATGGACTTACCATCCGCGTTGAGGTCCATATGCCCATCAGTTTCCATTGGTGTCTTAACAGGCTTAGCGTCCTTCATCCCAAACTTTTCTAGGATATCTTGTGTGTACTTTATTTGAGAGAGGAATGTCCCTTCCTTGAGTTGCTTCACCTAAAATTTGAGGAAGTAAGTCAACTCTCCCATCATGGACATCTCAAATTTTTTGCATCATCACCCTGCTAAACTCCTCACATCACTTTTGATTAGTAGAACCAAATATTATGTCAGTGACATGTATTTGGCATATAAACAAATCACCATTGCAAGTCTTAGTTGTAATACTCAATATTGTAAACCAAATAAAAGGATAAATTGTTTTCCTCTATTTATCATCACATGTGACTACTCATGATTAAAAATAAGCAAATCTTCACTAAAACACAAATAAATCATTGCATCATATTGGATTTTGTTTGTGTGTGCATTTAAAACAATAATAACATGAATAAAAATATTATAATGAGTAGAAGGTTTAGAGTAAACCCTAGCTTTGAATTTAGGATTTAAATGGAAAAGGAGAAAGAAACATTATAAAATAAATTCATAAATAAGTAAATACCACACTAGTATTTTCAAGATGAATAATTATTTTGAGTGCAAATTCAGCACAAATTTGAAATTTAAACGGGGATTCAAAAATAAGAGAGAAAAGGGAATAAAAGAAAAGAAAAAGGAAAATAAATGAGAAATCTGCGTTGGTACAGAAATTGGCCTGCTCGTCCCACTAACATCTCCCTCTGGCGGCCCGTTTAACTCACTCATGCGCTACTGATCCCCTCGTGGCGCCAACAAGTGGGGACACCGTGTCAGCCCCTCACGCACACGCTCCTCCCCACTTCGACCACTGACGGATGGGCCTCACTGTTAACTCCCCACGTCCATCAGCTCCGCCGACCTGCCGTGGAATACGGTGGCGTGATTCCTCCGCCGAAGAATTCACGGGCGTGGACTGACCCGGTCTCCCGCCCGGACTGGGTACAAGTAGAACGCGTGCGCTTCTTTCCCCTCTCCCCTCTTTATCCCCAACTTATCGCCACCACCATTACGCCGCCGCGCACCGCACGGGAGAAACGCCGTTGAACTCGAGAACCGTGGACACTCGGGCCATCGTGGAGCATTCGGCCGCTGCGCCGTGAACTCTAGAAGCTTCGACCGTCATCAATTTCGTCATTGACGTCACTGTAACCGCGCGATTGCTCATCGGAGTGGTGATTTCCACCAATCTAGCGCCCCACCGTGGTCACTGCAACCTGGGCAACAATCCAAGGTATGGGTCGCCCCACTCGAACCGCCATGATTTCCTGTACACTCAGCGCTAGGCAGAAGTTAGGAATTTGAAACTGTGTCGCCGGAATGCCATCGCCGTTGATTTCGCGATCGGCGGTCTAGGTTAGCAGGGGAAATACCGATTTGGGGAGGGTAACGAGAGCCGTTCGATTCAATCCTACGCTTTAGGATCGATCGCGTACACCATTTAGTCAGGGCCGTTGATCGTTAATCTAACGGGCGGATCTGATCAGGCGCGTGGTGAGTGCTTGGCCTCGGATCGTGGATCCAATGGCTCTGAGTGAAGTGGCTTTAAGCACTAGAACGATTTAATCTAAGCCGTAGAATCTAATCCTACGGTTGATATTAGACGATACCCCTTCGCGAGTATATTTTGTTAAAGAGACCTCGGAGTTGTACCTACTCAACCCGCCGTCCTCATTTCCTATTCTCTGAGTCTCGATAATCTTACGCCAAAACCCCCTGACCTTTTACGAAATTGAGGCCCAGTCTAGAATGTTATAAAATCAGAGAATATTAATTAAAATGGGTTTTAATATGAAAATAAGGGCTAGGACTTACTTAATTCATATAAAATGCATACTTAGTCCAAATTAACCCATTCCAATTTCTATAATTTTTTAATATTATTTTTTATCACCTAGGGTCTCTGTTTTGCAATGAAAACAGTAAGAAAATTTATTTCTCATTTAATTCCATTTCAAGCACATTAAACCTTTGGAAATTCATAACTTAAAATCCATAACTCCAAAATTAATGATTCCTGTTCCTAGGTTCTTGTTTTAATGTGTAGATTATTATTGTGTATTTTAGTTACATGTTTGGTGTGATGTTAATTTTTGTTATACTATGTATGTATTGTGTTGATGCGAGTAGACGAGCAAGCCACTGTGGATCCTGAGGTTCAGTAGGTAGAAATTGCTGAGCAGGAGCTCATTGAAGGCAAGTTGTGCCCTTGATCACTTACTTTTTACCCAGTCATGTTCTTATTAATCATAACGATCTGCATAGGTTAATTCTGATGGGACCCAATAGGTTACCCTAGATTTTGACTATCTTTATACCTTGTTTCACCACTGGTTTTACAACTAAATTTTTGGGTAGTACATGCTATTGCTTTATGTGGCTTTGGGTATAGAGATATTCATCACTCATTGTTATATTTTTTATTTATCTGTTTATTATTTACTATTCATGATAATGGGAACATGGAGAACCACCCGGGAAAATAGTGCTACCACAAGGGTTTAATAGGACGCCCTTGGCTGATTAACTAGGAAAGCTAGTGGATGACTACCTTACCCGAAAGGGGCAAGGGCTGTAGGGGAGTGGTCAGTGTAGCGAGGTCCTTGGGTTGATTTTGCTGTGATGGTGGTCAGGCGAGGGATTCCTGCACTGGAGCTTCCTATAAACTGTAGCGGGTTTTCTGAAACTAGTGGAACTTTGTAAAGGCCTCGTAGTGGTACCCTGCCTCGCTTCCTTGGTAGAGGTGTATGGGGTCTGATCAACTCCGTGGCAAATGAGTAACACGACTTGTGGGTAAAGATGTGCAACCTCTGCAGAGTGTAAAACTGGTATACTAGCCGTGCTCACGGTCATGAGCGGCTCGGACACTCACATGATTAATTTATGGAACTTAAACTCAATTTATCATTTCATTGCATCTGGGATTATTTTCTTAATATTTTTACTTATTATTACTATGGTTTGGTATTTACTTACACTTAGTAACTGCTAATAAAATTTTGACCAACTTATAAAAGCAATGCTCAGCTTCAACCTTTACTCTGTTGATTAGCCTTACACTTCACATGAACTCCCACCTTTGACGAGTTCATGCCACATTATTCCCCACAACTTGTTGAGCAATGAACATGTGTGAGCTCACTCTTGTTGTCTCACACCCCCCACAGGAGAAGAACAGGTGGTCGAAGAGGAGCCGCCTAACACTGAGGCTTTCGATTTGATCTAGGTGGCGTCTCCCAGTCAGCTTTGTGGCGCCAGGGAATCATATTTAGTTCGCTTTATTTTATCATTTATTTCTGTAAGACTTCCGCTTTGTAATGAGTACATTTATGATATTTATGACATTTATCTCTATGCACTCTATTATTATATGTGTTGTCTTCTCTGGCGCATATATGAGATGCACCCGACTTTGTTCCTTAAAGCTCGGGTGTGATATTAGTGAAAAGAGTAGGATCAACTTTCCCGACCTTGAAAGCATTAGAAGTAAGGAAATTTCTAAGACATTAATATCGTGCTCTTTGGGCTTGATTAAGTCCATAGATTGCCTTAGAGAGCTAATACACATGGTCACTTGTCATCCTCGAAGCTAGGGGTTGCTCCATGCACACCCCCTCCTTGATTGGCCCATTGAGGAAGGCACTCTTCATGTCCATTTGATAGAGCTTAAAAGAATGGTGAGAAGCATAGGCTGATAGTATGCAAATAGACTCAAGCCTAGCTATAGGAGAAAAAGTCTCCTCAAAATCCAAACCTGCGACTTAGGCATATCCTTTTGCCACAAATCTCGCCTTGTTTCTTGTTACCACCCCATACCCATGTTGTTTGCTGTGGAACACCCACTTGGTTCACACAACATTTTGTTTAGGACGTGGCAACAAACTCCATACTTCATTTCTCTTGAAGTTGTTTAGCTCCTCCTACATGGCCAACACCTAGTCCGGATCCTTCAAGGCTTATTCTACCCTGAAAGGCTCCATAGAGGAAACAAATGAGTAGTACTCACAAAAAATAGCAATATGTGAACACATATTAACTCCCTTGATGATGTCACTAAGGATTTGATCCACTGGATGATCCTTTTGAATATTGTGCAGACTTGGCTTCCTCCTTTTCTTCTTGTTCTCGTGCCCCCTTGATTCATGCCTTCGGGCATCCGAGACGCCCTCGAACGGCAGTCGTCTTGAGGTTCTTGTTCCTCACCTTGAATTGGGGATTACACCATCGTTGAGTAAGAGGGTTGATCTTGTACTTGGTGTTCCTGCGGTCGCACATCACCTATCGCCATAGTCCTTATTACAGTCGTTGGAACCTCATTTTCATCAAGATCAACATGCTTTCTCGGAGAGCCATTAGTCTCATCAAATACAACATCACTAGTGACTTCAACTAAACCCAAAGATTTGTTGAAGTCCCTATATGCCTTTGTATTTGAATCATATCCAAGTAAAAAACCCTTCAACAGCTTTGGGAGCAAACTTTGAATGTCTACATTTCTTGACCAAGATGTAGCATTTGCTCCAAAATACACAAAATTAAGAAACATTGGGTTTGTTGTCGGTTAGAAGCTCATATGTTGTTTTCTTGAGGAGGCAATGAAGGTAGAGCAGTTTATGGCATGGCAGAACGTATTCACGGCTTCTGACCAAAATTGCTCTAGCGTCTTGTATTCTCTCAATAGTGTTCTTGCCATATTAATGATCATCCGGTTCTTCCTCTCTACTACCATTTTGCTACGAAGTGTAGGGAGCGGAGAACTCATGCTTGATGCCTTCCTCCTCAAGGTATTCCACCACTTGAAGATTCTTGAATTCCGATCCGTTACCGCTTCTTATCTTTTTCACCTTTAGCTCAAACTCATTTTGAGCCCATCTTAAGAAGCGCTTGAGGGTTTCTTGGGGTTTAGATTTATCCTACAAAAAGAATACCCAAGTGAAGCGGGAATAATCATCAACAATAACAAGACCATACTAACTGCCCTCGATGCTAAGATAAACAACAGACCCGAAGAGATCCACATGAAGAAGCTCCAATGGTCTTGACGTTGTCATAACATTCTTGCTTGGATGAGTTGTTCCCACTTGTTTCCCTGTTTGGCATGCTGCACAAGGTCTATCTTTCTCAAAATAGATATCAGTTAGTTCTAACACATATTATCCCTTTAGAAGCTTATGAAGGTTCTTCATACCAACATGTGCTAGACGGTGATGCCACAACCAACCCATGTTAGTCTTAGCAAGTAAACATGCATCTAGATCGACATTCCCTTTAGTAAAATCTACTAAGTAAAGCTTGTCATCGGATACACCTTTAAATGCTAATGAACCATCACTTCTTCTAAAGACAGTTACATCAACATTTGAAAATAGATAATTATATACCATATGACATAACTGGCTGACAGAAAGTAAATTATATCCAAGAGATTCTACCAAAAAGACATTTGAAATGGAATGCTTGGTAGTAATCGCTATTTTACCTATCTCCTTTACCTTGCCTTGGTTCCCATCTCCAAAAATAATCGTGTCATGGGAATCCTTATTCTTGACGTAGGAGGTGAACATCTTCTCCCTCGTCATGTGGTTTGTGCATCCACAATCAATGATCCAGCTCGAGCCCCTAGATGCATAAACCTGCAAGGAATTTTGGCTTGGGGTTTAGGTCCCCAACTTGTGTTGGGTCCTGTTAGGTTAGTTACATAAGATTTTGGGACCCAAATGCAAATCTTACCTCTCTTGCATTTTGGTCCCACATTGATATCAACAATTTTATCATTCTTACGATAAATTACATAGGAAGCATCACTAGTACAAAATAGAATAGAAGTACCATGAGATGCATTCCTATTCTTAAGCACGTGAGAAGCAACATGAGATGCACGGTGCCTAGGTCTACTCCTACTATGAGCATAAGAACCACTAGATGAAGCAGTCATAGTGCAAGGGGTAAAAACAACATCATGATGCGTATGTAAAATGTGATGATCAATACATGCACCATGATGAACATTATGAGTATTATGAGAAACATTCTTAATATGAGAATATAAATAAGCATGCTTCTTCTTTTCATGAAAATAAAGTGCGCTACTAGCCATAGGTGCATTTCCCTTCTCCCTAGTGAAGTTGGGGGCCTTTTGTCTCTTTGTGCCATTGATTTCTGTTGGGGGCCTTCCTCTTCCGAAGGTCCTCAAAAACATAATTAACCATTTGTTTTTAGCATAAGCTATTACATGGAGCTTCGTCTTCAGGATGCAAGTCTTTTCCTTATGATGAAGTCATACGAGATGAAGATATGATCTAAGGATGATAAGGATAAACGCCGAAGCCATCGCTAGATTGACAGCTTCGGCTCATGATGGAGATGAAGTATGATGATGATGCTGACCAAAGGGAAAAAGACTACTTAGTCCTTAATGACTTATATTACAATCATAAGTGAATATTGGGGACATCAATGTACTTTTACCCGGGCTGTGTCCCATGCCTATAAATAGATGAACAGTAGCATCGTACTGTTCACGCTGATTTGTAATCTCCCTCGCACCAGCACCTTCGAGCAAGCCAAAGGTATCATTGTAATATAAATCTTGTTAATATTCATGTATGTTCTGTGGAATGCAAATACAAATGAATTAATGGGATACACTTGTTGTTTTCGTCTCTTTGCATTCTCGCTTATCTATAAAATGATGAAGGTATGTCCTTTATGACCTTCGTCTGATGATCATTATGTCCATGAGGAGATGATGCTTCAGAAGACGAAGATCCTTAATACTTAACAAATGTGTTGCCTTGTTCTTGATTCATAGTATTTGAGAACAAGTGACCAACATTGGCACCCGCCTCCAATGAACTCACTTCCACAAACTTCGGCAAGCATTCGCCTTCGTCATGCCACCGAAGAAGGCAACAGCGCCAGGAGTTGCTCTGCAGCCACTGGACACCAATCAGGAGACGCTCTCACTAAGAGAAGCTAAGATCCAGAAGAGAAAAGCTACCAGTCCAACACCTCAGGAGGAGGAATTGGACTAGGAAATCAGAGACTTAGAAGCTATACATAACCAAGTACAGAGGAAAAGGGAAAAGATGCTTCGACTAGCCAAACTTCAAAGGAGGATCGACGAAGCCGCTGAAGAAATGCGCCACATCGGGCAGGATGACCAGGGACGAGGGCCTCAACACAGAGAGCTTCGTCAAGAAACTCCAACCAATGATGATGGATGGTATGATGACCTGTACCATGGTAATTTTGCTTTTGATGATGCTTCTCCCCTGGCAGCAGAGTTACAGGCTACCCCATGGCCACCTTCATACAAGTCGCCATAGCTCCCCATGTATGATGGGCACTCTGACCCAAAGCAATTCCTCATGAGCTACGAAGCAACCATATCTTCATATGGTGGCAACACTGCTGTCATGGCAAAGTCCTTCGTCATGGCAGTCAGGAGTGTGGCTCAAACTTGGTATTCTTCTCTTCGGTCGGGAACAATTACATCATGGCATAAACTGAAGGATATGCTAGTCATAAGCTTCCAAGGCTTCCAAACGAAGCCAGTGACCGCTCAAGCTCTATTATAGTGCACGCAAGACCATGAGGAGTACTTGTAGGCATATGTCCAAAGGTTCTTACGACAAAGATCCCAAGCGCCAACGGTGCCTAATGAAATCATCATCGAAGCCATGATCAAGGGGCTCCAACCAGAACCAACAACACAATATTTTGCAAGGGATCCACCACAAACTTTGGAGAAGCTTCTCCAGAAGATGGATGAGTACATCCGAGCTGACAATGATTTCCGCCAGAGAAGGGAGGAAGCTTACAGGTATTTTGAGATGACTAGGGGCTTCTGAGGAAGACTCCACCCCAGGCATGTCAAAATGATCCATAATCCCAACACAAATGATGATAGGGAAAATCATACCCAAAACAGCCAGCAAAGCTCACAATCTTCGGCAATGCAGCAAACTTCCTACAGGCTACCAGCCCCAAGAGATAGAGGGGGGAGGAACTTCGGAGGAAGGTTTCGTACTCAACCCAGGAGATTGTTCTGCTTATTCTATGGGGAGGATAAGGGACACACGACAAGGACATGCCAAGTCACAATCCAAAAGCAGAAGGAGATCGCTGAAGCTAAAGCACGACAGAACCAGCCGAAGCAGGTTTTGCATACTGCTTCATGCTATTCCCCATATAACCCTGAGTATGTGGGCAGTCAGCAACCTACGACGTCCATTGCTTCGGCGAGTCATTCCCAAGCTTCTTGGGCTCAGTTGCCACCACCACCACCACTAGCGCCTACCTTGGTCCATAACCAACAGCCAGAAGGGCATCGCCAGGTGTAGCAACAGCACGATACTCGAGAGGAGTCCGAAGCTCGCACTATCAACAGTACTATCACAGAGTCTAGGCATATTTACTAAAGCAATAGAGGGGCTGGATCAAGAACTTGATACACATCTATTGTAATTTTTGTTTCTTTCAATTTACCTTCGACACATTGTAATAAACCTATGGTTACACCATCGAGTGTAACAACAAAGGTGAAGAAGCTCCAAAGTCGTTCCTACGGGGATGCAGAGCTAAAATACCACCTAAGTGAAAGGTGAAGAAGCTCCAAAGTCATTCCTAAGGGGATGCAGAGCTTAAATGCCACCTAAGTCAAAGGTGAAGAAGCTCCAAAGTCGTTCCTAAGGGGATGTAGAGCTTAGCTCTAAAGTCGTTCCTAAGGGAATGCAGAGCTGAAATACCACCTAAGAAAAAGGTGAAGAGACTCCAAAGTCATTCCTAAGGGGATGCAGAGTCTTATTTTTTATATTTCGTGCACCTACATAATTTTCATCATGACATTACATCATATCGCATCATGACATTGCATCATAAATCGTTTTACATCAACATTGAAAATTCTTCATTCGGCTTCGGCAAAGACTCATGAAAGAATATTGAAGAGGCATGATTCATGTCTGCGATAGTACTGTCAAGCTTACGCTTTCGGCAATGCTATTCCTATGCAACATCTACAGCAAGAATCAAACATCAAACAGTTGCTTCGACAAAAGAAGGGGGATTTCTTTCCGAAGCGTGAAAAGAAGGGAATGTGTTTTTTCGTTGTTGGCTAAAAATGGTATGTACGAAGGTTCCACGCTTCACAAAGAAATATATTACATCAATATACATCCAAATTGTTTACAAATGTTTCTTACAAAACCAGAAGTTATACACAAGGGCATTAAACTATCGAAAATACAAAGTTTTAGTCCTCCTTCAGGACCTTGTCGGAAACTTCGTTAAGGAGCTTGTTGACAGCTTCGTCCATAGCATCGTTAGCAATTTTGATTATATCAAGCGCCTCCTTGACAGAAGGGTCAGCTTCAGGGTTATATGGCTTGAGAGGCGGAGGAAGCTCAGCTGCATTGAAACACAAACATCTATCAGTGCTGAAGCTGAAAAACTTACGAAGCTGAGTTATAAGCGGAATACCTATAAGTCTGGCCCGCTCGACAGCTTCTTCAATTCTTTTGGCATCTTCTAAAGCATCATGAGATTCTTTCTCATTTCTTTTAATAGCTTCATTAGCGATTTCTCATCCACCCTTAAGCCATACTTCAGAGTAAAATTTCCCACCTAAGGTAGTATCTTTGGCTAAAGGGTTTCTAATGTCATCGGCCGAGAAGGCAAAGTCTGGCTGAGCTACAGCCCTAGCATGATTGCAGCCAACCTTCTCCAAGATGGATATAGCCCCACGGGCATCAGCGAAGGCACAAAAGTCCCCTCTGTCGCTAAGAACTTCCTCGAAACCTTTGACTTCACCGTTTATCCATTGAATGACTTCATCAGGATTTCCATGAATAAATTTCTGCTCAGAAGAATATACTCCAACTTTAGAAAAGTTGTTCTTTAGATTTTTAGCGCATTCCATGGATATTTCATAGCATTTTTCATTGGTGGCATGAAGCTCATCGACGTTCTTCTGTGCCCTTGATCTCTCAATTTCACATATTTCGTGTTTCACCACTTCAACTTCAAAGTTCTCAATTGTTTCGGCAACTTTCTTCTTTAGCTCTTGCACCTCTGTTTCATGAGCTTCAGCTTGAGTAGAAAGCTTGGCTTCACTAGATTTTATTTTTTCCACCAAAGAAAGTAGGATCTTATCCTTCTCAAGAGCTTTGTTTCTTAATGTGATGACCTCCAAACGAAGGTTTCCAAGCGCTATTCGACAGCTTTTATCCTCTGCATCTTTCTAGGCCTTCAGAGCTTTGCTTAGGATCAAGCCCTGAAAAACGAAGAGTGAACATATAACGACAATAAGAAATATCACATAATTTGTTTATCATAACAACAATTGTGAAATGACAAACCAAAGTATACAAACCTTCAGGCTGTTGTAGGCAAGGCTATCTGCAAGCTGATCCTTAGACATCGTAGACAGGCCGAGTTCAAGCTTTGAATACCCCATGTTGTCCATCATTTCACGGCAAACATTGATCTCCTTACCGTCAGGTAGACAGTAGAGGAAATCATCATCATTATCTCCTCCGTAAATCAAAGATCCCTAGGGGTACTTCAGCTACTTAGCATAATGCTTAGTTTCGGCAACTTGCTCTATCGACAATCGTTTTCCCGAAGCATGTCGAACAATAAAATTCAAACCAATCTTGGAAGGTGCTTCGGGAGCAGGTGACGAGGGTTTTCTTGGAAGGCTCTCTTCCACAAGACTTTCTAGAGCAGTTTCCTAAGGTCCCGCCTCAGCATGAACAAAAGAAGTGCTGGCGGTGACCATCTCTCTGGCATCTTCAATTTTGCCGCCAGATGCTTCGATAGAAGTAGGAGGCAGCATTTTTGCAGATTCTAAAACAGCATCCAAAACACTAGTCATCCTCCTTTTCCTTAGAGTTCCTGCTGTAGTAGTTGATAGCTTCGGCAGCGCTGTCACTGTCACCATAATCTTAGGCTACTCTGGTACCTTTTCTGCTACCTTTTTTGATTCCGGCTCTATGACCGGGTCTGCGATAGCTTCAATGGGTATAACAGGAGCAGTCTCTGTGGCTAGGGGTAGTTTCCGCCCTTTCAATTAACTTCGGCACATCGGCCGTCTCGATGTGCCTCGGTCTGCATGTCAAAACCTTGATTTTCTTTGTTTTTAGCGCACCAGCAGATGTCGAAGTAGCGATTTTCCTTTTTCTCCCTTGCTTTTGGATGGGATAGTAGTAGTCTGGGTAAATGAACCCAATAACATCAAACACTCTGTTCAACCTCTTTTTGCCGCGAGCGCCGAAGGCAACTTTCATAGCTTCGTCTTCTGCCCTCGAGTACGCTACAAGTAGTTCATCACTTGTTGCCTCTATAGCGTCCAACCAATCATCATTTGGCTCATCAAATTGGTTTCTGAACCGAAAAGTATATTTAAGATAAACCAAGCCATTCTGGCTGGAGCCAGCGCGCTGCCTCCTTTGGCATTTCCCATTCGCTGGCAAGAGGCCATACTTTGTAAGCAATATGCTCTTGAACTAAGTCTCTTGTGCCAATATAGGTGCATACGGTGTTGAAAGCAACTTGGCACGCTTGCACTTCGTTTCCAAGTGCGATGGATGGCCTTCTAATGTCGAAGTGTGACCATATAGGACGTTGGATAACGCCTTTCTCATCTTCCCTCTAGTTCAGGTTATTCTTCACGTAAAACCATTCCTTCATCCAAGAACCCGGCCACTTCTTCCGAAACGTGGGAACAGGGTAACTCGCCTCAGAGCGAGGCACGAAACTGTAACAACCAAAATTGTTATGATACTGTTCCTTTCTGGTTGCCTTCGTCTGATAAGACAACTCATGAATATTGCAGAAGCATCTTGCATCTGGCTCCAGTCCTTGGCTCCTCATGGCCCATATAAAAACTCTCACTCTAATAAGAGCTTCAGGGGTAACCTGATGAAGATATATCTCAAACATCTTCAAAACTTCGACCAGCATCTTGTGGATCGGAAAGCGAAGCCCAGCTTTCATGAAGCTCCTGAAGACTACCACTTCATCACCTTCTGGCACGGGAACAATGTCTTCTCCTCCAGCCCTCACTATAGACACATTGCGAAAGTATTTTCCTTTCATCGCTTCAATTTGACTTTGTCTAATTGTGGATTTTCCAAAAAACAACATGGCTTGGTCTCCACGGTCGATCTTCGACATTTTCATTCTCACTCTCAACATCGAAGCTTTCATTGTCGCTTGAATCACCAGATAGTCCAGCTAATATTTCGTTGGTGATCTTCTCTACATTGGTCCTTTCCATGGCTTCATAGAAGCCAGCGAGTGTGGGATCATCACTTTTCATATCCTCAGCCATTTCGGTGATGGTCACAGCAGAAAGCCGCAGCTCACAAACAATTGCACTTACAGAACAGGAAAACTAAAATGATAATTGTAGCACGAAAGCTAGATGGCACAAAAAATATTCGTGACACAACCTTCTATATATACTCAGAGCCCCATAGCTAGGTGTTGGGAACTTGTTCTCAAATGCTATGAATTAAGAACAAGGCAACAAAAAAAGAGGTTAATGGTTAAAGTCCTTTGTCCTTTGAAGCATTATTTCCCTTCAGATATAACGATCTTCGGACGAAGGTCATGAAGGACATACCTTCATCATCACAGTACACGTTAATGAAAGAAAAAGCATATGAAACATGAGAAATAACATGGGTAATCATATGATTCTTGATATATCTTTATCATATCATCACAAATGAATGAGAACAACATTGAATTACATTAATACCTTCGACTTGACAGAAGGTAAAAGTCCAAGCGTGACGCACGAGCGAATACAAGCCAGCATGAACAGTACGGGGGTACTGTTCATCTATTTATAGGCACAGGACGCAGCCTGGTCAAAATTACATTTATGTCCTTTACAACTAGTTACAATCATGACACAAATTATCATGGGCCGATTGGTCTTTTCATCTTTAAGTCGGTGCAACCCTTCGTCTCAGGGCGTGTCGCTATGCCGAAGCTCCCTGGATGGTAGCTTCGGCGTTACTTCTGTGCTGATCTTCTGAAGGTGTTTCTTCTTACAGGACCTTCGGCGATGAAGCAGACCCCCAACAGTAGCCCCTTCGCGGTGCTAGATCGTTTTTCATAACGAGCTTGATCCGTGAAAAAATCTCATGGCTTCGGAATGCCGAAGGTCCGAAAAACACCTTCCCTGAGCTCGTTGCCGAGAAACGATTAAAATATTCCGAGCGCGAGGTGGCCCACCATGCGGCGGATATGTGCGATCTGGCGATTCACCTCCCACGCGCCGAGTGGTCCACCGTTCAGTGGGTGCGGGTAACTGTTCAGCGGGTGCGAGCAACTTGACGATTCACCTTCACACCTGCAGCACTATATAAATAGACGGGTAGGTGTGAAGTTACCATAGCATTCATTGTCGTTGCACTGTTGTGCTACTGAAAAATTTAACCATAGCCGAAGCTTTTTCATCACATTCTCGAGCAAAGCATCATCTTGATTTAGCTTCGGCATAAGAGAAAGCTTCGTCAAAACTGAAAAAATTATCAGCTTCGTAAAAACTTGTAAGGACTTCAACGTCAGATGGCCAGAGTACACTCAACTTCATTGGTGACTCGTGAAGGAGAAGAGGTCAAAGCCACCGAGACAGCCCTGATCTCAGAAGTTATGAGGCAATCGGGGTTGGTTGTGACGGAGGAAGTTATTGACGAAGTTGCACCTACTGCCGAAGCTGAACAAGCTGGCATCGAAGAAGAAAACATTGATGAGGAAGAGGAAGAATACAACACTCTGACCCCATCAAAACCCAGCCACTTGGACTTTGAAAAATCTACTGTGTCTGAGGCTGATGTACCCATGATGATGAAACTAGGTTACTTCGGAGAAGCTGAGAAGAAACTTATTCGTTTTGCCGGAGAAGAGACCACTCTAGAGCCCAAAAATGACGAAGTAGTGGTTTTCAAGAGCTTTTTCACAACAGGATTGCAATTTCCCTTGAACAAAATGATTGGGGAAGTTTTGAATGATTATGAAATCTATCTTCATCAGCTAACCCCTAACGCTATCGTTAGGCTCAGCGTCTTCATCTAGGCCCTTCGAAGCCAAGGAATGGACCCAAATGCTGAAGCTTTCTGCCGAGTGCATGAGCTGCATTACCAGACGAAGGCCAGAGAAGACAGGCTGTATGAAAACTTTGGTTGTTATAACTTTGCATATCGCAAGGATATGAAGGCCCTGGTGCTTAGCTATCGCACCAAGTGGCCAACCGGTTGGAAAAGTGAGTGGTTCTATATCAAGGTCGATGAGAAGAAGAGGGAGAAGTTGAAGACACTAGTGATGAGCCCACTGAGTTTAAGCTTCGGGCTGACTAGGCCCATGTGCCGCATGTCGTCGGGGTCACCATGCCAACAAGCTGTAGCAGAAATCAGGGTGGTGGCCGAACAGATCAGCACTAGAGATTTGGTGCAAGAGTACTTGGCCAACAGGGTGTCCCCGACGTTGAGTGAATGGAAAATGTCGAAGCTGAAGGGAACAAAGAAAAAGAATGAACTTGTTTGACTGCCTTACCGCTTCAAATTTGAGAAACAATTTAAAGAACCTTGCCAAGAGTGGCTTGTCACACCCGGATTTCGGGACACCAAGACCCGGGCGCGAACATAATCACCAGGTGTGCTGGGACCAAGTCTCACACATATGATGAATCATGGCATAGGATCGAATGTCACATCATTACTATATAATTGGAGTTCTATACAAAATAAATGAATAATTACATTATAAGGAGACAACGGTCCAGCAACCCAAAGTTGACTGGGAGACGACGACCTAGAACTCTCACAAACACATCGCAGCATCCTCCATGCGCCTCATCCTGTGGTACCTGTTCTTGACCTGTGGGGGGTGTGAGACAGCAAGAGTGAGCTCACATACGTTCATCGCTCAACAAGTTGTGGGGAATAATGTGCATGAACTCGCCAAAGGTGGGAGCTCACGTGAAGTGTAAGGCTTACCAAAGAGGATGGTTGAAGTTGAGCATTGCTTTTAAAGTTGGTCAAAATTTTATTAGCAATTACTAAGTATAAGTAAATACCAACCCAATTAAGTAGTAGAACAAAAGTAACAACCTCACATGCGATGCAATGCATATTGTTGGGTCTATGCTTCGTCGCCGAAGGTCTTCTAGGAAGAAGCGGCTTTTGGCTGAAGCTGTTTGTATGAGATGGCCGAAGGTTCCTCTTCATGAAGCTTCGGTATTACAAACCGACTTAAAGTAGAATGACCTTTTAGTCCATAAAGGTCTGAGTCAACGTTGTAAACTTTTATGAGGGGCATAATTGTAATTCCTCACAGGCTGTGTCCTGTGCCTATAAATAGTGAACAGTATTCCTTTACTGTTCACGCATTCTGGTAATTGCAATTGCATCTTTCGGGAACCAACCTTTGCCAAGGCAGAGGTATTATTGTGTTCAACGATTCAATACATTAAGTAAATATAATATAACTCGTCTATGATTTATTTACCCTTTTAAACCCTTTATTTTATGTTATCTTATACAATCTTTTGAAATTTTATTACGAAGACTTGCGCTTCGTAATTATATTCTCATTAACCTTCGTCCAAGGCTCATTATCCTTAAGGGAATAATGTTTCATGGACGAAGGACGTTAACATTTAACATTTTATGTTGCCTTGTTCTTAATTCATAGCATTCAAGAACAAGTCTCCAACACATATGATAGATTGAGTTTAGGTTCCATAATTTAATCATGTGAGTGTCCGAGCTGCTCATGACCGTGAGCACGGCTAGTATACCAGTTTTACACTCTGCAGAGGTTGCGCATCTTTACCCACAAGTCATGTTACCCATCTGCCAAGAGATGGCCAATCCCGTACACCTCTACCAAGGAGGCGAGGCAGGGTAACACTACGAGGCCTTTACAAAGTTCCGCTAGCTTCAGAAAACCCGCTACAGTTTATAGGAAGCTCCAGTGCAGGAGTCCCTCGACTGACCGCCATCGCAGCAAAATCAACCAAGGACCTCCCTACACTGACCACTCCCCTACTGCCCTTGCCCCTTTCGGGTAAGGTAATCATCCACTAGCTTTCCTAGTTAATCAGCCAAGGGCGTCCATAAACCCTTGTGGTAGCACTGTTTTCCCATGTGGTTCTCCATGTTCCAATTAACATAATGATCTTAACATGAACAATAAATAACAACTGATAACAAAAGTATAATCATGAATAGTGTAATCTTCATACCCAAAACCACATACAGCAATAGCAGGTACTACCCAAAAAGTTTAGTGGAGTCAAGGTATAAAGATAATCAAACTAGGGTATCCTGTTGGGTCCCATCAAAATTAACCTATGCAGATCATTATGATTAATCAGAACATGAATGGGTAAAAAGAATTGATCAAGGGCACAACTTGCCTAGGACTTGAGATTCCAGGTACCAACTTGCTCTTCAGGTGACTCGTAACCTCGCGCTAGTCGTAGCAATATAGGCAAACATAGTATAGGCAAAATTAACATTACACCAAACATAAGAACAAACTATATAATAATAATCTACGCGTTGCGACGAGATCGTAGGATCGAGACTCACTAAATTCAGAGCTACGGTTATCGAGTTATGATTTATGGGAGATCTATGTGGTTAAACTATATTATAAATTGATTAGTATACAGTGTATTAAGAAATATAATCTGAATAACTAATCCAACTTTAATCTAGATTATAACATAACTAGAGATCATATTCTAATCAAACTATAATTATGGATGGGTTAACTTCGATTAGAGGAGTTAATCTCTTAAACATAGGCTAGACAAATTTCTAATAATAAAAGTATGGGGTGTGATAAATGTTAGTGCCATACTATACAGAAGATATTATTATGAATCTAACGCAATTCGAATGAATCAAATCAGAGTTATGGTTCTCTAGTTATGAATTTATGGAATTATTTAGTACCTAGAATAGAGTAATTCAAGTGAATAATTTTAAATCAAGTTTCATGGCTAAACAAAGGTACTAGGTGATAAATAATATTAAAACAAAATTAATGCAACTGGAATGAATTAATTTGGAGCTAAAATGAATTTAATATGAATTATATAAGTTTCTAGAATTATTTTTATATTAAAAATCGATTTCCAAATTATTTTTCCTATTTTTATTTCCCTCTGAACTGTGCATCAAATTCTGTAGAGTACAGGGGCCCCTGCGCAAGTGTTCCCAAGACTCAGAACAACATCCGCAAGGACGGCGGTTTTATTTTTCAGAAATCAGAGGGCTCTTTTGCAATTTCTCTAGGCCGAAGGGGTATCTTGTATCCTGAACCGTCCGATCTTCTATCAGCGAGTACAATTAGATCATCGTTAATTTGAACGGCATTCAATACAGACCCCAGGATTTGAGATCTACGGCCCACAATACGACTACATCTGATCCACCCGCGATCGCACCAACGACCCGGATTCAATGCATCGAAGAGTTATTTCCCCATCTAATCCCCACCGTTGGCCACAGATCCACGGCAGGCTAATCTTCTTCCTCTCGCGCCCTTCTTTCCCCCCTTTCTCTCTCTTCATGGCTGACCGGCGCCAGTAGCCCTCCCACGGCGAGGAGCACCCCGGTGACAAAGGCCCACAAAGAACAGGCACAACTACCGTAGCAGCTAGGCGCGGGTTACACGGGTCTAAGACTTACGGGAGGGTTAACGTACCGGATATCTAGATGGCCGCCGGTGGTCTTGCGGTGGAGCACGAGATCACCATGGTGAGTTGCCGAGGCGCGGTGCACACTCGTGACACCCCAGGCCGTCCAATCGGTGTCTGGCGATGGCGTGGAGTAGGAATCAACACCGACGTCGAATCGATGAGGTATTCCGGTCCTGGCGGATGAGCTTGCCCATCACCGGCCGCGGCTTGGGCGGACCGCAAAAAGGCAGTTATGCAGATGAGGCCTTAAGTCCTTGCGGGCCTAGATCGGTGTAGGGGAAAACGAATAGGGAGGCAGTGGCCATCGCAGGAGCAGGATGGTGCTCGTCGGGTATCTGGTGTGATGGGTGAGGTGCCTAGGTTTATAGAGGATGGAAATCTCGGTGCCTGCCTCCAACACCCCGAGCCTTGAGCGATATATATGGAAGTCTGTTGGGATTGAGGGCGGCAGTGGATGGAGCTCAAGCCTGGAATCCGCCCGGAAGCATCGGTGTTCAGTTGAGGAAGAAGCCCTCTGGAGAGTGGGACCCAGCCGTCAGCGAAACCAGAAAAAAGGGAAAAAAACAAAAAAGGAAAGGAAGGGAAGTGGGCTGTGTGGGGGGAAATTCTGTGGTGGGCTGACGGGCATAAGGTGGGATTGGGCCGAAAATGGAGAACTCAGCCCAAGCGCCAGTTTTCTTCTTTTCTTTTATTTCGGTTTTATTTTTTAAGTAAATTCAAGTAAAAGTTGAATTTCAGTTTAATTTGAATGCGCAAGCAAAAGTTCAGCATGATGCAAATAATAATTAAGTATTTGATTAGTTCTTTTATCCTTGCTTCAGAACATATAATTCTATACGGAATACTTCACACACTATCCATTCTTTTAGAAAACACTTTTGAATAGAAAACTCGTATACAAATTATATGTTCGAGATAAATAATCTCTTAGTACATAAAATCTTTTTTTAATCTTAATTAAGAAACATTCAAGTTAGGAGATGTGACTTCAAAAGTTTTGAAAGAAGAGATAAAAAATATTCCAACTCAAAATCTTTGGAAAATTTTACATAATTCTCGAAATGAGATTTTGAGGTGTTACATGGCTAGAGATGATTGAAACTATGTGCAATGAAATTTTGGGTAATTATACTAAAAAAGAAGATCAACTGATGACTACGGCCTTCGGCACCCAACCAAAACGAAGGTTGAATCGGGTAATGGATGCTTTGAACTTTGAATACCCTGACTATGAACGATTAAGCAAGGGTGCCGAAGGGCAAAAGAGAAAAAAGATTGTTAGTGTTCTAAATAGACAGGCTACTAGGATGGTGAAGAAAGATGAAGAAGCTTTGAAAAAGAGAAAATCCAGTCCTGAGCCGAAGGTGGCTGCTTCGAAGAAGAGAAAAACTGCAGCTCTGGAGCCAAAAGCAGTTGAGATAGAGGAGGAAACTCCTTCAACGCCTTCTACTGCTGAAGTAGAAGAAATTCTAAAGGTAATGACTGAATCCTTACCTATCAAGCTGCTAAGTCCACTAGGGCCGCAACTGACGAAGCTTTTACAGAAGGAGGAGCCTTCGGTAGCCAAGAAGGCGGTTGGGCCAAAAAGGCGAAGGATTATTACTGTTATGCAAGCTATTAAGGAAACGCCACCGCCGGCCTCAGCGTCAAAAATAACACCAAATGCCGAAGTTGCTGCTTCTGTCGAAGCTGCTCCTACCGAAGCTGCTACCGCCGAAGCTACAACTGCCGAAGCTACCAATCTGGAGAGCACATTATCTGATATTGATAAAGTGCTCTTGGATATGGCCGCGGAAGAAGCTGCTACAGCTACCGAAGAAACCCTGGCCACAGTGCCTGAAAAAGGGAAGGAAATTACTGAAAATATTTCGGAGGAAAAAGGCTTCAATTTTCAAAATATAATTGGTCAAGAATTATCCAAGGCCGAAAAAGAGGAGCTGCAGGAGTATGCCATATCCTGTGGCTACCAGCCAGGAGCGATGCTCTTCGGCAAAATTAATGAAGAAGCCTTAGGATGTATTCGAGATCGAACTGGAGCAAAGATTATCAGCACTCTATCGAAGAGTGTTGGTTTTCCGAAACTTGAAGCTGACATCAGTCGCTACCGACGATAGCTTATCACCGGCAGCTTATTCTATTCTAATTTCAAGGTAAAATTTTCCCCTCAGCTTTTTATTGTTTTACGATGAAGGTGATTTCTGATGAAGGTTGTTTTGCACAGAGTATGCTACTAAGTAAAGCCTTGAGGATGCAACAGGACCTTGAAGATAAGAAAAATGAGGTTATAATTGAAGGCTTGGAAAGTAAAATCAAAGAACATGAAGCTGCTCTTGAGAAGAGAGATTTTGTTCTTCAAACAATGGAGGGTTCATTGGCAGAAGCCCAAACTGAAATTGTCAGATTAAACAGTGAACTCCTGAAGTCAGAAAGCTTCGAGCAAGAAAAGAAGAATTTTGATGCGAAGCTTGAAGCCGAAGTCGAAAAGAGTTCGAATTCGCAAAAATCCTTGAAAGAGCTTTAGGACAAATGCCTAAACTTCGGCAACCGGTGCGTGCAACGGCTGAAGCAGGTCTCAACTCAGTTGGAGCTAGTTCTAAAAAATTTGAACCTTCGGTTTAAGACCTGTCAAGCACCTTTGAACATATTGAGGGCGAAGTTGATGCGCTTGACGAAGTTATAGCTGGGCACGGTGACTTATGTGCCCTGTTAGCTTCTCGCGGCATAGCTGTTGCTTTCATGAAGACTGGTTGCACGCATGGGAAGACCGTATATAGGCCAAACTTTAGCCTATCACCAGCTGATTTAACTGATATCCCCAGTCTGGCCCAAAGCATTGGAAATAGATTCATAACTCAAATTTGGACGAAGGGTGGGCGGAATTTAGCTGGTGACGAAGCTCGAAGTCATCTCAAACTGGTATTAAACTTGTACCTGTTGCTTACCTTCTCCTGAGATTTCTATTTACCTTATACCGCTTTGTTATGTACAGGACGACGAAGCCGAAGATCAATGATCCGAAGCTTGACGGGTACTGATGAAGCTGCTGCAAAAAGCTCTAGAGAAATTTCGAATTAACTTTGTAAAAGATATTGTAATTTAGGAATCAAACACTGCTTTGTAAATTTGTCCATACCTTGTAATATATTTTTACCTTTTCATCCGTGTATTAATTGCTTTGATGGGGATGAAACTTGTATTTTTTGAGCCGAAGGCGAAAAACATCTTCCCTTCTTTTCGTACACAATGAAGCATAAATTTACTTCTTTTACACTCATCGAAGCCTTGTCAACAGAGCTGAAGCAACTGTTTGTACTCTATGATATGATGATGATGATCCTACGAATGTCTAAATGAATGTGTATGAATGCAATGAATGATGTAATGTAATGTGCAAATGAATGTTCAAGCGTACACTTACAAAGCCACACCCAGACTCTGCATCCCCTTAGGAACGACTTTGGAGTCTTCTTCACCGTTTATTTTTCGGTGTAAGTTCTGCATTCCCTTAGGAACGACTTTTGAACTTCTTCGCCTTCTATTTTGGTGGTATAAGCTCTACATCTCCTTAGAAACGACTTTTGAACTTCTTCGCCTTATATTTTAGTGGTATTTGGCTCTGCATTCCCTTAGGAACGACTTTTGAGCAGAAAACTTACGCTGCGCTCCTTTAGGAATGAATTTTTGTAGCTTCGTCGTGCTCTGCATCCCCTTGGGGACGACTTTTGAGCTTCTCCCTACTTTTTTTCTCTCTCTGCACTCGATGGTGCATGCTCAGATTTTACATTTTACATTCTTTTGGGGGATTTGGCTCTCGTGGAGCTAAATAAGAAAGAAAAAATTACAAGCTATGGCCCCATTAAAAATCTTTCTCCCCCTTGGAAAGGAATAGGGTGCCATAGGGAAAAATGAAGAAAGATTACATCAAATTACACATAATATCGTCGAAGCTCATCCGCATTCCAAGATCTAGGAATGTCGTTGTCGTCCATATCCTTCAGTCTATAAGATTCGGGCCTCGACGAAGATACCACCAAAAAAGGTCCTTCCCACTTCAGCTGCAATTTGCCTACTGTGTCCGGATTAGCCACTCTTCGAAGCACCAAATGCCCTGGCTTAATACTTTTCAATCGAACTTTTCTGTCACGCCATTTTATTGTTTCGGCTTGGTATTTATTGATATTCTCCACAGCCTAAAGTATGGTCCCTTCTATAGTATCTTTTGCTATGTGATAATCAGCTTTGTCTTCTGCCAAAGCTGTTGTTCTTATTGACCCTGCTTTAGCTTCTTCTGGGTCATAGCTTCGTCCCCAAATAATAATTTGAATGGTGTAAAACCCGTTGATCTTGATATGGTTGTATTGTGGCTCCATACCACTTTAATCAACTCATCTGGCCACTTTTCTCTGGGCTGATTGAAGATTAGCTTCATTATTCCCGTCATTATAATGCCATTTGCTCTTTCGACCAGCCCGTTTGACTCCGGATGCATAACTGATGCAAAATGAATCTTCGTATCAATCTGATCACAGAAATCCTTGAAAGTTTCGGCATCAAACTATGTTCCATTGTACACAGTTATAGCCTTCGGCACACCGAAGCGACAAACAATATTTTGCCAGAAGAATTTCTAGACTGTAACCGAAGTTATTGTAGCCAAAGGCTTCGCTTCAATCCACTTAGAAAAATATTCTACAGCCACCACAACATATCTCAAATTGCCTTGCGCTGGTGGAAGTGGGCCTAACAAATCCAGACCCCATCTTTGCAACGGCCAGGTGGGCTGTATTAGCTGAGTGAGAGATGAAGGTTGTTTCTGGTCTCTTGCACATTTTTGACAATTTTCACATTTTTGAACTAGCTCTGCTGCATCCGAAGCTGCCTTTGGCCAGTAAAATCCTTGTCTAAACACTTTTCCCAACAAGGGCCTAGACCCAATATGAGATCCACACAGACCTGCATGTATCTCCTTCATTAATTCAATACCTTTAGCTCTTGATAAACACTTGAGAAGTGGAGAACAGACTCCATGTTTATATAATTCCCCTTCTATTATCACGTACGGTCTTTTCCTTGCTTCCATTCTCTTATTATAAGCTTCATCATCTGAAAGACAATTACCTAGGAGGAAAGATATAATTTCAGTCCTCCAATCTTCACTATGTACTAGAGAAATAGCAAGCACTGCTCTCTCCATGAGTTCAACTGAAGGTGCCTTTCTTGTTTCAAAAAATACTTCCGAAGGTAGAGGGAGCCCCTGAGCCGCTGATTTGGCTAGCAGATCTGCATGCTCATTTTCATCTCTTGGAATATTATTAACAGAAAAACCTTCGAAAGAAGCCTCCAACCTTCGAACTGTATCCAGATATTTTTCAAGCTTCGGGTCTCTTGCCTTGCTACTTTTGTCTACATGGCCAGAAATGACTTGAGAATCAGTTTGCAGGATGGCCCTTATTATTCCCATTGCCCTTAACTTCCGAAGCCCCAACAGAAGTGCTTCATATTCAGCAATATTATTTGTGCAACTGAAGTCAAGCCTAGCTGCATAACATGTTTTGACTTTCGAAGGCACAACTAGGACAGCAGCCGCTCCTGCATCGAAGGTTCCCCAGGAACCATCGCAGAACACCGTCCAAGCTTCGGCGTCTTTGTTTATTTCTTCTTCCTGAGCCCCTAGCGTCCAATCAGCGATGAAGTCTGCCAACGCTTGGGACTGAATTGAGGATCTATGCACATAGTCAATGGTGAATTCGTTAAGTTCTGCAGCCCATTTTCCAATCCTTCCAGTAGCTTCTCTGTTCCTCATTATGTCCTTCAGAGGCTGTGACGAAGGAACAATTATGCGATATGCTTGAAAATAATGCCGAAGCTTTCTAGAGGCCATTAACACAGCATACAACACCTTCTCCAACTCTGTATAATTTTTCTTTGATAAACTTAAAACTTCAGAGAAGAAGTACACTGGAGCTTGCTTTTTGACTTGGCCATCTAGCTTCTCCTGTACAAGCGCCGCACTCACTGCAGAGTGCGAAGCCGCCACATATAAGAGCAATGGAGACCCTGGTGACGTGGAGTTAGTGTTGTTAAATCAATCAAGTATTGCTTCAATTCTTCGAAGGCTTTTTGCTGAGCCGGGCCCCATTGAAAAACTTCGGTTGACTTTAGTATTTCAAAGAATGGCAGATTTCTTTCTGCTGATCTGGATATGAATCTGTTTAATGATGTTAATCTACCTGCCAGCCATTGAGCCCCTTTCTTTGTATTTGGCAGCTCCATCCGAAGGATAGCTTCAATCTTGCTTGGGTTGGCTTCAATTCCCTTCGTTGATACTAGACAGCCAAGGAACTTGCCCTTCTTCACCCCAAATACACACTTTTCTAGATTTAACTTCAAACCAGCTTGCCTGGAATTGGCAAATGTCTCTTGCAAATCAGTAATGTGATTTTCTTGCTTCGTGCTTTTGACTATGATATCATCAACATAAGTCAGTACATTCCTGCCTATTTGGGAATGAAGGACCCTGGCTGTCATTCTGCTGAAGCTTCCTCCAGCATTTTAAGCCCCTCAGGCATCCGAAGATAGCAATATGTGCCGCTGGGGGTTATGAAGGTAGTCTTCGGCTCATCTTCCTTCTTCATCCAGATTTGGTGGTAACCTGAGTAACAGTCCAGTAGACTCATGAGCTCTGAAGAAGCTGCTACATCTACTAGAGAGTCTATTCTTGGTAATGGGAATTCGTCCTTTGGACAAGCCTTGTTAAGATCTGTAAAATCAATGCACATTCTCCATTTACCGTTGGCCTTCTCCACCATAACAGTGTTGGCTAGCCACTCTGGGTATTTCACCTCTCTGATAATACCAGCACTAAGAAGTCTCTTCACTTTGTTTCGAGCACCTTCAGCTTTGTCGTCAGACATTTTCCGAAGCCTTTGTTTTTTTGGCCTAAAGGATGGATCCACATTGAGTGAATGTTCAATGACATCTCTATTGACACCATAGAGATCATTGGCTGACCAAGCAAAGACATCTTTGTTGTTGAATAAGAATCTTAGCAAAGTCTTCTCTTGCTCTTCAGATAACTGAGACCCCAGCAGTACCCTTTGCTCTGCTATGTCTTCACATAGGAGCATAGGCTTCGGCTGATCCGCTGAAGCGGCCTTCTCTCTTTTGTATCTATACTGCTCAAAGGCTTCGGCTCCATCTATATTATGGATTGCCTTTGAATCTGTCCAGTTTCCTTCGGCCTTTCTGGCAGCTTCTTGACTCCCATGAACAGCAATGGGCCCTTGTTCCAAAGGTATCTTCATGCATAAATATGCTGGATGAAGTATTGCTTCGAAAGCATTAAGTGTCCCTCGACCAATGATTGTATTATAGGGGTACTCCATGTCAACAATGTCAAAGACAACATGTTCAGTCCTTGTGTTATGAACAAAGCCGAAGGTAACTGGCATTGTGATTTTGCCGAGTGCTACAATCTGTCTTCCTCCGAAGCCACAAAGAGGGTGTGTAGCATCATGAATCTTATCCTCTGGTTCTTGCATCTGTCTGAAGGCCTTAGCAAATATGATATCTGCTGCGCTGCCTGTATCAACCAGAACATTATGGACCAAAAATACCTTGATGACACAAGATATGACCATAGCATCATTGTGAGGGTAATCTTTGAGCTGAAGGTCCTCCTGGGAGAAGGTGATTGGGATGTGGGACCATTTTGACTTGATGAAGGGTCCCTGCACCCCAACATGTTGTACCCTTCTCCATGCTTCCTTCTTTTGCTTCTTGTTAGCCGGCTCTGAACCTGAGCCACCTGTTATCGGAAGCACCAGCTTCGTAGCCGAAGGTGCTTCGGCTTGGTTGTAAAACGAAGCCACCAGCTCAAAAGTGGAAGTGAGTTCACCGGAGGTGGGCGCCAATGTTGGGAACTTGTTCTCAAATGTTATGAATTAAGAACAAGGCAACACAAAAAAAAGAGGTTAATGGTTAAAGTCCTTCGTCCTTTGAAGCATTATTTCCCTTAGGATATAACGATCTTCAGACGAAGGTCATGAAGGACATACCTTCATCATCACAGTATACGTTAGTGAAAGAAGAAGCATATGAAACATGAGAAATAACATGGGTAATCATATGATTCTTGATATATCTTTATCATATCATCACAAATGAATGAGAACAACATTGAATTACATTAATACCTTTGACTTGACAGAAGGTAAAAGTCCAAGCGTGACGCACGAGCGAACACAAGTCAGCGTGAACAGTACGGGGGCACAGTTCACCTATTTATAGGCACGGGACGCAGCCCGGTCAAAATTATATTTATGTCCTTTACAACTAGTTACAATCATGACACAAATTATCATGGGTCGATCGGTCTTTTCATCTTTAAGTCGGTGCAACCCTTCGTCTCACGGCGTGTCGCTATGCCGAAGCTCCCTGGATGGTAGCTTCGGCGTTACTTTTGTGCTGATCTTTCGAAGGTGTTTCTTCTTACAGGACCTTCGGCGACGAAGCAGACCACCAACACTAGGTGTGGCCCGCGGTTCCGAATGATTCACTATTCTAGCGAAGGGAAGGTGTTTTTTCGGACCTTCGGTTAAAGGCCTTCATTCATGTCACAGTCTGAATTTGTTACATAGAAACAATTTAATACTGCGAGGGGCTACTGTTGGGGGCCTTCCTCTTCCGAGGGTCCTCAAAAACATAATTAACCATTTGTTTTCAGCATAAGTTATTACAGAGAGCTTCGTCTTCAGGATGCAAGTCTTTTCTTCATGATAAAGGCATATGAGATGAATATATGATCTAAGGATGATAAGAATAAACGTCGAAGCCATCTCTAGATTGACAGCTTCGGCTCATGAGATGAAGTATGATGATAATGCTGACCGAAGGGAAAAAAGACTACTTAGTCCTTAATGACTTATATTACGATCATAAGTGAATATTGGGGACATGAATGTATTTTTACCCGGGTTGTGTCCCATGTCTATAAATAGATGAACAGTAGCACCGTACTGTTCACACTGATTTGTAATCTCCCTCACATCAACACCTTCGAGCAAGCCGAAGGTATCATTGTAATATAAATCTTATTAATATTCATGTATGTTCTATGGAATGCAAATACGAATCAACTAATGGGATACACTTGTTGTTTTCATCTCTTTGCATTCTCGCTTATCTATAAAATGATGAAGGTATGTCCTTCATGACCTTCGTCTGATGATCATTGTGTCCATGAGGAGATGATGCTTCAGAAGACGAAGGTCCTTAATACTTAACAAATGTGTTGCCTTGTTCTTGATTCACAGTATTTGAGAACAAGTGACCAACAGTTTCCTTTTGGAAACCAAGTCCATCCTCAATGGAGGAATGTCTACTAATGGTGAAGGAATTCCTATCAAATTTAACTTTTTCTACTTCACTCTTATAGGGTTTAAGTTGAACATTTAATTGAACAATTTCATCAATCAACTTTGCAATAGTAGAGGCTTGATCTTTACATTTAGTACAAATTGAAACATGCTCCAAAAAAGAACTAGAGGCATTCAACTTTTCTATTCTAGCATTTAAATCATTATTTGCATTTTTGAGGATAGAAATAGTAGCATGATATGAACATAAATCACACACAAGCCTTTCGTTCTTCTCTACTTCTAAAGCAAGAGATTTTTCAATTTCTACAAATTTATCATGTTCCTCATAAAGCAAATCCTCTTGCTTTTCTAGCAAACTATCCTTTTCATTAAGGGCATCAAATAATTCATTGATTTTGTCTGCTTTAGATCTATCAAAGCCCTTAAAATGATTGTTATAATCTACATCATCATCAGATTTCTCATCACTTGAAGTGTACTTAGGAGTGTTAAGTGTACGTACCTTCTTTTCCTTACCCATAAGGCACGTGTGTCGCTCATTAGGGAAGAGAGAAGACTTGTTGAAGGCAGAGGTGGCAAGTCCTTCATCGTCAGAGTCGGATGAAGAGCAGTTTGAGTCCCATTCCTTGCTAATGTGCGCCTCACCCCTCTTCTTTCTATAAAAATTCTTCTACTTCTTCCCTTTCTTGTCTTGGTCCTGATTATTCTCATTATCGAGATATTGAGCAATAAAATGACCAGACTTACCACACTTGAAGCAAGAATGCTTTCCCCTTGATTTATTTTTGCTGGAGTTGTCCTTGCGTCCCTTCAAGGTGGTCTTGAAGCGTTTGATCAGGAGTGTAATCTCGTCCTCATTAAGGTCGATCGCATCCACTTGCGCCATGTTTTCGGGAAGTGCCTCCTTATTGGTTGTTGCTTTAAGTGCAATGGGTTGCAGCTAGTAGTGAGGAAGAGATCTGTTGGAAATTTCGTCAGCGTACCTTGCTTCCTTTACCATCATGCGCCCACTCACAAACTTACCAAGAATGTCTTTGGGCAACATTTTGGTATACCTAGGGTTTTCACGAATGAGATTTACAAGATGAGTATCAATAATAGTAAATGACCTTAGCATGAGACACACGAAGTCATGATCCGTCCATCTTGTACTCCTGAGGCTTCGGATCATGTTCACAAGGGTCATGAGCCTGTTATACGTGTCGGTTGGCTCCTCACCCCTCTTCATGGGAAACCTCCCCAGCTCACCTTCCAACAACTCCATCTTGGTGATCATTGTGGCGTCATTTCCCTCGAGCGATTTTGAGAGTGTCCCATATCTCCTTGGCTTTGTCCACGCCACCAACGTTGTTATATTCATCTCTACATAGATATGCTAAAAGCACAGTAGTGGCCTAGGCATTTTTATGAATTTTCTCATGAATATAAATAGCTTTATCACTACTATCAAAATGCATTCCATTTTCTACTGCTTCTCAAATGCTCGAATGAAGAGAAAATAGACAACTACACATTTTATGACTCCAAAAAGAATAATCTTCCCCATCAAAGTGAGGGGCTTGCCAAGAGGAATAGATAATAAATGAGCATAGGAGTTGTACAAAATGTGGGAATAATCACAAGAGTAGTTTTGTTTAAACGTCTTTTTCTTGAAAGAAGAGTCGTCGTCCTTCTCCTTCGATGAAGATGAAGAAACGTTGATGTCGTAGTACACTATCTTCTTGACGCACTTCTTTTTCTTCCCGTCCTTCTTAGTCTTGCCAGACCCGTAGTAGACGGTCTCTCCTTCCTTGTCACCAAAGAGGATCTCCTTCTCCTTGTCGGTCACCTTCCCCTTGCCTTTTGGATCCATCTCTTCGGGGAGTTAGTCCCTTGATGAAGAGAATGACTCTGATACTAATTTAAGATAAACCAAGCCATTCTGGCTGGAGCCAGCGCGCTGCCTCCTTTGGCATTTCCCATTCGCTGGCAAGAGGCCATACTTTGTAAGCAATATGCTCCTAAACTAAGTCTCTTGTGCCAATATAGGTGCATACGGTGTTGAAAGCAACTTGGCACGCTTGCACTTCATTTCCAAGTGCGATGGATGGCCTTCTAATGTCGAAGTGTGACCATATAGATCGTTGGATAACGCCTTTCTCATCTTCCCTCTAGTTCAGGTTATTCTTCACGTAAAACCATTCCTTCATCCAAGAACCTGGCCACTTCTTCCGAAACGTGGGCACAGGGTAACTCGCCTCAGAGCGAGGCACGAAATTGTAACAACCAAAATTGTTATGATATTGTTCCTTTCTGGTTGCCTTCGTATGATAAGACAGCTCGTGAATATTGCAGAAGCATCTTGCATCTGGCTCCAGTCCTTGGCTCCTCATGGCCCATATAAAAACTCTCACTCTAATAAGAGCTTCAGGGGTAACTTGATGAAGATATATCTCAAACATCTTCAAAACTTCGACCAGCATCTTGTGGATCGGAAAGCAAAGCCCAGCTTTCATGAAGCTCTTGAAGACTACCACTTCATCACCTTCTACCAGGGGAACAATGTCTTCTCCTCCAGCCCTCACTATAGACACATCGCGAAAGTATTTTCCTTTCATCGCTTCAATTTGACTTTGTCTAATTGTGGATTTTCCAAAAACAATGTGGCTTGGTCTCCACGGCCGATCTTCGACATTTTCATTCTCACTCTCAACATCGAAGCTTTCACTGTCGCTTGAATCACCAGATAGTCCAGCTAACATTTCGTTGGTGATCTTCTCTACATTGGTCCTTTCCATGGCTTCGTAGAAGCCAACGAGTGTGGGATCAACACTTTTCATATCCTCAGCCATTTCGGTGATGGTCACAACAGAAAGCCGAAGCTCATAAACAATTGCACTTACAGAACAGGAAAACCAAAATGACAACTGCAGCACGAAAGCTAGATGGCACGAAAAATATTCATGACACAACCTTCTATATATACTCAGAGCCCCATAGCTAGGTGGGTCCCGCAGTTCAGAATGATTCACTATTCTAGCGAAGGGAAGGTGTTTTTTCGGACATTCGGTTAAAGGCCTTCATTCATGTCGCAGTCTGCATTTGTTACATAGAAACAAATTAATACTGCGAGGGGCTACTGTTGGGGGCCTTCCTCTTCCGAAGGTCCTCAAAAACATAATTAACCATTTGTTTTTAGCATAAGTTATTACAAAGAGCTTCGTCTTCAGGATGCAAGTCTTTTCCTCATGATAAAGGCATATGAGATGAAGATATGATCTAAGGATGATAAGAATAAACGCCGAAGCCATCTCCAAATTGATAGCTTCGGCTCGTGATGGAGCTGAACTATGATGATGATGCTGACCAAAGGGAAAAAGACTACTTAGTCCTTAATGACTTATATTACGATCATAAGTGAATATTGGGGACATGAATGTATTTTTACCCGGGTTGTGTCCCATGTCTATAAATAGATGAACAGTAGCAATGTACTGTTCACGCTAATTTGTAATCTCCCTCACATCAACACCTTCGAGCAAGCTGAAGGTATCATTGTAATATAAATCTTGTTAATATTCATGTATGTTCTATGGAATGCAAATACGAATGAACTAATGGGATACACTTGTTGTTTTCATCTCTTTGCATTCTCGCTTATCTATAAAATGGTGAAGGTATGTCCTTCATGACCTTTGTCTTATGATCATTGTGTCTATGAGGAGATGATGCTTCAGAAGACGAAGGTCCTTAATACTTAACAAATGTGTTGCCTTGTTCTTGATTCATAGTATTTGAGAACAAGTGACCAACAGTTTCCTTTTGAAAACCAAGTCCATCCTCAATGGAGGAATGTATATTAATGGTGAAGGCATTCCTATCAAATTTAACTTTTTCTACTTCACTCTTATAGGGTTTAAGTTGAACATTTAATTGAACAATTTCATCAATCAACTTTGCAATAGTAGAGTCTTGATCTTTACATTTAGTACAAATTGAAACATGCTCCAAAGAAGAACTAGAGGCATTCAACTTTTCTATTCTAGCATTTAAATCATTATTTGCATTTTTGAGGATAGAAATAGTAGCATGATATGAACATAAATCACACACAAGCCTTTCATTCTTCTCTACTTCTAAAGCAAGAGATTTTTCAATTTCTACAAATTTATCATGTTCCTCATAAAACAAATCCTCTTGCTTTTCTAGCAACCTATCCTTTTCATTAAGGGCATCAAATAATTCATTGATTTTGTCTGCTTTAGATCTATCAAAGCCCTTAAAATGATTGTTATAATCTACATCATCATCAGATTTCTCATCACTTGAAGTGTACTTAGGAGTGTTATGTGTACGTACCTTCTTTTCCTTAGCCATAAGGCACGTTTGTCGCTCATTAGGGAAGAGAGAAGACTTGTTGAAGGCAGAGGCAGCAAGTCCTTCGTCGTCAAAGTCGGATGAAGAGCAGTCTGAGTCCCATTCCTTGCTAATGTGTGCCTCACCCTTCTTCTTTCTATAAAAATTCTTCTACTTCTTCCCTTTCTTGTCTTGGTCCTGATTATTCTAATTATCGAGATATTGAGCAATAAAATGACCAGACTTACCACACTTGAAGCAAGAATGCTTTCCCCTTGATTTATTTTTGCTGGAGTAGTCCTTGCGTCCCTTCAAGGTGGTCTTGAAGCGTTTGATCAGGAGTGTCATCTCGTCCTCATTAAGGTCGATCGCATCCACTTGCGCCATGTTTTCGTGAAGCGCCTCCTTGTTGGTCGTTGCTTTAAGTGCAATGGGTTGCAACTAGTAGTGAGGAAGAGATCTGTTGGAAATTTTGTCGACGTACCTTGCTTCCTTTACCATCATGCGCCCACTCACAAACTTACCAAGAATTTCTTTGGGCAACATTTTGGTATACCTAGGGTTTTCACGAATGAGATTTACAAGATGAGGATCAATAATAGTAAATGACCTTAGCATGAGACGCACGAAGTCATGATCCGTCCATCTTGTACTCCTGAGGCTTCGGATCATGTTCACCAGGGTCATGAGCCTTTTATACGTGTCGGTTGGCTCCTCACCCCTCTTCATGGAAAACCTCCCCAGCTCACCTTCCAACAACTCCATCTTGGTGATCATTGTGGTGTCTCCCTCGAGCGATTTTGAGAGTGTCCCATATCTCCTTGGCTTTGTCCAAGCCACTAACGTTGTTATATTCATCTCTACATAGATATGCTAAAAGCACAGTAGTGGCCTGGGCATTTTTATGAATTTTCTCATGAATATAAATAGCATTATCACTACTATTGAAATGCATTCCATTTTCTACTGCTTCCCAAATGCTCGAATGAAGAGAAAATAGACAACTACACATTTTATGACTCTAAAAAGAATAATCTTCCCCATAAAAGTGAGGGGTTTGCCAAGAGGAATAGATAATAAATGAGCATAGGAGTTGTACAAAATGTGGGAATAATCAAAAGAGTAGTTTTGTTTAAACGTCTTTTTCTTGAAAGAAGAGTCGTCGTCCTTCTCCTTTGGTGAAGATGAAGAAACATTGCTGTCATAGTACACTATCTTCTTGATGCACTTGTTTTTCTTCCCGTCCTTCTTAGTCTTGTTGGACCCATAGTAGACGGTCTCTCCTTCCTTGTCACCAAAGAGGATCTCCTTCTCCTTGTCGGTCACCTTCCCCTTGCCTTTTGGATCCATCTCTTCGGGCAGTTAGTCCCTTGATGAAGAGAACGACTCTAATACTAATTGAGAGCACCTAGAGGCAGGTGAATAGGTGATCCTTGGAAAATACTTAACTAAAACAACACACTTAGTATATAAATGGGGTTAGTGAAATCCAAAACCAAGTTCAATTAAGAATATAAAGAAGATTCCTTCACTTAATTGCTCTCACAAGATGTGTATTGAAACAAGAGCAATAATGAAAGTGAAGTGGAGAGCTCGGAAGAACAAAGTCACAATACAAGTAAGTGGACATGAGACATGACAATTTACCTCGTGGTTCGGCCGAGGCCTGCCTCCAGGTTTTGGCATCCTAATGGACGAGGGTTGCACTCAACCCCTCTCAAGTAATCTAGAGATCAAACTTGAGTACCACAGTTGTCTTCCTTATCATATGTTCCCTATTGTGAGGAATCTCCACAAGTTGGAGTCTCTCACTCCTTACACAATATGATCACAATCACGAACAAGAGTAAGGGAAGGAGAAGCAACACACATAAGAGCACAAATTCAGCAAGACCACACACACAAGTGAAGAAAAGAGCGCTCGAATGAAAACCAACAGAGTCTCAACTCAAAACGTGCTTAGATCTCTCTCGAACGAACCAAGGCATGATTGGAGTCTTGGATTATGTTGTATGATGTTGTGTTTGTCTCGATGTGTAGCACAGGTACCGCTCCATGACACCTAGGAGGTCTTTTTATAGCCCCAAGGAACCTAGGAGTCGTTGATTTTTCAGATGGGAAGCAATCAGCCTTCCCTGTCTACTTGTATCAGATTGAACAATCAGCAGTCTGTTTCCTTCAATGTTTGAGCTGACTGTTGTGCGTCTTTGGTCACATGGCACACCAGACATGACTCACCCAAGGCAACAACTCGTCCGAGGTCACAACGCGCCTGAGGCCACAGCTCGCTCGAGGCCACGACTCGCTCGATGTAGTCACGACCCATCCGAGGCAGTCACAGCTTGCCCAAGCAGTCATGACTTGCTCGAGGCAGTCACAACTCACCCGAGGCAGTCATGACTTGACCGAGGCCAACCTCGACGGGAGACGTGGTTTCGATTCGCCCAAGCGCATCACTGACTTGTCCGAGCTAGACACGATTTGCCCGAGCGCATCTCCGACTCGCCTGAGCCAGACATGATTCGCCCAAGCATCTCTCGGGTGATTGTACGGTGAGGCCGAGACTGGACCAAGTTTGGCCATACTTAGCCAAACTTCTTCACTACATTTTGGCTTGACTTGAGAAATTCTAACTCTTAGGATAACCTTGACCATTTCATGGTCATCCCACTTGGTGCTCTCGGGGTTGCGAACTTGGTTCACCATGGTCTTGAGCAGGTTGTACATGGCTTGTGGCTCTTCTCCTTTGTTGAGGACGAACCGACCGAGTTCTCCCTCAATTATTTCTCGCTTGGTAATCTTGGTGAATTTGTCCCCTTCGTGTGCGTCTTGAGGACGTCCCAAATTTTTTTTGGCACTTTTCAACCCTTGCACCTTGTTGTACTCCTCCCTACACAAGGAAGCGAAGAGTATGGAGGTGTCTTGGGAGTTGAAATGCCTCACTTGGGCGGCCTCATCGGAGTCGTAGTCCTCATCTCCCACTTGTGGTGCCTGCACTCCAAACTCAACAATATCCCAAATGCTTTCGGGGAGTGAGGTTAGATGGTGCCTTGTTTTATTACTCCACATAGAATAGTCTTCACCATCAAAGTATGGTGGTTTGCCTAAGGGAACGGAAAGTAAAGGAGCACATTTGGGAATGCGAGGATAGCAAAGAGAAATCTTACTATACTTCTTACGCTCTTGGCGCTTTGAAGATGTTGACTCGACATCGAAGGTTGAGGGCATGGATGAGTCAGTCTCATAGTAGACCACCTTATTCATCTTCTTTTTATTTTTGTCGCCCTTCTTCTTGTGTGATTTGACAGAGCCAACAGATTCTTCCTTGTCCTTTTCACCAGATATATTGGCCTCCTTTGATGGAGTCTTTTATTCATGCTTCTTCTTGAATATCCGGGCTTTTCCCCGTTGATCAACTCCTTTTGGCGTGTTCACCTGACATCACTTCGAGTTGTTAGACTCTAATGAAGTATCGGGCTTTGATATCAATTGAAAGTCGCCTAGAGGGGGGTGAATAGGCAAAACCCCAAAATTATAAACTTTGAACACGAACTTCACCGGGGTTAGGATTAGAAATGAGTAATAACGAAATCGGAGTGCAGAAGAGAGTTCTTGCTATGAGTTGCTCAATCAACGCGGATAATTTTGGGAGCTAACTCAAAAAGATTGTAAGCAAGAGAACTTATAGATAGGGGAGAGGAAGAATCAAATCGTAAGGTAATGATCAACACAAATGAATACAATGATTTGTTTCCCAAGTTTTGGATCCAAAGAACCTACTCCCCATTGAGGATGCCACGGAGGTCGGGTCTCTTTCAACCCTTTCCCTCTCTCAAACGGTCACTTAGACCGGTTGAGTGCTTCTCCTTAATCTCGAGGGTCACTTAGAACCCACAAGGATCACAACACAATTAGGTGTCTCTTTATAGCTTTACAAGTCACTTGAGGATTTAGAAGGAGATGAAGAAAGCACGAATAAGAAAACCAAGCAACAAAAAACCACTAGGTGTCTCTTTATAGCTTTACAAGTCACTTGAGGATTTAGAAGGAGATGAAGAAATCACGAATAAGAAAACCAAGCAACAAAAACCCACAAGATCACACTCTCTTTAGATTTTCTAAGGCACTAATCACTAATCACCACTAGTCACAATTATGGCACTTAGAGAGGCTTGGACGCTTTGAATGTATCTTGGGATGAATTGCTTGCTCTTGTATTGAATGTAGATGAATGGAATGCATGGATGAATTTAATGGAGGTGGTTGGGGTTGTATTTATAACCGCCAACCACTTCCTAGTCGTTGCCTCCTTTGCAGCCACACGCGACGGTCCGTGCTCTTTCTTCAGACGGTTCGCCCCTGTATATCAACGGCTGGATATGCAACGGTCAGCATTAATGACTATATCAATGGTTATAAGTGCATTAAATGTGTCGTCATAATTTAGATAAAGCAGTCGAGGAATGTCTGGCGTGCACCTCGGATGGTCTGTGAGGACGCTGAAAATGAATTTTACCAAACCTGTCATCTTCGGGTTTCTTTGGTTTCCAATGGGCAGACGGTCTGCGCCTGAGGCCGGACGGTCCGAGCTTGGTCCCGGATGGTGCTCGCTTCTCCCTCGAACAGTCCGTAGTGTAAGTGTGGTTTTCAACATAGTTCCTGTCCGAGGCTCACCGAGGTGTCGTGGACGGTCCGCCCCAAACGGTCCGCGCACAGGTGGATTCTCCAAAGAGCTTCTCATGTCCGGAATAATCTATGGTATTCTAGACAATCGACCTAGAATTGATATAGATGGACTTATGCACCTAAGAATTACTCAACTAGGCAAACTAGTTAGTCCATAAGATTTGTGATGGTCATCAGCACCAAAATCATTTATAGAAAATGGTTAAGGTCATTTCCATTTCACTCTGCATATGCATCGAGTTGCAATCGACATCGTCGTCCTCCCAAAAGCGCTAAGCGACACTCCCCGTAGTGTGTTGTCGGTACCCAACACCGACAATATATTCTATAATCCCTAAGCCATAAAGATGAGCACCCGCCTATGAATTTACTTGTATAGTCTTAGACATCTTTAAGGGTTAGTTTGAAAACTCAAATCCCCTGACCCCTCCAATCCCTAAGGGAATTTGAGTTTCCAAACTAGCCCTAAGGGTACTCAAAATAATCGTTCCACAACGATGATCAAGGACTGCTCATCATTGAGTGGTTTGCTATTTTATGCATTCATGTGTAAACATTGCAGAAAAACATGCAATATTTGTCGGGACACTTTCATTCGGTAATGATTGCTGCAAAAGTTGGCACACCACCAACTATCTTGCGCAGTGTTGGAGCGAAAGCCAAACCCGACCTTGATTAGGTTAGTGCTAGCCAGAGCTAACCACATTTGGGTGCAGGGCCCTGCACGACGAGGGACTTCGTTGTATGAACGAGGAGATCCTCGGTCGATCATGTGAAGGACCACACAAGAGGTGGCTCTCGTCGCTAACGAAGCCATTACGAGCGAAGGCACCTCGGAAAGTGAAGGCAACATTGTAGGGAAGGCGTTTTCGGTGGTTGCCACGAGATTAAGAACACAACCGAGCGTGAATACCTTGGACTAGTTCCGCGAGGCCTAGGCCCTGCCCGCCGACGGTTGCCCCACTTGTAAGCCCTTGAGAGGGGTAGAATATTAGGTATAGTTGGGTCGACGGGTTTACTGTACAATAATGACCTCATTGCATGAAATATTCTGGGAATGTAGCAGGTAACCGGGGCATAATTGTACTTAGTTCTACCTACCCCTTGTCCTATAAATACCCCTGTTCTGTAGCAGGGTGGGCGGCCGCCCTGGGCCCCCGAAGTTATGGGGCCCCTAAATATGTATTAAGTATAAGTATATGATGTGTGCTATGAATATTTAGTAATTGGTCTTGACCAAACACTATTTGATAGTCTGTTCGCTAGATGTAGCTTGTTTGCTAGATGTAGCTTGTTGGAAACCTAAGAAACGAATCGATGAGACTATTGCTGTCACAGAGAAAACAAATCGTCGCAGACTCCTAACACGACATGGCGACACCCTGAGTACGTGTTCGATAGATGACTATAGCCGTAGTGTATAGTGTACTAGTTCTTATATTATATGTTATATGTGTGTATCTTTGCGATCTCACGAACTAATGATTGTTCATTGATATATTCTATACAGGATTTTAAAGTCAAAACTTTTATCCTAAACTCTTATTTTACTTTGGCACCAAGTGAGTAAAAGGCCAAGGTAAGAGATTTTTTAATGGTGTATTGTCTGCTACATGAATTTTCGAGAATTTCGTAGAGGTGGATTGTTATCTTAATGTCTCTATTGCCTATTGTATCTTAGTGACTGCTCCATCTGTCGCAAAAACTTTTTAAAACTAAAATTATTGAAAAAAAACTATTTGTGACCAACAATCATGTTTTCGAAAACTTTATATATAAATATATATTAGATATATAATACAGATATATGTATACATATATAGAGATGAGAGGGGCCTATAAATTAGTTTTCGCTCAGGGCCCCTAAAATGCTAGGACCGGCCCTGGAGATGCTACAGTTCCCAGCTAACGTCCTGTCGTGCACCAAAGTTTCGTTTGTCCCCGAGTGTTTGAGCCCACCTAACCATGTGTTAGTAGGTCCAACATGCATCACTTGAACATTGTACATATTCATGGACACTAGATATATCCCATAGCGAGCTCAAGGCTTCCAGGAGTGTAAGCTTCATTTGAAAATCTAGTCTTCGGTCTTGAATATGATATACTCTGAGATGTTTGTGCCTCCGTACATAGTTAAAAGAGTTGAAATGTTATCTTGCAACTAAAAAATCTTCGGATGGTGCTTGAATATGCTTGTTCAGTCTGATACACTTGCTGTTTCAAACTAATATGATTTGTATCTAAGTCCAACTTATGATTTCAAGTAGAATAGTTGTCAATAAAAATAGAATATATCTTAGTAGACCATCGGGGACCATCTTAGCCAAAATTCCATATTGGCTCTTACAATTTCGTGCCTAAAGGAGGTCTACTCACTCTCGTGCCCTTAGGGTACTTAAGGTGGAACACGGTTCTACTTAGACCAACCTCTTCGATAAAATTTGACACATTGTTGTCGAGGTAAGCGTTATTATTGTGGTAACACTAAAAAGTGTATGCACTTTCTAATGGCCGACTAGGGGTTCATGTGTTAACTGACTTTACACTCCAAGCCATATGCAATGCATATGAATTCAAACCTAATGTCACTAGATAATTGAGTTATCTAATTTAAGAGGTTTTTTGGCAGCCAAATGGCAAAAAACTGAACTCCTCCATGGTAGGAGCAGAGTGAATCTAGTATCTATTTTACTAGAGAGCACGAGCCAAAAAAAACCTCTGCTTTCTGTCGTTCCTAATATGCTACCCGCTCTTCAACCCCTCGGGAATCACTTCATAGAAAATTTATTAAACAATTTCATCACATATATTCACTTCTACTAGAGAATTGTTTGGAATCACTCTATTGGAGAATCAACTCTCAAAGCTAAAGAATCATGGAGCAGAGCTCTATCAAATGAACCATAACTTTGTCTTAGTAGTACATCCATCTATTCTAAACAAGATTACACACTTTATTATGTCTTAACCAGTAAAATAAAAATATCTTAAATTATACCTTTGCCTTTTATGCCTTGAACTTTTACCTTTGCCTAAAAACCATGTAGTGTTAGGGAGTGTCGGTGTTTCGAACCTATCTCCGACAAGTAAATTTGTGTGCGTGTTCTGGGCTCCGGACGGTGAGCGCAAGATCTATACTGGTTCAGACAGAACGTCCCTATATCCAGTCTTCGACGACTCGCGCTACTAGCACCTTTGCTAATCAATGCTCGTAGCAAGGGTTACAAGTGCGCGAGAGAGGGAAGAGAGGCTCCTAAGTTTCTTGTGCGGAGGAGGTAAAGGGCTACAGAGCTGGAGTCCTAACTAAGTCTTGGCTGGCGATGGGCTTCGGTCTTCCTCTTCCTTTCAGCGAACCGTCCGTTCGTCCTCTATCTCCGGTGTCCGTCCTCCTTTTATAGGTTAAGGAGGGGGTCAGGCATCGATGTCTTCCTCGAGAAGAAGTCACCGGACGATGGTAAAACCGAGTGTTCTACCTTGGTGAAGTCACGTGCGTCTGTGAGCATCTGGGGGTTGTCTAGTCGTCTCGTATTCTTTACAGCGGATGGCGTGGGTAGCGTGGGGCCCAGTCACCATTATTCAAGCTACGTAGACCCCTGGCCTTCGTAGCCTGGGTCTTGGTGCGGCTTGTGTCGTTGTGCCCTGCAAGCGGCATGTGCACTCATGCCTAGCCCTGGTAGGCTATGAGTGTGTCGCAGGTCAGGGCACGCGAACAATAAATGTGCCACAGTCCGAGAGTTTGTAGGTCATGAGTGCGCTGTAGCCCGAGAGGCTCGTAAGTTATGAGTGAGAGACGGATCGGCGTCTCTGCCGTGGCTCGGTGCCAGGCACGGTTAATGCAGCTAGTCACTTACGTTGGATCGGTCTCGGGTCGAGCGAGAGATCCACTCGAGTGGTTTCCCTTTGGTTCGCCTGCCCCCCCCCCCCCCCCCCTATCCTACTCCGCCACGTATGGCCTCAGGGTTCGTCCGAGGGTGAATGCTTCTAGGCCAGACCTTTCCTTTCTCCCCTACTGGTTGTTGAGCCCCGGTTGCCAGGGGCCTCTTCCCAGTGCCCTTGCTAACTAATGGTATCTGGGGACCGGAGATCTTATCCCCGACAGGTAATGTTTGGTTCTGGAGCTAATTGGAATAGAGTGTCTCAATGCATAGAGCGACTCCGTCCAAGAGATTTTAGGGAGTCAGATGGTTCAACGTTTGAGCATAATTTTTTTAGAACCACTCAGTTCTAAATGGAATCAATTCAAACAACAATAAATCAGAAGTGAAACGGCTCGGTCTTCGTCATACTCCAAAACTAAACACTACATTAATAACCTGTGCTGCAAGGTTTGCTCGGCAAACTCTGGACGATCAATTTTGCTGCTGTACATGTTCCGTAACTTCATCATTTTCTTTGTACTATACACGAAAGAAAGAAAATTACACAACGAAATATGGATGTTTACGGGCACGTAGATATAGTTGCATCGCGTCAGTTAACTGCCGGACTTTGCTGCATCGGCCGACCTGAGCACGATGAGCAACAAGTCCATTGGCGAGCACGAGCGCAAGTAGCTAAACTTGTGCAGAGCCGCCGCTCCCCGTCCCCGTCACCGCGCGCGCGTTCTCCAGCGTGCGCCGCAGGTCCTGCGCCACCTGCGACATGGCAGGCCGGAACTCTGCCTCTGGCTGCCAAGCACCACCACCACCAAGCAGAAGAGACGAATCAGGCTCATCGATCGACCGGCCGCGCGCATCGTCGTCGAGGTGGACCGACGATGAACCGACTCACCTGTATGCACCGGCTGATGACGTCGGCGAAGCGTGACAGCGACCTGACCGGCGGCGGCGCGCCGAGGCGCGGGTCGGCCATCTTCCGCAGCGCGGCGAGGTCGTACAGCCGCGCGCTCGCCCACGGCACCAGGCGCCTCTCGCCCCGCGCCCGCGCGCCGTCGTACGGCCTGCGCCCGGTGAGGAGCTGCAGCATCACGACGCCGAAGCTGTAGACGTCGCCCTTGGGCGTCCACGCCGCGCCGCCGCCCGCTTCCGGCGGCTCGTAGCTCGTCGCCACGCCGCAGCAATCCGACCGCTGAAACCGAGCAGACAAACACGCGCGCGTGTACGTACGGAATTGAACGCAGGAAACTCTCGAGTCCCGAACTGTCGCCATTGGGATCAGAGTACATATTACCTCAGCCACGAGCGGAGCAAGGCCGCATCCGGAGACCGACACCCTGAGCTCGCCGTCGACCAGGACGTGCTCCGGCCTGAAGTGCCGGTGGACCACCTGCTTCCCGGCGCCCTCATGAAGATACCTTGCATGTTCAGATTCATCAGCAAAAAATAAAAAAATAAAAAACGATATAGTTCGACGGCGCAAGCAGAGTGCGTCCACGGTGGCGGGCGTGGCGTACGTACTCCAGCGCCTTCGCGGCCTCGAGTGCCACAGCGACCCGAGCGTCCCAGCGAAGGGTCTCATTCTCATCAGGTCCAGACGTCGACGCCCCGTGCTCTAGACGCAGCACGCCGTCCAGAGCGCGGTCGCTGAAGTGGCGGTAGACGAGCAGCCTCTGGCCGTGCTCCACGCAGCAGCCCACGAGCTGCTCCACGTTAGGGTGCCGGAGCCCCGCGACGCCGCGGACGGCCTCCAGGAACTCTGGCACCGGCGTCCTCGCCGCGTCGCTGTCGAGCTTCAGTACCGAAAGCTAGAGACGAAGAACACGGACGAGGGGGATGATTGCAATGAAGAAACTGCTGGCGCTGTACGATGCAGAGGGTCGGCGTCCTACCTTGCTTCCCGTTGGACGATCTGCTGCATAGATCTTGCCGAAGCAGGTCTCCCTGACCAGATCCTGGCGGCTGAAACCGCCGGTGTGTTGCTGCAGTGATGCGACGGTGAAGAGCGTGAAAGAGGCGGATCGCAGTTGCAGTGGCTGCTCCTGCTGTGCTTCTGAACCGCCCACGACGATGCCTCCGTTGCTGCTGTGCTTGAGAGATGATCCTGCTGCCTCGACGCAATCTCTCGGAGTCCGCTCGATCTTCTCCTCTGCAGCTTCAGCGACAACACACACACACACACACACACACACAAAAACATTAGCTCAGGACGAAGAAATGCCACCGAAATGACGGGGTTACACTCTTCAGCGTACCTGAGTAATGGCGCCCCGTGTCTTTCTCCAGTTTGGCAGCTGCTCGTAGACGAGCCTCCCTCACCGCGCTGGGCGCGCACATCTCAGCTCCTCTCAGGCAGCCTACACGAAGAGCCCTTTCCCTCTCCCTGCGCCGCCTCGACGCCGTGAACAGGAGGACCGCGACGACGGCGGCGCCCAGCGAACCGGCGGCGAGGACGCTGAACCCGGCGGCCGTCGCCGGGGACACCCTGCCCCTGTGTCCGCTCGGCGGGGCGTCGTCCTGTGTAGCAGCTGGAATCACGTATATAGGTGGGTGCGAGCCAGAAAGGACTGGAGGCTCTCCTGGTGCCGCTGGTGGTGCCTGCCACACGGCTTGGAGGAGCCGCCGGAGTTGGGATGGTGAAGTGGTTGCCGTCTCTTCTGCAAGTACAAGAAGCCACGTTTTTGTGTCAGTCAGACAGGCAATGAAGTGAACTACAGCTTTGCGATCGACTGCTCGAGAAGATTCGAAGAGGTGATTAAAAGTGAATCGTGGCTCATCAGATAGGCTTACAGGAACTTGGGAACTGAGAGCAGCTTGTCTGGGATTAGTCCAGAGAACTGATTGTTCTCCACGTCCCTGCAGATGTTGGGGGGGAAGTCGGTGAGAGTGAAGTGCAGTAAGAATTGCTAAAGATAGCCGTGACAGTGTCATAGAGAGAGAGTAGTAAAAAAGTATCTGTTTCACAGCAAGGGACTAGAAGGGTTCTGAGCATTGAGCATGAGCATGTAGAGGGAGGAGATTACAGGTCTGTCAGGGGAAGATCTTGGAGCACGTCGAGTGTCCCAGTCAGCTGATTGTTCTGCAGATGCCTACAAGGTGGCGCGCGCGCACACACACACAGCAAATTAAAGGGGAGAGAGACTTCATGCACAACCAGCCAAAAAAAAGCAGAGCTCCGAAGAAGGATGGTTCTTACAGCGTCGACAGCGAGCTCAGCTTCGCCATCGAGTCCGGGAGTTCTCCGCCGAGACTGTTCGAAGAAACGTCTCTGCAATGCAAAGCAGGATCAACCATGGATCGAGTTTCTGATACTGGAGGGAAGAATAGTTCAGAATCGGTTCTGTCTCACAGCCGTGCCAGCGCAGGTGGTAAGCTCCGCGGCAGCGCGCCGCCGATCCGGTTGCCGCTCAGGTCCCTGCGCCACCGAACCACAAGATGAGCAAACAAAAGAAAAGAAAAAGGATGGACTAGCGCCAGCGCGCGCCTTGAAAATTTGGAATGCTCACAGCTCTGTGACGGCAGTGAGGTCTCCAAGCGTCTGGCTCAGCTCCCCCCGCAGGCCTGCACCTCGGAGGTCTCTGTTAGGCAGGTGGACACGCATGGCAGGCACATCAGTGAACTGCACAGATCGATCTCGTTGGCCGGGGGGGGCGATGAGCGGAGCCGGCGTGCAGACTTACATTGCGGTCACGTTGGGGCCGTCGCACTGCACCCCCTGCCACGCCTCCCGGCAGGGGTCTCCTCCCGATCCCGTCCAGCCGCCGGCGAGGTCCGGCGAGCCCAGGGCCGCATACAGGCCGTTGATGGCATCGACTGCATCGTGCGGTTACAGAACTTAGCTTCTCTGGTAATGCAGTGTCTGAAATATGCGTATACTGGGCAGAGCGGAGACAGGTCGGATCAGCAGCAGAGACGGAGGCGGCGATCGTGAATGGGGGAAGGCTCCGCTCACCGTCCTTCTGGCTCGTGTAGGGCTCGAGCAAGGGGATGGGGAAGGGGAACGCGCGCGAGCAGGAGGCGAGCCATGCGCACACGACCGCGGCGGCGGCTACTCCGACTCCGAGCAAGCGTGTCCCGCTTCGCATTGGGCGCGGATTCAGAGACAGCAATGCCAATGGTGGTCGATCACACGTACGTGGCCCAGCAGCGAGCCGATATATGCGCGCATCTTCTTCCTCCTCCTCCCCGTGCGTGGTTGGCGAGATGGAGGGAGGGAGGTGTGAGCTGGCTGCCCAGGAGTTGTCGTGATCAGTCGTCACTGACTGGCCTACTCACTCTACCTAGCACTCTAGCAGGGTTTTCCTTTGCTCCAGCATGGAGTAAACCATGGTATAATATGCTAGTCTAATGGTCATGATCGATCAGCGGGTCGCTGAGCAGGGGGCGATGGAGTGTGGCGCAATCCGGGATCAAAAGCGGTGTGAGTCCCGGCTGGTGACCTACCGGTTGACTGCTCGGCGTTGCAATAGCCGCAGGTGGAGTGAACCTTTGGAGACGAAAACCATACATGTGCGGTTGGCGGTTGCATTTGCGTTTGCGTTTGCGTATGAGCCTGTAATCGGTAGGGTGGTTCACTCTTGTCCAGGTTTCCATAATACAGCCTTGGTGTATTTTGCATCGTCCACTCAGAGCAAGATTAATGGCTAGTTTGGGAGGCATAGAAACAGAGGAGATTGCATGGCTAAAATTCCTCTTCGGTTTGGTGACTCCCAAAACTAGCAGGGTCGTGCCTGAGGCAGGGTGGGAGTATAGATGGCCAAACGGGCGGCACGGCCCGACCCGGCACAAGTCCGATTAGGGCACGGCACGACAGGCCCGAGCACGCCAGGCCCGTTTACATAATCGGGTCGTGCCGTGTCGCCCGACGTGCCCACCCCCAGGCCCAAGCACGGCACGGAGGTTTGTTAACCGTGCCGTGCCGGCCCGACAGCACGGGAGCACGGTAGGGCTCGTGCCGGCCCGACAGCCCTAGTTAAACCTCAGTACAGAACAACAGTAAAATCTAATACATATTTTACAGCAAAATGTAATACACAATCAGAACACATAACACATTATTTAGTTTGAGCTGGTGCAATGGCTGCCTCATTAAAAACCTATCTAGGTAAAACTCACACCTCGTGAGAAACCCTAGATAGGAAAAAAGTACAGCCCAGCTCAATAATTTCATTATTTCATCACTTAGTTCATCACAGACTTAAGTTACATGTCCAGAACCCACATTACATGTCCAGAATACCAGAACATACTAATCAATGAATAAATCTCTGAAGGACTCTTCCAGGATCTTATCTTTTGTTGTGTGTTGCATTCTTGCATCTGCTGCCTCCCAGTCCTTTAGCAATGAAAGCATCTCCACCATTCCTGAGCCAAGTCGACGACGCCGCTCCTCAATGAGCCTACCTGCAAGACTAAATGTTGATTCTGAACTCACAATAGAGACAGGAACTGAAATGATATCTTTAGCTAGGATTGAAAGTACTGGATAAGTAAGTTTGTGATCATGCCACCAATCTAGGAGATTGAATTCATCATCAAACTTCTGAACAGTGTCACTATCTAGATAAGCAGCTAGTTCAGAACCAGAAATACCAGGAGTGCTTGCTGCATGAAGCAAAGCACTAGCAGATGTCCTTCTTGAGAGTTCAGGAACCATCCCAGAACTGCTACTGGCACCAAAGGCACCGAGACCAGCACCCAGTGCCATTGAAGAACTGCTACCAATGCCATCTGCACCAAACACCAAATCCCAAGCATATTTGCTCTTACCTTCACCAGGGTTAGCATTTGAAGTCCTCTGCAACCTAACAGAACCAAATTTGTCATCATATTTATTAAATAAATCAGATAAATCAGCCCTCACAGAAGTTAGATATCCAGAGTAATCAGAATGAGTCAGCTGAGAC